>NW_026695209.1:22732500-23932500 GCF_021218885.2 Marmota monax | reverse complement strand
ATTTAAAAAGAATAGAAAAGAAAAGCCCAGGGACTCTGCCAGTTGGCACATTGCCATTGTGGACGTTCATATCTTGTTTGCTTAGTCCAAAGCCTTCAGTTCAGACAATGGTAGAGGAAGGAGAAGACATAATGATTCAAGTAAAAGAGAAGGTCTCTCAAGTTAGTCAGACAGAGGAAAAGATTCAAGTAAAAGAGAAGGCCTCTCAAGCTAGTCAGACAGAGAAAGAAAGTGTAAAACAGAAAAAGCCATCAGGGGGAAAGTTACAACAGGAGACTGCTACTAACACCTTTCTATCACCAGAGGGTGTAAGTGTCCAACCAACAGCACCACCTCTACAGGAGACTGCTACTAACACCTTTCTATCACCAGAGGGCATAAGTGTCCAACTAACAGCGCCACCTCCATATGCTGGGAGGCCCCCAACCCCCGCAGTTGATAGTTGGGATCCTGAGACAAGGTCTCAAATATTAACATGCCCTGTATTTGAGGCAGGAGGGCAGCGATTTTACCAAGTTTTAAATTTCAAAACAGTGAAGCAGCTAAAAGAGGCTGTAACAACCTATGGTCCTCAAGCACCCTTCACTGTAAGCATGGTCGAATCCATTAACAACTTGAACATGACGCCAGCAGATTGGGCTAATATGTGTAAAGCTGTGCTAAATGGAGGACAATACCTGTTATGGAAGGTTGCCAATGAGGAATTTTGCAAGGAGACGGCTAGGCGAAATGCAGCAGCTGGTTATCCTCAGAGAAATCTAGATATGTTGTTAGGAAAGGGACCTTATGAGGATCAGCAGCAACAAATTGCATATGATCCTGGCGTATACGCACAAATTGCTGCAGATGCAATTAAGGCATGGAAGACTTTACAAGGACATGGAGGTTTACAAGGTCAATTATCTAAGGTAATACAAGGAGCTAATGAACCTTATGCTGAATTTGTAGATAGGCTTATTCAAACAGCTACCAGAGTTTTTGGGAATACAGAACAAGCAATGCCATTACTAAAACACCTGGCTTATGAGCAAGCGAATCGTTGGTGCAGAGATATCATTAGACCATGGAAACATGAAGATTTAAACACATATATTAAATTATGTAGAGACATTAATGAACAAGAGCAAGTCGTGGCAGCTGCAGTAAAACAGGCTTTAGATGCCAGAGACATTAATGAACAAGGGCAAATTGTGGCAGCTGCAGTAAAACAGGCTTTAGATGCCAGGCCAAGAACATGCTACAATTGTGAACAAACAGGACATTTTAAAAGGAATTGCCCCATTGGAGGAGGGTTTAACAAAACTAGGTATCAAAGGAGTAGAATACCAGGTATTTGCCCACGATGCCGTAGAGGGAGACATTGGGCTAATGAATGCCGTTCTCAAACCACCATAGAGGGTACTCCATTATCAAAAAACGAACAAGGACCAGGTGTTTATCCACGATATCGTGGAGAAAGGCATCGGGCTCCATTGCCAAAAAACGGACAGGAGGGCCCAATGCTCCGGGGCCCAAAACCACAAATATACGGAGCACTGGAGGAACCCAGCAACCCCATCAGGGTAGTGCCCAGGACACATTGTCCATCAGATCCCTCATCAGACAAACCAGAGGGAGCGCAGGGTTGGACATCTGCGCCTCCGCCAGAGCAGTACTAACTCCAGAGATGGGAGTTCAAATCATTCCCACAGGGGTGAAAGGACCTCTTCCCAAAGGAACAGTAGGCTTATTATTGGGACGCAGCTCTTCTACTCTAAAAGGACTTATGATAAGTCCTGGGGTAATTGATCCCGATTATGAAGGTGAAATAAAAATTATAGCCAGTTCTCCAAAGGGTATATCAGTAATTTCACCAGGAGATAGAATAGCACAGTTACTAATAATACCCAGCCTACATGATAAATTTTCCAGTCGTACTGTAGAAAGAGGTTCCAAGGGATTAGGCTCCACAGGTGTAGATTGGGCTATGCTTTCTTTAAATTTAGATTCTCGCCCCATGCTAAAACTAAATATTCAAGGACATGAATTTAATGGGCTACTGGATACAGGTGCAGACCTTAGCATCATCTCTCGTCAAGAATGGCCAAAACATTGGCCATTACAACAAGCCACTCAAACGCTTCGAGGCCTAGGAGTGGCGACTAATCCCCATAGAAGTGCAATGGTATTAGATTGGAAGGATCCTGAAGGATGTGAAGGAACTATACAGCCATATGTATTGGATCATCTTCCCGTAAATTTATGGGGACGAGATGTCCTAGATCAATTAGGTTTGACATTAACAAATAACATCAACCAAAATGCACCCACTATTATGACTAGACAAGGTTTTAGGAAAGGAAAAAGATTAGAAAAACAAGAACAAGGTATAGCAGCACCAATACAAATAGATCAAGGAACAGACAGACATGGGTTGGATTTTCAGAAAGGGCCACTGAGACAATAAAAATTACTTGGAAATCAGAAAGACCAGTATGGGTTCCTCAGTGGCCCCTGACTAAAGAAAAGATACAAGCAGCCCATGACCTGGTCAAACAACAATTAGCAGAAGGACATATACAACCTTCTGTATCTCCCCATAATACTCCCATTTTTGTCATCAAAAAGAAATCTGGTAAATGGAGATTATTGCAAGATTTAAGAGCCATTAATAATGAGATGGTTATTATGGGACCTGCTCAATCAGGGATTCCTCAGTTGTCTGCTTTGCCAAAAACCTGGTATGTTTTAGTTATAGATATTAAAGATTGTTTTTTTTCAATTCCAATTCATCCTGAGGATAGTCCACGTTTTGCATTTACTATCCCTGCACTGAATCATGAAGGTCCTGATCAGAGATATGAATGGAAAGTACTCCCTCAAGGGATGGCTAACAGCCCAACTATGTGTCAAATTTATGTTAACAAAGTAATCCAGCCACTTAGAAATCAAAATCCTGAACTACAAATATTTCACTATATGGATGATGTATTATTAGCACACAAAGATAAAAACACATTGCTAGAATGTTATGCCACACTTACAAACTTATTAAAAAATTATAATCTAGAGATAGCAATAGATAAAGTACAATTAAATTTTCCAATTAATTATTTAGGAGTTCTATTATCCTCAACCATGGTCCGTCCACCAAAAATTCAAATACGAGTAGATCAACTCAAATCACTTAATGACTTTCAAAAGTTATTAGGAGACATAAATTGGATAAGGCCTTATTTAGGTATACCAACAGGAGAGTTGGGACCTTTATTTGATATCCTAAAAGGTCCATCAGATCCAAATTCACCCCGAATGTTAACGCCTGAAGCAAGAAAGGCATTAAAAATCATTGAAACATATATGGAAAATATGCATTTGGATAGAATTGATATAAGTTTGCCTTTATTATTTATTGTACTACCAACAAAAAATATTCCTACAGGAGTATTTTGGCAAGAAGGTCCATTATTATGGATACATTTATCTTATTCTCCTAACACTATTCTTACTAGGTATCCTGAGGCTGTAGGACAATTAATACTCAAAGGAATAAAAGCAGCAAAGGGAGTGTTTGGAATTTCTCCCAATAAAATTATTACTCCATATACTATGAATCAAATTGATGAGTTAGCTAATGAGTTAAATACTTGGGCAATAATCATGTGCAAATCTAATGTTTCATTTGATAACCACTTACCATCTAATCCTTTATTGTCTTTTTGGTCATTGCATCCTGTAATTTTTCCAAAAATGACAAGAAAAACACCTATCATGAATGCTCCAAATATATTCACTGATGGGTCAAATAATGGTACAGCAGCAGTCGTTACCCCTGATCAAACTTTTACATTTTTAGTACCCAAACAATCAGCTCAAAAGGTAGAGCTTAATGCAGTTTTACAAGCTTTTGTGATGTTTAAAGATTCTGTATTTAATTTATTTTCTGATAGTCAGTATGTAGTTAATGCTATAGTATCTCTTGAAGATGCTGGTAGGATTTCCCCTTCTTCTACTGTTTTCTCTTTGCTTTCCACTATACAAAGTCTAATCTGGGACAGAAAAGATCCATTCTTTATAGGACATATCAGGGCACATACAGGATTGCCTGGAGCCCTTAGTTTGGGCAATGATTTAGCAGATAAAACTACACATGACATACATATTTTCTCTACACTAGAAGAAGCTATAAATTTTCATAAAAAGTTCCATGTCAATGCTAATACTTTACAAAAGCGTTTTAAAATAACTAAGGAACAAGCTAGACAAATAATAAAACAATGTCAAAATTGTGTGACCTTTTTACCACAAGTTAATCTTGGAGTCAATCCTAGAGGATTGATACCTAACCATATTTGGCAGATGGACGTCACACACTTGCCAGAATTTGGAAAATTAAAATATTTGCATGTTACAGTTGATACTTCTTCTGGATTTTTGATGGGCTCCCTTCATGCCGGAGAAAAAACTAAAGATGTTATAGCTCATTGCTTACAAAATTTTGCCACTGTGGGTGTTCCAAAACAGTTAAAAACAGATAATGCCCCTGGTTATACTTCTACCTCTTTTAAACAATTTTGCTCAACATTTGGCATTACTCATATAACAGGAATCCCATACAATCCACAGGGACAAGGCATAGTTGAAAGAGCTCATCAAACTATTAAAATGTACTTATTAAAGCAAAAAGAAGGAATTGGGAAGGGGTATATATTCCCCAAAGATAAACTTAAAATAACCCTTTTTACTCTAAACTTTTTAAATTTGGATTCATCAGGACTTAGTGCTGCAGAAAGGCATATGTGTCCAAAAAATGTACATAAGCCCAAGGTACTTTGGAAGGATATTCTAACAGGACAATGGAAAGGTCCTGACCCAGTAATTGTCTGGAGTCGGGGGTCTGTTTGTGTGTTTCCACAGGGAGAACAGCAGCCGATTTGGGTTCCAGAGAGATTAACCAAGGTCCTGACCCAGTGATTGTCTGGAGTCGAGGGTCTGTTTATGTGTTTCCACAGGGAGAACAGCAGCCGATTTGGATTCCAGAAAGATTAACTAAAGCGATTTCTACAGACCAAAAAGAAGATGATTTGGCTCAAATCCATAACAACTGATATCCAAAACTCCAGTTTGGCTATTCTTACATCTGCAACAGAACCAGGATGCTTTTTTCAATATCTATTTTATTATTGCCCTTTGCCATATCATGAAGTTCTATTTTGTTTTTTGAGCTCATACAGACCTAGGTTAATGTTTTGCTGATCAGTTCTATTTTTTGACTATAGAGTTTTTAAACATTGCAATGGAGATTTCACCTGTAAAAAGTTATAAGGCCTTTACTATAATGTTATGTGTTGTATGTATTATATTATGTGTGCACACTTGTGTTTTGTGTTATATGTTTGAATGTACGTATGTCCATATATCATATATGATGAGCGCTCATGATAAAATGGATCCAAATATTTTTTTTTTTCACGTGATTTATATGGTTTAATTTAAATTGGGTAAACAACTGTTGAGGATTGTTTTAATATGTAAACAAAAAAGAAGGTTAACAGATCTGTTTGTTTACTTTCACCTTTCCTTTTCATTATATTTAATAATTCTCTTAAAGACAATGTAAATTGTTAAGAAAATTGTTTTCTTTTAGTGCCTTCTGTAATGTTACATAATTTTTTCTTTAGCCATTATTGCCAGAATTCCTATCTTCATCCCAGTGCCGGTGAAGACAATGTAAATTGTTAAGAAAATTGTTTTCTTTTAGTGCCTTCTGTAATGTTACATAATTTTTTCTTTAGCCATTATTGCCAGAATTCCTATCTTCATCCCAGTGCTGGTGAAGTCAAAGATAAAACCAATCTACAGCTTCTACAATAGCCATCACTGAACTGCTTGCAGAACTTGCCTGGACACATTGTGAGCTCACCTGTATGCATTGTGAACTATCTGTTGGTGCAGTGACTTGTGGTAGTGTTGGGGTATTTTTGCTGATGATGTCACCGGTGGTACAATTTTTCAAAGGAGCCCTCAATTGGCTTAATGTCATGGCATTTTGCATCCTCCTCTACTAGTGATGGTCTAAAATTTGGGGGCCAACAGAGGTGAGGCAAAGAACCTCACCCCCCCACAGGTGCAAAGGCCTATCCACAAGTATGGCTGTATGCTGGACCGGTAGTCAGTGACGGGTATGATCCAATTGCAGTGGTACCAACCTAAGACAGGAGGCTGACGCCTAGAGGTCAGTTCATCCGATGACGGGTAAGGACCATATGTTGAATTGGACTGCCTAACAGGCACGGTCCCTAAGCCACATGCTTGTTGTTTAAACAGAGAGGGGGAGATGTTGAGAGCCACAGCCAAAGGGGCCCCAGCAAACTTCCAGCTGCCAGCAAACTTCCAGCTGCTGGCTGATGATTGGCTCACAGCGGCCCCAGCAACATCTAGCTGATTGGCTCCTCGGCCCCAGCAACATCTAGCTGATTGGCTCCTCTGCGGTGATGCTCATTGGACTGTTTCCCTGCCCTTTCAGACCACGGAGCTGCTCATTGGGGGACTTTTTTGGCTCCGCCCACGTGACCCAGCCAATCGGCCTCAAGAGCAGGAGGATTGTGGGAGGGGGGGAGAAGCTTGTGGGGGAGAGAGAGGCTTGGGGAAAGCCGGTGGTGGCAGTTGAGGCTCTGAGGGTTTTTCCTGAGAGACTATTTTGTTTGTCGTGTGTGGTTCTAAAAATAAAGTTAGTTTCTTTTGACAAGTGGCTCCTGATTGTGCCCAGCCAGACTGCGGCATATCCCTACATAGCTGTAAAATCACCAAGAAATATTTTTCCAAAACAGTGGTGCACATTTTTGACATATGAGTAATGATTCAATATTGACCAGGGAGTTGTAAGGAGTTACTCATCCATTTTTGACAAAATAAAATTGGTGTGGTCTTTCAGTGAAGAATTTGGTACTATAAACCAAATGCCTCATAAAGCTTAGTCAATACTCTTAAGAAGATTAAAAAAAAACATATATATACACACATATACACTTACAAAGAAGAAAACTAAATATAAATGACATTCTGTGAAAGAAAAGAAAAAAAAAAACGGTTCCATTAATTCTACCTCTAATACATATATCTCTTTTATGGTATGACAGAATTTATATAATTCTGAAACTACCTAACTTACCCAACACTTATTTTATTCACAATTTTTTGGGTATGATAATCAATAAAGTAAGACTGTTAAAGCCAATATATAATAGAAATATGGTTTGACATCTTATATTTATCCCTCAGTTATACAGTAAGAGTTTTGTGCCTTGAACACTGCCAATATAAATGTATATTGAAGTTATGAAAATAAACATTTATATAGTTGCTCTATCATTCCTTGTTTCCTCATTTGTGCCTTCATGTATGAGAATATGAGACTGCTAGCAAATGCACCGGGCTAATTCAAAGATGGGAAAATTGTACACTTCATCATAACTTCCTGAAACTTACTCATTTCTTCAGTCATTTCCATTTTCATGTTTTCCTTCTGGAAATTCTGCATTGTTTGTAATGTCTTTTGTGGATCCATTTTCTTGTTAACTGCCTGCATTGTCTGTAAATATATAAAAAGATTAATGTTAGCTACACAATTATAAAACTTTTACCATGGAGTGCCAGGCCACTGTGGTACATGTCCGTAATCCCAGTGACTTGGAAGGCTGAGGCTGGAGGATCACAAGCTCAAGGCCAGCCTCAGCAACTTAGTGAAGTGAGGCCCTAAGCAATTTGGTGAGACCCTGTCTCAAAAACAACAACAACAACAAAAAAAGTTGGGGTTGTAGCTCAGTGGTAAAGCACCTCTAGTTTTTTGTTTTGTTTTGTTTTTTAAGAGAGAGAGAGAGAGAGAGAGAGAGAGAGAGAGAGAATTTTTTAATATTTATTTTTTAGTTTTCGGCGGACACAACATCTTTGTATGTAGTGCTGAGGATCGAACACGGGCCGCACGCATGGCAGGTGAGCGCGCTACCGCTTGAGCCACATCCCCAGCCCAGCACCTCTAGTTTTAATCCACAGTACCAAAACAGAAAATTTTTACCATGAAATAAATCTAGGGAAAGCACATCACACAATCACATATACATAGGCTTTTAAAAAATACATACTCTGACATTCTAAAACACAGTGTTAACTATTCTAGAAAAAAACGGAATAGTCATTTAAAAACCACATGTTTAACATCTACATAATAAAGACCAGTGCAAACTACTTCATCTGAATAGCAGGCAAAAATTATATAGCAAAAAAATTATCAATATAAAACTTACTTCTATTCTAAAGGGAAAACTAAATTGACCTGTTACATGGTGTTGTGGTTTAGATGTGGTGTCCTCAGCCACAAAAGCTCACATGTGAGACAATGCAAGAAGCTTCAGAGAAAAAGTGATTGGGTTGTGAGAGTCTTAACCCAATCAATGAATTAATCCCTTGGTAGGGATTAACTGAGTGGTAACTGAAGGGGTAGGGTATCACTGGAAAGGTGGGAATTGGGGGGTGGCTATGGCATATATATTTTGTATCTGGAGAATGGAGACTCACTTTTTCTGCTTCCTGATAACCATGACATGAGCTGCTTCCCTCTGCCACCCTCTCCCACCATGATGTTCATCCTCACCTCAAGCCCAGAGGAATGGAGCCAGCTTTCTATGGGCTAAGACCTCTTAAACTGTGAGCCCCCAAATAAACTTTTTCTCCTCTAAAGTTGTTCTGGTTAGATCCTTTAGTCACAGCAGTGAAAAACATGTGGCAAGTAGGTCATATTTAAATTTAAAAGAATTTTGAAGTTTAATTATAATTTTTCTTAAAATTTTCAATGTGTAAAAGGATTAGAGGTTATACTAGCATAGCTACTCAGGCTATTAATACACTTTAAACCATAAATAATTATGAAAAATTGTTTTGCAAAAATATGTAAAAAAATTCTTGTATATACTTAATAACATTAATGTATATACAAATATATACATTTCATTAAAAGAGGTTATTGTCGGGCATGGTGGTGCATGCAGGTCTGTAATCCCAGTGGCTTGGGAGGCTAAGGCAGGGAGATTGAGAGGTAAGCACTCAGCAAGACCCTGTCTCTAAATAAAATATAAAAATGACCGGGGATGTGGCTTAGTGGTTAAGCCCCTATGGGTTCAGGATTCAATCCCAGGTACCAAAAAAGAGAGAGAGAGAGAGAGACAGAGATTACTATTCTCGTGTAGTCACAATTTACATATATGATGTACTATATATGCATGAATATATATGTATTTTATTCATAGTTAATCTGGTATATTAAAAGATTATTATACACTGACAATATACTGGTATCAAATATATAAAGAAAAAAACAGTCTTTTCTCACACAATCTCTACTCATGCTATGCCAATGTAATCTTTCATCAATATGCCACTGCACTCGACTCCTCCAGTCCCCCACTGCCTCCTATACCTAACTCTCCAAAACCTTTTCATTGCTCTTAGTGTTAAAAGTCAAATTCCATAACTTACCAAAGAGACCCATCATCAGCTGCAATCTATTTAACAAGAGGTCTGATTTGCTACCATTGTCTTACAGGCATACACTGATCTTTTATTTCCTTAACTACTATGCTCTCTCCTGCCACAAGACCTTTACTTTTCCCTCACCTGTAGTGTTCCTCTCCACCTGCTTCACAATCAACACTTCACACTGCAGTTAGAAGCTACTTTCATAAGGAAACAGCCACTGACACTCAAGATTAGAACACTCTTGTTAAAACCCAGCACTACAGACAAAATTTTACATTTGTTGGTTTAAATTATATTACTTTAATTGCAACTTACATTATTGTGGTAAATAATGCTAATAACATTAATGAGGAGGATGGTGATAGAGTAGCTAATGCCTGCATAAGTAAGCCAGACACTGTTCTAAGCATTTTACATATAATAATATTAAAGTTAAATGGTATTTTTGCTACGTTACAGAGAATCAAGGCACAGAAAAGCTAAATAATATCCCCAAGATCACACAGTAGCTAAGTGAAATGAGATTTGAACTAAGCAGAGCTTTCCTACTACCTCTTAAATGTGCTACCGCTTATATAGACATTAAGCTCTATGAAGGTTAAGCCCTTGCCAGGTTTTACTTTCCATTTCATGCCCACTATCTAGTGTAGTGGCCACATAGAGAACCTAAACAATATTTGGTAAGTTAACACATTTCTAAGATATTTAAGTGAGAATTCCAACTGAGACATCTCTACATGGGAAAACTATATTAAATATGTTTTCCTAGTCTATTAGTTACAGAAAATTAAAAAATGAGTAATTGTTCCCCCCTAACACTACTGCCTACCTAAGTGATCTCCAAAATGATCTTTCCCCAAAATCAAACGGATATTAACTGTCAATCTGTAAGGCCAAAAAGAAACAAAAGTTCTGAAGTTTTGCCCTTAACTACAAACTTTTGATTGTAAAATGACTAAAATCCATCAAGAGTAAGTTAACTGAGAAACAAAACTTATGCTGAAACTTTCTCTATTTTTTACAGAATGTGTTACTACACTTTTTATACCTCATAAAATAGATGCATTCTGTTTGCATGTTTTTCGTAGTCCAAGCAGAAATCACAATTGATTTTTGTTATTCGTGGAATACATATGTATAAATTTTTCTAGTTGCTAAAATTTATTTGTAACTTCACATCAATATTTACAATGCTTTAATATGGTGACAAGGGCAGAGAGACAAATTAAATTGAGTCACCCAACAGGCAATGCACTACCTTCTTGTTTCAGCTTTCATACTGTAAATCAGTATACCTTTGGCAATCTCTTTAGTAATACATTTTTATCATTTTTTTTGGTTATTATTGGTGATTTTGCACTTTAAAAAGTCCCTAAGCATAGTACTAATGTGCTGTTTAATGTTCCTAAGTGAAAGAAGGTACAGTGTGCCTTACAGAGAAAACACAAGGTAGATAAGCTTCATTTATGCATGAGGCATAGTGCTATTGTCACTATGTATTAATAAATTGACAATATATATTAAATATGGTGTCTTTAAACAGAAACACACATAAAATAAGGCTGGGTATAGATTAGTCAATGCAAATGTTGTGAACAAAAGCCTCACATGAAGCTGTCCACAATGTTCCCCATAAGAGCAATAGTGCAATATTTGCTATTTCATTATTCCCGAATTCACAGACTATAACTACTGTTAATAAAGAGACCCCACTACACATATCATTTTCATAATATATATACCTCATAATTTTCTCTGGATTTTTTCCCTTTGGCTCTTTATATTCATACTCCCCCTTACCTACATCTAACACCTCATAATTCCTTTAAGACTAGGTATTTTACAAAGTCCTTTGGACCATCCTACTCAAAGATCTGTGCAGTTCAACAAAGCTTCATACAGACTAATGTATGGCAGCAAGTTTCCTATCAGATATACCTTATGCTTCCCCAAGCTGAACTGCAAACTCTGCAAAAGCAAAGTCTTTTTGTAAAACCATTTTTGATTACTCACAGTGTTTGATACATATCAAGGACATTACTTATTAAATGATTATATACTCAGATTTTAAACTCTACAATGAAAGCCATATGTGTGTGTTAATATATATGCTATGTTACATATATATAGTTAAAATATAAAACTCCTGAAAAAACATTATTTGATAAATCCTTTTGACACTATCCATACATCCTTCTAATACATTCATAAAAGTGAATCAAGAAGAAATTATTACTAGAAAGTAGTAAAAAATGACAACTTAATGAAATGAGAATCCCAATGATCTGACAATTTAATTTTTTTCTAAGTTGTAGATGGACACAATCTCTTTATTTGCTTATTTATTTTTATGTGGTGCTGAGGATCAAAACCAGTGCCTCACACATGGGAGGCAAGAACTCTACCACTGAGCTACAACCCCAGCCTCAAGATCTGACAATTGTGGAAAAAAGTTAACACTGCTTTAAGGAACTATTATAAACTTAGAAACTATATGTGATCTTGGGAAAGCGGAAATGTCCTTATTTTATATTAAAACATACCAACAAACAATACAGAGTAATTACTAAGGCCTAGAATTCTGTACCATACACACACACACACACACACACACACACACACACACCCCAGAAGGTGCTTAGAAATCTGATTTGAATATTAATATTTACATATCTTTGATGGAATTTGGACACAAAGCCTCCCACTGACCTTTGCTGTGGTAGACATTGCTCCAGCCATCTTCATCTGGGAATTCATCACTTTCGTTTGTGTGGACATAGAAGTAACCTTTGAACTTACAGCAAAAGTTCTTGTTTTCTGTTTCCGTAGATGTACAAGCTGTTTGGCTAAAACCCTGCAAGCTTCTTTATTACCAATCTTTGCCATTTTCTTAATTTCTAATTCCTAAAAGGGAAAAGTAAGAGGAGGGAAATAAAATCATCAAGGGGTAGTTCTGAATGACTCATTTCAGAAGAAAAGATCTATAATAAGTTATACATTATTTTTCCCTAAAAGGAAGAGGTTGTCATAAAGGACATAGAGAGGAAAAGTAATTTGAGAGGGCTATTTATTCTATATCTATATGTTCACATGGGAAGGGGAGAACTAGCGTCTCCATCTATGAATACAAAGCAAGTCTACAAAACAGGAGATACATAGAACACAGAAAAAAAATGTTTTAAAAGTGTCTAAAAGTAGGTAGGCAGATATTTGGTGACTGTTTTAAAGATGATAATATAGTAATAATATAGATAACTGCACTAAATGAAACAGTCCATCTTATACATCAATTAAAAGGGCAAGTGTCAGATTAGATAGATAAGTTAATCCAATTACATGCTACCTCAAGAAACCAACTTTAAATATAAAAGCAAATTTGGATTAAAAAGTGAAAAAATAAAAATTATATAAATATTTACACAAGTTTGCCAATCTGGATGGCTATAATTAATAACAAAACAAATACACTTGAGAACAAGGAATATTATCAGAAATTTTAAAAAAGCATTTCATGATAATAAAGGAAAAAAATACAGATCTCAAGGCAATCATAAATGCATATGCACCTAATTAACAGTGCTTGAAAATACAGGAAGCAAAACTAACAGGATTTAAAGAAGAAACAAACACAAATAGCATAAGAGATATCATTATCTCCTCTCTCAAGTACATAGCTATAATTGTTAAAATTATAGTAGTCCCTCCTTATCCACAGGAGAGATGTTTCAAAGTCCTCAATGAAGTCTGAAACTGTGTGTGGTACCAAACCCTATATATTCTATTTTTTCCCCTGTACATATATATCTATGATAAGTTTTTACCTTTTCATTTAAAGGAAGCACATTATAGTTTGTCTTTGGCATATGTGAATTGTCACCATCATTACTCTTGCACTTGGGGCTCATTATTAAGTAAAATAAGGGATATATGAACACAAGTACTTTGACACTGTTACAAATGAGTTGATAACCCAGACAGATATGAAGGGACTAATGGGGAGGTAGCATATACAGTGTGATACATTGGACAAAAAGAAAATTCATTTTTAAGTGGAACAGAGCTAGATGGTATAAAGGTACAAGATTTTACCAAGTTACTAACACAGTGTACAATTTGAAACTGATGAATTATGTTTTTGGAATTTTCCTTTAATACTTTCAGATCACAGTTCATCATGGGTAACCAAAACAATGGAAAGTGAAACCACAGCTAAGGAAGGAATACTGTGATCAAGACATCTGTAATGATAAAGAAGACTTTAAAACATCATCACTCATTTGACCTGATTTACATTTATAAGAAATTTTATCACCAACAGTATATTACACATTCTTTACAAGTATATACTAAATGATTACTGAAATATTCCATATCTATATCACAAAGTGATTTAGTAAATTTAGGAAGACTGAAATTATACAAAGTACATTCTCTAACAAAAGAAATTAAACTGTCAATTAATAATGCAAATATGGAAGGGAAATCTTAAGTGGAAATTTAAAAACACAGTTTTTAGTTAAGTCATGGGCTAAGAAAATCAGAGTAAAAATAAGATAGTATTTTGAACTCAATAAAAAAGCAACATCAAAATGTGTAAACTACAATTAAAATAGTTCTCAGGAAATTTATAGCATTAGAGCTTATATTTGAAAAACATGAATTCAAAGTAACAAAAAGAAGGAAATACATAAATAGGAAAGAAATTATAAGCTAGGAAACAAAAAAATCAGTACAGAAAAATCAGTGAAAGCAAAAATTATTTTTCTTTTTTACAAGATTAACCAAAAAACCATGAGCTAAACTGGTGAAGGAAAATAACAAATAACTAGGGCAGACAAAGAACATATAAATTATAAATAATAGGAATGTATAGGAGAACATCACTTCCTAATTTAAAGATGCTAAAAGGTAACAAGGGAATATTACATACATCACTATGTCTTTACACTTAAAAATTTAGTAGAAATTGACAAATTACTTCATATATTCAAAAAAAAAGGTCCTTCAACATAAGAGATAGCCCAATTAGCCCATTAGATATCTGCTTACAATAAAAAATAACTTGTAGTTTACAAAGCTATTCCCAAAGAAAACGATGTTCACAGATGATTTTACTGATGAATCTATCAAATATTTAAGAAACTAATACACAAATATCTTAGTAAAGAAAACGGTAAAGGACATGTGCCAGTTCAGCATTTTTACTACAACAGCCAAAAAAAACCAAAAAACAAAACCCACACACAAATATATAATTATGTATATGTGTGTGTGTATACATATATATCTCACCAAAAAGAAAACTAAAAATCAACATCTTTCATGAACATAAATGCAATGTTCTTGACAAAGTTTCAGTAAATTGAAAAAGTTGAAAATACATGAACAAATGCATCATTACCAAGAGGGGTATATTCCAAGGAGCAAAAAGCTATTTTAACTTTTATTGTTGTTGTTTTTGGTTTTATGGTTTTGTTTTGTTTTGTTTTGGGTTTTTTTGGTTCTGGTACTGGGGATTGAACTCAGGGACATTAACCACTGAGCCACATCCCCAGCCCTTTTTTGTATTTCATTTAGAGACAGGGTCTCACTGAGTTGCTTAGTGCCTCATTTTTGCTGAGGCTGGCTTTGAACTCATGATCCTCCTGCCTCAGTCTCCCAAACTGCTGTGTGCCACTGTGTCCAGCTCTGTTTTAACTTTTGAAAAATCAATGTATTTCACTGTATTAACAGACTAATAAACTACACAATCATTTCAATAGATGCAAAAAATACCAAGTGAAACTTAATAAAATTCATTCCTGATTAAAAAACTCTTGGCAAATTAGATAAAAACAAAATTGAACAAGCTGGAAAAGGGCATCTATACAAAGCCTGTAAGTAATATTAGACTTAATCATGTAAGGCTGAATGTTTTCCCTCTAAATTCAGTAAAAAGATAAAAATGTCTGTTAACATCACTTCTATTCAATATTTTATAAGAGGTTCTAGATAGTGTAAAAAGAAAAGAAAAAAAATAAGGAAAAAAGATTGGAAAAGGAAATGTAAAGTTTTAATGAGTCAAGATGACATACCAAATTCTTTAACAAGACTCCTAAAGCACAAGAAATAAAATCAAGAATTAATAAATGGGATGAATTCAAACTAAAAAGCCTCTTCTCAGCAAAATAAATAATCAATGAGGTAAAGAGAGAGCCTACGTTTTGGGAACAAATTTTTGTCATACACATCAGATAGAGCACTAATTTCCAGGATATATAAAGAACTCAAAAAACTTAACACCAAAAAAAAACAAACAACCTAATCAATAAATGGGCCAAGGAGCTGAACAGACACTTCTAAGAAGAAGATATACAAATTGATCAACAAATATATGAAAAAATGTTCAACATCTCTAGTAATTAGAGAAATGCAAATCAAAACTACTCTAAGATTTCATACCCCAGTCAAAATGGCAGTTATGTCAAGAATAAAAACAACAATAAGTGTTGCTGAGGATGTGGAGGGAAAAGACACACTTATATGTTGCTAGTGGGACTGCAAATTGGTGTACCCACTCTGGAAAGCAGTATGGAAATTCCTTAGAAATCTTGGAATGGAACCATCATTTGACCCAGCTATCCCTTGATCTATACCCAAAGGACTTAAAATCAGCATACTAGAGTAATGCAACCACATCAATGCTTATAGCAGCTAAATTCACAATAGGTAAACTGCGGAAGCAACCTAGATGCCCTTCAATAGATAAATGGATAAAGAAAGTGGAGAATAAAATTATGGCATTTACAGGTAAGTAGACAGAACTGGAGAATATCATGCTAAGTGAAGTAAGCCAATCCCCAAAATCCAAAGGCCGAATGTTCTCTCTGATAAGTGGATGCTGATCCATAATGGGGGAGGGCATAGGAAAAATGGAGGAACTTTGATTGGGCAAAGGGGAGGAAGAAGAGGTGAGGGCTATGGGGGCAGGAAAGATGGTGAAATGTGATGGACATTATTACCATAGGTACATGTATGACTGCACATATGATGTGATGCTACATCGTGTACAAACAGAAATGAAAAGTTGTGCTGCAACTATGTACAATGAATCAGCATTCTGTGTACAATCAACAGCATTCTGCTGTTGTATATGCCTAATTAAAATAAATAAATTTTTTAAAAATACCACTGGAAATAAAAAGAAATCTCATGAAATCTACAAAATGGCTACAAGAATAAATGAGCTCAGGAAGGCTATGGGATTCAAAACGAACACACAACAATTTAATGTGTCTGTATATATACTAGTGAAAAATGTCAGAAATTAAATTTGTTCTTAAAAATGATAAAAAATAAAAATTTAGCAAACACTGAGATATTTAGGGATAAATATGAAAAATGAAGTACAAGACCTATACTTAACAGTACAAACCACTGCTGAGAAAAATTAAAGATTTAAATAAATGCAGACATAAAATATTCATGGATAGGAAGACTTATTATTGTTAAAATGTTAATTCTTCCCAAGGGTTTACATATTTAATGTAATTCCAATCAAAATCTAATTGTTTTTGTGGTTGACAGGTTTACTCTAAAGTTCATATGGAAATATAAGCACCTGAAATAGCCTAAACAATTATGTAAAAAAGAAATACAAAGTCGAATGATTAACATTGTTAAACTTGAAAACTTACCATCAAAAATATTAGTAAAAACAGTGTGGTATTGACTTACATACAGTCAGATAGTTCAATGAAACAGCATAGAGCCCTGAGATGCCCCTACATGCTTGGACATGATTTTCAATAAAAATGATAAGGGAAAGATTTCAGCAACAAATCATGTTGGAACAACTCAAGTTGCACATGCAAAAAAACAAAAACAAAAAACCTCGAACCTTATTTGACACCAAGGTGAAGTTTAATTCAGTATGGTTCCCAGTTTTAAATGTAAAAACTAAAACTATGATAATTCTAAGGGACACATGAGAGAAAGTATTAGTGCCTTTGGGTTAGGCAAAGATTTCATAAGACACTAGAAGCACTAGTCAAAGAAGAAAATAATAATAAAATACTTTGGTTCCCCCCAAACATACAGGAAAATGAAGTAAAAGACCAGAAACTTATTTCCGAAATATGCATTGAATAAAGCATTTATATCCACAATATATAGAGAACTACCACAATTGAATAATAAGAAAACACCTAGATGAAAAAACATGGGTAAAATAAAGTACTTGAATAGGAGCTTTCACAAAGAAGATAAATATATGACCAAAAAGTACATAAAAAGATACTGAGCATCATTTGTGAATTAGGAAATGCGTTCCTACCAGAAAATTGTGATTCTCCTACACTGTTAATGGGAAGAGAAAATATTAGAGGTACTTTGCAAAATAGTTAAACATATATTTATCATATGACCCAGTAAAAACTCATTCTTAGAAAACCCCCCATGAAAATAAATGTTTACACAAAACTTCATTTGACTGTATATAGCAACTTTATTCAAAACAGCCTAAAACCCAGGAAAACCTCAAATGTCCATAGGCCAACAAATGGATAAACAAACTGAAAAATATCCACATAATGGATTAATACTCATGAATAACAAATAATTAATTCTGATACATGTAACAATATTAATCCCTCAAAATGATTATGCTGAAAATAGCCATAAGAGTTCAGATAGGATTCCATTTTTATAAATTTTTAGAAAAATAAATTAATCTACAGTAACAAATCAGTATTTGCCTCACTGAGGAAAGAAAGGGAGGGATGTGCAAAAGGTATTTCAAAAGGTATAAGAAAACTTTTGAGGACAATGGCTCTGTTCATTACATAAACTGCAGTAATGGTTTCAGGTGTTAATACTTATATCAAAACATATCAAACTGTACCTTTTAAATATGTACAGTTTATTGCATGTCAATTATACTCTCAATAAAACTGCTTTATAGAAAAACATCTGAAGCAATATACATTTAGAAACATCAATAATATGTTATTTATAAAAAATGGTATTCACTGCCACAAACACAGTGATCTTTAAAATATCATAAGACACCTCTGAATTAATTTAACTTTTCTATAACTCTCTTGTTTTTTTGTGACAATTTTATCTTTGCAGTTAACTAAAAAGAAGGTAATTCTATTTGAGAAGCATTTTTTGATTTTCACAAACTGAGGAATAATCTGATTCTATATTCAGAAGAATACACAGAATTGTGATGAAAGCAGAACATAATGAACGTAAGCAGAAAATGCAGGAAAGCATTAAATGTCATTTCTAAGTGAAGTAAATCACTTACCACCTGCCATGTGCTTTTTTCCTGGTTAGCTAATGATTCTGACACCAGCTTCCAAATTTGTTTGAAAAGTTAAACTGAAATTTAATGTTCTACTTACCAGCTGTTTTTCCTGCTTCTCTAAAGCTGCTCGATCTCTGATTATAGCCCTCTGTGTACCTCGTAACTCACGATTCTGTTCCTTTATTACATCTATAAGAAGCACACACACACACACACACAAAAAAAAAAAAAGCGAATTTATCATTATACAATTTACTTCGTTAAAATACTGGACTAAGAAATTGTAATAGGAAAAAAAAAAGCCTTGCTTTATTAGATGTTAAAAATGTTTTCCTTCAGTTTAATACACTAAAAATTACTGAAATAGTAAACCATGGATTATAAATACTGATTATAAAGAATTGACAGAAGATAAATGGAAATATGATAGTCTGAGGTTTAACCATAAGTGCATATTACATCACAATGAACTATTCCCTTTTTTAATTAGTACATGATTTTATATGGTAGATACATATCACACACACACAAACCATCTCTCCTACTCCAGTGGTATAGGAATTTCAGAAAGAAAGGCATGTCTCATATTTTATTGCCTTTTTTTCCTACAGTAAGTCATAACATAATGAAACCTTTTAATGAGGCAGATGTGGATTTGCATCACACTTCTATCACTTTATTATACAATTAATTATATCTTGGCAAATTTAGCTAACACTCTAAAACTTTCATTTTGTTAATAAAATAGGGATTGTTTTAAGGAGTAAATAATTCACAAAATGCCCTGATATACTGTATGTGTCCACTCAATCATAATCTCTTTTTAACTTACCTCAATACATTTGGATTCTTTATTTCCACTTTTGGTAAAATTGACATATAACCTAGGATTGATGTGCTATATTTGGGTAATATAACAGCAATATCTTAAAAGGAACACAATGTCACTGTTAATTTTGCCAACATTGATTTCTTATTGTCAGGAATCTTATTAAGTGTTTCACTCATATTACAAATCTGATGTTCAAAATGTTATAGAGTTGATTTTTGCATTATTTTATATATAACAAATTGAGTGTTAGGAAAGTTAAATAACTTGCCAACATCCCATAGGTGGTAAAAGTGATGACATCACATTTGGACTCAAAGCATTCTGTCTCTTGAACCAGTGATATTATCCACTTCACTGGAGCATCTTTTCAATAGAGATAGATGAAAAATAAGAAAAAGAACAGTCTCTTAAAATGACATAACTGGACATCCACATGGTAAAGAACACCCCACACCATGTACAAAAATTAACTCAAAAAAGATCAACAACCCAAATATCAGAGCTAAAGTCATAAAATTCTTAGACTACACTGATGTAAATTTTCATGTCTTCGCAGAATTGGCAATGAGTTCTCAAATATGACATTAAAAGCATAAGCTTTTAATGAAAGAAATGAATGAAAGAAAAAAACTTATAAATTGGACTAAATAAAAATGAATGTATTATGCCTCAAAAAGTACATTATCAAGTGAAAAGATGACCTATAGATTGAGAGAAAATGAATGAAAAACACATATTTGATAAGAATCTGGTACTTGGGATATATAAACAATTTGTATAACTCAAGAACAAAAGACAACCCAAATATGAAAGGGGCAAGGGCTTAAATAGACATTTTCGCAAAGAAAATACAAAGAGTCAACAAACACATAAAAAAGATCTAAAACATCATTTGTCATTAGGGAAATTAGGAGCCACTTCACATCCACTCAAATGGTTATAATAAAAAAAAAAAAAGGAGAACAAACTGTCCATAAAGATGTGTTGCCTGGACCCCTTGTGTGCTCGTGGTAAGAATGTAAAAAGATCTGGCTGCTGTGGATAAGAGTGTGGTTATCCTTAAAGATTAAAACTAAAAATAACCTATAATAGAGAAATTCCACTCCTACATATTTACCCAAAAGAATTTAAACAGGAGACCTTTAAAGCACAGAAAACAAAAGCAAATATAGACAAATGGGATTAAATCAAATCAAAATGCTTATGCACAGAGAAACAAGCAACAGAATGGAGACTGCCTATAGAACTGGAAAAATATTTCCAAATTATATATCTGACAAGAGATTTATATCCTGAACACACAAGAACTCCAAAGAACTCAAGAGCAAAAAAACAAAAGAATAAAAATAACATGATTTAAAAATGCACAACAGACCTAATAGACACTTCTCAAAAGAACATGGTATATGAAAAAAATGTTCAACATCATTAATTATCAGGAAAATGTAAATTTAAATCATAATGAAATATTACCTCACCCTAATGAAAATGGCTACTATTAAAATGACTAAAGATAAGTGTCTATGAGGATGTGAAGAAAAAGGAAACTCACACACCCTCAGTGGGGATGTAAATTAGTACAGCCATTATGGAAAACAGTATGGAGGTTCCATTAAAAAATAAAAGCTGACCCACATGATCCAGCAGTCTCACTACTAGGTATACATCCAAAAGAAATGAAATCACTATGTGAAAGGGACATCTATATTACCATGGTCTTGGAGTACTCACACAAAAAGTAAATAACATACAACAGCCAAGAAATGAAAACAACCTAAGTGTCATCAACTGATCAATGAATAAAGAAAATATGGCACAAACACAATGAAATAATATTCAGCCACAAAATAATGAAAGCCTGTCATTTGCATCAGTATAGATGGAAACAGAAATTATTACACTTAGTGAAATAAGCCAGTATTAAAAAGACAAGTCCTACATGATATCACTTGTATGTAGAATCTAGAAAAGTTGTTCTCATTAAAGTTGAGGGTAGTGTGGTGATTATCAGAGGCTGGAGAGTAAAGAAGGAAAGAAGAGATGGGGGAAAAGCTGATCAGTAGGCACTAAGATAAGGTTAGAAGCAAGAAGTTATGATATGCTAGTACATAATAGGGTAATTAACTACAGGAAACACTATACTATACATTTCAAAAATCTTTTAAGAAAGGATTTTGAAAGTGTTCACCATGAAGAAATCATAAGAAGACAGACATGTTTTCCCTGATCTGATGTGTACATGTACCAAAATATTACATGTTACTCCATTAATTTGTATAATATTTACATTCATATGTATCAGCTAAAATAAATTTTAAAAATTGACACAGAAACTCAAATACTTCTTCATGAATGTTTATAGCACTATTCATATAAAAAGGTGGAAACAATCCAAAGGTCCATGAAAAGCTGAACAAATAAACAAACTGTATTATATACATTCAACAGAATATTATTCAACTGTCAAAAGAAATGAAGTAATGAAATGTACTACAACATGGATGCACCTCAAAACATTATGGTAAGTAAAAGAGGCAAGATAAAAAAGATCACAACCTATGATTCCACTTAAACCACATAGCCAGAGTAGATAAATCCATAAAGTCAAGCAGATTGGTAGTTGTCAGGGAGTAGGAAGAAGGGAGAAATTTGAGTCACTACTTAATGTGTTTACTGTGAGGTAATAGCAATGTCTTGGATCTATATATTGTAGTCAACACACCACTGTGAATGTACTGAAAGTCACTGAACTTCCCAGTTTAAAATAGTTAATGTTATATGAATTTTACCTTTAACACAACTAAAATAAGCCAGCACTCATCCTTTTTTAGTATAATATGTAACTAGTAGTTACATTAATAGTTATTATGGTTAAATTGTTGATATAAACCAGTCAACTACAAGGGCTTTTGGAATAAAATTTAAAATAAGATGCCAAAACTCTTATATCTTATCTATAAGAAATCTATTTTCTCTCTTTTGTTGACCCTATTTCTCCATTAGATTATAGGGTGGGCCTCTACTGCTCAAGATTTACTGGGTCCCATTCTTGATGTTGGTTGCATATAGAAACACATGTGCAGGGGTGAAGGGAAATCTCCACTCTCTGAAGAGTCACTGGAATAAACTGACAAAAATTAAATAGGAGAAAAAGCATACATTTTTTTTTTAACACACACACACACAAAATTCATGGAGGAGGGGATTTACAGGAATATGGTTAACTACCAGCTCAAAACTATCTGAATTATTATTACCCACTATTTAGAAATTTATATACCTCTTTGTGGAAGTGGAGGACAGGGAATGTCAAGGGACGAATAAATGACTTCTAGGGAAATACACGGACTGGGAAAAAGTGTAGCTGGCATGCAGAACACCTCATAATATGTAAATGAATGAAACAGAGGATGATGGTATGTGACTAAGTATGTCAACAATCTCTGGTTTCTTTTCCTATGATGTGAGTTTAATTAATGGCAGCTCAGGGAAGAGATATGGAGGTAGCTGTTTTCTTCCTTAGGGGTTTAGACTATAAGCAGACAAGAAGACAGCTTCTTCCAGTGTTTGCTATTAAGTTCTTTTAATTTAAAATAATCAGCATTCTTTAGTGCCATATTTTGGTATAATTCCTGGATTTTTTTTTCAATAGTATCTCTACAGTGAAGATGTAGAAAGTGGGGGCTTTTTCTCCTGCTAATAACTTTCTTCTCCTAAAATGACTAGGACTTGATGGAAAACACTTCTTATTTAAAAGAGAGAGAGAAGATGTTATTGTAGACAAATATTTGGGAAATGTTGAAATTGAAAAAAAAATTTCTTTGCTTCAAGATACTGTATGTTTAATATGTAAATACATATTGCAAGTCTTTAAGAGGAAAATATATTATAGATTATTTGTCAAATTTACTAAACCAAGAATCCCTTTTAAGAAATATCTATTAACATTTCCTAGATATTACTGTTTCATGGAGCATTGGTTTGGATTCTAATGTAAAAATAACAGAATGTATTAGTTACTAGAGTTAAATAAAAATTACAGGAGGTCATCGCTTTTGATGAAGTTCCTGTACTAGGTCCCAAAAGACCACTAAAAATAAAAACAGACTTACTCTTACTACATATTTCATGTCATTAAATGTAAAGTGTTAGCTGACTTTCTAAGAAATCAGGAGACAAAAGCCAGACTTCCAAAGTTAGTTTCAATGAAGTTCTCTAAGTTTAATCTTCAAAAAGGTATCTGAAGTAACTGATGTTAATTATTTATTATCAGATTATTATTTATCTCTCTGTCCCTGCCTAACTAGGAAAGTAACTCTGAAATGACCAATCTATGAAATTCTATTCATAAAATTCCATAGAATAAAATCTAGAATCCCAATCTAGAACCATAATCTAGAAACCCAATCTAGAATCACAGATAAAGCCAATTAAGATCTTTAAGTTTGTTGTGGTTTTGTCTTTTTGACGCCAGCACTATCAGAACAAAATATCACAAACTAGAGGCTTAAACAAAAGGTATTTCTCACAGTTTTGGAGAACTGAAGTACAAAATCAAGTGCCATTAGGTTTGCTTTCTCCTGGGCCATTGTCCTTGCCTTATAGATGATCACCTACTTGCTGTGTCCAAACATGGTCTTTTTTCTCTGTGTGCCTTTTCTGATGTCTATTCCTCTTCTCATCAGACCAGTCAAGTTCAATCCAGACCCCACCGTTATGACCTCACTTACTTTTAGTTACCTCTTTAAAGGTCCTATTTCCAAATACAGCCACACTTGAAATCAGACCTTCATCATACATTTGAAAGTGGAGAACATAATTTAGCCCATAAATCAAAATCTCTTTCCTCAAACATCTATGATCGACAAACAATGAAGAAAAACTGTTCCCTTTCAAAGCAATTATCAGCCTCTTCATCCTCAACTCAAACACACCTAATTCACTGCTTCTGGACCAAGCTTCCTACCTTGCCATTGCCAACAGGTTGGTATGAAGGAAGACATTTACCACTTTACCCACTATTTTGATAGAAAATGTGCTCTAAATTTAAAACTAAAATTACAAATATGAAGTACAACCCCTTTGTGTTACCAAAGTCTCCCAAACTCACCTGGTAAGAGAAAGTGACGGTGCAGTGTTAGTGATTATGGTCTTCAGCCACAACAATACTACCCAGGAAAGCAAAGTCACTATACTGACAAGTTAACTGTGGTCAGATAATTGACATAGGTGTACACAGCTGATAAAGCCTTGATTGCTAAGACTTAGAATTCTATCAATACACATTGTTTAATCACTAGATTAGTAAAATCAAAAGTATAAATTTGGTTTTTATTATGGGTTCCTGACACAAAGGGCCTAAAACCCTTGGGATATTCTAAATGATAACAAATCCTTTTTATCTTTCAGAATAAGTTCCTTTCTACTACATATGAGTATGCTATTGTATGTGTGGATTGAAGGAGGAAGTGGGATAAAGATGGGGCTAGACACCAGAAACATCAAACATTTGATTTTTCAGCCCCTTTCCCTCCCTGTACCTAAGGGTGGGAGGATTTCAGAGACTTGAATATAAAATGCCAAAGAGATTCAGAGCTTCCTAACAGCAGTGAACACATTTATTTGATGGGAAGGTGGCACACCCAGAGTGGGCACGGAAGCTCTGCATTTCTCCTTTAGTTCTATATATCTTCCACATGACTGTTGCTGAGTGATATTCTTTACAATAAACCAGTATTTGTAAATAAAGCACTTTCCTGAGTTCTGAGAGCGGTCCTATCAAATTATCAACCCTGGAGAGTAAGCTGTGGGAACACCTGGTCAGAAAGAAGCATGAGTGGCAGGCAACCTGGGAGTTGCAAGTGGCATCTGGGATGGGACAGTCCTGTTAGACTGAGTCCTTGCTCTACAAGGTCTACTCTAACTCTGGATAATTAGTGTCAGAATTAAAATATATTATTGGACACCTAGTTTTCCAACAATCAAGGGTGTAGATTGGTATAGCCATCTTTATTGAAAAAAAGAAAGTGTTATGACAAAAACAAACATGAAATTTAATAACAGTTTGATTTTAATTTTCTTAGTTTTATATAACTACATGTACATTAAGTATCACTATATATCATAAAAGGAAAAATAAAGAAAATTAAGTACTGTATATTCCACAGTCTCACACTTGTTAATAGACCTATTAATATTTAAACAGTTCCAAGCTATAAATTCAGAGCATCTAATGTTACATAGTGTTATGATTATAACACTTTAAAACATATTATGGTAAATAGAAAATGAGAGTAAAACATCTTTTCATAGGGAAACAATAGGAATAGACTAAAACAAATAAATTGCTCTTCAATTTTTCTTAAGCAGCCACTATGTTAAACATACATTTAATGATTTGGCTTCTAGATAATTCAGAATGGATAAAATGAAAAAAGTAGAGACATATTTAATGTTTTTTAAAGCCAGATTTCTTTTCCACTAGATTTATTTCTTTTTAGGTTTCATATCATCACAAGGCTACAAATTCTTCAAAAGCAAGAAATACATATAAGAAGAGATCCCCTAAATTTAATTACAAGGGCCAGAGGATGGAGATGAGGAGAGATGGGGGAAATTAATCAACAACAAAATAACAAAAACCTACTTCACAATCCCGAATATATGTTAGAACCTTATATAGAAAATTCCATCATTATTCCCTAGGCATCACCACATTCTATTTACCATCACAACCAACCCAAAAGCAACAATTATTTCTTCTTATCTGTCTTCTTATTCCAAAGCTTTCCCCAACTCACATTATTCCAACTCTCTTATTGCAAGTCAATATAAAAACTTCTGCTAATTCCCCAAATTTTCATTATAAAATCACTCTTCGCTAGAGGTCCAGTAGACATTCTGCCACCTGTTCTCTATAATTAATGCTGGATGTGGTGGCAACTTGTTTCAGGATGTGTAAGGTCCAATAAACTCTTTTATTTCAAAGATTCTAAGAGTGGTTTGATAACATATTTATTTAGATGTTTGTCAATACTCCCATTTTTTACTTGATGTTAAATACTATCTCAATATATTATACTTCATATTCTAAGAGAGTACAGTTAAAATGAAATGTAAAAGGACTGGTCTAAAAAGCACATTTAACACGTTCCTTTAAACAGAAAAATAAAACCTACTGATTATCAAGAAAGATGACTCATAATTTAACAGCAGTAAAACCTGAACTATGAAAAGATGTCTTTCTACAACAAAAACATGGATCACTTAACTAACCAGCTAATCTCTAAGATGTTAATTAACTTTCATTTCCATGTACAGAACCCAGTATACCTGATGACCTTCAGATAACATCTCAATGTGTAATGCCTCTCCTTGTTTTTCAATCCTATGTACAGACTAACACAAAGCACATAAATTGTGGTGAGGCAACATATCTGTTTAAGGAAAACACAGTAACTAGTCCCAGGAATCAAGATCAATTGTGATGTTCAAGTTAGGCCAGAGAAAAAAGAAGACATGTCTTGGATGATGAAGATTCTGTTCAGCATGCAGCCTTCCTGTTCACTGTCTTAGTTCCCTTCACTTCTCCCTATAAAACCCCTTTCACTTACCTGAGTTCCCCAAAATGGAGCATTGATGGACCATAGCCTCTCTATCTTAACAGGCCATCCCTGAACGAAACTGATTCATTCTCATCATCTTTCATTTCCTAAGTATTGGCTTTCAAGCAGTGAGCAGCTGAACTTAGGTCCGATAATATGATCTCCATCAAGACAATCACAGAAACATGTACAGGTACTATTGATACCTAGGAGATAGATAGAATATATGGTTCCTGTCCACACTCTGCTTCTTTCTTTATGCAAAAAAAAAAAAAGCCTGAACTTTTTAAAAAACTTTAACACTTCATCTACCTTGTGGGGCTATTGAGAAATACTTCAGAATATGTGATAATAGAAAACTTTCAAATGTGAAAATGCTAAAGGTATATAGGTCTGTTACAGCATGTTCTCTCCATTACCGTTCACTCAGTGAGATTAATAAGGTCCTGGAAACAGCCCCACCCACCACACTTTTCTGGCCTATGCCAAGAACACCACTTAGGGAAAGTTCACCCAGGCCAGCTCAGGGCTCAATGTGTACCTCAAGATTTTCAGGCTCTTTTTTTATCAATGAAATAGATGTGACAACATTTAAGTTTGGGACTTTAAAAGATACACTGAAAACTCTTTCTGCCTTCTTCAATTCTAAGTCAATTGGGTTTACTTGTTTAAGGTCAAAAGATTTAACCAAAACAAAATAAGCCAAACCCCAACTTGAATTTTGGCTTACTTCCCTGTACCTTGCTTATTCACATAAAATTTGCACATTTGAGAATTAAAATAAAAAGCAATTATTAACTATAATAGGAACATTCATTAACTTGAAAGTCATACAGGTTGAAGTACCTTTCTTTGGGGACAAGGGAAGAGGCCTGTCTCAAGTTTGCAGGATAGTTCGGGATTGCTGTCTCAGGAGTGCGGAGGCACATCAGGGAGATCCCAGTATTCATGGGGATTCAACCTGGTTTAGTAGACAGCATTTGTTCTACTGAATTCTGTAATGTGATTTACTATAAGGACACAACGGATTAAAAAAAAACAAAAAAACCTAATAAGTCATATTTTCTACTTTTAAATGTATTTCTTTGTGAAAAATCATTTTATCTTTACAATTTTATTGCCTATCAGTTATCCTGATTCTAGCCAACACATGAATAAAACAGCACTTAAAATATTCCTATATCCTGCTTTCTGGGAAGCTTCTACTTTAGACTTTACCTATAAACTCTGTAACAGCTGGCATCAGTGGGAATAGTGGGTATTGTGGTACTGGTATTAACATTAGACAAACTCCAGTTAGAACTATGGACAGAAGAAAAACCCTGAGTAAGCGTTAGTTCAGATAAAATAGGTTAAAGGTGCAAAAAGGCAGAACGTGCCTAGAAGAAAGAAGTGGAATACTAAAGAGAAAATGGGAGACTAAAGCCTTTGGAAGCATAATAGGAAAAGAAAACAACATTCTATTTGATTTTGTCTGACCAATGAATCTCAAAAGTCATTCAAACCTTGAGAAATTCAGTCACACAAATTTATTATCATTATTATTATTAAACTTTAGTGTTTTCAAGAGTTTAAGAAAAGTTCTGAGATGGGCATGTACCAGAAAACCACTGAGTCTAATTTGGTCTTAGGAGTCATGAAAGGAATGGAGAAATACTGAGGAAAAAAAATTTTCTACAGGAAAATCTGTTCTAATAGTATAGAGAACTTTTACTAAGAAAAATGCTCTAAAGAGCATACTGTGCTCCTCAATCCTACATTCAATTATTTTTCTTCGGTGTGCCAAGAATGAAGGAGCAAATAGAAAGTAAAATATGAGTTTTTAAACATTCAGAATAATAAGCACTAAGGGGACATATGGCATTCTAGGGAAGATACTGTAGATGCCACCATAAGAATGCTTTTATTCTGGAAGAAGGAGGACATGTTTCTTATGGTAATTCAGTGTGTATGGCTGGTAGATTTTATTTACTCTCATCATCAATGTGGCACCACAACTGACTTCTTGACAGGACATTCGTTCCAATTTAGTCAAAACACAGACTGCTCTTGGACAGCTAGCCTATACTGACATCACTCCAGTGAGACCAAACCCCAACAGTTTTGCTCCTCTACTGTGTGTAACATTTCTCAAAGTATCTCTAAACCTGCACCAAGGCTCAGAGAGGGTGCCAATAATGTGAATGTATAGAATAGTAAGCTCTAAATATGGAAAACACTTCTCATGTTCCCATTGTTTAGCATCTCTTTTCTCATTTGCATTCACTAGAACCAAAGTAGATTTTTCAGCATTATGCTTAAATGAACTTGCATTATGCTTATTTTAGGACTTCCCTGTATTCCATGTTGGTTTTAGAGAGTCTTCAGCAGATTTTAAAATATCTCTACGGTAATTTACAATTTAGAGAATAGACCACATCATTAAAACAATAGTATTTACTAACCAAAAGGAGTACCTTATCTAACACAATCTGAAGTAACATTATAGAATACGTTCTGGAGAAGGCTTTTGCCTCAGATGGTTCAGCTGGGTAGAGGAAGGGGAAAAAAATCTAGGAATATGGGCACTATAAGCAAAAAATATGTCAGAATAAGAAAGAGTATGATATACAGTATACTGATAATAGCATTACTGCTGGAGAAACAAGTGGTCAGAGCCATGGCTAGAAAGAAAGGCAACAACTAGATCAAGGAGAGCCATGCATCCATAATCAAAGAGTTCACACTTGATTTATTGGTGCCAGAAACTAAATAGTATTTTTGAGGAGTAGCACAGTCAGATTTAGGTTTCAGGACTGCTGATTACACAACCAATTTTGTAGGTAAAGAATTTAAGGGTTATGAAGCTTCAGAAAAGAAAAGAAGAAAGGTGATACAGTAAATTGCAAGATAAGTGGGATCTGAACTAGAGCAAAGAGTTGCAGACCCACACATTTACAAGTATGAAATACTCAAGAGGAAAAGAAACAGCAGGATTCGGTAGTTAGTAACTGGGTAATTAGCTGAAAGTAGAGGGCAAAAATCAAATACTGCTCACACTGGAAGAAGAAAACCCTGGGAAGAGAGTGATTTTCCCCACCATTGGGGATTAGACCCAGGGGAGCATTCCACTAAACTACATCTCCAGTTTTTTAATTTTTGAGACAGGTTCTTACTAAATTGCTGAAGTTGGCCTCAAACTTACAATCCTCTTGCCTCCACCTCCCAAGTCACTTGGGATTACAGGCATACGCCACCATTCCACCTTGGGAAGGAACCAATTTAAATAAGATGAAAAGTTCTGCTTGGGATCTCTAACTAGAGATGCTTTGAGACATCTATTTGCAGATATTCAGCAAATTGTTGGACATACTGCTCCGAGAAATAAAAATTCTAGGTATTTGTATCTACAAATACACTTTTGGAATACATTAGCACTTAATTTATAACTAATATAGATATGAGTGGACAGTGCATCATGCAAAGATAGCATGCACTGTTAGAACAGTGAGAGCCCAAAATGAAACAGCAACAACAAAACCCACTAATATTTAATGCTCAGGTTTAACAAATACAAAAGAAAAACTGGAAAAAGAAAAAGTAGTGGTCAGAGGCAAATTAGGAAAGTGTTTTAGCCATGGAAGCCAAAAGGGAGACTTTCCAAGAAGAAATTATTATCAGGATCAAATATAAAACACAGGCCCAAGAGATTATCATTAAAATAAGTGGTCACTGGAATTGATGACCTAGAAGTCACTGATAATCTAGGTAAATGAAGAGGTCCTAGCTCTTCTACTTTGTGTCTTTATAATTTGGGGCAAGGTAGTTCCTTTCCTCTTAATTCCTCATCTATATAATGAGGATAATAGTGGTACTTATAGGCTTTATGAGAATTAAATAAGATAATGTATGCAAAATTGTTAGCATAATACTGTCTTAGAATAGGACCTCAAGTTTGTCTTTATTGAACATACCAGATAAAAATTATAAAATGATTAAAGAAATTCACTGCTTTTTTTTTTTTTTTTTTTTAAACAGTGCTGAGGATCCAATCCATGGCCTCTCTAATGCTCTACCCCAAGCTACACCTTCAGCCCCAGGAAATGTCCCTTTTAAAAGGCATAGATGCATCAGATAGAGCTCTAATCTCCAGGATATACAAAGAACTCAAAAAGTTAAACAACAAAAAAACAAATGGCCCAATCAACAAATGGGCCAAGGACCTGAACAGATACTTCTCAGAAGAGGATATACAATCAATCAACAAATACACAAAAAAAATGCTCACCATCTCTAGCAATCAGAGAAATGCAAATTAAAACTACTCTAAGATACCATCTCACTCCAGTAAGAATGGCAGCCATTATGAAGTCAAACAACAAGAGCTGGCAAGGATGCAGGGAAAAAGGTACACTCATACATTACTGGTGGGACTGCAAATTGGTGCAGCCAATTTGGAAAACAGTATGGAGATTCCTTGGAAAACTGGGAATGGAACCACCATTTGACCCAGCTATTCCTCTTCTCGAACTTTACTCAAAGGACCTAAAAACGGCATACTACAGAGACACAGCCACATCAATGTTTATAGCAGCACAATTCACAATAGCTAGACTGTGGAGCCAACCTAGATGTCCTTCAATGGATGGATGGATAAAAAAATGTGGCATTTATACACAATGGAATATTACTCAGCGCTAAAAAATAATAAGATCATGGCATTTGCAGGCAAATGGATGGCATTAGAGCAGATTATGCTAAGTGAAGTTAGCCAATCCCTAAAAAACAAATGCTGAATGTCTTCTCTGATATAAGGGAGGTGACTCAAAATGGGGTAGGGAGGAAGAGCATGAGAAGAAAATTACCTCTAGATAGGGAAAAGAGGTGGGAGGGAAAGGGAGGGAGAAGGGGAATTGCATGTAAGAGGGAAGGAGACACTCTTCATTATACAGAATTCAGGTATGAAGATGTGAGGGGAAAAAAAAAGAAGTAGGTCACATTAGTTTGGGTAGAGAGTAGTGATGGGAGGGGGAGGGAGGGGAAGGAGGGAATGGAAGGACAGCAGAACAAAATAGGCATTATTATTGCTGTGGGTATATATGTGACTGCATGACCAATGTAATTCTGCAACCTGTACACTCAGAAAAATGAGAAATTATATTCCATCTGATTCAAATATATGATATGTCAAAAAAATTTAAAAAATAAAAGGCATGGATGTTTGTGCATTTATGACAAGTCCTTATGGAATCCTGATTTACAGGCTCGTAGTTAGCTTCAATAAATAGGTCACTATTAGTCCACTGGGGGGCGGGGCACATTGTAGATAAACAAAATAACTCTACATATGTGTGTATATATTTTACAAGTCACTAAAAAAATGTCAAATACTTGATTGTAATTTCAAATTGGAAAGAATCTTCCTCTTAAATGGCACTGAGATACACCTCCCATTAATTTCTGGAAGAAAGTATACACTGAAGACACTTGTTCATCTTTGTGTCAAAAATGAATTAAACATAACTCTGAATAGTAATAAGTGCTATAATGTTGTCTCTCTTTTTAATTTACATGCACAGTCGTCTTTAATGATATAGTATATAACTCTCCCAGCCAATCCAAAGAGACCAAAAGATTCAATTATTCCCCAGATCCACAAGCAGTTACCTATTTCCCTTATATATCAGAATTTCATTACTGCTAGAACAAACAGTCAGCATATAGTAAAAGATCTTATGATCAATAATCAACATGCCTGAGAATCTAGAGGCATGCATAAAAATACATTAAATTTCATAATATATAGCCTCATTACTGCTAAGAGTGTTGTCACCTTTTAAACAAACAAAACAACTTCCCTTTAATAAAACAAGGAGTAAAAACATCAGTAAAGCTCTGCATTAAAGTAATGAAAATATAATCTATAATTAAGATGTGAATAAATGATTTGATTAATAATTTAAGAAAACATAAAGTATGTAGCTTGGTAGTTGTAGTAAACATATATGATGAACAAATTACATTCAGGAATTTTACACAAAGGTATTCAGTGGTATGGTTCCTAGCAAAAGTCCTTAAGACTATTTCCCCCAGAAAATAAGTCTATTCAGCAAAATCATTCCTTAGAAGGATTTACTAACTGCAAATGAATACATAGTAAAACACCCTCACTGCACATCTTCATTGTCCTTTTTACCTCTCCTCTGTACTTCAAGTACAATAGTCACTAGACTGCCAAAAGCACCAGAAAGCACAGACCTTAGATATCTGTTTTCAAAAATATTTTGCAGATATTAAGCAACTAAAACTAAGATGTATGGACTCTATAACTTAAAAATGAATTCATTTTGTAACATCAAATAGGAAAAAAATGTTTTTTCCTCTGTTTAGCATTCTCACTACATAACACTAATCAAGACAAATTCTCAATATACAAAACTCAAACAATAAGAAAATAAAGACCCTCCCCTCCTTCAGCCCTGGAAATACTACACAATAACTGAGTATTGACACTGAAGCACTGAAAAAAAAAAAGTGCTCTGTTAAGGATTAAAAAGCATTTTCAAGAAAAATACACAAAAAAAAGCTATTTCACATAGTTGTACTACATCATATACCAAGTGAGTAGCTATCCCAAGTATTGTAAATGGTACTTTTCAATTAGTAAAAAAGTCAATGATCTGAAAAAAATATTTTTCAACCACAGAATAAGCAAAAGTGCATTATGATTTATGAGAGATTAGGGATAAAATGGCATTATGTGTTGAAATGAAGGACAGAGCATCAGGGTAAATATGATGTCTTTGTTATCTTCCCCAAAACAATTTAGCTGGCATTGGAACAGTCAACACAAAGGAAAGAAGGAGTTACCTCCAAGTCAGGACAGAGCACTATGGTTGTACCAATCACTGTCTAGCTGCCACTGCTCCTTTTGTGGCAGGGTTAGACCCTTACAAAGAAGTGATTCTCTTGGTTGAACCAACAACAACTTAGTCTCAACATTTAATGGGAAACAATTTTTAAATAACTTGAATGAATTTAATACCTATCAACTGTCAATGAAAATATCAAGACTAATTAAGCAGTGTTGTATAAATATACATGACAGTCATTGCATATGAACTCAAAACTTGTACACTTCAGTACATTCATTTTTTCTTAAGATGACATTGAGCTAAACATATGAAACAAAGTAAGAAGAGTCTTTGTAATGTAAACTTCTATAAAAATAATATATAATACATCCCTTACTTTAGTTAGCAAAATCACCAGGGAGAAAAATCCATTATGAAAACTAAACCCAGGCACTTCCCTAGTATTTCTTTTATGTTTCTCCTGGAGTCAATTAAGTAACATTTGTTTCACATGTCTACTCAGGGGTGTTTAAAGGGACAACCGGCCCAGACCCAAGTTCATTTTGTAACTGGAGTGGGCTACCCCTCTCCACATCCAAGCACACAGATATACGGTTAGAATGCCTTATGTAGTACTATCCTAAATTGAAGGAAGCAAAAAATAAAAAACAACCAGAAGACAACAACAAGAAATTCATCAAATCACCCCAAGTCTAATGACACTCAAAGGCCAGCAGTACCCTGCGCCTCAAAATGCTCAAAACCCTGCTACAGAAAAACTAAAAATAGTAAATAAGAGTGGGGGAAGTGTTGGAGACAGAAGTCACACTGTCCAGGTGAGCTTGAAGTAGGTAGAGCCAGAGGTGATGGGGAAGCAGAAAAGTGACGCAGCCAGGGCGGTCACCTGTGGGGCCACTTGACCCAGCCCCGCCCCCAGGGAAAGCAGCCAGAATTGCAGCCGGAAACCCTAAAAGACGCCGGGAAAACACACAGCTGGGCCCCGTAAGCCCATCCTGGAACTTACCATCCACTGTTTTCTTCTTGAAGAGGGACGCCATGGTTGGGGACCGCGCCCGGGCGGCCCGGCTCGGCCCGGTCCGGCCCGAGACTAGGAAAGGCAAGAAGGGAAAGGACAGGCCTTTGGAGGGCTCGGGGTGGCGGAGCGACCGAGCAAAAGGACAAGGGCCGGGTCGACACGCAGGACCCGTGGAGGGCGTGTATCCGCGAGGCTACCGCAGCCGCGTCGCGGGGAGCTCAGGTGACCGGGAACTAAGACACTTTTTGGAGAAGTCACTTCTAGGCGGCGCCTGCGCAATCTGCACGCACGCCTGCGCACTGCGCCTCTGAAGCCGCTGCCTCTGCCCTCACTTCAACGGCTGCCAGTTCCTGGGCGCTGCGGGGTCGTGGGTGGGGGATACCACGCTGGCTCGGTACGGCGTCGGGAGCTGGCGGGCGCGGCTGGGGCTCCAGTGGGTGTCCCTGCTGACTGCGGACAGAAGGAAGCCTTGTTTAGCGCTTTCCGTCCTGCCCCGGGGAGGCTGGAGTAGGGGGTCCCCAGGGTCCTAGGGAAATTGCTGGTCGTCCCGGAACCGCCTGGGCCCACTCTTGATCTGTAACTGTCCTGTTGCTGCCAGTATTAATTTTTTTTTCTTACAAAAAAAAAAAAAAAGAAAGAAAAAGAAAGAAAGAAAAAAGTAAGAGGGCTGGTGGGAATGCTGAGTTCAGCGCTCCGCGGTTGCCTTTCGAGTTCACGCCCTTTCCTGCAGTATCTCGCTCAGGGATCTCTTCCTACTGAGGGACCCTAAGCTTTCACGTGTCGCCCTTGACCCCGGGCACCGGTGACCTGGTGTGGGTCTCGGATGGTGTCCAGGATTGGGGAATGGCGCGGGGAAGGAAGGCATGAGAAGCAAGTTTCTTTATGCACCACTTTCTGTTTAATGCTTTTGCCTGGAAACCTACATAAAAATACACAGGTATTTCTATGCGGGTTTAAATATCTACATCTCTATATCTTTATTTCTTGTAATTATTCAGGAGAAATTCATGACTCTTCAGTGGACCTATGATAATGCTATACAGCTGTATATTGGTCTTTGGTATATAAAAAAAAATCTCCATATCATTTAAAGGAAAAGTATAATAAAATATTTAAAGAATACTTGCATGTATAAGTATAAATATGGAATATACAATCTTGTATTTCATATCTCTTTTTAATGTATTATTTCACTGTTTGGAATCTTAATTTTGCTTTGAACTTATTTTCCTCCCAATTTACTGCTTAGCAACACTGTCTTCCACAGGATAAAAATAACAGCTCTAGCTTGGGGTATTGCTGACTGGTAGAGAGCTTGTTTATCATGTGCAAGGCGTGGGGTTCAATCCCCAGCGCCGAAATAATAGTAACCATAGCAGTGTTGTTGTTGTTGTTGTTGTTGTTTTTAAAGTATATATGACTTCTTGTTTGGAATTTACTCCAATCACAATATTAATATTATCACTCATTTTGGGATTTATGAATCGTGTCTCAAGAATTGTTAACCATTTGGGAGCATCAGTTGCCTTCTCATTTCTTTTCTCTTTGTAAAATATCAAAGCCCTCATGGCCAATGACAATCACTTTCTGGTACTAGTCACAAATATGCTCAAGAAGACTTTCATAAAATGATATAATATGTGAAGTATAATTGTCTTGTTCCTCCTCAAGTTATTTAGGTGTTCTTGGACGAGAAAGTAAGGAAAAATTAGGGGAAAATGTACTTGACATGATGGTCTACACCCATTGCCTGGCCTTTCCTGGAGTAAGCTCTATAGTAAAAAGGCAGATTGCCGTGGCATCCCGTTGTAATGAACAGCACAGAGCCGTGCTTGGAGGCATGAGAAGCAATAAGCTGTTATGTGTGTAGAAATCGTACTTCTCCCTGCTGTAGTCACCCTTGTTTTATTACTCCTACACAATCCCCCCCACTGACCCAATTGTAACAGTTGGGAAAATGCCAAAATACTTAGCAGCAACCATATGGAAACCCTCCAAAAGTGCACAGCAGGAGCTAAAGGCAGGGCTTGTTCATTACAATAAAGATAAAACAGAAATATGTACTATTTAAACTCAGCACTTTAATAGCTTGATTCTCCCATAGATTGGAACAGACTGGCTGGCATCCATTCTGATTAATTGGTGCCCAGTCTGTATCCGTACATATTTTGTATATCATTCCTTATATGAAGGGCAAGATACATTTAAATAAAGCTGAAATTTGGTACCCAAGAAGTTGTAAACCAGAATACAATACTGTTCTTCATTTATTTAAAGTCCCCATTGTCATGTATAAATTTGCTGAATCAGCAAGACATGTATAGAGGATAGAGAAAACATTTTAATTTTTATCTCATTAAGAATTAATGAACTAATGTCCTGTGGTCATATCTTTATGACCTGATGCTCATTTTCTAAATTGCTCAGTGAGAAGTATTTTTTCATACCTAATGAAACATACCATTCTGTATGCTGGGGATACACCAGTGAAGAAACAAATACCATCTTCTCCCCTTGGCTTTTACCTCCCTCCCTAACATTTTTTATCTTTTCTCAATTGTCCATCACAAAGAGGCAGGCTTTGACTCAGTATAAGAAAAGACTTCTGAAAATGAGCTATTCAAAAATGAAATGAATGCTGTATAAGGTAGTGAGTTTCTTGTCACTGAAGTGTTCAAGGACTATGTTATCGTAGACAGGATTTCTTTAAAGAATCAAATCCTTGATTAGAATATTAATAAGATACCTTTAAAATCTGAAATTATGGGGCTGGGGTTGTGGCTCAAGTGGTAGCGTGCTTGCCTGGCATGCGCGGGGCGCTGGGTTCGATCCTCAGCACCACATAAAAATAAAATAAAAAGATGTTGTGTCCACCGAAAACTAAAAAATATTTAAAAAATTCCCTCTCTTTAAAAAAAATCTGAAATTATATAGTAAATAAAATATAACTTAGGCGAAATACCTTGGCTTGTGGTGTTTGAAACCCTATGATAATACTACTAAATCTTGGCTTTACCTATAAAAATATGGTAGAACCAAATGATATAGCAACCCACCATTTCAAATCACCCCAACTCAGCCTTCATCTCTGTTCTGCAACTTTACCACTCATGTTTTTCTGCTTCCATCCTTACCACCTCTGTTCTTTTAAAACATAACAGGCAGAGTGTTCTGCTTAGAATGACATCATGTTATTGTTTGGCAAAAAAGATCAACATAGTCTCAATACTTATATCTGAAACACTCATGTGCACACACCCACCTGTCTTATTGGATAAACTTCTGTTATATGTTCATTAGATGTCCAGATTTTCACTATCTAGATTTTGCCCTTCTGATTATATTCCTTCATTATAGTGTCAGCCAGATAAAACATATTCTTTAGATGTGACGTCAGGATAATGTGATCTATTACCTCTCTTGTTCTATACACTGTTTCTGATAGCACACCAATTGCATTAGCAGTTTTGACAATAGTTTCTTTGACTCACATCAAACTTTTACTCTAGTAAAAACCTTTAGCACTTTTTTAAACAAAATTCCCACTCAGTCCTACCCATCTTATACTTGATTAATGGATAATTTTACTCCAACTACAGAGTTCTTCTTGCATCATTTAGAAACACCCATACATCTTCGTACTGATTCACTTATGAACACCTTTGAGGCACAGTAGCTATCTATGAATCCATTCATATAAAATAATATTTTGTAATTAAAACCTTCACCTTTAAGACCATTTTGAAGATTTTTATAATCTTTAATAATACAGAAGCAATGTGCTGATATAAAGGTGTAAAATGACAATGCTATATTCATGTTTTATGAGTTACAGCAGCCATAAAGTTAAAAATTAGTTGAGTTTGGCATTAATTCTTTCTTGGAGAAACATGATTCATCCACATGCTCAAGACTTTTCCCATGCATTAAAACATAATTCAATCCCCTACTTAAATTTGTTTCCTAGGGTACTCCATCACATAGTTTCCCCCTCTTTGAAAACCAGATACTTGCCATTTCTCATTCTTTTTGGATGTAATCTGCTCTTCTGGCTCTGGAAGGCAGGCTGCATCATGGTGAATGCTGATTGTGGACAGAGACTGCTGGGTCTACAACAGGTTCTGTAGCTTTGTAGCTGTTAGATCTGGGGTATGTCACTGAAACCCTCCATATTCATTTGAACACATTTGTGATAAGGAAAACATGTTCAGACAGCTTCATATAGCACCTTCATATAGCTATTGCAAGGACTAAATGAGTTAATAACGTGGTCCTGTGGACTGAACCCAGGGTTGCTCTACCACTGAACTGTATACCCAGCCCTCCAACTTTTTTTTTTTTTTTTTGAGACAGGGTCTTGCCATGTTGCTTAAGTTAGTCTCAAACTTGAGATTTTTCTGCCTCAGCCTCCTATACAGCTGAGATTACAAACATGCGCCACCATGCCCAGCAAATAAATGAATTCATGTAAAACACCCAGGAGCAGTATTAGACACATCTCAGTCCATCTCTGCTACTACTACAAAATTCTACAGACTAAGTAATTCAATAAGCAATAGATATTTTAGTCTCATAGTTGTAGAAAGTGGGAAGTCTAAGATCAAAGCACTAACATATTTAAGAGTTGTTCTTTGCCTCCAAGCTGGCCGCTTCTTGCTGTGTCCTTAAGAAAGGAAGAATGCTGTGTCTTCACATGGCATTAGGGACAGAAGGTGGGACAGAGAAGCAGCTCTCTCAAACCTCTCTTACAAGGCACTAATCCCATGCACATAGACTCTGCCCTCCTGACTTAATCACCTCCTAACACCCCCCCCCCCTCACTGGGAATTGAACCCAGGAGCGCTTGCCTAGTAAGCCAAATTCCCACCCCTTTGTGCTTTGTTTTGTTTTGTTTTATTTTTAGATAAGGTCTCCCTAAATTGCCCACACTGGCATGTAAATTACAATCCAACTGCCTCAGATTGCCCAGTAGCTGGAATTCTGCCACTGTGCCCAGCCATACCCACCTTTTAATATTATCACATTGATTGCTGAGAGCCATTGCCAAGTAGGAATGACGCATCGCAATATCTTTGTCAGCCTACTCCATGTTGCTTAGAGGAAGGACTCTCCATGGTGGACCCAGGTTTTGCAGTGACTTTGCATGAAAGGTGACCTTGCTCAAGGACCAGGGCGGATCTGGGTTTAGGGTAGATCAGGGTTTAGGGCAGATCGGGATTTAGGGTGTTCAGGGTTTAGGGCGGTTCCAGGTTTAAGGTGTACCCTGCTGGGAATAGGGCGTATCCTGCTGACTCGCGGGATTCAGAGAGTATTTTGGGATTCAGAGCCCAGTGGAGAGTGTGGATTTTGCCCAGAACGTGTTTGTAGAGTGCCGTGTGAGTTCGGGAATAAAGAGTTTCTGTTTGAATCTACAAGGTGTGTGGTGGCTCGTGATTTTGTGCCCAGCCAGACTGCGGCAATTGATAGCAAAGTTTCAACATTTGAACTTTGGAGGAGAAATTCAGACCATAGCACATAATAAAAACTAAAAAGGTATTAGTTGTCCCCATTATTGTTCCCACGTTCTTACCTTTTATATTTTCTCAAGAGTAATCTCTTCTTTCTGAAAGTCACTCCTCTAGTAGAGAAAGATATCATCTTTCTGATTCTGATCCTAGTTATCTGCACTCTGTTAGAGATCTCTCTCCAAATTAGCCTATTTCTTCTCACGAACTTAAAAAAAATTCCTGTTTTTATTGTCCTTGAACCTATTATTTTTGTAAAATTTTACTTGTTCTAAGATTATGTGTCTAACTTTGGCATTTATTATTTAAAAGCTTCATGGCAGGTCAGTTTGTGACCTTTCTCCTGAATTCCAGCTTTAAACCTCATGGATCAGAGCCCTTATAGACCTGTTAGTAATTTTCCTACTATAATATAAATACATTTAGTAGCAACTCAATGCAGTAGCATTGTAAAATTACCTATGGTTCAAGATTTTTAATTACAAAAGGACAAATGTAACTCAGTACATTCATATTAACTTGACATGATTTCAAGTCTCACATATCTAAAGAAAAGCCAAAATTATCAATATTATATATCTCCATGAACAACACAGGTCTAGAGAGCTGGTTTCAAAGTCAATAAATAGTTCTGTTTTAGCTCTAGATAAGGATTTAATTTTGTGTACATTGCTTTTTTTGTTTGTTTTGTTTCCAGTTTCACTTAAGGCTCAAATTTGAACATACTGAAAATTGTTTTACTATTTTACTAACTACCTTATACCATTTTCCCCCTAATATATTCAATGATGCTACAGTATAAATTGTCATTATTCAAAAACAAAAATTAAGATTGACACATCAACTTATCTAGCATTTAGATATTTTTTATAGAAGCATGGAAAAAGTCATAGTCTTTCCTTTCTAAAAGTATCTTAGTCCTTTCAGACTATAGTGGAAAATACTTAAGACTGAGCAATTTAGAAAAAAACATATTTATTGTTATAATTCTGTGAAGTTCAACTTCAAGGGGCCCTCAGTGTTCATGAAGGTCTGTTCCTCATGGATGGCACCTTCCATGTGCTCTCACAGTTCTGGAGCAGCAAACAAGCTCTCAGGCTGCTTTTGTAAGGGCACTAATCCTATCCACAAGGGTAGAGCTTTGGGGAGGTGAATAGGTCACCAGGGCTTCCACAAATATTACAAATTACATTTTAACTGCAAATTTAGGGTAAGGAAAACATTCAGATCACAATAAGAAATAAGGATCAAGAGCGAAATGAAAGTTTCTTTAAGTTATATAGTTGGTGAGGAGCTAGAGCCAAAGTACATAAAAACAGTCCCACCTTTCCATTCCTTCTTTCCCTCTCTCCTACTTCCCTTTCTTCCTTTTTATGTTTATTTATTTTTGTAGGATCAGAACGTGACAATCAGTACATTGATGTCCGCCCACCAATAAGTTTGTAATCTTCAGGACAGATTCCCTAAGTTGTTCATACTTCATAGCCAACAAAGTAGGCTCTTTGTCAAGGTCATTGCGACAATCAGTGTCTAGGTAGGTGACATATGTTCAGGGGACAAGCCAGTCAAGAGTATGGTCCTGTCTATGGTTGCTATATCTAGTACTTACTCGCAGAGGAATAGTTTCAGGGAAAGGCTAACTAAAAGCTAGCCCTGTGTACCTTCCTTTCCTGTCCCCATCCCTTCTCAGCAGCTCAGCACCTCCACACAGGCACCATTCTGTCAGCTTCTCCAAATTCAGAGCAAGTAGACAGCACTATTCTACCTGACCTAAGGACAACGCTCAAATGAGATAATCATAAGCACTTCTATAATTTTTATACATTTTGAGCCAAATAATATGTGCAACATTTCCATGTTTCAGTATGTGAGTCTTAACATTTGGATTTTTTTTCCCATATCTATATACATGCTTTAACAATCCTAGAAATTTATTTCTTTTCTCTCTTTTTCACATTTTGCTTTTAAAAATATTTGCCATAAAGAATGAGTCAGACTATTGAGACACTTAGTCAATGAAAAGCTAAATGAGTATCCTAAATGTGTATGTTTGCACATCATTGGTTTTATAGTCTAAAAGACTTCATGTGTTATTTGCTATATGTAGCAATATGATCCTTCTTGAAAACATAAACTAAACTTTGCCCTGAATTCCTCTCAGTGTTAATACAAGTTGCACATGACTAAATCAAAACAGAATTTGTGCCCCCTGGCACAACACAATAAGGACTCTAGAGTGCAGAACTACTATAATACAAAATAGAAATGAACCTAAATATGGGGGTAATGGGTTTGATTCTTCAATAAAATAAAATTGTAATAGCTATCACATTTTATATTTTAAATGAGTAGGAATTAGAAAGGGCTCAGAATGTTAGATCTTGGCAAATTAGCGAGTATGAATAATTTCCTAAAGCAAAGGTATTACATTTTCTATACAAATAATGTGACCTTTAATAATGTGACCATTTCAAGCCACTCTTAAGCCTTCTTTTTATTATTCTATTCAGTCATGTAACAAATCCTTAGATTAAACCCAATGTATGAAATGTGTGGTGCTAGTTAGACAATCTGAGGAATCTAAAATAAACAAGCCTTGGACTCTATTCCAAAGAAGCTAAAAATCTAGTAAAGTTACTGAAGGAAAATCGGGAATTAAATGACAACATGTGATATATGGATGTATAAATTGGAGTCACTAACAAAATTATGAAATTAGTTGAATTTGTGGGTGCACATTTTGTTTGGAAAACTTTCAAATGATTGCTCTATAAGTAAATATATTTTATTTAGAAATATATCATTTTTAAAATGTCTTCTCTTAATTTTGTTTCTTTTATATGTGAGGAAATACTTCACAACTCAGACTCCTAATATCAGATGAAATATTGGAACAGTTTGAAAATAATTTTAGATATTTTTGATAAAAAGAAATAGAAGTATATCCTAAATGTGTAAGCCTGATTAAAATAAAATAAAGCTCGGAAACCTGAATTTACTGATAGACACAATGGTAATGATAAGTAATATCTGAACGTTTGTGATGTTTAGATTCTGGGCACATACTATATCATATTTTCATAGTTTAATATGAAAATTGCTTATCCTTACTTCTACTTTGTTATAATTACAATTTTAGGGTACACAGCATTATTTTCAGAACAAGTACTAAAAATTAAAATTTGAATACTACTTTTATGTTTTAAAGTTTTAAGTTCATTGCTTAGAAACAAAAACTTGAGCACTCAATTCATTGGAACCTTGTTGATAGTATGCATTTATGCCCACTGTGGGTTCCTCTCTACTAAGACCAACCTTTAAAAGGTACTTGTGAAAAAGTAAAAAAATAAAATAAAAAAATAAGGTCCTTGTGTATAATAATCAATTTTAGTTATAGACAATTCTTTATTCTATACATGATAAAAAGAGCTCTAAAGAAGTATTCAGAAAGGATTTTTATCAAATTAAGAAGGATCTATTTTGGATGAGGATACAAGCAAATTAACATTAATAAGACTAAATCTGTAGTCTAGAATAACAAGTTGACTTGTCATGTCAGAATAGAATTTTGAGTTAAAATATCATTTTTTACAATAGCTGCTGCATTTGGAGATGTGGAGAGTCTCAAGTACAATTTTGAGTTTATGTGAAACAGGATATTGATAAATAAGGGTATCTATTGCATATATTCCCCTGGTTTCCTCTCAAAAAGATATTCTATTAATTTTTATGACTGCTGTACTAAATTACCATAAACAGTGAATTAAAGAACCCAAAGTATGCTATTTTACAGTTATGGTGGCCAGAAGTACAAAATGGGTTTCACCAAGTGACTGTCAAGCTTTCATGAAAGCGGTGTTTCTTTTGTAAGTTTGGGGGCTGATCTGTTTCTTGCCTTCTCCAACATCCAGGGGCTGCAAACATTATTTGACTCCTTGCCCCTTCCTCCAGCTTAAAACTAGCAACGTAACATCTTCAGATCACTCTCTCTGACTCTGACTCTTCTGCCCTTCTTCCACATTTAAGGACTCTTGTGTGATGACATTGGGCCTACTGAGATATTCCAGGATAAGCTCCTTATTTTACTGTTATATTATTAACAAACTTTATTTAATTTGTAACCTTTCTTTCCCCTTGCCATGAGATGTATATTCACAAGGTCTGGAGATTAGGATGTAGAAATATTTGAGGGACATCATTCCATCTACCCATAGACAATACTAAGTTTTTAAATAAAGTATAAATTCATTTTCCCTGAATAACATTCTTTATGTTGTTTCTGCTCTAGATGACTTTCCTGGTGTTACCTAACACATTCCAGTGTAGTTATGAAGGGCACCTTTGACCCTCTGACGTAAATATGCTATTCTTTGCTACTCTATACACCCTGGTTAAATGTGTTCAAAAGGTTAATCTAACTGGTTTACATTTGGAGAGGAACTCAATGTATTCTCAGTTCCATCCTAGTAGATTTCTAGGAAAGAGATTAAAACACATTTGGATAAATCCTAACATAAAATTTTTCATTGGAACAGACTTAGTTTGATGCTTCATTTCAAATTCTTATGGATACAGTGCATTTGTATTTAATAAAAGTTTTATTTAATTGACATTTAATTTTGGATGTGAGCTGAGTTCATAATATTTAAAAATCAACATATTGCAAATGCTTAAATAACTCATTACTTTTTTCTTTTATTCTTCACAGAGATCTAATTTACAAAGATCCGATGATTGGTGTTATCTTAAGTAAAAAAAATCCAAGTAACATTTAGCTTTTAATTAAAATACATTTAAAATGTATATTTGAGCAATATCACACAATTTTTATTGTAAGAAAAATAAAATATGCAGAACTAGACTAAAATTCTGAATAATTATAGTCAGTCATTCATTTAGTCATTTTTTTACTAACTCATGCTACAGTTTTAGACATTAAAGGGATTCCAGAGGTCCTCTCTTATAAGCTCTTCATTTTTTAAATGAATAAGATGGGACCTATAAAAAAGAATTAGCAACCAACCTCAGAGTTGGTCAGTAGAAAGTTTACAAATAGGATCTCAGATAACCTGACTCTCAACCTCTCAAGCTAATGCTTGTATTGGACTATAACTTTTTTTTTTTTTTTTTTTTGCAGTACTGGAAATTGAACCCAGGGGCAGGGGCACTCTGTCACTGAAATGTACCCCTAGACCTTTTTATTTTTTATTTTGAGACAGGGGCTCACTAAACTCCTGAGGAAACTGACCAAACTTGAGATCATCCTGCCTCAGCCTCCTGAGTAGCTGAGATTACAGGTATGTTACTGTACCAGCAGACCTTTCTTAATAAATATATAGGAAATGAGGAAGAGAAGATGAGATCTAAGAGGCAGTCTCTCAGAAATGCATGGGCTTTGATAAATTCTGACATCATTTTAGCATATGAAGAAATGACAGGATGTTCCCTCCACCTTCAGTGCCCAAAGTTTAATTCATGTAGCTCATTAAAGCTAGTTTCATATCAGAAGCCAGCCCTTCCAGAAGACTACTTCTTATTCCACTGGGCACATTTGAACTAAGGATTGTTTTACCAGCACGTATTTTCTACCATTCAATGTGGAGATTTAAAAGAGCAGCAATGGATATTTTTATAAATATATTCTGATTTTAATGAAGACAAAAATTATTATTTTATGTCTGAAACATAACTGGGCAAATATGGGATCAGTCCCTAAAGAGAATTAAACAGAAATGGGATTTCAACTATGAATATCAGATATTTAAATTCATATGCACAATATGCTAAGGAAATTAAAAGGCAAGTCCCAAGAGCAAGTCATAGTATATACATTTGCCCAGATCATCTTTTCACTTCTAACCCAGGAGAAACTGTTCTTAATTCTCACAGTTCCCTCAAATATCATCTGAGGGTATCCTGGTTGGGGTATCAGGATAGGGATTAAGAGAAGGTAATAATATTTCTATTGGACACATCCTACATTGCCGAAAAAAAAGCATAAATAAAATGGCAGACACTTGAACTCACTTAAAATTCTGGTATCCTCCAGAATATGGTTTTTAAGTGAAAAATAAATTACAACGGGTATTATGTCAAAAGAAAGATTAATAACTAGGAAGACTTTTCCAACATAGAACAAAAATGTTGGCCAGATAAGAAATTATATAAATACAACACATAATATGATTAATCTCAATCATTTTAATAATACCTGACATTACAAGGAAGTATGTATTCTTTTTCTACATTGTGCACCTAATCCATTATGTAGAAAAACAGATCTAAGCCCAGGGTTGTGTTACCAAGGGAGGTTGAAGAGTCTCTCCTGGGGGGTCATAAATATAGTTTTCCATCTGCCTGAAACTGTTTAGGTGAAACATGCCTGAAGTCAGGGGCTGGATCAGATGATCTCTGGGGGTCCCTTCCTGCCTTTTGAATCTTTGAGAGAAATTTCTAATCAGCATGTTAATGAGTACTTTAAATTTGTATTCTGGTTTCCTTGAAGATAATTACCAGAAACACTAAGTGGAGAGAGCATTTCTGCATGCCTGCTTAAAAGAAGAAGATAAAGAAGAAATAAAGAATAAGGATTGTGCTTGAAAAGAAAAAGCAAAAGAAAATAAAAATGTGACCCACTCAATATCAAAGAGGTAATTACCTGGGAAGATGGTATGGTTCAGTGGTCTTGGTAACATCTGAGAAAGTCCAAGGTTACTAGTTCTGTTCCTTTCTCTCATGATGTCTTGCTGTGTGACCCAGGGCAAGTCACTTGACCTTAGTTTCCTCATCTGAAAACACAAGAGCCTGGGAGTTGTGCTTGATTACGTGACTAATATCCAGCCACAGGAATTGAATGAAGAATGGAATTTCATTTTTGGCTTCATCACTATTGCGGCAATGACAGATGGGGATCACATGAATTAGGTTAGTCCTTGCGCTTCATTAACTGACAGAAAAAAATCTAAAGGATGCGATGTTAAACTAAACTTTGAAACCCTTTTAGGATATCTTTATTTTACATATTCTATTGATAATAAATTGAGCAAAGATTTATTTTTACTTTTGCATTTGGAATGTCAATTGTGATATAATCCTGTGTGTTCAATTTATCCAGTTACTCCAAAATTGGTGCTGGAAGAAGGGGAATGGATAAATTCACACTGGATTACAACATGTTTTTTTTTCTGTACTTATGTTTTAAGGGGGAAAACTTTTTGTCAATAGTGATGTATAGCTGTTTAATAAATGTGGAATAAGAATGTATCAGTCCAAATGATTTTTCTCTTTCTGTTCTACTTTTCTTTACCAATCTTAGAATAAATTTAATTTAAATTTTCATGTGTTTCTTGGCACAATATGTGATTTTTACTATATGACTAAGCTGACAGATTTTCAAACCTGATACATAGGGTAAATGCTTAGCTCCATACTATTTTCAGGAAAACGTTTTCTTCTTCTAGAAATTGTTGTTTGTTTTAATAAACATGCCCTAAACCAGAATTCAACCAAGTAAGGGATTAAACTTACATATAACACAGAGGACAATACACTCTCAAATCAGCTAAAAATTATGTTTCTGGTTGGGCATGGTGGCTTATGCCTGTAATCTCAGAGATCGAGGAGGCTGAGATAAGAGAATCACAAGTTCAAAGCCAGACTAAGCAACTTAGCAAGACCCTGTCTCAAAACAAAAGCAAAAAAAAATTAAAAATAAATTAATTAATAAATGAGCTGGGAATGTAGATCATTGGTTAAGTGCTCCTACCCCCTTCAATCCCTGGTACCAAAAAAAAAAAAAATCTCTGACACTCCCTTTAGAGAAAGAAAATTTCAGATTTTAAACAAAATATATGACAAAGAAATGAATGACATTATGTCTGAGATCAGGCTTGGAAACCTGAAACATCTTTACAAGATTTGATCTCTGAGTACTGGGTTGTAAACATTACTTTTATTTTAAAACACTATATATTTCCACTAAAGACAAAGACCCAAACCCATTCTAAAATCCTAGTTTTGTATTTTGGTGTGAGATTGCAATTATACAGTCTTTTGTTCATGAATGTTAAAGACAGGGTAGGGATATCAGAAAATACTGCTCTACATGAGGTTTGGGGAACCATAAATTCTGGTTCCAACTCTGCTATTTAGCTTTTAGATGGCATTATACCTTAGTCTCACCATCTGTACTGTATGAATAATCATACTTTGCTAAGTCACAGGTGTGTTGTAAAGAATACACAATAAAAAGTAACTCTGAACATGTAAATGTTCTCAAAGCCAATACAATAAGGAAACAAATGGTCAAGAGATAATAAAACAAATAGGTTGACACTCTAATGAAACTATGAGAATCACATTTAACCTGAAAAAAAAAAAAAAGACATTTTTCTAAGACTATTTACTTACCTCAATTTTCAGGTGATTTTGTTTTATCCACATTCCTCAATCTGTGAGGAACAACAAAGGAGAAAAATAGGTTCTAACACTACAGTGTCTTTTGGTATCTCCCTCCCCCCACTTCAGTGCTGGTGATTGAACCCAGGGGAACTCTACCACTGAGCTGCATCTTCAGCTGGCCTTTGTACTTTTTTTTTGTTTTTTCCCAGATAGGGTCTGCCTAAATTGCCCAGGCTTGTCTCAAACATGCAATCCTCCTGCCTCAACCTCCCAGTAGCTGGGATTACAGGAATGCTCCACCATGACTGCCCAACTCTTTTGACACCTCGTAAAGGATCAGCTAATTGTGGGGTTTTGTGGTAAGTTTATGCAATACTTAATATGTGGAGTGATATCTTTAATAAAAGATGTATGAAGGAAAGAATGTGGCAACTAAAAGGAACTCCCTCTCGTAACCCCTCTTTATCTCCTGGTATTGACTTTTATTAACATTACACTGGTAAAATGGGTAACAAAACCTTTGTATCTCTTCCTTTTAAATTTGAAATTCCAAGGATACCCAATCTATATGCCCAACTTAGGTAAGATATCTACCTTTTGGGTATTCAGGTTTAGAGTAGAAAGTTCAGAGTCGATATGGCCATTAAGTACCCACTTTTTCTTATTAACATGCCATTCCCAGATAAGGAGAAAATTACTATGAATCAAGAAATCTCCCCACATTGGTGAGTTCCAAAGGCATATTACTAAGTGGTAGCAATCCTTTCTCATATAGGCAAAAGATAACAAACTCACTTTCTTCATTTTATGCTTGAAAGAGCATTCTCTACCATATATTACCAGTCAAACACTTTTTTGTCTTAACCTCTTACCCTTCATGAAGAAAATCAGAGTTTGGAAACGCAGAGTTGGAACGTTATGTGTTTTGAAAATTCCTTCCTTTGAATAACTTTCGGGGAGGATTTCACTACCAACATAACCACTTTCTTTTACCAACCTCCCTTAGCATCTACCTTTTGTGAAATTTGAACTTCTTAAAAATAACAAAAACAAGCAGTTTAAGCTTATTTAGTGTTAGGAAAGTCAGAAGGAAAGAGAATTTCAAGGATGGGTAGTCAAACCTGTTAAAATCATGCACAGGGGATGAAGTAGAAAAAAAGGCCATTGTATCTTGTGATTATCATTTGTGACATTCAGAAATGCAGTTTCATTTGTGTAGGGGCACAGGGTCAAAACACATTGAGCTAAAGAGCAAGTGAGGCTGAGAAAGGAAATGGAGGAAGGAAGTATATACTGCACTTCAGAATCTGAGATTGAAATGAAGGGAAGTGGATTGTTTCCAAGACCCTTGAAGTATAACCTCTCCATCATGCCTCACGACTTCTGGTGGTATATATAGACCTGGAAATCCTCTTTTATTTACTGGGTCCAAACATGCATGGCTTATAAAGAGAGATAAGAAACATGGTTAGATTTTGTCTAGCATTTCCTCGCGTCCAGGCCCTAGCCGATTTGAAGGGTACCCTGGAACACCTTAACTTTTACCACTCATTGCTTTTCTTTTTTGTCCTTCTTCACATCTCCACACCCTCAAAGGACCAAGATTTATTAGTTTATCTTGTAGTCAAGGCAACAAATACTATGAATGTGAGGTTTCATCCTGTCCTTAGTTTGGAACAGTGTAGAGCACCTTTTGAGTGCAACATCTAAGAGACAAATATTGTTCTATTAATATTTATTACCCTAAAGGAGTGAAGAAAATAGAACAGGAAATGTATATTCTCCCATGGGTATATTTATAGCAACATGAAAGCTTTCAGTGGAAACACAGTGATGAAAGATGGAAGCACCATTATTTATCAAACTGATCTGAAGCTTACCTACATCATAGCCACCTAGGGTGCTTATCTGTGTACACAAATTTTTCAGGCAAAAAAACAAAACAACAACAACAAAACAAAAAAAAAAAAGGAATTTTATCCTTGGAAAGAAAAAGGAATATATTTGCCTCAGAGATGTAAGCAAGGTGAAATAATCCACTCACAATGGATGATCTTTGTGAAAAAATATACAGGTAGATGCTTAATAACTAACCTGTAATACATTAGTTTTCTAAGCAATATAGGAACTAAAGTTCCCCATTGAGAAAGAAGTAAATGGGTGGAATGGTGAGTCAAAAAATAGAGAAATGTTAGAATGGCAGTTGTGTTTAATTCTCTAGGAATCAATGATATTTTCTTGTTTATAAGCAACATTTTTAAAGACATTTTTACAGCTGATGATAACTTACAATCACGTCTGCCTAAATCTTAATGTGAACTTTATCATGTCTCTTCTTATAGTTACTTAATTTGAATTATGTGCATTGCTAAAAATGTCATCAAAGAGATTACTCAATGATTCAGTCTTGCAACAATAAGTTATTCTGTACTCAGAATGCCATGAAAATGGAGAAGTGGGGCATGAATTTGATATTAATGAAGCAAATACTTACCACAGGAGGGAGAAATGAATACAATTTCACAATTTCTTGCAAAGAATAATCAAAGTTTTAATGAGATCCACACATATAAAATATTCAAATTACTAGAATATGTGTTATTAGATTAGCTATCTTATACCAAGAGATGAAACTATACGCAAGCATATTAATATGTCTAAGATTAAGTTAATGAACTTTCAATGAAAGGAGAAGCTGGAGTGACTACTTTAATTATAGAACAGGTTTGTCTTTAAAGATTTGATAGCCATTTGTCAGAATGTTCCAGCTAATTGAATGGTAGCATTTCTTCCTTTAGCAACAAGTGATTAAATTGAAGAATACAACAAATATAAGTTTATCCAAATAAGATAAGATTCTAAACTTGGGGCTGTTTGACAGACTTCATAATTTTCCTGTCAAAATTAAACACACTGAAAAGATAAAGATCATGAACATGAATGAAGAATGGCAATACTGCCATGGCCCAAAGTATGTCTTGTGTTGAATTTTTAACATCAAAATGCTTCTGAAGAGTATGTGCCCCAAGATGCTACTCTGTTTGTTTTGTGCATGCAAATGAGTGTGCACACATGCATGCATACATGTACACATGCATAAATATAAATAGATAATGGCTGAGCTGCTGAACTAGCTGTTATCTGAAATACACAATGAGGATCCCTTCTTAAGGGTCAATATTTCACTTTTTTGTTGTTTTTTTAGGTTAGTGGACATGCATCAACTGTTTAAAAGTTTAAAAGTAAGCTAATCCCCAAATATAGTTGTTGTTGTTACTCTCAGTGTAAGTGGACAAATGCAAATTCATAATTTTCAATCATCAAGGAAGGGCATGCATCTGTGTTGTTGAAAGAAAATGAATTCTTGAAACAGACTGGTAAGATTGATGGAGGATCAAGTTTCGAAGTCTATAAGAGACTCAGTTTTATACTCAGAGTCCAAAACTAAAATTGGGTAAAGGGTGGATAGAAAATGCTTGTAAATTCTTTGCAACTTTCCTGTGAATAAATAAAAGAAATCTGAAATTAAAGTTTGTTAGAAGAAATAAAATATAGAAGAACATAAGGAAGTCATAAGAAATAACTGGGTATCAGTAGCACATAGAAACACAGAGGAAAATAATGGGTAGAAATACAGTCATTGATTAGTGATTCAAAAGATTAAAATTCTAAAATGGGAATATGTTGTAAGAATTCCATAAACATTAAAATAGATACTTACTAAAGTCATATAATCTGCACAAGGGATAAAGTCTGCTTAAATTTATCTAATATGCATTCATAAAATAATACTTTAAAAACTTTGGTACAACCAAATTTAAGGGTTTTTTTTTCCAGTAAGCATAAATATTTTTAATGTAAATTTTAGGAAGGTATTATGTCATAACTTAATTCCCAGATTTGTTTTTCCTTTTCAGTAGGCCATAATAATCCTTCTGAGAATTGAAGGTATCTTAGATTAAATTAAGTACTGTAATAGGGATTTTACGCTGTTTGCCACTTATCTTTCTATTCAAGCTCACTGATGTTTCCATTTGTGTATCTTGTAATACATAAAAAACTTGTTCTAAGAATTCTACTAAAAAGTTAATGAAGACAAATGTGTGCTTAAAGTACTCATAGTCTAATTGGGGAGAAAAGTAGAAATAAATAATTATAAGTGTAGTAAAGGTGTATGTGAAATGCTATTATTGAACATCTAGAGGGAATTCACTGGCTCTGTGTGGGAGGGTTCTAAGAAGACTTGAGAGGAGAGATTAGGACTAGATCAGGAAATGGTTCATCTGACTGAAAATAATGTACTTTGGACATAGGAATAACATGCAGAGTAGTGATAAAGTGACATAGAATATTCAGCAAAAGTGTGAGGGTTAGGGAAACAGAATCACATTAGCAGTGAGGGTAAGCTGGAACCAGATTTGTAAGATTTGGTTTGCAGTGATGAGGCAGTTGTTGTAATATTTACTTACTTATTTTATGTTGGTAAAGTATGAGAACATGCAATTAATTTATCTTTGTAAGTGTACATATGGTTCAATAGCTTTAAGTATACCCATGTTGTGGTGCCAAGTTTTGATTTTTGAGAAGATAATTTTGTGCAAGATGAATTGAAAGTACACCAGATAAAGGATTAATTGAATATTTTATTTTATTTTTTTTTATTTTTAATTTTTGTGTGTGTGTGTGGTGGTGGTGGTGATTGAACCCAGGGCCTTGTGCATTCGAGGCAAGCAAGCTACCAGTTGAGCTATAGCCTCAGCCCATGAATTGAATATTTCAACAGAGTTATGATAGACTGAAGAACATTTAGATTGAAGAACAGTAGAACTGTTAGAACAGTTAGATTGAGAACAGTATTAGAACTGAAGAACAGTATATTGAGACAATTAAGATAAAGTTTGTAGGAGGGATATAATTTGGGGCAAATACAAATGAGTTCCACTGAAGACACATTTTGCTTCATAAGTATATGAGACACCTATGTGAAGCTCTCTAGTACACAATTGAAAATAGTTTAGAGTTTAGGGAAGATGCGGAGCTAGAGTCATTAACTGTCTTAAGGGACATGCAAGAAAGTAAAGAAAAGACATCCAGAATGGAGCCATGATGAGACTCAGCACTTAAGAGCTCACTAAGAACAAGGAGTCAACAAAGGAGAGAATTAAGGAATAAATAGAAGATCTAGAAGAACTGGATGTTTTAAAAAGCAAATTTAACAGCATCAAATATTAATATAAAATCAGACAAAAATTTTATATGTAGTTTATAGGATTTGACAATTAGAAGGTCATTGGCAACTTTAGCAAGAGTGATTCTATACTATGGGAGGCAAAGTTGTGAGCAGAAGGGGGATTATAGTAGTGTGAAGAAAAACAAAAGGAAAAAAATAAGAACAGAAATGTGATGAACTAAGAATAATGGTAGATAATATTTACACTATGTAAATGGTAGATAATATTTACACTATGTCAGGAATTGCATCAGGTATTTTGTAATATTTTGCCATTTAATTCCACTACTGAGCTTGCACAATAGGTATCTACATTTTATTTTATTTAATTTTTTTAAAGAGAGAGAGAGAGATAATTTTTTTAATATTTATTTTTTAGTTCTTGGCGGACACAACATCTTTGTTTGTAGGTGCTGAGGATCGAACCCAGGCCGCACGCATGACAGGCGAGCCTTGAGCCACATCCCCAGCCCCGGTATCTACATTTTAAAGAGTAGGAAATTCAGACTTAGACAAACTTATGTCACCTGTCTAAGGACACATCACTTTCTATATCTTCTATAAGTGTTCAAGCCAGGTTTCTACTATATGCCCCTGACAGGAGTAACTGAAAATTCAGGATATGAAAAAAAGTAAATATGATGTATTATTTTAAGAACTGTGACCACAGATATAAAAAGAAAGGAAGGGAGCTGAATCAGTCCCTGAGCAGGTGGTAATGCTAAGGTGATGTTTGGTGCTGTTGTCCTTAGGATGGGGAGGGCAGTTGTTTATAGGTTGCAGAAGACTTGAATTATTTTAATTCGATTAGTAGAGTTTTACAAAGAAAAAGATAGAAATGATAATTATTGGAGTGAGATCACAGATAAAGAAAGAGAATTGAATTTCCAGCTCATGGGTGAAAGGTTTACTTTCTGAAAATAAGAGAAATCTCGTCTCAGAGATATTGAAAAGGAGGAAAGATGTGTGGCAGTGTATATAGGAAACTGAACCTGTTAGAGAAGCAATGTGATTTTTGATTAACGTGCATCTTTGATAATATTGTGGTATATGGTTAAGGATTTGAAGAGTATAGTAAAGATTTGGAACCAATGTTTTAAACAATCAGAAAAGAAGCTAATTATAATATCAAGGGTACACTTCAAAGGAGAGGCCATAACTTTGTGTGAACACAGGGACATTGTAATGTGATTCATCTTCCCCAGTATGTGAGACACTGATAATAAAAGAAGATTGAAGACAGGGCTTGTATTGATCCATAAATAGCAATTGTTATGAGGGTGTAGTAGAAAGATAAGAAAGGAAGAGAATTCAGGAGGAAAGTGTGAAAATACCATTACTGTGAAGTCAGCACAGAGCTGCTAAACAGGGTAGAGTTCATTACTGAATTTCTAGTTGAGGTCAAAGAGAAACTCTCATGCAGTCAGAGACTGCAAAAGAGGGAATATAGGTAGTTGAGAGAATACTAAAATTTCAGAGTTGAGGTTCTCAGGGGCACTCCTGAGAATTGAGTGTTCCATCTTTGTTTTTATTTTTTATTTTTTTTCCTCTCTTTATTTCTTGTAGTACTGGGGATTGAACCAAGGGGCACTCTACCACTGAGCCACATCCTTAGCCCTTTTTAGTTTTTATTTTGAGATAGGGTCTCCTTAAGTTGCCCAGGCTGGCCTGCGACTTGCAATCCTCTGGCCTCCACCTCCCCAGTTGCTAGGATTACAGTTATATGGTAGTATGCCTGAGCAAGTGGTCCATCTTGAAAGAATTTTGCTAAAGAGGAGGAAAGAAATATTCCCCAATAAAAATTATGCCTGGTAAATAGGGGTTTTGAGCAATTTGAGATTTTTACCCCTAGTGAGTACTTTTTGATAGAAAATTGATTCTCAAGAATATGATTCCACAAATAACATACATAAACACACACACACACACACACACACACACTCCTACACCTATCTTTTTTTTTTCCTTAAAATTGTTCCTTCTTTTCACCATGCTCTGAAGCTCTCTACTAGTCCACAGGGTTGCCCCTTTGTCTCCTAGTTCTGGTTAATGGTGATACAGCTGCTATCCTGGTTGTAGAGGCCTGAGTTTCCTCAAGTTTAAATCTTAGATCTATGCTAACCTCACCATTAGTCTTTCCTCAAGGGTTAGTTTTTGTGTTCATAGTTAGTTATTGATAATTGGCAGTCATTTTTCAGAAAAAAATTTTCATGGTTTCATATCACTTTATTACTAAGACCATGTTTAAGAATTTACATAGTAGTAATTTGAATAATGATGTCCATTGGCATTTATATGCCATTTTATTATTTTATCTCTTCTGTATTCTTCTTGCCCTCTGTCTTATTATCACTTACTTTAAAGAAAATTGAAAAAAAAACATGTCAATGAGGGAAGCATAAACACATATCCAGGTCTATTATTAATATGTTAGATAAAGTTCTGTATAAAACTGTATAAAAGGAAGGCCTTTATTATATAGTTGTATCTGGTTCACATTTTTTTTTCAACCAATAAATACAGAACTAACTTAAAATGAATATATATATATATATATATATATATATATATATATATATATATATATATATGCAATCAGGTAAGTTCTGTTTCCTTCAAAGCTAATTTACTTTATGATGACCAATATAGAGTAATATGGACATTTGCTACCCTTCCTGATCCAGTTCAAATGCTGCTTATCATAAAATATTCCCTCCTTTCCCCAGGCACAGTTGATTACTTCCTTGTCTGTTTTTGCAAAGAATTCTGCTCATATACATCTTTCACCTCTAATCACATTGTGTTGTACAATCTGTTTGCAGGTCTGACTCTTCAGACTTTGACTTGCTTGAAGATCAAGATTTTCTTTTACACTACAAAAGCAGAAACTTGTTTTCTGTGTGAGAACAAGGTTTCAAACATTTTTCTTATAGTGTAAAATATATAAAGTTCACAGACCCTAAGCACTCAATTTGATGAATTTCAAAGTGTAGAAAATTTTATTATGAAAAGACCTCTCTGAATTGCTGTCAGTCACTTCTTACTGTGAGGGACTCCTCAGAACTAACCTCTAGATCCCCCATAGGCCTATCCCTTCCTCAAGCCCCAAAGGAACCCCAACTAGAATATCATCAATTAGTTTTATGGTAAATCATAAAAATTATATTTTACATAGTTTATGAATCCTTTATGTTTTAAATAAATAAATGTGTACTTTTAATTTTTCCTCTTTATTATATTTACATATGAAAAACGCAAACAGATAATTTTAAGACCCAGCATAATTTAAAATTAATTGTGCCAATAAACATATCAAGAGGTGTTCATAATGCTTATCTAATTCGAACACACAATGAAGATATGAATGACATACTAAAAAGAAACTGACAGTTATTTCTCTTATAGTTCCAGAAGTTTTACTTAACCAACATGAGATTTCTAAGCTAGAAATTGAGTGGTTATTAGGTACTGAATGTTTGTATGTCCCTCTGCTTCCACCAAAACTCATATGATGAAATCCTAGCTCCCATTGTGAGAGGAACTTTTACAGACAGTAGATGAGGTCACCAGGCTCTTATAATGAGGTGGATATCATTATGACACACCAGAAAATCTTCTTTCTCACAAAGAAGAGGTCAGTGAACCTGGAAGATGGGCATTGTTTGCAAGTCAGGAAAATAGCACTCACTGGAACCCTGCCAGGTTAACGCCTTGTTACAGTTTGAATATAAGGTGTCTCCCCAAAGCTCCTACTTTTTATTTTTCTAGAAACAAATTGATTATTTTATCTGGAAAGTTCTGAGAATAAATTCCACTGAGAAATACACAGAAAAATAGAACAGTTTTAATAAACTCTATTTTTTTTAATTATAATAAATTTGATTACTTATAAAGGTTTTTAAGTCCATTCAAGAATGGCAGCCAAGGGCTGGGGTTGTGGCTCAGTGGAAGAGCACTTGTGTGAGGCATGGGTGAGGCACTGGGTTTGATTCTCAGCACCACATACACATAAATTAATAAAATAAAGGTCCATCAACAATTAAAAAAAATAATGGCAGTCTATGGGATCCTCAATGATATTAAGACGGAAGTTTCTTCTACACTGTATATAACAATTTACATCCCTAAGTATCATTGATTCCAAAAAGTCCCTTTCCTTTGTTATTTCTTCTTTATCATTTCTTTCTCAAAGTCTCTTTACTCTTGATAAGATGTAAGTTCATTTTCACGCCCTTCTGTCTGCCTCTCCATCTCATTTTTCAACTGCTCACACTGGATTTAAGTCTGACAAGATCTACTCAGAGGAAGAAAAGTTTATTTTGGCTCATAGTTTCAGAGGATCAGTCCATGTTCAATATATTCCATTGCTCTGGGCAGGAAGCAAGACCCAAAAGTTCCTATTAATGCAGGAATATTCAGAGGTGAAATCATGAGATCATGAGAGATGTAATCTAATCATCCATTCTAGTTTAAATGGACTAACTGGTTGGTAACTATAGGCGGGTAGAACATGGCTGGGGGAGGTGGGTCACAGGGGATGTGCCCTGGATCACACACAGAGATCCATTATCTCTGTGGCCCCTTCTCCATTCTCCCTCTGCTTCATCACTGCCATGGGCTGAGTGGCTTTTTCTCTGCCATACTCTTCTGCCATGATGTTCTGTCTCACTGTAGGCCCAGAGCAATGGTAGGCTGACCATGGATTAAACCTCTGAAACTGTGAACCAAAGTAAACTTTTCCTCTCCAAGTTGTTCTTGTCAGGTCACAGTGATGAAAGCTTACTAACACACATCCTGATCTTGAATTTCTAGCCCCCCAAATGTGAGAAAATTGATTTCTGTTGATTAAGATACCCAGTCTATGGTATTGTGTTATACAGCCCAAGCAGACAAAGACATTGATATTTAGGAATTTTTATGATATTTGAACCGTAAGTTTTTCATGTGTTTTTCAAAATTGTCAATTTCTCAGAATGTATGCAAGAAATAAATGAGAAGCCCAGTTCTAAGATAACCCCAATGGTATATTTGTTACTTTTTGAAACAAATCGAATTTTACAACTGAGTGTTCCATGATAGCTCCTTTTACAAATGTTAATGAAGTATTTATAATATTGTCAAATATAGATTAAGTCTTTAGCTTAAAGAAATGGTTCTCAGTGAGGGTGATCTCTCCACCCACACCCTCATCTTCTAGAAAACATTTTTGTCACCACAACTCAGAATGTTTATGTGGGATGTGATGGGGACAGTGAAAGCTAATGACTTAACCAACAGCATTGCTAAAAGTCCTATAAATCATGGACAGACCCTCAAAGCAAAGAACTATAGAGCCCTGCATGTCAATAATGCCAATGTTGGAAAAATGTAATTTAAAAGAATTCCCATAAAAAACTAACTTTTTATACCCTAATATTATTTGTTGAATTTCATGATGCTTAAAATTTTTAAATGTTGAGTAATTTGCACATGTAGTTTTTTTTCTTCTGCTGTGCATTTCTAATTTCAAGGGGGTTAACATCAATTTAAGGGAAATTAACATTGAAACACCTGGAGAAATTCAGAAACTAAAAACATTCAAACATTACTTCTGGTACAATATAACTTCTAAATTTCAAGAAAGGAGCTGCCTTGGTTTAAATATGTTTTGGATTATACTTAATATCAGTAATTACGAATATTCTGAATCTTCAGAACATAATTTTTATCTTTTATTAAGACAGCCAAAATTTTGTATAAACCATAACACCACAATTTTAATTATATTTCCATACTTTGTCTGTGCAAATTAACATTATGTGAGAAGACTTCTAATGTAAAAGTGCCCAGATAATTCAGTTTATAAAGCATGAGTCCTGGGATATTCCTATACTTGAATGCTGTGTTTGGCTTTTAAAAAATGGTTACATATACACAGTGATTCTTTATGTGACTTTGCCGAAGGTAAAATCCTACCAAAGGTGTCACTTTAGTAGAAAAATACTGCTGTTTACTTATCATGATTTACAATAAGCCATGTATATTAGTAAAGAAGGAAAGGAGGAGAGAGTCAAAGAGAGAGCAGCAGAGGAGACAGATTACACTGGGGCCGTACACATTATCACCCTGAAGTCAGTGGGGAAGGCTGCTAAATGCTCTTACAAGTGTAATAGCCTATCTCATGTTAATTCTAGCCTGAAGCTTCCTGACACTTCTTGTTCAGAGATAATGGGGACAAAACTACTCTTTTTTTTTTTCTGGTTGAACAGCAGATTTTTTTTTTCCCAAGGACGTCAAATAAATTAAGCAGTCTTTGCAAACAGCAGCACAAAAGCCTTTTGCTTTGTAGGAATTCCCAGTAATAACATGCAAGAGTTATTACCCTTGATACTTAGTGGATTTTTTAATGGCTAGCAATAATCGTTTTGATTGAATATTGGCTTATAATAGGCTTGTAAAGGAATTTAAGCACCCTTAACTGCTTTCAACCTTAGCTTTGTATGCCTAGGGAAAATCTCTGAGACAATAGATCTTAGAGTCATTAACATGGAAATATTTTATAAAAATCAAAGCTAATACCTATTGACCTCAAAAGTGAAGCCCATTAAAATTGATTGGTTATATTAATTTTTAATAATTTGGTGTATTATTGATCCTCTTCTTTGAAAGAGGAGATTGTTTCATTACAAGTTGTCTAGTTTCCTTGGACATTTACCTTTCTGTTTTGCAAAGACATTTCATAATTTTCATGATTCTTTGTATACAAATCAACTGGATTTATGTACTGAATCTCTGAATATTTCAAATGTCTTCAAACATCTGGGAAAAAATGTTGGGATGTTTATTAAAAGAAACCAATATTATTTGAAATATTGGATAGCAAGATTGTTTTAATATTATTTTGTTTGATATTTATGTCTCCTCGGTGGGAATGCTTAGAGGCTATACTCTGTTTTACTAGATTTTGTGAGTAAAAAAGAAACACTCCAGAGGCTCATCTACTGAAAAATATGAGAAGTGATTCCACTTGAGGCAATAGAATCCACAAAAACTCAGCTTCCACAGCCTGAATGGGGTGCAAGGGAAGTGAGTTTGAGGCTAGATTGGACTCTGAAGAATTATGAAAAATGATTTCTTATGTTGTTTTATCACTTCCTATCTATCAGGGATAGTATCAGTAATTGAAAAGCACACTAGTTGAGACCCTGGAGTCTTACTGCCCAAAGGATCGTGTATCACAAAGCTATGGGGAAGATGGTTATAAATTGAGAAGTCCACATCTGCTGCTCTTTTCCTGCTTTGAAGTAATTGTTGGTAAAAATGATGGACTTTCTTAGGTTGCCAAGAAATTTTCATTACTATCATTTTTGAGTCACAATTAAAAAGGACTTCTGGACTATTCTTGCCATTTTCTCATATATATTTTAGTATTTATTTTCTTTGGTTGATGATTTTGATTATATTTTATATGTGGAATACTAAAATGTTTACAATATCTTTACAACCAACAAAAATAAAAAATCTGTGCTTTCCTGCACAAACATACATAGTCTTACCAGTATGTACATTTCCTTAGTACAGGAAATAATATGATAATCCTTTATTTAATAACTACAGAATTCATAGAGATACTCAGATATTTTGTACATTTAAACAGTTGTCATGATTAAAACAATGCTGATCACTAAATTGATTAAAACTCAATTGGTCATAGTTTTAGCGTATATTTCATGACCCTCATGTATAGAATAACAGTGACAACCTATAATTGATGGGATGTATGTTCAATGACATAGATTCAGCACAATTGGGTTGGATATGTTCAGTGTTACAATACATTTCAATCCAATATAAGTTATGCCACTTCCTTTACTAATCTCAAGGGCACATCTGTAAGATTGACTTCTGGGGCTGATGGCAAGGGCTATCACATAAAACATAACAAACAGAATAAAAAAACCTGCTGGTGGTATAAATCAAACATATTGCTTTCAGTTAATTTCTATCATTGTCCATGCACACATGTGAACATTACAGTGAATTCCAGATTATCCACAACATCTATGTTAAGGAGTGCTCATATATCTTAACATTTTCTTAACATTTTCTTAACATTTTCCCCATCATTCCTTAGTGACAATATGCTGCCACTCTAAATATCTTGGGACTACAAACCTCCTTCTTCCCACCACACACCCCCTACAATGATGTCTCAGGCCAGACTCTTGGTTTACACCTGCACTAATAGCAGCATAGATTATCTACTGTTCTTAATTATCTCTCCCATAGCTCACCTCCATTAGCTTGGATAATTGACTGTATGTATAACATTCATAAGCAGAACAATGTCCTATAGAAAAAATACAGGAGGGGGAAAATGAATCTTTAGTTTATATAAGATTAGCTGTGTGTGGTGTCATACATTGCATAGCATCTGGAGTTTTGGGGGAGCATCTGCTTTTCCTTTGTTGGGGAAGTCATTAAGAATTTAGAATGAGATTTGTCAAAGGATAGAATCAAGTGTTGCATCCATTTTTCATTAAAAAGGCATTCACAAAATAGTTTCAATGAAAGAAAGTTATTCTCTCATGAGTGAGAGGACAGAAAGCAGCAAACATTGATGGCAACTTCTAAAGAACAAAAGGACTGGCCATGAGATACAGGGCTACTGGAGGCCTAGAGAAGGAGGGAAAACTTATCACCAAAGCAATTTCAGAAGAAGTACAAGATCTTTCCTATATTTGTTGACTCAGTCCTGCAGATTGCCTCTGCAACTTGTATCCCTCTAAAATAGATAGTTATCTTCCACTTAGCTATTAAAATCAAGTATTGAATAGATTTAGCAAGTTCTCCTAGTTGACAAATAATGGACACATTTGTAAGATTGACTTCTGGTATTTAAATCCAGGGACCATGATGCGTGGGGTTGCACTACAATCTAGCACACTATTTTTATCATTTGGACTTTTCTCAAAAATCATAGATTGAAGTTGTGTTGCTTTAAGAACAAACAAATAACAGCAAAGACACAAATATGAAATTATCACTATAAATCAATATTATTTTATTTAAGTCAATAGTGGATATAACATATTAGGAAAATGAGAATAAAAATAAATTTGTAGTTGTCAGAGCACTTCTTTAGAAGCCAAGATATTTAAGGTCTCCTCAGATTACAAAGAGCATTAGGGAAATGTTCTACTTTAAAAATGGATTATTTCCCCTTCTTTTGTTAAATTCAAACTTCTTTAATTTTCATTTTTTTCAGATTAATTTCCAAAATAAAGAGTCAGGGTATTTTTAGGCTTATCATCATAATTATGTTATATTACCTACCAAGACTAATTATGCATTATTATTTAGATGTTAGGGGAAAATAAGGAGGGATTTTGCTTTCACATACCTCTGATGGGTTGACCTCCCAACAATGAATGTTCAAAGAAGAAAGTATACTTTAAAATGATTTATTAACTGAAATTGTATGAGACATAGTTGTTTACAGCTTTTTAAAAATTCAGCTTTCATCTTGCTTTGTTCATATTCTGTGCTAGTAGAAGTATTTAAATCAGAGAGGTTTTAATTTGTGTTTCTGCTGACTTTGCACATTTCACACAATAGGCCTGGTTATTAAGGGCCTGATCATGGTCAATGTGATTTGCAGTGTTAGCTAATTTTTGAAACTAGTAGTGAATTTGAAATTAATTACAGACTATTTTGGATTCATTAGTGTCCATGAAGGAATTTATGTCTGTTTGTTTGTTTTTAATTGAGTAGAGGGAACAAAAAATTTAAAATGCTGCTTTCTCTCCATTATAGGAACAAGTTGTGCAGCCTCCAACTGAAACACTGACAATAGTAGCCTCAAAGACAATAGAACTGTATAATTTGGCAGTGAGAGAACGTATGCATTTATCCTCTTAGCTCCTTGTACATTCCAAAGCATGGAAAAAAAGAGGGCAGATTTTAAAATAATTAAACAATAAAAATAATAGCAAAGTATTAGAATTTCATATATATTTACTAAAAGGGATCCAAGTTCTTAGTCCTCCATATAATCAAATAATTTATTAGGCTTGTGAGGTTAACTGCTTACAGCTAAGCAACTTGTAGCTTAATTGCTTCCCATACTACAGTGGAGTTAGAAATGTCTTTCTGGCCCCTATCCCCAAAGCAGGAAACCCAGCCTGAGGCACTGAAAGTGCTATACAGGAAACAGTAGGTAGCATAATTCAGCCATGTCAAATTAATGTTGCTATCCTGGGAAAATAGATAGAATAATGAAGGAAGAATAAGGACATTTAGGAGAGAGAGTCCTTCAGGAGGACATCCCTTCTAGTTTCTATTTATGTGTAGAAAAATAGTGTTTGTTTTGCAATAAAATAACATTTTAGAAATCAATTGTGAGACTAGATGTACAGTCTGTTCATTCTCCTTTTTAAATATCAGATTGCTTCTCCAGTGTAGCTATCTGACTTTCCAAAATTGTTGGGAGTACGACTGTATATATATAACTTGAGTAAGGAAATATTGAACTGAATATGTTTTATGTGTGAAATTCAATTAATAAATCTCCTTGTAAGCCAAATCCACAACTTCTCCTTGCTCCTGTCATTTGAAGAGATCCTCACCCTTGTTAGATGATAGATTATCACCAGAGTAACACTGCAGGTTTGTGTTTACAATGATAGATAACGGGTTGAATGGAAATGTGTTCCTGAACTTAGTTGAACAGCCAGTCTCATCTCTTGAGACTTTAAAAAATATCCTGAAAAAAAAATATATATCCTGGATAAAGAAAAAGAAAATGCCCTTCAGGGAAAATAATTTCCTCTATGCACAGATATTCTGTCTTTTCAAGATTTTGCCTTGTATGAAAAGTGAAACTAAGGGTATACCAAAAGAAGTATGAAAAATTTTCTTTATATTCACAAAAGAAGAGCTTAAAACTATGGTGTAAAGTGAAAGTGGAGCAAAGACAATCTGTCCTCTAACTTTGGACTCAGTTATACTCAGTATGTCTAGTGGCACACTCCATACTGTTTTTATAATTCACCAAAAAAATAGAGGCTTGAGGTAATTCATGCAGAATTATCAAAGATGGTAAGTAAAGAGGATTTCACTTTTCTATAACTTAAGAAGTCACATTTTGGCATATTATTATGACTTGTGAAGATATGATTTCCTTGATTCAACAAAATATATCAAGTACCAATATTCAAGGTTTTCCTGAGTCATCATTATGAAAATACTCAAAGCAACAGCTCTCATACTGTTTTGTATGATTAAAGCAAATTAGAAAATCATATCTTCTTAAGTATTAAAGTATTAGATCTATTCCAAGAACAATCTTGGACACAAGAGCAGTGATGATAAAAAAAATAAGGAAAGATGGAAAGCCATCTTAGTCCATTATTTGTTTTAATCAGCAATAGCAAATGAGATATGACCTGTTCCAGATATTTGGATTTCTTAATGTGTTGTAGTAAATAGATTGTTGTTCATATTATAGTAGATTGGACTCATTGCCTGGGGAAGAGAGACTGCATTATAATTAAAATGTTGCCAGAGGGGGTTATAAGTGCATATTTCCCCTGGTTCTTAAGTTCCTTTAGTTCATTGTGTTTTGTAAACATTTATTTGTTTTCATTGAAGAAGCTTCTCAGAGGGGTTGATGTTTTATTTTCCTTTCTGAAAGAAGCAGCAGAGCATTTCAGATTATCTGTTGAAATATATAGAGTATCTGAGATAAAGAGGAGGTTAGTTCTATAATTCTGGGAAGAACTAAATACGGCAAATGTACATCTTCAGATTTTTATAAATCTCAGAATATTGCTGTTGTGGTTTGGATGTGAGGTGTACCTCAAAAGCTCATGCATGAGACAATGCAAGAAGGCTTAGAGGTGAAATGATTGTGCTATGATTAATCCCCTGGTGGTATTAACTGAGTGGTTACTGAAGGCATATAGGGTATGGCGGAGAAGGTTGGTCACTGGAGATGTGCTTTTGGGGTATATATTTTGTATCTGGCAAGTAGAGTCTCTCTGCTTTCTGATCATCATGTGAGCTGCTTCCCCTTGCCACATTCTTCTGACTCATCTCGAATGGAGCTTGCTGTCTATGGACTGAGATTTCTGAAACTGTGAGCCCCCCCCAAAAAACGTTTCCTCCTCTAAAATTATTCTTATCAGGTTTTTTAGTCATAGCAGTGAAAAGCATGACTAAAACAATTGCCTATAAGTACATCTTCAAAAAATCTTTTAATTCATTTTCAAGGAAAGAAAGTTTGTGTTTAAAATATTTGTGAGGGCATATTTTCCTGATCTCAACCTGCTTTGAATTTCCATTTTAAAATGTTCCACAAGTCTCACTTCTTTGTCAGGGGTAAGGAGAGTTCATCCAGGGTAAGAATCATCTTTTTGTTCTGCCCATGTATCTCAGGGATGTCTCTGCTCCCTTTGAGTTTGGTAACTGGAGCAGTGGCGATATAAGAGATGGGCAGGAGCTAATTGACAGCATGGGTGTAATCCAGTGCCAGCGCCCTGTGAGTGTCATTTTGCTAATACTTACACTTGGTGTTGGATTCTTTCTTGGGTTCCTCAGGTGCATGCTTTGCTGAGTTCCTCCTATTGCGGTGCCTCCGAGGTGGGCAATATTGTCTTCAAAGGATCCATTCCACTTACCATTCCCCAATCAGATCCCTGGGCATTGAGGCCCACAACCAACTGGGGTCATTACAACCAACCAGGCACTCATCTATATTAAGATTTAAAAGGATTGCATGCTGAACATAGTACCCATCTTACCCGCAAGACATAAAGCAACATCTACCTTTTTTCTGCCTCTTACCTCTATCATTCAGCCTATTCCTGGACTTTTAAAGATTTACTTCTGGTACCAGTTTCTCTACCTCATATATACCAAAAGCCAAGAATTTTCCTTGAGCAGCCTGCTACTCAGCCTAGACCAAGAGGAACAAACCAACTTTCTTTTTCTAGTGTGAGTATATGATGTGTGTCTGGCTGTGGAGGGAGATTGTATGCTAAAACATTCCAAAAATATCTCTATAATCTCAGCTGAGATGTGAATGGTAGATTGAGAGTGGCAAATCTGGTTTTGCCACTGTCTTAGTAACCCTACCAAGATAGTGCATCACCTTGTTTTGAAATGTGGCCTCATTATTTTGTTCAGGCCTTGAAGTAATAGCTGACTAGTTGAATACAGGATTTATAATGTAAAATCCTTTTCCAGGCTTATTTGGGTTTGGGTTTTATCCTGAAGGCCATAAAGAGTCACTGTTTAATCCTAGGTAAGTAAATGGAATAAATAGTATTGTTTTAGGGAATTCATTCTAGCAGTGGCAGAGGCACTGGATTAGAGGAAATGAGTCAGATTTTAGGGAGATATTTCAGGATACATTCCCATCCTGGAGGTATCGTCTAATGGGTAAACTGAGGAAAGATGAGGTGAACTCAGACTTCAGAGATATTAGGGAATTAGATTCTGTATGACTTGGTTATTTATTATATCCAGGGAATAAATAAGAGGAGATGTGAAGAACAATTTCTAGGTTTCAGGTTTAAGTAATTGTTTTAGTTTGCTTTTCCATCATTGTGACCAAAATACCTTTAGAGGAGGAAATGTTTATTTGGGGCTCATGGTTTCAGAGGTCTGAGTTCACAGATGACCTACTCCTTTATTCTGGAACCAAGGTGAAGCAGCACATCCTGGTGGAATGGCCCACGAGAGGTAAGGTGCTATGCTTATGGTCAAGAAACTGAATGGAGAGAAGGGGCCATGGGAAGATGCACACTTCAAGGGCACTCCCCCAGTGACCCACTTCCTCCAACCACAGCTCACCTGCCTACAGTTAATTACCAGTCCATTCAAACTAGGATGGACTAATTAGATTAAGGCTCTCATAATCTAATAATTTACCTCTGAAATTCCTTCATTAACTGGAGGTTTTGGGGGACACTTTATATCCAAATCTTAACAGTAACAAAATGAAAAGTGGTGTAATTATTGAATTATTTTGGAGAACAGAAAGTTTGGGTAACACATGGGGGTCAAACATCCTATTAGTTGTATTGTAAAGATAGATATGTGTTGATATATGCATGTAATCTATACTCACATTAACTGTATACTCTGTAAATGCTTCTCATTTTTTTTCCTGCCACTCTTACAAAAGATCCAAGTTGAGAGACTTTTTACAACGTGGCACAGGAATCAGGTGGCCTCCACTGCAACTTCAGCCAGGATTCTGGCACTTTGAACAGAAGAATAAATAAAAATTCTGTCTTTACATTTCCATAAAAGTCGCTATATTCCTCTATATCATTACATATATACTTTTTACCAAAGGACCCCGACATAAAGCTGAAATAGTAACTTTATGGTGCTCTATCATGCTGGATTTTAAGCAACCAATTCAACCGGAGTTCTATAGAGTAAGTACTTTTAAATGAACACAACTTCGTTACTATTACAATGATTACTCTTATTCAACTAACTTAAAGTCAAGGAAGGATAGACGTCAAGAAATCTTAATCTGAAATTCTTGTGAATCAACAATCAAAGAATTCAGTCAAGCCATGATTAAAATATGTCCAAAACCAAGCAGAATGGCTGTTATTTTCATACTTCGATCTGCTAGTTAATATCATCTAGACAAAGTCTAAGAGGTAGAAATAAATCCATAAATAAATGTCAGTCAATGACAAGGTACATGTATACACGACATTGAGATTAGACCTAAACTTGTTAAAAATACATACTTAAATTACCCAAAGCAGCTATGGTAGACTATAGAAATGGCCATAATTCTTCACTGTTACTCCCATAAAGGGGTGGAGTCTGTACCTCCATTTTTTACTTTGGGCTGGCCTTGCTCGCTTTGGCTAACAGAATTTGGTGGAAGCGATGTATTATTTCTCAGTTCAAGCATGAAGAGATCTTTTGTGTGTGTGTGTGTGTGTGTGTGTGTGTGTGAGAGAGAGAGAGAGAGAGAGAGAGAGAGAGAGAGAGAGAGAGAGAGAGAGAGATAATAGTCCAGTTGCCCTTCTTTCCCCCATTCCCCCAGGTGTCAGCTGACCAACAGCTAGACATGAGATAGTGTTAGACTATCTCAGATGACCAGCACCCACCCGTTGTACCAGGGAACTGCAGATACATGCAGGAAGCCAGGTGAGATCAATAAAGGATGACCCAAATTGGCAGAATCATTTAGCTCACCTGAACAATGATGAATGGCTGTTGTTTTAAGCTGCTAAACTTTGGAGTTGTTAGTGACAGAAAAAGCTAACTGATAGAGGAACCATTAGAATGAATTATTATCAAGCTTAATTTGCCCAAATCTACTTTCTGAGACATTTACTGAAGTCTTAATATAGATATTTAAATATCTGCATAAGTCAGTGTCTTAGTCTGTTTTGTGTTGCTACAACGGAATTCCACAAACAGTAATTTATAAACACTGGAAATTTATTTCTCACTGTTTGACAGGCTGGGAATTCAAAGACCAAGGAATTGGCACAAGGTGGTAGCCTTTTTTCTGCATCATCCCATGGTGGAAGGTAGAAAGGCACAAGAAAACACAATGTACACAAGAAAGAGAAATTAAGTTGGGCAGAACTCCCCTTTTATAAAAATCTATTCACTCTGCCCTTGTGGCTTAATCATCTCTCATCAGGGTTCATTTCCCACCCTGTTATATTGGTGATCAACTTTCCAACACATTCTTTTTGAAGATACATTCAAGTCACAGAAGTCAATTATCAGAATCAATAGGATGTGTCAGGTATGTAAATGAAAATCTATGTTTTGTGAACAATTATAATTTTTATTTCTGTTTTATTTATATTTATTATAAATTATTCAGACACAATATAAATCGATTGGGGTGATTTCTGGCTTCAGAATTTTAGAAAAATTATTTGATCTTTAAAGGATATTAATGGTATTAGTACTTTTACAACAGGAAACAAAAGATAGTTTCTTGTGTTGTTTGCCTTCATTTTAGAGCTTATCTCAAAAATTAGAATTAAGAACTTTTTTTTTTTGTCAACATTGCACTGTTTTACTGCTAATTATAGCTATGTTAAAAAATATTCTATCCTAAAATTAAATTTTTCAGATCAAGATTTAGGAAAAATCTATATCATTCCTTGTATATGTGGATTTTAAAGCACACATAAAAAGGAATAAATCAGCAAATAGTGAATAATAGGATTACTATTTGTTCTTATGTTCTATGGTCTGTCTGTCATTAGTAGTTTAGATTTAGCTAATTTTTACTGGGATCAGCAAAGAGTACTGTGACTAATTATCTAATCTATACCTCTAGGGCTTTAGGTCTGGACTTCTGTTCAATTAAAAATATTCGCATGCAACACAACATTTTCTGCAGCTTTAAAAAAATATTTTTGTTACACTGACTAATAAGCACAATTTGTTATTATATTGCCATGTCTCATTTGGAATGTTTCCGAACACCAATGCTCAGTGTTAAAATAAATATTCTGTCTTTCACTAGAAACATTATATTTATTTATGATAAAATGTTGATAGATGTTAACTGAATTTATTATATCATGGCCTTATTAACATTTAATAAAATTAGTTTTGAAGGAATATGGTAGTAATAAGGATTTTATGATTAACTAGCACAAACACATCTATGGTCATCTTTTCAGGGCTAAAATGCTCAAAGATAAACATAATGTGTGTGTATGTATGTGTGTGTGTATGTGTGTGTGTGTGTGTGTGTATATATATATATATATATATATTTATTTATGGTGCTGGAGATTGAACCCAGGGCCCTTCTGTGTATATTACATTTTTATTTATTTAAAAACACTATATAATTTACTCTGTGACAGACACTGTCATAAATATTTAGGAATATTAATGCGTTTAATCTTCACAACAACCCCAGAGATACTAGAATGATGTTCAAGTTACAGATGCAAAAAATGAGACAGAGGGAGAGAGATAGAGATAGAGAGATAGATAGAGAGAGAGAGAGAGAGAGAGAGAGAGAGAGAGAGAGAGAGAGAGAGAAGGACAAAGAGAGTTAAAGAAAAGTGGCTAAATTTACATGACTAATAAATAGCAGAATATAGAACTTAACATAGTAAGTCTGCTTCCATTATCCATATTCTAATGATGATTCTAGAAACTATTCTTACTTGCTGAGTTCTTCTCTTGTGAATATTATTGAATACTTGATCTCATAATCCAGAAAGAGACAAACTTCTTTTTTCAAACCATGAGATAATTTCCGTAGAATGGGTTATTTTTAGTAGCTCTGTGTCATCTTTTATGTGTTATTGATCCCACAATGCTAAGATTTGATTTAACTGTATTTATAAAGCTGAAGAGCTGCCAGATATTAGATGGAGATTTGAAATTTCTTTCAAATATCTGAGTATTTAGCCTAACCAAGGCTAGAAAAGGTCTTTGCTACTTGAGTCATTAATTTTATCTATTGCCTGTAGTACATTATGTGTGTGTGTGTGTGTGTGTGTGTGTGTGTGTGTGTATACACACACACTAAACTTCACGGCACTAAAATCTTTCCAAATGCTCAATATTCTAGTTGCCTCAAACTCAAAGTGAAGCAACAGATGGAGGGGAGGACACACAGAGTTGCCAGGGGTGCCTGCTAATTATCCTGTGGTACTGTATGCACCAGCACTGTATGTAATTGTCAGTTGTATATTATATTTATCACTAATGTCATCCTTTATCTGCAGGCTATTTTCAGAAGCTAGATACTTGCCCAAACTATTAACCACTTCATTTAGTCCAAAGTGGAAAAGGGGCTTTTATGGATAGAAATGTATGGAGGTGGCAGTCAAATTCATAATTTAGTAATGCATCATGAATCCTTAACTTTCTCATTTAAATATTCTCTTTGCGGGCAAATATAGGTTCTCTTTCAAATGTATAGCCATAAAATATTATCTGCAGGAAATAAAAAAATTATTCTAATGTGGCGTAGCACCAAGATATTATTTCCCAGTCAACTTTTAGCTATAGTTTTCCTCAGGGCAATATTTTATGCTGTCATTATAAATTATTTTGACAGAACATAATTTCAGTAAATCTAAATGCTGCAAGGGATCTTTTTTTCAGACATACTCAACTTTATTGTGGAAAAATCCAATTGCTCTTTTAAACAGAAAATTATGTATGCTGAAAGGAACTATGACTAATAATAAACAAAACAATATAACTTAAATTGTAACATAACTCCTGCAGTATCCTGTTAAGAATGCCTTCAAATTTTATGTTTAAGTAGAAAATGTAGCCAGATGATGGTTAGAAATATTAATGTAGGCTTCATTTAGAAACTATTTTTGCAACCAAGGGGATTTTATTAAATAGCAAAAGGGGTAGTGTTGTAGAATACCAGACATTTTGACAAGTGTTTGCAGACCTAACTGGATAAAAGTTAATAGTTAAAAGGAACAACTTTGGGTGGCACTCTAACAATGAGTAGAAGGATGTCTGGCTGTGCTGCTGTGTGACAGGAACAGCCCTATATCTTTGCCTGTGACTTCTCTCCTTATTTGGACATTTGAGGACAGAGTCAGGAGGAAGGTATGAGGGTTGCTTACTTTCAGGAGATTGTGCATCACAAATACTCAGAAGTTAAAAAGATTATCAGAACTTCTGGACAGGGATCTCCTTCTCTGGGAATATTTTTAGGGTACACAAATCTGCCCTCAGGCAATGGTGTCAGGGGGATTCACTCCATAGGCTTGTGAGCTTAAATTCTGCCAAAGCAGTCAGTAATAGCAATCCAGATTTGCTTCAGACTGCTGGAAAGAAAATGAAAACAAGTTGCATTGTGGTCTGCATTTCAGGTACAAATCTAAAAATGATTTTAAATCAGACAATGAGGAAAAATGATAGACAAGTAAATTGACAGGAATGGGAAAGATCTCAAAAGTGGAGATTCATTTGATTTAAACATTAGGTAATGGATACATGTATTGAAACATTATATTACACCCTGCCTGTTAATATTGATAATTTTAATGGATTTTATTTATTGATTAAAAATATAAATAAAAAATTGGGCCTAGTGGCAAATACCTGTAATCCAAGCTACTTAGGAAGCTGAGTCAGGAAGATCACAAAGTCAAGGCTGACCTGGGCAACCTTGTAAGACTCTGTTTCAAAATAAATAAATAAATAAATAAATAAATGTAGAATAGTTGTAACAGGGCTGCAGGGTGTAGCTCAGGGGCAGATACTTACCTAGCACATGCAAGGTCCTAGGTTTAGTCTTCAGTACAACAACAACAAAAAATTTTAATTAAAAAATTATTTAATTTTAAAAAGAAGAAAAAAATTAAAGGGTGAAATTCAGATCACTATGATCCAAATAAATGCAAGTTAAAACATGAATAGCATAGGATTTTTGTTCATCAAAATAGAAATATTTTAAGATGAGATATTAAATACTAAGTGTGGTATAGTACAGTGGTTCTCCACAAATGACTCATGGACAACTGGGGAACCCCAAGAATTTTACAGGGCTACTATGTGGTCAAAGTGTTTGCCTAATAACATCATGACATTTTGAACTTTGTTCTTTCACAGATTCACTGTAAAGTTTTCTGGCTTCCCTAAGTATAATGTATCACTAAGTATCACTCTGACAGTTAATAAAATGTGTGCTTATGTGTTTACATGTATTTTTAGTTTTAATTTCTAATATGGTAAGTATAGATAGTACTAATTTACATAAACAAAAACTCTGTGAGATCCTCAAAAAGTTTTAAGATTGTAAAGGGGTCTGAGATCAAAAAGACTGAAGGCCGCTTGTATGATGTAGTTGCAATCATCAAACAATCTTAAGGAGAGTGTAAATTACTTAATCTGAATCAGGAACCTTAAAAATCATCATATTATTGACCTAATACTTTCACTTACAGCAATCAATTCTAAAGTAGCAATCAAAATGTAGATTAAAGATTATTTATTATAATAAATATTGTAATGCTAGATTCGTGGGATCCCAATAGATCTCCAGGAGCCGAATCCAGTGCAATCATACAGGAGTCTTTATTGCAAGCTCCAGCCTGGACTCACAACCGTTCCTGCAGTGGTCCCAGGGAGTGAGTCTTGGTCCTTTGTTCAATGAGATTTTATAGGTTTTGGGGGGATACTCTATGACTCACAACGTCACACAGCAAATCATTCCATACCCAGGGAAAATCAAACAACTCTTAACATTGATTAGTACATTCACTGGTGGGAACAAGTTGGGCAGGGGTGATTGGCTAGTACAAGAGGGGGATTCCTTTGAACTGATTGGTTTAAGCCATGAGGAGTGTTAAACTACATGGTTTCCCAACATGTTATCAAGCACCATAAACTACTGAGGGGTCATCTGGCATCCCAAGTATTTTCCCTGTCTCATGCTGATTGGTGGTTGCTAGGGGGTTGCTATGGGTCATCACCTAGCCTGACTGAGTCAGGGACACCTGGCGCTGCAGATCTCTCCTGTTATTTATAGACAAACAACTCAGCAGGGTGGGTATATGCTTAGGAGTGTTCTGTGGGTTTTTCCTGGGACAAGGGTCACGCCCCCTTCCTTAGGACAGGCCTTGAGGTAGAAGCTGGTTTCTCAAAAATGGAGTCACACTAGTTTCTCAATATCACAATATTAAAATAGCAAAATGCTAGCACTATCCCCCCAAATGGAATGCTTTAATAAATGCTACTAACTCCAGAGAAATCAAATTTTCATAATTGTATAATACCAGGAAATTAAACATTTGATCATTTAAGAAATGATTTACAACCAACAGTGTTTTTAAAAGATTATGCCCAGTAAAACGATTGTGATTTGTATCCCTAACCAAGGAGTAGAATTGTGTAGGGGTTAGAAGCAGGCCCTCTGCAGGCAAGGTTTATGGATCCTTAAACAGTGGCTATTCTGTGATATTTTATAGGCAATGTAGATTTTTAAAAGTAATCTTTTTACATTTACTAATAGGGCACTAAGTGATCCTTGCAAATAAGGTTGTTGTATTAAATGAGATGTTGCATGTAGCATTTGGTATGAAGCTTGGTATGTTGACAATAAACGATAGCAATTGTAAACATGTAAGACATTGAAAAGTAAATTTAAAAAATATTCACTCATTTGATCAATTTTTATTAAACACCAATCATGTACAATGAACAAAATAAATTATTATTTTGGAATACACAGTTCATTTGGAATGGTTGGGTTATAATTCTTTCCTATCGATATTATCATATTTTTCAAATTTTCTACAATAAGGAGCATTAATTTTAACAAAAACTAGAAATTAAATATAGTAGATGTGAGTAGCTTCGGTTCTTGAACTTTTTTTCATTTTATAATTTTAAATATTTATATGCTTGTGAAAGGATTATGTGGTTTATTTTCAGAAAAAGAAAAGACACTTTCTAAATATTATGCTTAGCAATATTACAATACCTTACTATCTAACTTCACAAACATTTGCCTTTGTCTTCATCATTTCTCTTCTGAGTTTCCCCCTCTGAGAGAAACTGGAATATATTTAAATTGTAAGTGCATTATTGAAACAAAAGAGGACTTTGTTTGTCAGCTTTTTGTGGTTGTGACCAAAATACGTGACACAAACAACTTGGAAGAGGAAAGCTTTCTTTGGTGCTCACAGTTTCAAAGATTTTAGTCCATTTTTGCTGGCTCCATTGCTATGGGCCTGAGCTAGGCCAAATATCATGGTGGAAGGATGTCCTGGCAGCCAGCAAGAAGAGAAAGAGGAAGGGGCCAGGGGCCCAAAGTCTTGCCCCCAATTGTTACCGCTGTTGACCAGTGAGGAGTCCTTGCTTCCCCAATGCTGAAGAATAACACCAGAGAAGCACGCAGAGGCAAGGTGAGTAGAAATTAGAAGTTTATTAAAGGACAGCAGAAAAGACTTGTCCTGGAGGAAGAAGGGGACCCAAGAGATGGAATCCATGGAAGTGTGGTTGTTTCCCATTTTTATAGTTCTTTCAGTGATGGAATGTAGGTGGGAAGGCCCCACGGGTGGGACACAGGTGGGCCAAAGAAATAATCTGGGCACTTCTGAATCAGCATCTTCAAGTTTGCAGAGGGCTGTTCATTAACACTTCTTTGGGATGGGCTTTGGGCCTAGGGCTTTTTCCAGACTTCATTAACATTCCAAGGACTTCATTAACATTCCAAGAGTTGTTTAACTTTTCCAGGAATTCATTCTAAACATGGCCTCCATTTTGGATCTTACTCAATATTAGACCCAATTTACCTAAATACACTGACTACCTAACTTTATATCTGGCTTCACAATGACCTATCTTCTCCAACCATGTGTCCTGTCCCCGTCCCCCTCAAGTTTCATCACCTTCCAATAGGCCACTCAGCTATCAATGGATTAATCTACTCCTGAGATCAAAACCCTCATGATAAGATCATTATCAAAACCCAACCTCTACCCTTTGCTACACTGGGGACTAAACCTTCAACACAGGAACTTTTGGAGTACATTCTAGATCCAAACCATAACAAGTTCTCTTTAAATATGCAACACTTCTAGGAAGAGTTCCCCATGGTCAAAAGGGACCTCAGGCACAAAGAAGACTGGGTTCCAGTTGTTTGCTTTTGTAATCTGGTCTCCTGATTGTCACTTCCCTACAGGACTGTTATATAAACTGTTAATCAATGATTGCTTAAACTATTCCATGAATTTTTAGGCTCCAAGAAAGCAAATTTACATGCTCCAATATGTACAGAAAGTACTGAAGATTATTTTACGTTTTTGGAAAATGACAATGTGTACATTTACTTTTCTTTAAAAATGACATTTGTATTAAAAAAAATTAAAATGAAGAGACAATGAATAAACAAGTGGAATTAAAAATTACAATTTAGTTAAAATTCTCTTGGTACATCATAACAGTAAAATTTTGCTTTCTGATCTTGGAGGAACACCACATAACAAATAAAAAAAAATATGTCTTAAAAACAACATGTAAGGGGAGTTAAATGCCTGAAATTTGAACAAAAAGAGAAAGGAAAATAATCCATTGAAAGACACAAGAACAACCTAAATGCTCCACTGAAAAACGATGAGAACTAATAAATGAGTTCAGTAAAGCTGTAGGATATAAAACCAAAATACAAACATCAGCAGTCTTTGTATACATCGATAATGTTACTGCTAAGAAATCCTGAAAGCAATATAAACCAACATCAAAAACAGAAACCAAGAAATCCAAGGAAGTGAAAGACCTCTCCAATCAAAATTACAAAACCCTGATAAAAGAAATGAAGTAATGTAAGTGCATTCATGTATGTGCATACACACACACACATGCACACACATACATACAAATGGAAACAACTCCATGTTCATGGATTAGAAGAATAAATATTGTTAAAATGTCTATACTACCTGAAGTGATTTGTAGATCCAATGCAATTCCCATCAAAATACCAATGGTAATTTTCATAAAACCAGAAAAAAATCTTAAAATTTACAGAAGAATTAAAAGACCACAAATAACTGAAGCAAAATAATCTTGAGCAAAACAATAAAGATGTATGTGCACACTGACTTAAAATATACTAAAAAGATATGATAAATAATACAATCTGATATTGGCATAAAAACAGATACAGAGACCTATGTAATAGAAAAGAGTGCCCATAAATAACCCCATTCATTTTCAGACAATTGATTCTTCACAAAGGAATAAGTAAAATAAAAACAAAAACAAAACACTGGAGAAAAAAACGATCTTCAATAATAAATGGTGCTTGGAAAACTAGATATTCACATATAGAAAATGGAAATTTGACCCCTATTTTTCATTCTATATAAAAGTAAACTCAAACTGGAACAAAAACCTAAATGTAAAATCTGACACTATGAAACTACTAGAAGAAAACATAGAAGAAACATTTCAAAATATTGTTCTGACAGCAATTATTTTATAAGATCCTCAAAGCAAATGAAACAGAAAAAGCCAAAATAGACAAATTTAATTATAGCAAAGTAAGAAGTTTCAGCACTGCAAAGAAAATAATCATCAAGATCAAAGGGACAATCTATTTACAGAATGGGAGAAAAGATTTTGCAAACTATGCATCTGAAAAATTATTTGTATCCAGAATATACAAGGAAATTAAAAGGTCAATAAAGAAAAAAATAAATAATGCAATTTAAAAATGGCATGGATATGAATAGACAATTCTCAAAAGAAGAAATTCACATGGTCAACAAGATGAAAAAAATGTTCAACTTCATTAGCCTTCAGGTAAATGCAAATCAAAACCACAGTGAGATATCAGCTCACTCACTCACTTAGAATGGCTAGCATCAAAAAGTAAGAAATGCTGGTGAGGATGTAGAGGAAAAGGAGCTCATATACACTGTTGATAGGCATGTAAATTAGTGCAGCCACTATTGAGAACAGTATGGAGGTTCCTCAAAAAGCTAAAAACAGGGCTGGATTTGTAGTTCAGTGGTAGAGCGTCTGCCTGTCATGTGTGAGGCACTAGGTTCAATTCTCAGCACCACATATAAATAAATAAAAAATAAAGGTCCATCATCAAATATTTAAAAGAATAAAAGCTAAAAACAGATTTACCATATAAGATCCAACTATCTCTCTTCTGTGTCTGTATCCAAAAGAAATAATATCAGCATATCAAAGAGATACCTGAATGTCCATGTCATTGATAGTTAAGGTATAGAATCAATTATAGAAACCCATCAGCAGATGAATGGCTGAGGAAAATATGTTATATATATAGTGGATTACTATTCAGCCACAAAAAGAATGATATGGTATCATTTGCAGCAAAAATGGATGGAACTGGAGGACATTAAGTGAAATAAGCCAGATACAGAAAGATAAATACTGAAAGTTCTCTCTCTCAAAAGGTTGTTTTAAAAAGCTGATCAGATTGTTAACAGAGATTAACAGAGGCTGGGAAGAGGTGGGGAATAGAGAGAGGTTGGACAATGAGTTCTAAACCACAGAAGTAATAATTTCCAGAGATCTGAAGCAGTTAAAATATCTATTACACGTTTTATGAGTAATTGGAGTAAGGGCTTGAAGACTGTAAACACACAGTAATGGTAAGGAGATGGAGATGTTAATTGGTCTGATTTGATAAGTAAATATATTGAAATATCACACTGTACCCCATAAATATGTGAAATTATTATGTGTTAATAAAAAGCTTCTAAAATAATGTTTGAGGTGGAAATATCAGCTACTTTGATTTAACCATCACATACTATATACATGGATCATATTATTGAAGTATAATTCATGAATTTGTACAATTAAATTAATATTAATAAAAGTAAAATAATGTGCTTCATAATCAAAATATTATAAGTGTCATGAAGTGAAAATCATGTATTTTATAGCTATATTTTATAAATCGATTTCTAAATATATAAAATTCAAATCATAAGCAAGCTATACAAATTCTATATAGGCTAAATTTTAGAAGATTATAGTCCAGCAAGCCCCTAATAAATGGTAGAATGTCATTATAAACACCTCACATCAAAGAAGATCAATTCAATTAGTAAACATATAGAAATACCTTGACCTTCACTAGTAAAAAGAGAAACACAACTTTTAAATAATAAATTTTAATAACAAAATCTAATCCTATTAATATGCTCTTTATAAGAATGAGTAAAATATTTACATAATACACTTTAAATTGGTAGATCCCTTTGGCAAAGCAATTTAGTCTTGTGTTAAAAAAAAAAAAGTTTAGTCACTTTATCCAATAATCTATCTTCAAAAATTTTTTGCTTGAGGAGAAAAAAGAGTCTCAATATATACCTATTAAACATCTGAAGTAAAGATGTTATTTTAGAGAGCTTATGCATTTTGCCTTTTTCAAATGACAAGACATCATCCAATAATGCCTATTTTACTAGTTTAATTTGCTATTATTTCAAGTTAATAAGTCATTTAATTTAATTTTTCTAATGAGGAATGTTGAAAATATAATTCATTTTTGTCTTTTAAATTAAAACATATAAAAATTTAATCCAGGAACTATATTACATGTAGTCTGAATTTCTTCTTTGTGTCATTTTTTTTTAGTGCTTATAATTACATTTCTAGACTATATGATGAACTCACTGCCATAGAATAGGGAAAAGAATTTCTCTTATTTATCATTCAACCCTTTGTGCTTAATCAGGTACTTGACATAAAGAAAAATTGTAATACCTGTTTGTTGACTAATGTATGAATAAACAATTTCTAAATATTAATCTCTTCCATTTGGAAATTTTTATTTTTATTTTCTTCAAGAAAGTATTCTTGGTTTTTAGATTGGATGTTTCTGTTTAAATATATTCAGACCCTAAGGGATTATTTCCACCTAATTTTATTCAGATGGTTCCAATTTTAAAAACAAACACAATCTTTCAAGTCATCTACCGTTACTAATTTTTGGCCATTTTCCATATTTCTTTTTCTTTGTCTTAATTTCTGGGACGTTTTATGGCCTAATTATTTCTAAGCCACAGTTTCAGTGACAAGGATTTGGGAAGAATTTTAGAAACTCCATAATCTAAATGGATAGATGTAATAACTGAACATCAGATAATTTGCTCACATTTACACGAAAACCTTGCAGCAAAATCAGGACTAGAACTCAGATCTAAGCTGCACTACTTCAGTCTTCATTTCACTATAATCCTAAACTTTGAGTTTTTGGTTTTGTCTGATTTTTCTCTCCTTTTAACCATTCCTTTAAGAACCATATATTGAGGGTGTGCTTTTGCCAGGCCTAAGTGACTCACCCGCATTAAATAAGAACAAATGCAAAGGTCAACACCTGACTTGAAATAGTTAGGATTATGGAAATGTTCTCTCCCTCCTGTGCACTACCCCTCAACTCTTCTCAGATTTGTTGTTTTATATCTTAAGCTGATTCTGCCCAGTGTTCAACACTTGAGTTTTTTAAATTATAGCCATCCCTTGAGAAACTTGATTAATTCATATTGCTGAAATTATCACCTTAGTGCAAATGACATATGGTTTCATTCTGTTTCTAGTCTCTCTGGTTTGAACATATTTTTGAAACACTAATAGATTTCTTATCTTGGAAGCCACTTAATGCTTTGACATTAAACATACGCATTAAAAAATGTAGCAGTGTTAATTGAGAATGGTAATCAGGATGTCACCACTGGGTCCTATTTCATGTGAGTTAATGTAGCTCAATTATGTCTGGCGTCCTTAGAATGGAACCTTAACAATGAGCTATTGTTTTAATTTTATATTGTTTCTACACAGGACTGTGCTTTTTGTAAAATAACAGTGTTTAATGTCTTCAAAATATAAAAAATACTTAATTGCAACTACAGTTGATGTTAGTGTTTACCAACATTCTTGACATTTCTACTTTAAACTCAATCCCTTTAAAAAATATTTTGATGTTTTAGATGCTCATATGCCTTATAATATTGGTATTTTATTTTAATTATTTAAAGAAATCCATTTGCTCTTACGTTTGAGAATTCAATTCAATATTTTAAAAATTGACAATCAGAAAGAACGAAAAAATAATGACTGTTAATAATTAATCATAAGAGCTGATGGCTGTAATATGCTCATTTTAAAAATTGGTATGTAAATCTAAGAATACTCTATACATTCTCCCACCTAACAGTGCCTCTACCTTTTTAGTGTTAGTTTCTCTGAAAACTGGAGCCAACTGTAGAAATATCTGAGCAGTTAAGTGATGTTCAAAGGAAGAGCTGGGTTCACTGCAATGGAAGCCATCCAGGTAATGCTCCTCTGGGTGGATGCTCAGCAACCTGTATCTTTAAAACCAGTAAGGACAAATTGATTGGTGAATACAAATATGCTTCTGGAATTCTGGAAAATGTAAATTTTATCCCAGGAAGGGAAATTGCTGATTTGTCTTTTCATCATGTGACTCTTCATTCTCATGTTTCTTAGTCCAGGTTGATCACTGGACATGAGATTGTCATAATTGGTTTAGAAAATTCACTTGGGCATACAGATTCCTAGTCAACTCCTAGGATTCCTAGTCAACTCCTAAAAGTAGTACATTTTTGTTTAGTTTGACTTTTAGAAGTGGATATTTGTTTCCCGTGTTTCATTGATCATTATCTTTCCATCTTCTCAATTTTACTACTCTACTTGTTATAATTTGGAGTTGATCTCTATCCTTTCTTGCCCCATCCCAAACCCACATAATGTTTTCAGGCTCTGTATCTTCAAAGACTGCTCTAATTTGTTAAAATTATCATCTGGGACAGACACTTCAATTCAGTTTCTGGATGACATATCAGTTTGGAAACATTCAACTACAAATCACAGAATATACCAATTTATATTTCTTTATTCACAAAGGAGTATGCCATTAACCAGCAGAATCAGATGCTCAGTCATGTAAAGTACTTTACTCTGTCACCCTCAGTGTCAGTGATATAACAGGACAAAGTTCCTTTGTGCTTGCATAACAAAGGGAATGGTTGTAACTTTTTAAAAAAGAACACTTTCTCAAATGTCTTCAGCTAAATTCTCAGGTCTCACAGTCTAGGTTGGACATTGGACATGGGACTGTCATACTAATTGATTTAGACAATTCATTTGGGCATATGGAATCCTAAGAGTAGACAGTATTTGACTAGTTCAGACTATATGCTGACATTTCCTGACATAAAACAGGCTTTCACCATATAAACTTGAATAGGTATTCATATTCTCATGACCACTCCATATGGCAAGTAACTATAAGACTACAGATTGATAATGCTCCCAGCAAGTGGGTTGAAGTACTGTGAATTATCTCCCTGTTCTTTCCTCAGCTACATCAGAACCTTATACATGGATTCACTTCAGCCTTCATACCTAGATCAGTCTGGATTTAAGCATTTAAGCCAGATATTCTTTTGTATTTAACTCCTTCATCAATATCATAGAATTCATAATGCATAACAAAAGAGGGATCATGAATATTAGAAAAAAATATAGGCAGAGCACTTGACACAGTGCCAGGCAGACAGAAGGAAGGTGGCAAATGTGTTGCTCTCAGAGTTCTTTATGACTGAACTAACCAGATCACAATACCTCTTCAGGCTTAATCCTGAGCTACTACTCATACATGTGGCAAATTTGATCTGAGATCCTAGTACACAGGGCTGGCATTTGGGCCTCCAAATATTTCAGAGCTTCTATAAGTGTCCTTGATCTGAAGATGTTTTGGGCACCAAAGTGTCTATAGTCAAAATCCTAGCTGTACTTGTCACTACTCCCAGCTTCTGATTTGGTTTATATCTTAATCCACCTTTTTTTTTTTTTTTTTGGTGGTGCTGGGGATTGAACCCAGGGCTTTGTATATGCTAGGCAAGCACTCTACCAACTGAGCTATTTCCCCAGGCCTTAATCCACACTCTCATTTCCCACTTAATTCCTTAGATCTCCCAGAAGTTCATCTTAATTTGCTCTTACCAGCTCCCTTAGGTGGGATCTGTACACCCCCTCAGAAATGGTGACTTGGGCTCCTATATCCAAGGATTGCCCAGGATATGCTGATTAGTGTGTCTTCCTTCCTAAATAGACATGCAAGTGTTTTTTGTTATATTTACCACCCTGATGTGTGTCTGTTTTGTTGTTACATATCATTTCTGAAGCTTCAAATGTAAAGCCTAGGTGTAGACTGGGAAGCGCCATACATTGCAACTCTGGGCATCATGTACCCTTGCACAATGGCCAACAGCAGCCAAACCCTAGCAACCAGCCTTCCCCTGAGATATTTCAGTGCCAATTGTTGCCTTTATCTCTATTTTTCAGGCACACACACTCATGTTTTGTCCCCAGTTTTGCATACCATATACTATACAATGTTATTTCAAGTGTGCACAGATTTTAAAAGTTATAGAAATCCCTTCTTCTGTCTTTTTTAAAGAACTGTATGAATAAACATGGAAGAAAATTATTGAAAGAAACAGTGGGAGAAGAGGAAAAGAGAAAAAGCAGAGAATGCTTACAGTATTAAAGTTCATAATGTTTACTATTCATTATGATGGATAATTTCCATCTCAAGACAGTTTTTAATTATTTCTTTTATCAAAGTCCTTGTTACAGATTTCTTTTGAGAAGTAAAGATAATCCTGAAAGAAAAAGTTCTGCTTATATTTGTTCCAAATAGGTGAACTTTTATTATCGAGAAGGAGAGAACTTTGAGATCTCCAGTGATGACTATCTGATGATTTGGCACATCCTAGGTACAGTGCCATCTATAGGGGACTTTCTGTTCAGTCCTGAGGATGGTAATAGTTTATATATCTCCTCTATTCATGGAGAATCTCATGCGCTCATTTGTAATTTCTTCACCCCTCTCTATCTTCTTTTACTTTTATTAATCATCTTGTGAGGAATCCATTTCTTTTGTTCACATAAAAATTATTTTTTGAATTGAAATGAGTTGTAAGAGTTAAGGGACAGCTGCAGGTATATCTCCCACATGTAACCTGAGAATGTTTTATTTTCATATCATGCATTTTCCTTATTATGGAAAGCAGAATAAATATACAGAGCCACAACTCTTATTCTCAAATGAGGTGTCTTCTGTTTGCCTTCACAGAGTTCATATAGAAACCACCCATACTATGCTAACAGAGAAGTATGTATTCGTATATATAAGTTGTCATGCTTTGATTAGATATATCTTCTGTAGTTAGATCTATTTATATATGTAAATAAATCTTTGTGTATGTTTGATTGTTCTAAACCTGTGTTATCTTTTAGTGTAAGTACTTTCTGGAGGTCAGAGAATCTTTCCTTGTTAATTAATAAATCCCAAATACCCAAATAACTGACTTGTGTGTCTTGGATATGAAAATAATGTTATCCATGTTTTATAAAATATTCAGGCAATCGATGTTTTCATATAAACAAAAGATTCATAACTGATATATACAATTATCCCCATCCTCTAGCCATCCAGTCTTGTCCAAAGGACTCAACAATAAGTCTAGGGCAAAACCCACTGCCATCAGCCTTCAGATCACTTTGATCCTGTGGCACCTTGGGGACTTGGAATTCCCTGGAGAGTCACTTCAACATCACTTCATGTAGAAAATGAAGCAGTGGAGGACACACCTGGCACTATGTTTAATAGGAAAGAAAGGAAAATGAAATCCTTTAACATAGATTTCTGTTTCCATACAGAAATTATTTTTGTTTAATTACAAATTAAAGTATCAAAGTAAGCATCACATAGAGGGTAGATATTCCTAATTCTATTAAATTTATAAAGAAATAAGCTAATATATGCAAAGGGTTTATATCTTTGAAAAATGAAGTACCTGAGTATTTCTTAAAAATGGCTATGGATTTCTTAAAAATGGCTATGCAAAAGAAAAAAAAATCACTTTAAATAAGAGCTAACAAAAATACTAAACCCAAGAGGTACCTGGGCTTGTGAGAGCAGTTGAAAAGAAAAAAAAAAAGAAGTGGATGAATATGTGGTTGGTATAGTCAGTTGCTTTTCATTCAATACTCTTTTTTTTTAACTTTAATGTACAAAGTTAATTTCAATTAGAATACCAGAATTAAAATGTAAGGGTTTGATTTTGTATCTGAGACAATGTTGTTTTCTTTTAGTGCTGGGAATTTAATTGGTAATTTCATATCTAACTTTTTACCTTCAATATAGGAATCTGGACTATTAAAATAACCCTATTTCTTGCTCATCCATTGCTTAGTTCTTAATTTTATTGCAGAGGTCAATCCATTTTGGGTTTCACAGATAGCTAATGGTCTAGAAGTCTGTAAACCTTCATTCCTGACCTGTAGCAACAACACCCTTTTCCTTTTAAGGCAGAGGATGTGCCTGAGCACGCTATATACAAAATTCAACTGGAACCAATATTCAGTTGGCTCTTGGCTCTTGACTTTAGTAACACACCCTGATTCCAAAGCAACACTGACATGTGGAAGATTAGCATGAAGGTGAGAGGGAGGAAAGAAATCCAGCCAGGAAAGCCCTAAACTTTTGTGTGTGTTGAATATTTCATGGATAACTGCATATGGGATTGTGTGTGTGTGTGTTTAAGTATGTGTAACATCTGGTTCTTTTTTTCACTGAAATCATGTGTAATGCTTTTTTTCTACTTAAGAGCAGATTTTCTATTGTTTCATAAATAATTTTGCATTTGTACCAAAGGCATTTCTATTAATTCAATATGGTACAATAAAAGTATTCTGAGGAGTGGATGTGGCCATATTGTTTATTGATCTCTCCACTTATTGCCTTTATGTTCATCTTTTGCCAACTATCACATCATTTTTTTCTTTTTGTAACCATCTGGAAAGAGATATTAGATATTGATGGAACCCATACTATTAGTATTTTTTTTTCCCTCTAGTTTTTGGAAGGCAGTAGGTAGATGGGGGAGAAACAGAATTTAAAGCCACTTCTTCTTCTTCTTTTTCCTTTTTTTCCCCCCAAAACAGGCACATATACATGTAAATGATTCTACTCCTGCCTCCACTTAACAGAGCAACAGCATTGTTGTGACAGTCTGAGACCAGCAGCAATAATACACTAACAGAATGAGTCAATTTCATCTTTGAGGGAAATTTTTGTCACTTAGAATGGACCTGAAGTGCTTTTGAGCATGTGGGAAGAAAAAATAATGTATAAAAATTGTCAGTTTTTATAAATAAAAAGACTTATTTTTTTCAATCTTATGATAACCCTAAGTTTTTTTTATGTTTCTATTATGACTCAGAATGAAGATCTGAACCCAATGACCCTGTTCAATGATGGAGCTGAAGGTGTCTTGAATGGGTTAACACTTTAGCTTTACCTGTGGGTCCCTAGAAGATGCCAGTCCTATATGTCTACCTTTACACTACTCTTCTGCCCCACTGTGAGGACAAAATCAGTGTACCTGAAACTGATATCAACATTTTCCCCATTAACCAGCATATTTGAACTTGCTTAATTCTAAAAATGGCCAGTTCTTTCACTGTTCCACTGGCTTCTTTATGGATGTGCTAGCTCCAGTATCTTCTAAATTGAATCAGAAAACTAGTGTGCTAATACACTTTAATGTTAAATCACTTGAGTACATATTTTAATACATACCTTGCCTTCTCAACATATTTTTGGTGTGATTCCTTGTATCATAGTGACTCCTAAACTTAACAGTAATTTTACACAATGCAGGCAAAATGTACCTAATAATGCACTTTTCTTTCACTGTGAAGTGCTCTTGTAGAGTCTTCCTAGTTTGGAAAGCAATTGCTACTTTTCAACTAGATGATATTCTAGTCCCTTCCAGATTTATACCCCTATGATTCACACCCTTTGTCCTTAATTTCCACCATAACTCAACATAAATTCCTGGGTTTTTGTTTAATTAATTGGCACATTTGTCATTTATTGTTTGGGTGTGTTTTTCACATATCCAAGACCAGTTTATTGAAGTCCATATTAAATCCCACCTCATTTATACATTCTTTCCTATTCACCTAGTTCCACCCTTTTAACTTTGTGTAGCAATGTCAAAACCACTTATTTAGCACTATAATTTGTTGGCATGAATTGCTATTTATTTTTCTATTGATTTATGCTTTTGACTAGACTATAAAATCCTGACTAAAAGGAGTATGTCTTCAATCACTTTGTTAACCCCATTTTGTAAATTCCATTTTGCTGTATTTATTATAAATATTCACCAAATTTTTGTGATGATGTTAGTGATCCTTCGATTTCACCACTTGTGTTATTTCTGGTGAGGTTTCAATGTCCTGTCAAATCTAGCTGCTGTACAAAACCTTTTCTAACTATGAAGCCTAAGTAATTTCTATGTTGTCCAAAATCCTTTCATGTTTAGCTAACTCACCTTTTCTTCTCCTCCCAATTATATTATAAGCAATCTCTCTCTCTCTCTCTCTCTCTCTCTCTCTCTCTCTCTCTCTCTCTCTCTCTCTTTCTCTTTCCCTCCCTCCCTCTCTCTCCTTTTAAAACTTTTGGGTATATAGGAAAGAATTATGTTGAGTTTTTATGATTGACAGATAATTTCTTTGAACACATCTGAATCTTTTTTCAGATCTTAAATCTGTAGACAAATGAAAGTGTTGTGTTCAGTTACAAGCCGGTCATGGGTATATTGGAAATTAACAGTAGTGTATATGTGACTATCAAGTGTATACTCTAATACTTCAAGTAATCATTTTGGCCTGAAACCCCAGCTAAAGGACTATTTGGGTAATGCCATTAGAATTTTCCAACCATATAGAAGGTTGACAGGATTTGTCTCTATTCCAGTATACTACTTCATGTATAGCCTCTGTATATATTGTTTCTAGGTATATGAAGCTTGAAACATACTTACCAAACTAACCAGAAGCCTGTATTAAGATAGATAGTTCATGAACCATAGGACACACTGCCAGATTAGCAAACTCCATCATCACAGTCCCAGGCAGCCCAATGACTAGACACATATTTGCATGACTTCATTTACTACTTCATGCCAAAGAAAGACAACAGAAGGAAAGATCTCGTGTAGACAGCTATGCCGAATGGATGTGGCGCCACTGCTACCCAGGAGTGTCAGTCCCAGTAAACCAGGCTATGGAGACAGCCAAAGGGTGGGCCAGCCCAACATAAATATAGATAATATTTGTGGTTTGACTCCCACACAGTTATGCAGAAGGCTTTATGGATTGGCTTACAATTTGATCTGGTATTTTTTAAATTGCAAAGGCATAAATAAAAAACATGACCTAAATGCATAAATAAAGGTCTCTGTCCACCATGTGCTAGAAAAATATCTCACGGTTTTAGGACTAAAATAAACAGGATTTCTACCATATGTTAAAAATGTTGAATTTTGCCCAATTCAAAAGTAGGAAAAAAAATATTTACTTGTACAGTTAACTTTTTCTCCCCTCTCCTCTCATTATAGCTCATGGCAAAGAGAGGAGAGAGGAGCTATTATCTCTGATGCTTTTAATTGACACAGGAAATCAAGTGAGCAACACATTGTGGAAAGTCATCTTCCCTATTCTTCTCAACATTCCTATGTAGAGGGAATTTGTATATGGAAGATAATTGCTTGACCTCTCCTTTTCATTTTTATGCTGTAAACATATCATTAGATTTTATTATTGTTTTGAGTAGAAAAATGTATAAGTATAAAAAAATGAAGTAAAAAATGTACCCATATAGAGGTGGAATTAAAGATTCTTCAGTTTTAAACTTTGAAGAAGAGAGGGTAATTACCCTGGTCGGAACACCATACAATAGATAAATGTATCAAATTATACTCTACAGGACTGAGGTTGTGGCTCAAAGGTAGAGTGCTTGCCTCACGTGTATGGGGCACCAGGTTTGAACTCAGCACCACATAAATAAAATAAAGGCATTGTGTCCATATACAACTAAAAATGAAAAAAAATGTTAAAAAAATACTCTATAAATATGCACAGATATTATGTGTCAATTACAAATTTAGTTTTATAAATAAAACTAAAAAAAGTCTAATATAAAGTAAAATAAGGCATAATTTTTAAAGCATTATAATGTCAATTTTTTTTCAAAAATAATAGAAAGATAAAGAATAGAATAAGCTGAGGGATAACACATAAACATCAACTAAGTATGGTTCCTTAATAAATTAAAGTCTATCAATTGGTATTTATGAGTTTGTTTTTGCCCTAAGGGAGTGAGTGAATTCTTTTTAATTAGGAAGAATTGAAAATTAAATATGTAATTTCTTTAACACACAATCACAATTTAGTACAAACTTACAAGTAGTTGGATGTATAACATCTCTACAGCTATTATCTGCCTATTAGTTCTCCTGTTTTGATATCTTCTACCTTAAAGAGATTTCACTTTTTCTTTTGTAGTAAATAATCATCATACTAAATCCTTTGTAGGGTCTAGAGCAACACAGATAATGGTGGTGTTTTCACGTAGTAGATTCGAAATTTAATTACTACTACATTGGTACAATGAAAATTGTACAAGTTTTGAATGACATAGAGAAAAAGAATTCAGATATTAACTCAATGGTGACCTTCAACATACTATTTTATTTCTCTGGATCTTTTATTTTTTCATTTGCACAAGGATGATAATAATTTGAAGCTTTGTTGAGACATTTTATGACGTGCCTAGCACATAGGAGGCCTAAATAACTGGTTGCTTTTATTATGTCCCTTTAATAAGAAAAAGTTATGCTGCAGTTAATAATTGTTTTTTTGTGGATTATCCTATTCATTAACATAATCCAAAAAAGGAAAGGAAAAAGTTACATGACCCAAAATTAATGATCTTTGGATACAAAATTAATGATGAATTTCAAGCAGAAATGGTATGCAGCTACCAGATTTTATATTATGCAGTCTAAAAGTTTCAGAAAGTCATGTACTTTTTTTTTTTTTCCTGTGACTTTTCTACTGGTCTAAGATTCCTTCCCTCCCTTTACCTGCTGACCGCTAGTGCTGGGATCAAAATCAGAGCCTCATACATGCTAGGCAGACACTCTATCTCTGAGCTATATACCCAACACTTTTCTTTCATTCTTCAAGCCAAAAAATAAAATAAAATAAAGAAAAGAAATAGAGATGGAGATCATGATTAAATGAGGACTTTCCTTTGAGAAGTAAAGCAAAAATTTATACCACTGAGACAAAACAGGAAAACATTTCAAATTATTAGTACTGACAGAAGTTTGACTGCACAATATGCCTCACCAAAATAACTTTAAAGTCATAAGTTCCAAGACTCTGATTTGTAATTTTAGAATCAAAGTCTACAAGCAACATATTAGAAATAAGGATGAAGAAGATCACATTAGTTGGTCATCTCTTTTTATCTTCCTTATTTTCATCTTTAAAAACTGGCAGTATCCTTTATTTTTTTTTTATTTTAAAAATATTTTTAAACTGATGTACCCATTAGATGGTACTTGACCACTATATTCTTTCACTGTGTATTGAAATAACATGGGGGGAAATATTATAAAAATATGAGAAGGGTTTCTAAAATCATAGAGATAAACTCATTGGAAGAAAAATATATCCTCATCTACCCAGCATGAAAACACATTTTTCGGTTGATCAGATCTTCTAAGCGCACCTGAGGGAATTGATTCTTCTCAGGACTCAGTCATGCTTCCATACCAATTAAGATGATGTACTGTATATTTAACAAATTTTCCAATTGTAAAAGAAAATATGTTTTGTGAAACAAGTCTCTAAGGTGTGTTTCTATTGTACTATAAAAGTCTTTAAAACACTTAGTGCCAATAAGACATGGCTTTTTGCCATAATTATTTTAAAATTGCACTTATTGTATTCTTCTCAGCTGGCAACCTGTAGTATTTATATCAACTCCATTTAACCTGTGGGCAATTTATCAGCAGGAGGAGGCTTACACAACAGTGAGTGCGACCTTTAATGGGAAGATATTATTAACATCGTCATTACTAATATTTATATAGTATAATAAATATGCTTATTTCTAAACTAGTGTTAGCAAAGACAGCCCCTGCTCTAAGGATATAGCTGTAGGATGTTGTGATTCATTAGAAATCACATTTGTACATGGTTTATACTAAATCATGCAAATACTTCTTTATTTCTCTGATTTATATATCCAGAAGCCAGTTGTTTGAATGAGGTACACACACAGAAAATTGAGTAGAGCTCATTATTTCTGAATGGCCCAAACTCTTTAAAAGAATGAGGCCTACTTCTGATCATCTATGAATTATCACGGTCTGTCAGTTCACTATATGGAGGTTGACTCTATATTGTACTGTCCAAGTCAATATGATCTTAATATGTAAGGCAGCCTCATTAATTATCAACATGGTAGAAACACTGTGTGCCTTGGCTCACATGGGGAAACCCTGCTGTTTGGGAAGCTGAAGCAGGAGGATACAAGGTTGAAGCCGGCCTCCTTGACTTAGCAAGATGCTGTCAAAATAATAATAATAATAATAATAATAAAAATTAAAATATAAAAATGGCTGGGGTGTAGCTCACTAGTAGAGCACCCTGGATTTAATCCCAGTACTATGGGAGAGAACATAAATCCCAGTACTGTAGAGAACCATAAACCAGATGGATCCGTGCAAAACAAAAAACTTTGTGTTTAACTTTTTGCTTTCTGTGAAGCAAATTCATTAACACCTGCTTGTTCATCTCTCCTACTAGTACATCATATAAATGCATACGGAGAATTTTCAGCCCTTTAGTTTACTGGTTGTACAACTTGAGATTTTCAGTGCTCTAAGCATCCATTTCCTCATCTTTAAAATGGGTGGAATATTGTGGTGGTTGCTGTACATGAAGAACTGTCACAGTTCCTGAGAAATAGCAAATTTTCAGTTGATGATAGATAACACTCATTATCGTCACCATTTTCCTTTACTGTCTCTAGATGGAGAAACTACACTTTCATCGTCAACCACCCCAGTTTTTGAAGCTTGCAGCCTCTGACACCTGGCTCAAAGGTGGGAGGTAAAATCCAGGTTGTGTCACTTTAGAGAGCATTGGTTTCTTGGTGTAACATTAAAAAAAGAATGGTTAAGTACAAAACAAAACCCTATCAGATGCAGATAGGACACTGCAGAATTACCACTTCTCTTCCCATGCTACCCACCCATGTGTTTTCCAACACCTTCAGGAATTGGGCCTTGGTGATCCTGAAAGGTGAGTGAACAGATGACTGGGGCTTCTTCAGCACCAAAGCCCCTCAGGTGCTCAGCTCCTAGTTCCCAGTTCAGTCTACTTTTCCTCCTGTTCCTCATATTTTTTGAAAATTCTTTCTATTTTGACAGATTTGTATATTATCTTATCTCTGATACATTCTTTTCTCACATTTCTAGCCTGAAGAATCACAAATTCTTAGGCAGTATACATGAACAGATCACGCCTTTGGCCCCCACAAACTTCCACTTCAGTCTTTCCTGTTTCTGGCTTTTCCTGATATTTCTTCTGCAATATCAAAGGCAATCATTTATGATTAAGAGTTTGACCTCTGGAATCAGGAAAAATTCTGCATCTAACATTTATAATCCATGTGATAACATGGGAAGCTTATTTAACTAAAGTATTAATTTCTACCTATAAAGCAGGGCTGAATATAAAGTGTCTTAAGTATAACGATGTATTTAGTTAGCTTAATAAGTACAATGCAGTAAATACTTGGGTATTATTATCTATTTTTATTATTATCTGTTCCATATTTCTTCCCACTAGATTACTTCTCTGCTTAACAGAATGATGTTTACTATATTTCACATAATCAAATATTTCATCAATTTTAAGATGTATTATTGTGCTACATATCACTAAAATGAAAGCTGCTGATCACTTCTGCAGATTATAATGCACATTTCGAAATATAAATGAAAAATGTATGCTTTAGAGTCATTAAATATAATAGGTAATCATGTCAGAAAACCTGTTTTAATTCATTAATGGTAAAGAGCTAGAATATCTTTTCTTAAATTTTGCTATGTATTAAAAGTCTTCTGAGAATCTTTCTAAGATGCAGGTTAATATTCAGAAAAATCAGTTTCTGAATCAGATTTGGACTCTGGCACCGAACCTTAACTTCTGAATTTGTAACAAGCAGCAGATGATATTGGTACAGCTGATTTGGGATCTACAGGTGAAGAACACAAGGACAAGAAGTCTGGGCTCCTAGCTTTTCTTAAGATAATGCTCTCTTCAGAAAGCTTTGGAAAATGTGTTTTCTCTTTTGCCTTATACCTGTGATATCTGGCAGATTACACCTTCTTATTCTCCCTCCTTTTTCATCATTAATCTGTCCTGATTTGTTTGTTCATCTGTCATGAACTCTCTCTCTTTCTCTCACAAATGCGCACGCACACACACACACAGACACACACACCCCATATACATCACCTGCACACACACAAACACAGTAAGCCACAGTAATTTTCATTTTGAGCTACACTGTTTTTTGCAGATCACTTCATTCCTATCAGAATAAAAATAAATCCTTTTCTTAAACAGAAACCACGAGGAAGTCTGAATGCAATGGGAAAGGGAGAAATCTATTTGAAAAATGTCCTTTTGACATTCTAACAGAATATGAGATTCATTCAGAACTTGCTCAGTTTGGGTTAGCAAGAGTCCTTCGCCCTTGAAAGACTATGCCCAGGAGCAAGGCCATCTGATGTCCAGAGTGTATGGTGTTTCGTTTGACCAACAGATGGCAGTAGCAGTCTCTTATTTTTGTGTTGAAGTTATCAGAAAACTGAAACTAACTTGCTCAAAGATTCTTCTGAGTGCACTTATCAAGTTTTTCCAGGTTCCTTGAGTTAATAGCAGATTTTAAAATATTATCTCACTCTTTGAGCAAGGGACCACTTTATCACTTCTATAAATTGTAACCATATTATCTGGAGACAGGTTACCTATCAAGTCCACATTTGCCTAATTCAAGTGAGAAACTAGGAAGCCATGACAATCTCATTTCATATATGTGTGTGTATGTGTGTGTGTGTGTGTATGTTTGGCTACACTAAAAATACATTTCTTTAAAGCAAAAAGGAAAATTCACATTTTAAACTATTACATATGTTTGCAAATGAGCAGAGTAAATCATTTCACTTATCCCCATTAAAATCCAGTTTTCAGACATGGATGGCTATAAATGTCAGAGATATCTAACCTGTTCCATTTTTAGAGTTTCTGAGAATATTTGTTTACATATTTTTAGTAAATTTTGACATGATGTGTATCTACTGAAATTTGTTCATCCTCCTTTCCCTACACCTTCTAGGCAGTAATTGGCAGAGCTATATTTGAGTACTTTTTATAGTTTCATATAAGGCAAATAGAAAAAAAACCTCTTGATCTTTGACATTCTTATGTAAAAGGATGCATTATATAAATATTTATAATTATAGCATAATATATAAACAGATATACATTTTCCATTAGCTTATACTTCTATAATAATAAATACATATATAATTTGCTTTAGTATTCTAGAATTGTAGACATTTACATTTTTAAATTCACAATTAAAATGATAAAGTTTTCAGTTAAATGTTTACAACTTTAGAATGATAAATCAAATTGCATGTGCAGGTAAACATTTATATCATTCTACAATTATAAGCATTTATATATGAAATGCTTTTTGATTTAGTAGCTACCATTTAGCTACCAAATCTATGAGCATCATGATTTATCAAATAGCTTTAAATTTAAACTCAGAGTATCATTAATAAATTTAGATGCATTTTATCTTCTCTCATAATCAATAAAATTAATCTTTATAATTTACCTTCACACTGTTCTTTGATACTTATTCTAATTCCTGATCATAGGTCAGCCCTAGATTTTTTTTTTTTCCATTTGCAGTGGCAGAATGTACTTACAGTTTTGGAGGCCACTTTTATTTTTAGATGCCTAATTTATTTATTTATTTTTTTCAATTTTTTAAAAAAATTTTTTATTGTGGGTTGTTCAAAACATTACAAATTTCTTGACATATCATATTCCACACTTTGATTCAAGTGGGTTATGAACTCCCACCTTCACCCCATACACAGATTGCAGAATCACATCAGTTACACATCCATTGATTTACATATTGCCATACTAGTGTCTGTTGTGCTCCGCTGCCTTTCCCATCATCCACCCTCCCCCCTCCCCACCTCTCCCCTCCCCTCCCCTCCTCTCTCTCTACCCCCTCCACTGTATAACCCTGAGGGTCTCCTTCCATTACCATGCAATTTCCCTTCTCTCTCCCTTTCCCTCCCACCTCTCATTCCTGTTAAATGTTAATCTTCTTCTCCTGCTCTTCATCCCTACTCTGATCTTAGTTACTCTCCTTATATCAAAGAAGACATTTGGCATTTGTTTTTTAGGGATTGGCTAGCTTCACTTAGCATAATCTGCTCTAATGCCATCCATTTCCCTGTAAATTCTATGATTTTGTCATTTTTTAATGCAGAGTAATACTCCATTGTGTATAAATGCCACATTTTTTTTTATCCATTCGTCTATTGAAGGGCATTAGATGCCTAATTTAAAAAGTAAATAACAACACAGAAATCTTATATTTATCCCCCTGTAGGTATTTTAAAATGGATTAATAAAAAAAACTAAATGCTCTATCCTAAGAGGGTGAAAAAGGAAAGATGTCCATTCTTGCCACTCAATTAATATAATATTGGAATGTCTAACCACAACAATAAGGCAGTATTTCTTCTGTTGTAGCAGAACAAATAAAATTGATGAATTTTTAATTTAATCTCATAAGTAATAAAATTAATCTATAATCTCCATACCTTCTCTCTTTATAAAGATGCATAGTTGTCTACTTAAAAAAAAACAAACTCAAGAGATTTAGAAAAACTACCAATTGTGTTCAGCAAAGTTGAAAAATATATGATCAACATACATGTCTCTAAACATTGTTTACCTGGAAACTGAAAATAAAAACATGGTGTCATTTGTAATTGTTCTGGGGGGGGGCACTTTTCTTACATATGAAAATTATAAAATGCAATTTTGTCATAGAAAATGTAAGTAAAAACTGCAAAATACAATTAAAGAAATCAAAGAGCACCTAAATAAATGAAGAGATATACCATGTTCATGAATTGGGTGGTTCATACAAAAAGAAATGTATACATTGTTTCCAAATTATTTGATATGTTCAATATAATTCCTGTAATAATCCCAGCAATATTTTTGTAGATATAGTCATGCTTATTCTAAAATTTATATGGATAAGAATGGGGACAACATGGAATAACTAAAACAATCTTGAAAAGGAAACATAATGTAGAAATCATTTTATCTGATATGAAATTATTACAAAGGTACAGGAATCAAGATTGTGTGGCATTCTGGGAGGCATAAACACATAAATATATAAGAAAAATAGAGGGACTAGACATAGATACTCAAAAATATGCAAAATTTATTTTTGGCAAATGTTCAAAACAATTCAATGAAAGAAGGATAGCTTTATCATCATTAGAGTAATTGAACATGTATAGGCAAAGAAATGAATCTCAATCTGAAATTCACACTTTATAGTAACATTAAAACAAAATGGACCATGAACTTCATAATAAAATTGAAAACTATAATTTTTTTTTAGGAAAAAGTACATAACGAACTTTGGAAACTGAAGTTTGTCTATAAAATGAAGCAATAAAATGAATTATTGATATCCAAACATGAGCCATAAAAGAAAAGATTAGTAAGTACATGAAAACCTAAAACTCTTGCTCTGCAAAAGACACTATTAAGAGGATGATCAAAGAATAGACAGAAATAAATTGTAAGTCATATATTTAAAAAAGGACAAGTATGTGAAATATGTAAAAACCTCTCAAAATTCAGCAGCAAAAACATAAACAAACCATTTGGAAACTATCAACATCCAGGTGTGACATTTCACTGAATGGGATATACTGATGACCAACAAACACACAAAAAGTTTGTTAACATCATTAACCATCAAACAAATGGAAACTAAAAAAACACAACTACATATCACTGCATAACTATTAGAATAATTAAAAGAAATGCAATGTAATATTGGTACATATATATTATAAACATATACATGAAAAAATATGTTTATGGCTCTGTGTGTGTGTGTATGTGTGCATGCGCATGCCGAAGTAAAATTAAAATGTCAATACCAAACGCTAGTGGGGATGTCAATCAAACATTTCCATCACATATGAGAATGTAAAGTAGAATGTAAATAGAATGTAAAGTCTGCAAAAGAGTTTGGCCATTTTTTTTCATAACATTAAAGATGCAATTACCAAAAAATGAAGACCACAAACCCTTAGGCATTTATCCCAGAAAGATGAAAACTTACATTCACACTAATGCTGTATGCAAACCTTCATGACAACTTTATTCATAATAACCTCAAATTGGAAGCTATCAGATTTTCTTTATTGAGTGAATGGTTAAATAAACTAGAAGATATTCATATCATAAAAAGTTTTTCAGTCATAAAAAAGTGCTGACACAAAACCTTGAAATAATATTGTGTTCAAATGCCAAATTTCAAGACATTACATTGTTTGGTTCCATTTATATAATAATTCTTGAAAAGGCAAAATTTTAGAAATGGCAAACAGATTGTTACCAGACTTTAAGACCTGGAGAACGGAATACAGAGAAACAGGCAGCAGGTGGATGTGGCTATAATGTGGCCATAAGAGAAATTCCTGTAGCCATTGAACTATTCCACATCTTGAAAGTGGTAGAGAATGCGATCTACAGATGTGATAAAATTGTATAGAACTACATGAGCACACACAGGTGGCAAAATAAAACTGGGGAGATCTGAGTAAGATTGGCATATGGTATCAAATCAATAATCTGGTTCTAATCTTGTACTATAGTAATTCAAGATGTTAACATGTAAGGGAACTGTATAAATAGTATCCAGTTAATTGTATAATTATCTCTGTGTTATTTTTTATAACTCCATGTAACTCACAAGTGTCTTAAAAATTCTAATTAAAAATGGCAGAAAAAGAAAAGGGAAAGGACTCCAACAGGGAAGACCTTTTTATTTTCTTAATAAAGAATAATCACAACAACAACAACAAAAACAAAACAAATAAAAAACAGATTAGTGATATGTTTGGCATAACACTGAACCCTTGAATGAAATAATAAAAATAATGACTTTCATGGTGTATTGCTTGTAAGTATAGTCACTGTACAAAATCTCATTTTAATCTTACAAGAACTCTAATAGTTATAGGATTTTTATCATTGAAATATCACATAAAATTTTGTTGTCTTAAGATATTAATACTAAATTGGATTTTATGGAATAATTTGCTAAATAAGCTTAAGTGTGAGGCGGCTGAGGTTGTGGCTCAATGATAGGGCACTGAAGCACTGGGTTAGATCCTCAGCACCACATAAAAATAAACAAATAAAGGTATTCTGTCCACCTACAACATATATATATATACATATATATATATATATATATATATATATATATATAAAATATTTATATATTTAACATATATATAAATATATGTAAAATATATATATTTTAATTGTGAGGATTTTCCTATAAGCCGTACAACTACCTTAAGATATTTTAAAATAATATCCGATATCTATTGATATTTGTTATTGCAACCAAGAAAATAAATAAGTATAAACTAATTTTGAGTCTATATAAGCTAATTTAAGGAAGGAAAAATTTCCTTCACCAATGTATCTTTCTATGATACTATCCTTGTTTATAAAATTCTACAATTTTTTATTTTTTATTATAGCATTGAAGTCTTCTTCAAAAAAGTAAAGTCCTTATAAATCCTACTTTGTCTATCATGTATCTATCACCTGGGAAGGGTAAAAGTATTAATTAGTATTCTCAGATAATTTACATTTTTATATAGGAAGAGTAAGGCATTAAAGAAATGAGCCATAGGACAATTTGGATCCAGAGGAGCCAAACCTGTCATAAACAAAATGGTTTAGACAGGTAGGTAGAAGTGGGTTGGACTAGGGTAAGTACTTCAGATATTTGAGTCTCAAACTATTCTTTTGAATCTAATATTCTTTTACTTGATTCATATGGGCCAAAGAAAAGAAATTCCATGGAAGGTCAGATTTGTTTTTACCACTAGGGATGGCATACTTAAAGGGTAGTTAAGGACAATCAGGTCAACTGAGAGGAATTAGTAGTGTTCAAGGTAGGGTTGCTGAATTAAAAGGTCTGGCTTCTATTGCAACTGCAGTCACTTAACAGACATTTGGAAGTATCTGTTTTCAGAAAGGACAGTTTTTTTGTTGTTGTTGTTTTGTTATTTGTTTGTTTTTCCCTGTGATCTTTAGTTCACTATGATTTTTAATTTCTTATAGCCGTGTGTGTGTGTGTGTGTGAGTGAGTGTGTGTGTGTGTGTGTGTGTATGTATGTATGTATGTATGTGTAGTTTATAGTGAACTTAGCAACTTAGCTTTTTCCTCATCAGTTCAGTTTATTGTGAATTGTTGTCTGATTAACAATACAGGGGTATCTGCATATTTTGGGCTATATAATAATTAAAATGTAAGGTTTATATACATCATGATTAAATTATGAATTAATCGTATATATACTGTTAAGGCAAATATGTATTTCATTTCTTTTTCCCTTATCTTTACAAATTTGTGTCACCTAAAACATACTATAAAGAGAACTAAGATAAGAAGAAACTTAAAGTTATTTTTAAAGTTTACATAGGAACTTGTTTCACAAAATAAGGTATCCTAAATGCATCCCTTGAAAATTAAATAATTATTAGGTAAATAAACCAATAAAACATTGAAATAAATTCTTTGGGGGTAAGTTTATAATAGGGTTTTATTCTTTCCCTATGAGAGTATATAGGGTAAGCAGTTCTCAGTGTCTTTTCAATGTAAAGAGGTTGAATAGCTTGAGACTTCTTCCCCAGGAATCCAGGAAGTAGCACAGAAGGATAAACCTAAGAGAAAAAGAAGGAAAGCCTACTTAAAAGAACCAGGAGTGACCTTCAATTTCAAATGGAATTGACCTTGTTCACTTCATTATAAACTGTAATGATTTAATATTAACTACTTTGGAAGTTTTATGTAATATTATGTTTATACATTGGAAAAAGAATCAACAGATATAAGGAACGGATATTTACAATCCAGATACAAAAGTTAAAATGAATTTTGTTGAGAGAAGAGATGCTGTAGAAGACATTTAGAGATGAGTATTATGTGAAAAATCTATGTACCTATATGCAGATTGTCTTATAGTTTTTATGCTTATACAGAAGCCACAAGAAGGGATGCTATGTTCCATCTTTAATTGCTATGTTTTAAAACCACACCAAGTTCTATTTGTTTTTGCAAAAGGAAACTGAGGCAAGGCACTGTATCCATGGTTGCTACTGACATTATCAATTTAAGAATAGCATTACTCACGGCCACTAAGGGTTTCCAGTTCTTAAGCACATTTGCTATATAGTTTAATTTCCACAGGTAGTAAATCTTCATGGATAAGGATTGAGAAAGGGAAGACATAAAGCAACATTTTTTTACATACAAAATTTCCATTTGTCAAAGATGTTTGAAGTAGTTTTGTGAACTGTAAAATTTGCCTGGCCTCAGAAACCACTTTGAGTTTTCACATTAGCATTCCCTTTATATCTGCTGAATGAAAACACCAGACTTATTAACTTAATGAACAAGATTATTAAAAAAAACACTTTTTAAAAGAAGTGGGAGTTATAGCATATACAAGTTTTCTTGCCATGAATGAACTTGAATTTGAAGGTTTCTGCTTCACCAAAATTTCCAAGTGTAGTGCATTTTATTGAAGATGTGAGAATTTAGCTTATAATGTCAACTTAACAGCTATAATGGTTGGAAAAAATAAAATTGAGGATGATTATAAGAAAAAAACAACATGGAAAGCAACATGGAAAAGTGATTAGCTGAGGTAAAATTACAACTTCTCCTGTCATTTTTTCTTTTTTCATATTGGGATAGGAAAATGCTGGAAAGTAGACAAGAAAAAAATTAAACTCCTTATTCTGGCAGCTAATAGATGCTTTTATTCTAATTATACATTAGCCTAATTAATCTGGAAATATTAAGAGGATTTTCATTTAATTTGTTTGAAGAAATGGTAAAACTAAGTGATTTCAGGAGAGCAAATGCCCTTGTATGATGTAGTTCTTTAGCGCTATCCTTTAGGAAGGAAAGAGGGAAGGAAGAAGGATAGGAGGGAGGGGGGAGGGAAGGAGGACGAAAGGAGAGGGCCTGGTGGATTGGTAGGCTAGTGTGCCAGCCCTCCCTGGAATGCTATTAGGATGCTATTTGCCCTGGGGTATGAATCTGCAGGACCAGCAATGCAGTGTTACATTGTTTTAAGCCAATATTGAAAAGATTCTCTTTGTATCACAAAATTAACAAAATCCAATGAGATAATCTTATAAGAATTTCTGCTACTCCGGGCTCAACCAAAGCTCAGGAGACAGAGGTTGGTGGAAGAAAATAGGCTTTTTCAAGCTGGCCCTGAGGAAGATTGAGGACACTTTTTCTGTCTCAAATCTTCATCTGCAAGGAACCCAAGGGCACAAACCGCTTTTATTAAGAGGGAAGGGGTACAGTGGGACAAAAGACAGAAAATATCCGTATGCAGATTTTGCTAAGGCAGTGCCAGCCAGAGACTGTTAGAATCCAGTTTTTCACCCTTGCTCGTGCCTTGCTTAAGCTTTGGGGCTAGTTCCTCATTTTCAATTACCAGAAGGGGAAACTAAGATTTAAAAATATAATAATAACTTTGGGAAATGGAAGAAAAAAAAATCAACTTGTGGCTTTTCATTTTAAAGGGGCTGAGTTACAATAGGGACTTTAACTGTGGGAGCATTCTATCAAAAAGGAGTCCTATCAGAAAGTAATTGCTTTTCTCTTGTTTAGGGAAAGAAGCTGCCTTCAGCGTAAGTCCAGATCCTTTACCTTTGAGCAGATTGCTGTGGCCTTTATTAATTATGCCCATCTAGACTGGCAAATTTTCCCTAACATAACCGTTTAAAAGGGTTTTGTTGTTTGCCTTAGCAAAAAAGCCTGGAATCACAGTATTTAAAGCCCTGGGATGAGGTCATTTAATTTGTGTGATGAACCTGGGATACATCCTCAAGGATAGAAAGGAAAATATTGCTTAAACCTATTTCACCTTCTGCATAGATGCATACATTCCTCAGGAAAGATGAAAATGATGCGACCTGTGTAGACCTCAAATCAAGTCAGAAGAAGAGAAAGAAGTGGGGGGGCGGGTGGATGCAGCCTTCAGACACCACCCTTCTTGGATCAGTGTATACCCCAGAAATGGCAGGGCAGGAACCAAAACCATTCATTGTTAGAAGTCACAAAAATGTGGTTTTTCACTCTGAGGATCCGAACCAGCTTGGCAGAGCATAACTCACACAAGTTAACTTTTTTAATAACTTCCTGCCTGACAATGCAGGTGTAGGCAGTGGAATGAGAATAGCTGACTCCCTGGCCAATCAGCTGGAGAGCTCTCCTCACAGAGAAAATTACCTAAGCAGACAGGTTCATGCTAGATAGTGCTAGCAAGGGACAAGTGTCTCCCAGTACCATCTCTGTTCCTTAGGAATAGGTTGTAATGAAGAGTGATGTTTTGAATACAATTTTGTATTTAGGAAAACACCAATATCCATTTGTATGGACATTACTTCCATGACTGGGTTATGGAATCTATAATCAGTTCTGATTTATATTTGAGAAAAGTTGGGTTGGAACTGGGGACAGAGAAACCAGAGACGGGATTGAAAGATACCAGTACTCTGGCATGTCTTCCAGCTTTGCTCCTTTGTATGCTGACTTCACATTAGACCTGGCTGCATCCTTGAGGCTATAGGAAAAGAATCCATTTTCTAATCTTCATTATGCAGGGAAACAGAACTTTCTCCTCCCTTTGTTAAAATTAAAAACAAAACAAAATAAACAAAAACAACAAGGAAACATAGGAAGCTATTATTATTATTATTATTATTATTATTATTATTATTAACAGGAATTGAACCCAGAGGTGCTTTACAAATAAAGCACACCCAGCCCTTTATTTTATTTATTATTAATTAATTAATTAATATTAATTAATTGATTAATTTTATTGCTTAGGGTCTTGCTAAATTGCTGTTACAGTTTGGATGTGAGGTTTCCCCAAAAAACTCATGTATGAGATAATGTAAGAAGGTTTGAAGGTGAGATGATAGGGTTATGAGAGCCTTAACCCAATCAGTGAATGAATCCCTGATGGGAATAACTGAATGGTAATTGAAGGTGAATAGAGTGGCTGGAGGAAGAGGGTCACTGGGGATGTGCCTTTGGGGTATATATTTTGTATCTGGAGAGTAAATTTCTCTCTCTGCCTACTGATCATCATGTTAGCTGCTTTCCTCTGCTACATTCTTCCACCATGATGTCCTGCTTTATCTTGAACCCTGAGAAATGGAACCTGCTGTCCATGGACTGAGATCTCTGAAACTATGAGCTGTTTAATAAACTTTTCCTTCACTAAAATTTTTCTCGTCAGATCTTTTAGTCACAGCAGCAAAAAAAGCTGATTAAAATAGTTGTTGAGGCTGCGTTTGAACTTGTGATCCTCCTGCGTTAGCCTCCTGAGCCTCTGGGATTAAAGGCATGCACCACCATGCCTAGCTGAAACATAAGAAGTCTTAAAAAAAGCTCTGATTCCCTTTCCTTAATTTGTCCTTAGACCTCAGGACCGTGGATATGCTGAGCTAGGTAATTGTGTGTCACAGGTGGCCTATGCACTTAGGTTTGACAGCATTGCTGGCCTCTAGTCACTACATGTAAGTAGTGTCCCCTCCCCCCCACATTCAATGTTGTACATATGTCTCTAGAAATTGCCAAATGTCCCCTGGTGGAGAAAACTGAGACGTGAAGTCTTGCTCCCAGGATTGTCTTGAACTTAATTATCACTGTGGTAAAAAATAAAGAATCACATTATGTCAGTGCAGTGTGGTGAGGTAGATCAGGAAGGAAGATCAAATCCTGGATTTCTTGTGAACTGGCAGCTCCTGGATTTGAGTCTTCAGCATATCTCAAAGCTTCAGCCTTGTTCTTGTGATGTAGGCTCTCTGAAAGTTTCTGCACAAGCAAATTTTATGTGTGTTGTCACACAGTCATTTCATCTTATCATGAAGATTATTAGGATAAAACATGATAAATTTTTTTAAGAATTAGGAAGGGGCTTTCATTTTCTCAGTATTCACCTAAATAAAAACATGATAACATGCACATTCAAGCAATGTAACTCAAATGTAACATAAGAAGGATAATTGCCATATTTATATTCATAGATTAACATTTTTCTTTGACATGAGCAAAAACAAATTGTTCATAATCCTACTATTTTTCTTACTTCAAAAAAATTAATTATCCATTAGTTAAAAAGGGGACACAATGAAGCCTACTTTTTGTAATTTGAAGATGAAGTAAACTAATTTTGTAATGTGTCAAAGAGTGTATATCTATATAGCTATCTGTAACCAAGCAAACAATCTCATATATTGTTTACTTAATATTTTATGTACTGGGTTGTATTTATGAACTAGAACTAAAATATACTACTTGATTTCCAATTCACAGGTTTTGCAATTAAATCTTGGTAGTCCATAACATACCACTGCCCTTAGTGTATTTGTTAGGTCTTACGCATGTGAGCATCATAAGGAATAGAAAAAGGAAGCATCGGGATTCTGACTTGCTGATTTTTGTGGATTCGAAGAGAAAAAGTGACCCATCCAAGGAGGCCTTAGAAAATGAGCAGCGTGTGTGTTTTGTCCTTGAAATTTTTGCTATTCTTTTGATTTATAAGCAGTCCAAAGAAGAATCCTATAAATTAAAACATATACTCCTGCATCTTAATTTTTATACAGACTCTAGTAGTAGATTTATGGTCATTCAAGACCTACTCTGTCATAATTAAATTGTACTTGTCAGCTTTTTATAGCTATTCTTGGAGATAAATCCTTATCTCAGAGGTTCCCACCGTGATTATCATCGTGGCCTCTTGCTTTTATCATGGATAGGGGATTTTGACAGCACTATAATTCCTATAGGTCTCATCTGCTTCACCTTCAGCTGCATTTCTCCATCACAAGATGCCGTTATTGAGTTATAGAAAAATATTCTGATTGCTTTTGTTTCATCAGTGTTTTCCAGTGCTTTTGTTCTTTCTCTCCATTCCTCCCTTTCCCTTCTTTCCTCCCTTCCTTCCCTCCCTCCCTCTTTTATATCTTTTTGTTTTTTGAAACTAAATATTAGTTTTTCTTGACTGGATTTTTAATTATACAACTTTGCATTCTCCTGAATTTAGTGGAATTTTGCTCCCACATTACTTGGTTGAGAGTAATAAATATTTTTCCTATAGATGTGATTGTTTATGATAAAGTAAAACATCCTCTCTCTGTAACTTGCCTTTCATAAGAATAAAATTACATATGCAGTCTTTTCATATTCTCTTTTTTCAGACTTTTGATATAATTTAAATACATTCTCAAGAGAATCTTAAAATAGCAAAAAAGGGAAACTAGGAAATAACTTTTGTTGCATATTTGGCAATCTATTTTTATTAAATAAAATTTTTTATAAACATTATAAAATAATTCCTGTTACGATATGCATTCAGGCATAATCAATGTGATCAAGAGCAAGTGAGTGGCATTCTTAATATGTTGATTAAAAAGAATACTAAGAATTGCATTACAACAAATGAGAAAAGGTAAAACAAAAAGCACTGAGATAATTCAAAGAAGAGGAAATAAATATGAATACTTACCAAAAATTTTAATTTCAATGAAATTCATGACACTTAAGTAGCATCCTGACAGTTTAAGTAAGGAGATATTTTTAAAAACAGAACAGGTTGATATGGGTCTTGTATTTTAAATTTGAAGATACTTTTGAAATAATACTATATTATTTTCCTGGGCTGCCATAACAAAGTGTCACAAACTAGGTGGCTTAAAACAACAAATTTATTGTCTCACAGTTGTAGAGGCTAGAAATCCAAAGCCAATGTTTAAATGGAACATGCTCCCTCTGAAGGTCAGAAGAAAAATCTCTATCTGCCTTTTCCAGTTTCAGGATGCCCCAGACTTTTCCTTGGCTTGTGGAAGCACAGTTCATTTTCTGCCTCAATCTCTGAGTGCCCATCTTCCCTCAATGTCTTTCTCTTCTTTCCTTATAAAGACATATGTCATAATGTGTTAGAATTTTAATTTAGTAGCATTTTTCAAAAACCCCTTTACCAAATAAGATCACATTCACAGGTCCCAGGGGCTAGGACTTCAACATATCTTTTTGGGGACACAATTTAATCCACAAGTGATAGTATCTGTTGCTGATAAATCAGGAACACCTTTCTGAAAAGTGACTTAGCAATATACTTTCTTCTAATTTCTCTTATAGGAATCGACCCTGAGGATTAATAGAAATGTAAATTTTAGTTACATACAAACATTTGCTGAATCATTAAAGGAATTATTTAGAAGGAATTTACAGTAGAAACTGGGGGATGATTATGAAATGTTGGTGCATTCCTAGATGGGTTATTATGAAGCTACTGAAAATGAAGCTTTTGTCTTTAGTATCACCAATAATCTAAAAGATACTAAAAACTAGCTATTGGATTACATTTCCTACTATTAAATCAGACAAAATTATAGAAAACAAACAACTACAAAGTGCCATTGTGTGTGCATGAGGAAAAAGACTTTCTTCTACATTGCCAGCATGTGTGAACTGTTAAAAAAAGGTCCTGAAAGGTTGCTGGCAAACATCAGTGCATTAGCTGTGTTCCTGCCTTTAGTCTGCCAATTCTACATCAAGAAACTTACCAAAAAAATAAGCTTGAAATGCAAATACACACACACACACACACACACACACGTATACATGAGAATGTTTACTGGAAAAATTGTAAATGGTTGATATTCATTAGTAAGAAATAGGCTAATAAATAAGACATTTAGGTAATAAAAGGGTGTATAGTTAATGACAGAAATATATGAGATGCATATTTTAAAAAGGAAAAAGAAAAGTAGGTCATGAAGTAGTGTGAACAGCATCCCTTCATTGGCCTATATTTAAAACTAATCTGCAAGAGTAGAAAAGAGTGTGAACTTGGAGACCAAAGTGCTGAGATTGCAGGAGCCACAGAGGGCTCTTGCAGATTAAATAAGTTAAACATATTGCAGAAGCATTTGATTTGCCTTCTTGAAGTTATTCTTTGACTCTAAAAAGTCAATGAGAAGCTTGTTAAATTAATGGCATCAGGTTAAATGAATTCTTGAGATATCTTGATATTTGGAAATAGGAAGGACCTGGAAGGAAATTTTACTCTGTTCTGCTCTCAAGAAAACATATGCAAGTCAACCAGGAAATGGGGAATTTTATATTTAATAAACTTTAGGTTTTTCCACATAGAAGAAATAATAATGCAAATTTGTGCTGCCCACGTCCCACACGTGGGACAGTGGGAATGGAGTTCGCCTCGGTGGAATGGGCTGGCTGAGAAATAAATGCTAAGAGAAATAAAACGACCAAAAAACCACACAACATAGAAAATAGTTTCAAAAGTGGGGGGTATGGGGCGGGGGGAAGGGGGGCAGAATGGCAAGCTGATGAGACAGATGGAGCTTCTAGACAAAATGGAGCTCACGCCTCCTTTATTTATACTGGGAAACATCAAAGAGATTCTATAGAATGTTCTTCTCCAAAAAAGGTTAAAGGTAGGTTGTTTAGCTCCTAATGGATTACGCCCATCTCCAGAGCTACTATGAGGAACCTTCCTAGCAGAGGGGCGGGATAGGTTACATGCATTGGGCAATCTATTATACTGGGAGAGTCAGGGAAAAGTTCCTAATGCCAGACCTATCTCTCCCTGTGGAGAGAAGATCCTCCTGTATTTCCTACAATTTTGACTAAAAAAGAAAAGTTTGCTCAATTGTTAAATACAGAAAGCTAGAAAACAAAATCTTAGAAATAAACCTGTAACAAATTTAAATTAAATTATTCAACATATATTTGTCTAAAAATTACAAAGTTGTTTTGGGTTGGGTTTAGAGATTACTTGATTAAAAAGATGCTTACACATGAAAAATTTTAGGGTATTTTTCCTAGAAATAACCAGACTGGGTTCTGTGCAATATCATTACAATATTGGAATTTCTTGTTCTGGTAAATGTGTGACTCAATTAAAATAATTCTTAATATGCTATACTTTATTTTTATTCTATAGCTCTGTGTGGTCATGGTTTTAATAATGTTCTTTTGTTCCAAGGCACATGAATGCCAAAACTTCCATAACTTCTTAGAAGACAGTGTTCCACTATTCTTATTCTCTGTCCTTGGCCCTTAAATAATGAATCCCCTTATATAAAATCGGGAAGTTGGCAATATATATTTTAAAGCAAGCCAAAAGAAGTCTCAGCAGATGCATATAACATGTTTTTCTGCTCACACAAGTTTTATCTTTTTTTCTTCCAACACTTTGTTTTGTGGGTAGCCATTTTATTTTATGGTTTGTTCTTTTGTACATCTTCTTTCTTGAAATGGGAACAAGAGGTGAGTACACATCATTGAGCCCATTAGCCCTCATTCTTGGTTATGGAATCCAGTGGAATTTTTATGCTCACTTAAGTCTTACCAACAATTTGTTTTGTTGTTCTTGGTCCCTCACAGAGTAGATGCTTTTTGAACCTTTCTTGCAACATTGTAGTTGTGTGTGTCTAGAGCGAGTAATCCATGAAGGGAGTGGAAAAAAAGAGTTACCAAGATGGAAACCACAGCTTCATTTCAAAAACAACGTTTCATCATTTCTCCCATTTTGTATTCATTAGAAATGACTTTATATGCCTAGTCTATACTTGACCTGAAGGAATTATACAAGGCATGAATTCTAAAAGGGAATCATTGAGGCCATTTGCAAGTCTGCCAACCCTATCACCCAAAGTTTAAGAAGACTTTGTCAGCTAAATGGTATTTGAAAATCAATTGAGTAGGGTAGATCTCTAAAGATATATATTGTGGGGTAGATCTCTACATATATATATATATATACACATACACACATATACGTATATATATACACACATACACACAATACACTATATGTGTGTATATATATATATATATGTGTGTATATATATATATGTGTGTGTATATATATATATACACATATACATATACATTGTATATATGGAAATGGATTTTGGTGGATATGTTTCAGGATCCAGGCAGGGGAATTTCTTGGTATCAGAACCACTTGGTAACATGATAAATATACAAAATCTCAGGCCCTATTTTATTTCAGTAAGTTTGTCTCTCTTCTTTAAAGCTCTAGCTATCCACCAAAGTTTGAGAGCCACTGCCTTAAAAGGACTGTGTTTCCAAAGAGATAGCATTTACTGATAATAATTAATTCACAAAGTTAACAGAATAGCACTAAACTTTGACACTGTTCATTGTATAAATAGAAATTCGTGTCCTTGTAGACAGAAATAGAGAAAAAAGATGATTATAACAAAGCATTCCAAGGAAAAGGCCTGAGCTTTTATGTTGGAAGAACAAATTATGGCTGGCACTGATTAACAGATTCTGCTCTCTTAGGCTGGCAAATGTAAAAGAGCTTTCTTTGCCAGAAATAACAAAATGGACACCCAGGCTAGCATCTGGAAGTTATTCTTAAAGAAATATGGCATTAGCTGAAATAAGAGTGGTGGGTCAGTTTGTATTTATCCATTCATTGGTCCATGCTGACTAAAGGTTAATGTGACTTAAGCTAGAATCTTCATCCTATTTTTCTCTTCCTTCTTGTTACATCATGTTTATCACCACATATGTTTAATAAACATGTATTGGAGGCCTTCTATTAAGACTTGTATGGGCTATGGACTTCTAGTTTTATTTTACAAAAATAGTATTATGTGAGAGAGGTTCTAGCTTCGAGTATACACATACCATACTTGATCCCAAAGAGACTTTGCTTTAAATATAGATGATGCTACTTACTGACAATGAACCTTAAGCAGGTGAGTGAACTTATCCAAAGTGCTTTATGTATGTGTATGTAGCTTATCTAAGTACTTTGAGAAATTATTGTTAGATTATAAGTGATGCATGCAAAATGTTCAAACCATAGTAAGTATTCAGTAAACTTAAGTATCATTGCTATTAATCACTGATACTACCTAACTATAGACATCAAAACACATTAGAAACAGAATTTGTTCGGAATCAGGGGCTGCTTATATCTATTAGGCTTATTTCTGACTTTTAGTTTCAAAGTAAGAATTATAGTATAATAATCTGGAGTACAGATTATAGATCAGCCAACTCCAAATCTATTGTGTGTGTGTGTGTGTGTATATGTGTGATGCTGAGTATTGAACTCTGGGTCTTGCCCATGCCAGGAAAGCACTCTACACTCTACCACTGAGCTATACTTACAGTCCCTCAAAACCAGATTTGCCAGTGTGGTATCCTTGGGTGATTTAACAGACAATTTACTTAACCTCTCTCTTCCTCATTCTCCTCATTTGTAAAATGGGGATAATAATGATGCACCAACCCACTGGGAATTTGTAAAGATCAAGTTAGTATTTAAAAAGCAATTACAAAGAAAAGCACCATATGTGTTAGTTATTTTTTATTGTAGTTCCTTTTTGAAGAAGTCTATCTTTTACCTCTTTATTTTACCTGATCTCCCAATCTTGGATGTTCTTTTCTAAAGAAAATAAGGGTTGAATTATCTTTCTGGCTAGTTTTCAGCTTGGTGATGGGATGGTGTTACTATATTTATCTGAATAGTTTTGCAGACCTTCCCCTGATTACATGACCCAGCTCTTTCGAGGATGTGAGCTACTCATTGGGGTGCCAGACACTTCAGGGAGCTGCAATTAATTATCCCAGTCAAGAGAGGAGAGCTCCATCCATGGAATTACTCTGCTCTCAGAAATCTAATTAGTACAGATGCGAGGGGAACATGTGTCTGACTGGCTCTCAAAGAGTAACATTCCTTGTGAAAACTTCACTCAGAATTGAAATAACAGGAGATAGTGATTTAATTTTCCCCCTCACTGACAAATTTTAAGAATAGAATGTTCTGTGCAGTGTGGATGGCCAATATATGTGATTAATGATAATAGTAAAAATAGAACAATGCTTCTCTATATATTCCAGAAGGTTTTATAGTCATCCTTTTCTGGGTTTTTTAATGAAGTAAATACGTTCAAAGACTGCATTCTTCTTAAAACAAAATCTCATAACTAAACTGATGGAAAGGAAACCTTCTGAGATCATGAAATTTGTTCTCAGGGCCATTTGGGATAAAATAGTTTCTCAGAAGTGTGATTTTTTTTCCTGAGTATACTGATGCTGATGTGAATTATTTCTTCAGGCTGATGGACATAAATCCGCTGCCCCGAGACGATTCCACAGAGAACATTTCTTCCTTCTGTGTGTTTTCAAGCATTTTCTTCTCGAAACTAAAAAAAAAAAAAAATACACAGAGTCAATGTCAAGTATCAAAGTCTATGTGATGTCTGTTCAGCCCCAGGAACAGACAGCCACTGTGATTTTATCTCATAGCTGTCAGATGAGCACTTCAAACAGATAGAAAAGGAAAGTACCATAGGTAGAGAGAGTTGCTTGGGTTCTGAGGGAGAGAGAATTGTCTTCTTGGTGAATTCACTAAGAATTCACTAAGCTTCTTCCTATGAACTAAGTTCCCCAAGTTGAGAACCTCTTGCAAGATTAAAGTATGAGGAAAGTCTGAACAGGGTTACTGGAGAATTGCTGGGACAGTCAGTTCCCAGAGTGGAAGAGGACCAACGTACTGCCTTGACAGGGGCACCAAGCCACAGACAGGGAGGCATAAAGGCTGGGAGTGGGGCACCCGGTGGGCAGGAAAACCACAGTGTGATGGCCAAACCCATCAGAAGGGAAGCTCAAAAGTGAGAAGCAGACTCCTCCACAATGGAGCAGAATTGAAGACAGATCTCTATTCAACTTCAAAATGACAGGAACCTGGTAACATCCCAATGCACACCAAGTAAATACACTGGATTCTCCATCCTCTGGAAACACACATACTCACATTCAATAGAAAAGGAGAGTAGAGAACCATTTTTCAAGAGAAGAAATGGCAAGCTGACCTAGTTATCCATGAATGACAATATTTACAAACTCTGTGAAGCAGGATTAGTATTCAAAGGTAAACTCACACTAGTCTAATAAATTTATAATTATGAATGGGGTTCAATGTAACTCATCAGTAAAGTTAGTTCAGAATCTGTCCTTAGTATATAATTATGTCTCTTTTTAAAAATCCTACTTATTTTACAAGTTTAAGTTAATTACTATACAAAACTATATCTGTTGAGAAATGTCTTCGCATTAGTACACTTGACATTAAAAAAAAAAAAAGACTGCTAAACTTGCCCAAAGTATAACAGTATGCTAAAATATACTGGTGTATCTCACTACACAGCTGTAATTTCAGTGACTCAGGAGACTGAGGCAAGAAGATCACAAGTTTAAGATGAGTCTCAGCAGTTTAGTAAAACCCGGTCTCAAAATTTTTAAGAGTCTGGGAATGAAGCTTAGTGTTAGAACACCCCTGAGTTCAATCCTCAGGACCACACATATGAGAAAACAAACAAACAAACAAACAAAACAAACTATATATATATATATATATATATATATATATATATATATATATATATATATATAATATGTATAGAGAGAGAGAGAGAGAGAGAGAGAGAGAGAGAGAGAGAAATAACAAACAGCATACAATATATGCATTTCTGAAATATCTAAAAGGGGTGTTCTTTGAAGTTGAACTGTTCAATATGACCAAGGGCTTCATGGGGAAGAAAATATATAGTACATTCAGCTCCTTGTGTTCAGTCAGCCAGGAAAGATAATTATTTAGGATGTTTATAGATTTCCTTTTAATGATTCATTATATCATTAGCATATGACATGGTCCCATAAAGTATCTTTTATTTACTAATAAGTCTATTTTTGAGAGACTTTTGCATCTGACTTTACATAAAGTTCTATTTATGGGAACTATTTTTCTCAGCACCCAATACCAGGAAAATACTGATTTTATATTGTAGACAACTGAGTCACATACTTTATTGTGTTTCCCACTTTTCTTTGGCTTCTCCAGAGCTTTTAGAGGCCACATTGTGGTCCATCTAGATCAAATTCAGTAGCTCTATTACATGCATTTCATGTCCTGACCTCACCCCCTGATTCAGTTTTTTGTTTTTCCCTCCCCTCCCCTTTTATTCTGATTTTCTCTATTTTTATAAAATTATTAAGCACTCTAATTCTTTTTTGGAAGCAAGGTTGGCAAGAGATGGAATGAACAATGAACATTTTTATTGATATCTAGTGGGATCCTAGCATCCTACCTTCAGGAAAGGTCAGGGTTTCCTATGCAGAAAAGGCCAGGTCCACGTGCATTTCTGTTTATTCATTGACATCATTTCTTTTCCATTTTGCCTACTCCTGGTCCCAGATTCCTTTTCACCATGGCTTTCTTTTTGTTAGCTTCCCATCTTACTTGCATTTTTGGAGCAGATTTTGTTGCCTTCTGGTTACTCAAATGTAATTGTGCTTCTTTCAGAAGTAAAATATTTCTTTGCTTTGATTAGAGATCTCTTTGATTTCATAAGCATTCACCTGTGAAAGAGTTAGGGAATAAAATTAATGCTTCTCTGCTCCCTCCTCACTTTATATTTAAGTGCTATCAATGTAAGAGAATATATCTTTGATTGATTAAGCTGCATAATCTAAATTCACCTAAAAGACATGAATTTGACTAATGTCTTGAGTAAGAAAAAGAATTCTAGGCTTATAAAGTCTGTGGCTTAATAAGAAAGAGGTAGATAATGCAGTAAGATCTATTAGGTGAATTTTCCCACAGCACATTAAGTTAATAACATGAAATTTAGGTAAACATAGTTCAGCAAAAAGAAAAATTTCACTTAATGGTAAAAGAGATAATGGCAGAGTTATTTGAGGACTGAACAAAACTAGGTTGATAAAGTATTTAAAAAGAAAAAAAAAGAAAGACAGGAAAGGAAAAGAAAAATATAATCCACAAAACATTCACTTTTGCCTTATAGCATACTTTAGGATATTCATAAAGCATGTACAGGTGTTCCCAGTTTTGTTAAGAAGCAGGTAGTCAGTTGCTAGAAAAGTTATTTAGTTTCTCCTATGAGATCTAAGGCAGGAACTTGACAGTTGCACTCCCAAGCAGATCCATTTTTAATGTGGAGTCAACAATTACAAATCAGAAAATGTCAAAGAACTAGGGATAGAGTCAGAAAATAAAAGTACAGAAAGTACAGCATGAATGTAAATTTACATTAAATATGTAAGAAATATCTCCAAACACTAGATAGAATGAAGCCAGAAGTGCAAAAAAAAAAAAAAAATCTGAGGGTTTCTGCAGTCATGAAAAAGGAGATAATCTAGATAAAAACAGTTTAAAAGGAGCTCTCTTTTACCACCCACCCTCTCCATTCCACTCTCTGCAAAAGCGTCCAAGCCTGAAAACTAGGAGAAATGTGAACTGATAATCAGAGAGATGGAACCTGCTCAGAGATTTCTCAGGGTGGATTCAAGGGCCAAGGAGTTTGGATTATGAGAAAATCCTCATTGCAATATCCAGCAATAAATACATATCCATTTCTGTCTTTAATTTATCTTTCCCAGATATAGGTATAGTTATTAAAGGGAAAATCTAAAGCAAAGGCAAGAATTAAACTCTCCTCGTTTTTATTGAAAATAAAAAGAGATAAGAAAAAGAAGTCGCAGGAGAAAGTTAATGTACAAGTAACTCTGGCAGGATGTCAGATTTCATGTTTTCCCTGGAGCCAATTCATCTTTATTAATTCAACAAATTGCCAATGAGCAAGCACGACACACTATGCACTGTTTTAGGCACAAGCTTACAACAAGGAATGCGGGACAACAGATAAAATACCCTCTTTGGTGTAGTTTATCTTTCAGTAGGGGACCCACAAAATCCACAAATAAATATAATGTCAAGAGTGTTGTGTTTTGAAGACCATTAAAGTAAAGGGTAGGCCTCAAAAGTGAGATAGGAGGGTGAAACAAAAAACTGTTCTCTGATAAGATGGCTTTTTAGTGGAAACTTGAATTTAAAAAGAAATTCAAACCCTTGGGAAATGTGAAAAAAAATATTCCAAGAATTGTGCACAGATTGCAGGGTTGCCAACTGCCAGTCCTGTAGTAAAAGCTGAATACAGAGTTGTTTTTCTCTTGAGTATTCATGTAGAGATCTGTAAGTGATAAGAGAAGCCACGAGAAAACTAGTTTTTATACATTATTTACATAGATTGTCAACCTGAAAAATAAAGCCACATTTTGTTAAAATAATGAACTTTTGTGAAAGGTGATTCATTACCCTAGATATCATTATATCTCTCTAATCAGATTTTTGGGTCTTGCATTCCCACATATATAAAGAGAAAATATAATTTATGGGGAGGAGGGTCAATGGGAAAGGAGAAAAACTACAGCATTTGATGATAATCATGAATGAACATCCCCAGTTTCTTTGAATTCTTAATAGAAAATGAACATATATCTGAGATAGCATTAAATTATTTTTTAATGAGCACCAAACCCTTTTAGTTGATTCCTGGAGAACAGAGTCAGGGCCACAAATATATCTCAGTGACACTGAACCTGCAGAGCTAGGTCACAGTGGGTTTGTTACAGAAAATGATTTAAAATGCAATTAAGTAAGCCCAGCATTTACACAACTCATCTGGTTGGTTCTTCCTTCTATATTTAAGCTGAACTGACATAGTAGGATTGTCCACAGGGGCTGTGCCTATATTTTGGTTTGAACACTGCATGTCTGGAGGCAGGAAGAGGAAACCCAGTAACAGTTGTCCTTATATCACAACTTACTGACATTATATCTCTGTTCCCAGGAAGATTAGCAGTCACATTCATATTAGTCTTGTTGTAAGGACTCCCACATCTCTATAAATTGAATGTCCATCTGTCAGACTCAGTTGAACCAGATTGCTACGAAGTGGGAAAAAATGCTTAGGAGTATTTCAGATAGAGCCATCAAAATGATGATCCACCTGTGACCAGAGCTTAGCAGAATCTGCCAATTTTATCCCATGGTACATCTACTGACAGCTTTCATCACTCGGCTCTGCCTGCTGTGCTCTGCTCTTCTAAATTTCACTCCAGGATGGATTTTCTTCAGGACCCTGTGGACTCAAGCATAAGGTGAATCCGAAAGATGGGAAATTCACTGAAAGGAATTTGAGCCAATTTCACATGCATAATTCACATTTGTGGTGGTTGCATACAGGTGGCTTACTGAATTATTTGAAATATATTAGAGTTTGTGTGTCTGTGTGTGCTTTGATAAAAATGGGTTTATCTTACACTAAATTAATATTCTGGATAAACTATCCTAAGTGGTTTTAAATAAACAAATAAATATCTAGAATTATATGGCAAAGTGATAGGAGAATATAGAATTTATAACTTGTGGATGTTGTTCTTTAATTTTTATCTTTTTTGAATGAATTTAGAGGTTTTTTAAATTTTTTCCCCTCTTTTCATGATTGCTATATGAATCACTTGTCAAGCTAGAGGAAGACTAAGAAAATACAGTGTAGTTCTTTTTGTAGTATCCTGAGAGTCATTAAGTGTTCAAAATTCTAAGATTAAAGATAAAATTAGTCAAATGCAGAGGTAGTTATTTAAAATATATATATATATATATATATATATATATATATACACACACACATAAATGTAAAGTCAGTGTGGTTTGGAAAATAAAAGAGACAAATATTTTAGCAATATTGAATTCTGAATGTCTATGATATTGATCTTTCTATAGATATGTTTTAATTCCTCATGCCTTAGTTTCTTATTTTGTGAACTAGAAGTAAAGAAATGGAATGATGCAATGGGAAAACATTAATTTTATATGGGCATAGAGCATTTTAAAGACTATAGTATTATGTATCAGTATATATTAAACATTCTACATTATGAAGCTGAATCTTCAAATTCTAAAGATAAAAAAAAAATCCAAACAACATTGCATTCAGGTAAACTTTGGCTTCTGAATGTAAAGACATGTCTTCTCAAACTCTGCTGGAAAAAAAGAAGAAAATAAATAAACACATCCACAGACACAGATCCTACTGAACTGAGAGAATTTCAGACAAGAGGCCAATTTGGGATTTGGATGGAAATTGACAATATGTCCCTGATAATGGTAATAACTAACATTTATTGTGTTCTTATTATGTGCCAGACACTGTTCTAAATGCCACATCATGTTAACCTAAGTACTGCGTGCACCTGCGCGCGCGCACACACACACACACACACACATATCACCATCCCTATTTTATAAATGAAGAAACTATGACCTATTGAGATTTTATAACCTGACCATTTTATAACCTGAGTTTTATAAACTGCTGTTGTCAAGCAGCAGAGCCTGGACTTAGAAACAAGCAGTCTGACTCCCAAATGCTGCTCCCAGCCAGGCTACTAACAGTTCAGTGCCAGATTTTAAATCTGTGTATTTCTCTAAGATGACATCGTTTTAGCCAAGGAATTTGACACCTAACTCTATACTGGGTCCAAGAACTCTGTGCAATATCACTGAGGGCAGATATTTTGTCAGTTTTGCCTAAAGCGATGACTGGTATATAACAGATGATAAATAAAACCATGTTTTCTAAGCATGAACTAAAATGTTGGTTCAAATCCTGATTTTATAATTTACTGAATATGCAGTCCCAAATAAGTCACTTCTTCTCTCCAGGCCTCATTTTTCTTGTCTGTACTGTAGAGAAAACAAAATTCTTCCGAAGTTTGTTCAGAAGATAAACACAAATATATTTGAGGAAAACTATTTGCTAATTTCCTACGTGTCTCAAAGAAATGAAAACATTTGTCACCACAAAGACTTATATAGATGCTTTACTCACAATCACCCAAACCTAGAAATAACTGAAAGTACATCAAAGGTAAATGGATAAATATATTGTGGTACATCAATACAATATTCTATTCTCAGCAGCCAAGAACAAGCTATTGATACATGAAACAACATGGATGAATCATTAAAACCATTATACTAGAGGAAAGAAGTTCAACTAAAGGTTATATCTCATATGATCATTTGTTTGAAATTCTGGGAAAACACAATACTAAAGAAACAGAAATTAGATCAGCAGTTTCCAGGGTCTGTCTCTAGGGTTGGGGGAGGGAATTGATTATAAATGGCCAGGAAGGAATTGTTGGGTGAGATGGAATTCTCTAATTTGGGTGGGAGTAACATGACTAAATACATTTGTCTAAACTCAGGACTGTATATCCAATTGTGGGGAATAGTACTCTGTAAATTAAAATTTGACAGACCTAATGTTGGAAGAGAATAGCAGCAAGTATCTAGTAAGCACAGTATATAAGATATTCTATTTTTTTCTTTTACAATTTAGCCTCTCATTTTAAAAATTAATATACAATGATTAGATTTAAACTAAAGTAAATCTGCTTTATTAAATGAAAATTATCAAATACTATCAGAGCCTAATATTTTCAAGTTCCTAAAGGCCTTGATACAGAACACCCTCTATAGTATGACTTAATTTCTTGTGAGTTCTGGTCATCCCTTTATCATCCCTTCATCAGTCATTATAAAATAGTTGCATTTGCCTTTCATCTTCAAATGATGGTTATGGTTTCCTCAGGCCAGACACCATATTGTATTGTCCAGAAAATTCTTCTTAATGTTATTTAGTTCCAATATGCTTTTCATGTTTTCACTTGCTGCTAAATTACATTTTTTTGAAATTTTATTTCATTCATATTTATTTATTTTAAAATATTTTTAGTTGTAGATGGACACAATACCTTTATTTTATTTATTTATTTTTATGTGGTGCTGAGGATTAGGATTGAACCCAGTGCCTCACATGTGCTAGGCAAGTGCTCTACCACTGAGCTACAACCCAAGCGCTCTTATTTATTTTTAACTGAAAGAAAAAAAACTTTTAAAAAATTATACGTATTAATGAGTACTACATGGTAAGAACATACAAAATTCTTTCTTCTGGCATTTGAGACTATACAACATGTTATCATTGTATATAGTAACACTATTATGAAAAAGTATATAAGAACTTCTTAGTGCTCTTTATAATTTAGTACCCATTGCTCAAATCTCCCCAACTACCCCTTCCTTTTGCTCTCCCCAGCCTCTGGCAACTTCCTTTTTGCCTCACCATCTATGAGATCAGCATTTTAGATTGCACATGTGAGTGAAATCTTATGGTAATTATTTTTACATGCCTTGCTTATTTCATTTAACATCATAATCTCCATTTCCATCCATGCTATTGCATATGGCAGGATTTTATTCTTTTCGTGGCTGAATGGTATTTCATTTTGTATATATGCCAAACTTTCTTTATCCATTTATCAGTTCAAAGACATTTAGGTGGTTTCCATTTCTTGGTTATTGTAAATAGTGCTACAATGAACATGGGAATGCAGATGTCTCTTTGACATACTGATTTCATTTTTTAAAAATATATGTACCCAGTAGTGGGAATTCAAGATCATATGCTAATTCTACTTACAGTTCTTTGAAGAACCTCAATACTGTTTCCCATAATGGCTGCAAAACTAATCTATATTCCCACCAACAGGGTCCATTGACTGCCTTTCTTCTACATCCTATGTGCACTTGTTATCTTTTGTCTTTTTGCTAATAGCCTTACTTACTGAGGTGAGAGTTTACTTCATTGTGGTTTGATATTATACTTGCCTTTCCTTAATATTCTTCTTCTTCTTTTGAGAAATGTCTATTTAGATCTGATGTTCATTATTTAATTAGTTTATTTGTTTTTATGCTATTGAGTTATTTGTGTTACTTATATATTCTGGATATTAACCCATTGGCAGATGTATTATTTTCAAATATTTTCTCCAATTTTGTGGTTGTTTCTTTACCATGCTGATTATTTCCTTTGCTTTGCAGAAGATTTTTAGTTTAGGTAATCCAATTTGTCTATTTTTGCTTTTGTTTCCTATGCTTTGAGGTTCTTGCACCAAAAAGTTCTTGCCCATTCCAATGTTCTCAAATGTTTCCTCCATGTTTTCCTCTAGTAGTTTCCTAGCTTTAGATCTTACATTTAATTCTTATTCCATTTTATATTGATTTTTTGTAATTAGTGAGAAATAGGGGTTTAGTTTCAATCATTTGCTTGTTAAGTATGCAGTGCTCCTAGCACAATTTGTTGAAAATACTGTGCTTTCTCTAAGATGTGTTCTTAGCGCCTCTGTTGAAGATATGTGGGTTTATTTCTGTTCCATTGATTTGTGTATCTTTTTTTTTTTTTTTTGCTAGCAGTTTACAAAACTATGACATTAGTATATTTTGAAGTCAAGGAGTGTAATGCTTTGTGCTTTGTTCTTTGTGCTTGAAATGGTTTTGACTATTAGGTTTGTTTGTTTGTTTCTAGGATTGCTTTACCTAGATCTTTGAAGAATTCTTTTATTATTTTGATAGAAATTGCATTGAATCTGTTGATTGCTTGAGGCAGTGTGGACATTTTAGCAGTGTTGATTCTGCCAATCCATGAACACAGAATGTCTTTGTATTTTTTAAAATATCCATATCAACATCTTTCATCAATGTTTTATGGCTTTCATTGAGGATATGTCTCAGGTCTTTGGTTGAATTCATTTATGGGTATTATTTTATTCTTTGTAGATGTTGACCACAGAAAACAGCCCATTGGCACAATCCATACTGGTCAACATCTCACAATATAGTATACATGGATTTATAGTGCCTTAGCTAGTTTGGGCTTCTATAACCAAAATGCCACAGAGGGATGTCATGAACAACAATTTATTTCTCACAATTCTGGGAGCTGAAAAGTCCAAGATAAGAGATCAGCAAATCTGGTGTCTGGTGAGAGCCCATTTCCTAGGCTTCAGACAACCAGCTTCTGAATATGTCTTTTCATGGCCTAGGGACAAGAGAGATGAGGCAAGCTATCTTATTTCCTTCTTTACAGCCACTATTTTAATCACAAGGACTTTATCCTCTTTACCTACTAATTTCTCAAAGGCCTCATCTCTGGATATCATTCCATGTGAATGCAGATTTCAATATGAGTTGCATGGTCATGGCAACACAAACACATTCAGTCATAACAGAGAGACAACTAGAAGGTAGCCAGCATATCACTCTCCAAATATACAAAACCATGTAAATTCTTCATTTATCAAGGATTCTCAGTTGTGCAGATTATCTTTCCTCACTCTTAAATATTTGCAAGGTTTCTCCCTAACCATACTGTATACATCTGTCAGTTTTTTAGATTTCTTTATTGATCTAAAAATGCAATTTTCTTGTCCTATCTAGTCAGCCAAGTTCAAGGGTCTTTCACTTTTGGCAAAGCCAAAGTCATGATAGACTTGGAATCTTGCATGAGGCTGACCCAGAGGTAAAGCATATAGATGGATTTTGGAGAAATACATAGGTCTTACAAGAGAATGATTAGGACAAAAAAGTGGAAATCTATTATAATGAGAAAAAATACATTGAAACAATATATTTTAATCCAATGGACCTCAGTCTGTTTATCTATAAAACAATAAACTACCAGATGCTGAATAGCAGGGAGAGTAGGAGAGATTTAGCATGTGTGTACAAATCCAGTCAGTCTGTATTTGAATCCTGACTTTGCCACATACTAATTTTGTAACCTGTGCAAGTTACTTAAATTCTTTGAATCTAAGTTGTTGTCCACCTGGCATATAGAAAACATTTAATACAATTTTGTTAATATTTCACATTTAGACATTAGTTGTAGCCATTCTAATATCTTCAATAATTATCAACATCATAAGTTCAATCACAAAGCTAATTTAATAAGTACCTGGTAAATAATCATAAGAGTCTAAATTATGAATTACTACCTGATATCTTGTAGAGTATTTCTTACGCATACAATAAAATCTTCAAATGTTCATATGCTTAGCAATAAGAATTTTTGAAAAATTGGTGGTGTTTAATATAAGAAAAATTATTTCCAACTCTCAGGATTCCAGTGTTACTTTAACTTAGGGAATTTAGAGAGCTCATAAGAGATTATTAGATTAGCAGTGAAATATTTTACTTTTATAATGGCATAAAAGATTTCTTGACATTTTACCATGGACCTTCTATATATTTATAGTAGAAAAATATATTTACTATAGTACCTATTTTCTAATCAGGTCTTTAAAGAGCTATGTGGGCAAAGCCAAGAATAAATACTATAACAACCATAGGGAATTTTCTTGTCTTCATCTCAGAAATATGACTCCATGCAGATATAAACAGGGGTTTTATTTTATTCATTTATTCTTTCAGAACACATTTAATTTATTTATATTGCTGCAGATAGGATCCAGGGCCTTGCACATGGTGGGCAAATGAGCTACCTCTGATGAGCTATCTTCTGCCCATTAAGTCATATTTTTAAATTTCTTATGGCTCATTTTACCAACTTTAAATTGTATCTTAGTATAAATTATGCAATTGTTAATTTTGTTAATAATTTTAAATTAATAAACTGTTATTAATTTTAAATGTCTCATAAAATTAGTGAAGTATCTCTTCTGTCCTCAAAATTGAGTTATAAATTACCTTATGTATCATTGAATTGATTATAATTTACTTACTAAATTAAATAATGATGAACTGATTGCAGCACATTTATCAGGAAGCATGAATAAAATATCTCTAAGTTTTCTTTTAATAAAGAAAAATGACTCTCCCTTTCATATCTTCTTTTATGTTTCTCCCAAAGTACTTAGGAATCCAAAGAGATCTTGTTTACATATACCCTAAAATAAAACTGTAAGAGATGCAATAGATAGTCTAGTTAGTGTTATAAATGATAGAATTATTATTGATTGATGCAACTTGAATCGTTGGCAGTAATTTTTTGTTGTTGTTGCTTTTCTAGTTTGTTGTTTGTTTGTTTTCCAACTGGGAAAACAAAGGGAAATGTTAATAAACAGTAAATTCCATAATTTTCATATACTAATTTGTGGAATCAAACTATTCATTTGGAAGCCGGATCTCAAAAGGAATACTATGAATTTGTCCTGAATAATTCTCTATAGCAACATTATTTGATGAGTTATATATGGTAATAAATATCTGGAAATTAAGAAATTTGCTTTATTTGTTATTCTCTTAGTAATGTAGGCATTGGAGTTCATTTTTTTTGAGTCCTGATATTAATTTAGAGACTTCTCATGTGGTATTTATAAATATCAATATTTGCTTTATTTGCATTGGAAATTAAGCTAGGTTTGCATATGTTTTCTAAAACATAAACTCAAAAATTCAATTCTAAGTTTCTTTAAATGGATACATATGATCCACACCTGTTTTATATTTTCTAAAACAAATTCCAAAACCAAAATAACAAAACAGTCTTTAGAAAACATCTTGTCTTCTGGGTACAGCAAAAATAATTTAACTTTAAAAACAGTGATTAATAAGTCAGATCTTGCATAATTTAGAAAATCACTCTTTTTTTTTTAAAGTAAACGAATTATTTTTTTGTATGCTAGCCTAGATTCAGGATGAAACTTTATTCACCATAATATGATAAATATATTAATTATGAGAAAGAAAATTCTTAAGCCTGTTTACCCTTGAACTCAGAATAAAAGCTAATTAAAAACTAATAACTATTTATTCATTCACCAGTCTTTTTTTTTTTTTTGACCACCCATTAGATGCCAGGCATAATTACACACTGAAAAAATGAGATGAGTTACTATTCTTGAAAAGTCCATAGTCTAGTGGGAGATGTTATGGTTTGAATGTTCAATGTCGTCCAAAAAGCTAATGTTTTAAAATGCAAAAAGGTTCACAAGTAGGGCTTTTAGGTAATAGAGAGAGCTGTAATCTTATCAGTGAATTCATTCCTTTAATGGATTAAAATTTCAAATGGCCTCCTGGGTGGTGACTACAGGCAGATGGGGCATGGCAAGGGAAGTAAATCCTGGGGGTGTACCTTTGGGGATTATATCTAGTCTCTGGCTCCTAGGACTCTCTGTTTCTCTCTGCTTCCTGGATGCCAGGAGCTGACCGCTTTCACCATGTTCTTCTGTCCTTGTTCTGTCATGCTGTTCTCCCTTACCTCAGGCCCAGAGCAATGGAGTCAGCTGACCATGGACTGAATCTCTGAAACTGTGAGGCAAAAATAAAGATTTCATCTTCCTGGCTGTTCTTGTCAAATATTTGAGTCACACTGATGAAAAACTATTACAGGGGAGAAAGAGATATAAAAATAAAGACAGCATTTTAGAGGCCACACATTACAACCTTTATCTCAAGCAAAGGTAATGAAAACTGAAATGAGCCTTGAAGGATAAGAAGGAATACATAGTCAGAAAATAGAGACCTTTTCATTTGGGGGAATATAGGAACAAACAATTAGGAAGAGATACTTTTCCTTGTTTATTTCACCAAATGACATTGGAATCTTCATTTAGCCTTAATATAAATTCTACTAACTGCTGAATACTATTTAATCTGACTTTTGCACTCTTCCATGTATCTTAGTGACATTAAGCTTCATAAGTCTAAATGCTTAGTGAGTAAAACACAAACATTTACTTGAACATAGTATTTTACTAACAACTAATATGGAATAGAATTCCTATGCATTTTGTGTCTTGTCAACCTCTTCATATATTTGGTTTCAAAATCTGTGGTCTTTTCTTATAATGTAAATATCATAGCAAAAGACACCAACAGCAATTAATGTAAAAGTAGCAATTGAACATAAATAGTAAAACCTTTGTCTGATTAATACAATAAGGTCAGTACCGTCACTATATCAAATATTTTTCCTTTAAACATTATAAATTTGTTCTTTTTGTAAAGTTTTCTCCAAAATTTAATAACACATTTAAAACCAGAATACCTATGACATAGAAAGTTAACAATTAAATGTCCTTTAGTAAAATATTTTATTAATAAATACCACTGAAATAGTATGAGTTAGGAATGAACAGTATCATTGTTTAGATTTCTTGCTTTGCCTCAGAAACTTAAGTATTAAAGGAAGATAATGATGGGTAAAAATAAATAGGACTCATTTAATTCACTCTAAAAAGTCACATGACTAATAAATATTTCTAAAAAACAGTACCCGACATCCACATCTAACATTCACAGGTGGGTCATGTTGTTCTATTGGTAACATGAACAATCTCACAGAATATTGATATCAGATAAGATCACTCTGAGATCTTGATAAAAGAAAATAGGAGAACCAGTTTATATTTTTGTCTTAGTGTGGGCAAACCCAAGTCACTCTGAAAACTACTAGATACCATCATCTGCATCTCCTAGTGAATGTGACTTCTATTTCTTTACCAGTTACAGCTTTATGTTTTTCTATAGTTTGCCTTTCTTACAGATAAGGTTTCTTGAGATACTGCATCAGAGAATTGTTCCTGCTTTCTGATAGCATTTAATCTAGAGAAACCACCTGCTTCTTTAGGCCTTCCTCAGAGTCACTCACCCAAATCTCAAATCCTACAAATTGTTGTGCAATTATGGGAAAATCTTTAATCTCTTAGATTCTATATTTTTATCTTTAAAATTCAGGCAATAATAATACTTTATGGATTTTTTATGGGATTGAGTTCATATACAAAAATCATGACTGTGTTAGTCAGGTATCCCTCACTGTGACAAAATACCTGAGAAAACTTAAAGGAGTAAAGTTTTATTTTGGCTCATGGTTTCGGTCTGTGGTGAGATGACTCTGTTTTTTGGGGGCTTGTGGTGAGGCAGAACATCCTGGCAGGAATATGTGGGGGAATAAATCTATTCATTTCTTGGAAGCCAGGAAGGAGAGGGCGGGGGGACTGAGGGAGATAGACTGAGAGAGAGAGAGGGAGAAGAAAGGAGAGAAGAAGAAGAAGAAGAAGAAGAAGAAGAAGAAGAAGAAGAAGGAGAAGGAGAAGGAGAAGGAGAAGGAGAAGGAGAAGGAGAAGGAGAAGGAGAAGGAGAAGAAGAAGAAGGGGAAGGGAGGAGGGGGGAAGAGGGGGTAGGGAGGAAGAGGAGGGCTGGGAAGAGCCTGGATCCAATATACCCTTCAAGGACACATCCCCAATGAACTAACTTCCTTCAACTAGGCCCTGTCTCCTAAAGGTTCCACTGCCTCCCAATACCATTGTAGGCTTGTGACCAACCATTTTGCATATAGACTGGAAGATATTGAAGATTCAAACCATAGCAATGATGATTTCTTCAACATTGAAAGTGTTCAATATATGCTGACCATTTTGTTTGAAAGGACTGATATTTAAAGACAAAGAAAAATTATACTGTAAATACAAATATTGCAGTCATATGTAGTCTGAGACCTTGTGTCACTAGACATATTTATATTATCACATGGTTGAGAAGATAAAATCCAAGGCAATTGAATATTATGTAATTTTAGACGCAAAATGAAATTAGAAGTTCTGTATCAAATTGGTATCTAGACCTGTAAATTCTTTGAGTGTTCTTCATTTAGAGTTTCTCACTGGTTTTCCATATGAGCTTTCAGTTTGACATCTAGTGCCTCATCTTCAAAATGAACCACTTCCCCTCAGTATGACAAACTTCACTGTATTCAGGCCTTTATGTGAACCTACTTTTTGAATTTGGGTTTACACTGTGACTCACTTTTTGAATAGCAGAATATGACCAGAATGATGTTGTAAGACTTCTGAATCTGAATCATAAGAAATTTTGTCATTTCTTGCCTGGGTGTCATGGAACACTTACTCTTTTGACACTCCCTCTTAATCCCAAGCTACTATGACATGCAAAGCTAAGCAGCATGGAAAGACTGATCTAAGTGCTAAAGTGTATATTTATCACCAAAACTATATTCCGCTCAACAGCTTCCTCCAACTGCACCCATATGAGTGGGCTTTCCTGGTAACCTAGTAAAGCCTTCAAATGAGAGCACCAGCAGGTGATACCTCACAGCAATGTAGAGACACTCCAACAAGACTAACTAACTGAGTTCAGTCAAGCCATGCACTCTTTAGGTTAACAATTGCTATTTTAATCCATACAGTTTTGGGGGTGTTTTGTTATGCAGCAATAAGAAACTAGAACTGAGGTATGGTGTGAACTCTTTGTGCCCACTTGGGTTTTTGAATAGGATCATACAAAGGAAAAATTTTGCCAGTTAACATTTTTGATGCAGTCACTAGTTTAATAACAAAAACATGAAAACTCCAACACCTTTGAAAATACTTCATAAGCACTTCCCTCATGACTGTGTTCAAAGAGTCTTATTCTCATTTCTGTTTTACTCTGATATTTTGGGCTCTGGTATTTATCTTTTCCATATGGCAGAAAAAGAGCACATTAGCTGTTGGAGAAAAGAGGGGAAAAATCCATGACTTAAGCAACACAAGAAGCTGCTTATCGTTCTTGATAGCTCTACAAGAAACAGATGTCACCACAGTGACTTCCTGCCAGGGAGAGAGAGGTGAGAGGAATGCTGGGAAAGCACATTAGATGTCAGGCATGTTGTGTTCCTATTAACTGTGCTAATGAAGCAAGTGATAAACTGCATATTGATTGCTAATGAACAGAACAAATTCTTAGTTCTTGTGGAATACCTTTGATTGAAATACTGCATGTTCAAGGGCCTCAATCAAGTTCATTGTGTCTTCTAGATACTGAGGGTAAAAGTACTTTGCAAGTGTTTTAAAACACAATTAGGACTTCTCTGAAAACTATCTCTTAAATTGTTGATCTGATTCACTACCAAATTACATGAGATTCATTTTGGCATTAGAGACCTCCTAAAGTAACAGAGATGGTAATCTGGCTAAGAGCTATGTAATACTGAAGAATCTGGAAAGACTCAGAACTTAGACAAATAGGAGTTAGTAAAAAAAAAAAAAAGAGATACTTAATAGTAGAAATATATTTGAGAGAATTATGAAAATATCATTTTCAGTCTTTACCATAAAAGTGATAGGTTCTAGGATAACCTTTGGTCTTTAAAAGTTTGAAAATGTGATGAGAGATAAAAGAGATTTTGTTTCCTTAATATCCCAATTAAAAAAGAAATCTTTCCCCCATTTTATTTGCTATGTCTTTGTTATATTTATCAAAATTGACAATCTCTCCTTCAGTTGCAAACTTTTCCCAAATAAGTAGCATTTTGCATACAATTTCATCTTTGCTACTATTTATCCAAAATATTTCTCTCCCTTAGTAAATCATGTTGCTTTAATCTAGTTTGGTTTGGCGAAACCATATATTTACTTTATTTCCTTGGCTCACCTCTTGAATTCTTTACATCTGTGAAACACTTTCCTGTTTACAAGGCCCAAGTATAATTAAAGGAACTATGGGTACTTGCAAGGAATGCAGAGATTTTGACTTCAGTTTCCAAGCATAGGTTCACTTCCCAGTCACTGTGTGAGAGGTGGTAGGTTCTTTTAAAGGGATCTTGGAATGAGAATCTTATCCACTCGAAAATCACCAAGGTAAGGAAAACAGCCCAGCCCAACTACTTTCCCCGAAGCTGCACGCCCACGCTCTTTCAGATGAATGGCAGTTTTTATGAGACCTGACAGCAACCACCACTCTCCTTTCTTTCCACACTTCCTTCTATTATCATTCAGAGGAACTTGCTCACCTAGTCTGTATTCCCAGGCCATGGATCATAAAGACTCAGACAACACTGGGTTTTCTATTCTATCCTGCATTACTATTGTTTCCTGTAGTGAGAAAATTCCAAACCCACACACCACTGGCGATTTGGCTGAATTTATTGAAGTCTGTTTTTTTTTTGTGTGTGTGTGTGTGTGTGTGTTTTAGGCCACACATGGCCTTAATAATTCAACAGTTCCTGGCTTGATCCCTGATTTCAAAGATTAAAGATGAGTCTCACTAGATACATCCCATTCTCAACCCTTCTCCCCTTGATTTATGTCCCCAAATGACTTTATATATCTTTCAAGACATGTGTCTACACTGCTTTGAATTTGGAAATTATAAAATTTTACAAGTTGGAATCCATTTAATACCCCTCTCTGAGTTATTTTTCAGAAGTATAAATCTTTTTTTTTTTTTTTTTCATTAGGGTACTTCCTAACTCAATCAGTGATTTTCCCTGTGAACTCTTTACCAGGGACATTACAATCTGAGATAATATGGCTAAGGCAAATCTTCTGTGTATTTTCTGAACCATGACATATTTAAGAGTAAAATAAACGTTATGAATTATTACAACAATAGATTTAAACATAAAATTGTGGCAGTGTTAACTGTATAGGGACTGTGCAGTCCATAATCTAGTATATTAGAATCCTGTTTCACAACAGGATATTTCAACTTTACTCATTGAAATATCTTTTCTAAAAGCAACTACTATTGAAAATGATAATGTATCAATTCATTTTATCCTACAATGACTCAGAGAATAACTGCTCTTTGTATTGTAATTGTATACTTGAAGAAACTGAGGTGCAAAGAAGTTAGGTAACTTGGTTAATAGCAATAGATCAAGGATTTGAATACACAAATTCTTGAATCCCAAGCCTTTGACTGTAAACTATTGCATACTGTTCTTGCCTATAATTTATATTAATCTGCTTCCTAAGTCCCAATTATTTAATAATAATACTATAGAATTCTTGAGAGAACAAGCCTTAATTTTAGATTTCCTGAGTTCTGGTTTGGGCTCTGCCACCTACTTAGTTTTGATTACCTTACTTTATTTTCCTGTGACTCGGTTTGTTCAGTTGTAAAAAAGGATCATAACATTTATTTCAAAGTTATAATAATTAAATGAATTAATTCATGTAAAGTGTCTGATACACATTAAGTTTCTAATGAGTATTCTCTATTAATATTAAATGCTAGCTCTTTCTTGAAGGCTTTCCTTTTCACATTGCCCTAGAGTTTTGTTTAATTGCTATGAGAACGTACATCAAAACAGGACTTTTCAATCCTGAAGGCACATTAGAAGTATTCATGTGGGTAGTGCTTGAAAAATGTGATGCTGACCAGCTTTAATATCATCCGCATTTCGGGGAGTAAGTTGGACATCAGTGTTTTATCAAAGCTCTCCAGGGAATTCTACTGTGCAACCAGTGTTGAGGAAACTGCATTTAACTCTTTCTGATATTAAAAGTCTTTGCACATGGGTTTGTCTCTTTCATAAATTTCAAAGTTCTCAATTGATTGTCTTCTATATACCAGATACTTTTTAGTATTTTATTTGTGAATTAAAGCCAATAATGAAATATATGAAGGTGAATAATGCTAGTAAGTAATGAGATACATTAATCACATTATCCATCCATTAAGAGCAATAAAAATAAGCAGACTACGATTTCTAATCAATTTCCCAAAGTCAGCTGCAGTATTTTAAATAAACAAAAAATATTATTTCTGATTATTTTCCCTGCCCCAGAGAACTTTATTTACACTTTTGGACCTTATTTAATACTTCTACCTGTTTTTACTACGTTATTAAATTTAAAAATTCCTTGAGGAAAGATACCACATATTAATCATCGCTTAATTTCTTGCAATTACCAACAGAGTGATTTATATGTACTACATGTCCAACAAATGTTTTAAAGCAATGTAACTAGCAATATAGCCCACAGACAGCATACCTATGAGCTTGTTAAAAACACAATTTTTTTGTGTGCTAGGGATTGAACCCAGGGCCTTGTGCATGCAAGGGAAGCACTGATGGTGGAATGTGATGGACATCATTATCCAAAGTACATGTGTGAAGACAAAAATTGGTGTGAATATACTTTGTACACAACCAGAGATATGAAAAATTTGTGCTCTATATATGTAATCTGAATTGTAATACATTCTGCTGTCATATATAAATAAAAAAAAAACCACACACACAAGTTTTCTGGTCTCATTCAAGACCTCCTGAATCCGAATTGCTAGGGTAGGGCTCAGGATTCTACACTGAACTAGATCTCCAGATGATCTTTATGCCTCTAAAGTTAGAGAAAGACTGTTAATAACATGTTTCATGTCAATTATTTATAATAATTGGTCATGCACAGCAAATTTACAGATGACCCCAAAATGGAATGATAACCAAGACCCAACATTAATTTGAAAAGAAAAAAATAATTAAATTTCTGCAAACTAGAACAATTGGTGCATGTAATAGAATAATATTTAGTATGAACAAACATAAGCTGTTATATATTAACCATATATTTATTTAATAGGAGCTATATATCAAGTAGTATGCCAGATACTGGGATGGATTCACATATATTTCCTTCCCTCAAGGAGGATTTTTTTTTAGCCTAAAAAGACAGTTATTCACACAAATAATTAAAAACACAGCAAAGTACTTGTGCCAGTTGTTAAGCTATTGTCTCTCAGTTTCAACACCCATCCCCATGTGCTTCTTCATAAATTTTGGGCTGGGACTCTGCAAACCACATTTCTGGTTTGGCAGTGGGTTCCCTGTTAGACTCTGTGAGTTGGGATTCTAAAGGAAAGCTGAAAGGCTAGGAAAAGAAAGGGGGACTTGTTATTTCCTCTTTGCTCCTATTGGCTTTGTGTTACTGAGTATCTCTCCAGCTTCCCTGTTTGACCCTGCAGTACTGGTTTGTTACAATATCAGCAAATGAATCTGGTTTTCAATTTTCCTAATACTTATAGAACCAGCCTCTCTGAACTACCCAATCCAGGGTGTCTCCCTCCTTAGAGTCTGAATTTCAACCCCTTGAGGACCTTTCCCGAGCTAAGAATTAGTTTCAGTTCAAAGACTTCTTGAAGCTTCTAAGTCTTAACAATCCCACCCTCTCCTGTTTTTTTTTTCTCCCCCCATGTTAGTGAAAGGGAGCTGCTTCTTGTAATTATTGCTTCCATGATGACGGAGTGCTCCAATTTGGCCTTATGTCTTTATGAGCTTCATGCATATTAACAATTCTTTTTATTCAATTATTTCTCTTAGAACAATTGGTGACTTTTTTTGCTTACTTGCTGGACTTTGATCAATAGGATAAGTAATAGTGGATAATAATTGTGAAGTGATTAAACAGCAAGAAATTCCCCAAATTGTTTGACTCAGGAAGGATGTTTAGTTGAATCCGACTCAGATTCATGACAATCGCATTTGCAGACACTTGGGAAACCACTTTCTTATTCTGGAATCTAAATTCTAAACTGCTTTCTCTATCAAATGGAGAAAGCATACATTGAATAAGCAATATATCATAGGTGAAACAAGTATCAAAGGTGTGTCATAGGTGAGCTATTTGGTACTCTAATATGTAAAAGGGGACTAAGGGTAGAAGTGGGCTTGATTTGTGTTTGTTCAGAAAGCAAATGTTGAACTAATAGGTTGAGGTTATAAGAAGAAAGACCTTTCTAAAAGTCCTTACTGGACAAAGATAAAATTGACTTGCTGAGGAAGGAGTAAATTCCCCATCATAAGATGTGCTCCAATACAGGCTGGGAAACTATTATTTGATACTATTGTAGGGGACATTCTTCAATGGGAAAGGTCACTGAATTAGATGTATTAGATATCTTGTTATTCTGTGGTTTTATGATACTGGCATTCATGTGTTCATTTCCTCATGCCCCTTTTCAATCAGAAAAGTGTTTTCTGAAGTGGATAGAATGTGCAAAGTGAAGAAAGGGAAGGAGTGAGGTAAAAGAGGACATTGCAACATGCAACAGACTGAGGCCATCCCAGGTTGCAAGCCACTGGAGCTGGGCAATATATTAGAAAAGTAATTGTAAAGAACTTGGGCAATTAGGCTGAAGAAATCCCTCCTATGCTGGGTCCCTTCAGTCCTAGCAATGATCAAGGTCAAAAGCTGCTGCAGCTGAGGTTTTGTCCTTACCTCAGGTTTCATAGACCATATTTGAAATACTCTGTTCCAGAACAGCATGTACCCATGAAAAGTGCTTAGCCCTGAGACAGTTACTTTTCAATCTTTTTTTTTCTCTTTAAGTTTACTAAGATATTTGCAATGACTTTGAAACTTTATGTTATATTGGAACATGATCAAAAATGTTATTGATATTTCTAACAAAAATATTAGAAAGTTTTCTATAGTGTGTTATGACCATCAGTCATAACAACAGCACTGTTTATTGGAATACATCTCTTTAAACATTGAATAAATAGACAACACAGGAGTTCTTGGTGTTTATAAGCTATTGGAAACACATGGATGCTGATTTCTAGAATGATGTCAAAAAAAAAACAATCTTATATAAGGTTGGCAAGAGTGCTGAGATAAATTAGAAAAATATGCTGTTTTAGGCAGTAAACTTTGGGAGCTCACATATCAATGTATTATAAAGGGTGAATTAATATACATGGAAGCTGTATTATTATTTTGCTTTTGAGTTAGATGATACTAAAAGATGTATATTATAATGAGTAGACAATTATCTCAATTATTTCTCTAGAATAGGCCAAATATTCCATGATTTTGAAATATCTAGATATTTCATTCACTTGGATTTTAGTGTCTACCTAATGGAACTGACATTTTTACTTTATAATTCAGTTCTTTATCCTCACAAATATATTGTCAGTGAAGCAAAGTTTCATTTTTCCAAAATCCAAAATGTGTAGGTGAAGTCAGGGAATTTCTATATATTAGAAATGGTAAAATTCCTGTGATAGCAGTGCACCATTAGAAATTTCTGGATATTGGGTATTTGTTGCTATGTATCTGATGTTTCCACCAATCAAATCCTTTAACTCTAATTAGTAGATATTTCACTTGTAGAGATGTGACCTTAATGCTCAGAAGGAGGATTTCAAGAGGCAAGATTGAACATTTTCACTACAGTTCTTAAAGACTTCCTAGTCAATATATTAAGATGACACACCATCTTTTCCAGTTTCCTGGAAGTGTAATACACATTTGAAAGGTTCACTGAAACGATGTGACCTAGGCTATAACTGGGACCTGTTCATTTATTAACAATTGGCATTATTTTCATTGCAAAAGTCTTGTGATACAGTGATGTTTTTGACTCTGGGGGGGTGGGGGTGGGGTGGGGAGATTAATACATCATTCCCAACAAATGATAGGACATAGTTACTTTCTCCAAACTTCTTTAGAGTTCTAAATCATGGTGCCGACTGAGAAACTTTTTAAATCTCTTGTGTCCACAGCTAATGTGAGGCATAACTTGATAAAGTCTGTGGTAGAATTGGAAGTACATTCTAGTGAATCTTAGAATAATTCTCTTAAGACAACACAAACACAATAAGAATGGATTGTTTTCCAGTTTTTCATGGGTTCTGATTACAAAAGTACCAAATCTGTTTACTTCTCAATGGGAGATTTGGTTTCCATGGGGACCAAACCAACCTCATCTGCTGTTTTGCAACCAGTGCTCCCTGCACCACCTCCACTTTGGCAGGACTAAAGAGTGGCTGAGCACAGCTACTCTGGCAAGTGTGCACAGCCCTCTATACAGTTTCTCCTCATTTTCCACCCCCTTCCAACAACAGAGCCCAGGAGGGGGCTTCAAGGATGTGCGGCTTTCCTCCCACTTTCAAGTTGCCTCACTTGTGATGCTCTTTGAAACTGGAACATTGTACACGATTGTGATAAACATCCGCCATGTGTCACAGTGTTTCCTCAAGTTAAGTGTCAAATTATCTGGCAATATAAATAGGTGCCTATTTTTATTGTTTCAATGCCCTTATCACAGATCCTGTACAAATCAATATTTTCTATTCAGATTAATAAAAATCTATCACGAACTAGCAATTTGCCCTTTCTAATATACACTTGTTCAAGTGTTTATTTGCCATGGGTTATTATTAACAGCTTGCTGTATGCCAGGCATTGTGCTGAGCATGAGGGATATAGAGATGAGCAAGACAGAATTATTATTCTCAAGTAGTTCAAAATCTAGGAGAGAAGAATCTACCAAAAGTAGCATTTGTAAATGGAATGTCTGACATTTACACTAGGTAATATGGGAATGTAAAGAGAGACCCGAATCTCACATAGAGGCATTATGGAAACCAGAGAAGACTTTCTAATGGGCAATGCTTGGGTTGTAGTTTCAGCAATGAAAAAAAAAATTAATCTGGTAATAAATCAGCAGCTTAAACTTGTGAATGGAAGTAGGAAACAGCAACTTTGGGACAAAAAGTCAGAGATGATTCTGTGCTTGATCAAAAACAATGAGATATGGCTGGGATTGTGGCTCAGTGGTAGAGTTCTTGCCTAGCATGTGTGAGGCACTGGGTTCAATTCTCAGCACCACATATAAATAAATAAAATAAAAGCCCATTGACAACTTAAAAAATTAAAAACAAAACAAAACAAAAAACTGATGAGATGGGAGCAGCAGAAGCAGTGAACTAAATTCAGGTCACCAATCCACCAGTGAAATATAAGAAACTTTGAAGTTTATCTAAAGCCTTTGAAAAGTATAAAGAAAATACAGAAACAGAACAATTGGTCAGTTGTATATTTTTGAGTAATTATTCTGTACGTTTCATGGACTAAATATGTGTTTAAGGAAAATGAGGTGTTTGCGTAAATGTAAATAGTCTCCCCCACCCCCCGGGCCTAAACATAATAACCCCAATAAAAACTCTAATGTCTACAATTTAATATTTTGCTGGATGTTATCCATGTGTTGTCATCAAAATAGATGTGTTACACTTTAATAATGTGTTTCTGCCTAGCTTAGAGAAGAGAAGAATGGGGAGAAAAGAATATACCGGCAAGCCTGTAGTTTTAAAAGGCTCCGGGACAGAGAGTCAACCTAGTGTTCCCTAAGACACCAAAAAAAAAAAAAAAAAAAAAAAAGCCAAGAATATTCTTAAAATTTGAGTTTTGCAACAGATTAAAAAATGTGGTGAGATTCCTACTACTAGGAATTAAACTAGAGATTGGTAGAAACCTTAGATTTTACAAAAAACAATCAAAATTAGAGAGTGATCGTCACTTGTTTGCACAGTTTTCTTTCCACTCTGCCACACAAGGTACAGGATTAATAATAGCAGCTTTTGTCTTTGGGAATGGGCCAAATGCATACACACATTTTGCAACTTGAAAAATTAAATAATAATTGTTACTATTAAGGATGAAAGACAAATGTTCTGTATGAATTCTATATGCATTCTGTGGTTCTTTTCAAGAAAATTTTCTATTTTAATGTATTCAAGATAAAATTTTAGCAAATAGGTTTGAAACTTTCTGATTTCTCTGCAGAAAAAATTAATAACCTTTGAAATAACCATGTTTTCTGTTGCTTTATTATTATTATTCCCTTTTTATATTCCCTTATTCTGAGTTTATTGAAGGTTTAGAATTCTGTTTAGTAAACATGTATTGAAGGCCTACTTTGATAAGATAGTCTTTCTATTCTAAATTTACATTATGATCATATACCATTAAAATAATGTAAATTTCATTACTTAGGAAACTGAGCTTAGATCACTCTGCAAATTATTTAGCTTAATATGTTGTAATAATGCAAGTAACAATGCAAATAGTAACATTAACTTAAAACATCACCGAAGATTGCAATAGTTTAAGGCAGAACATTGAAAACAGGCTTCTTCGCTAGGTTGATAGATTATTAAGTGAAAAGAAAAGGTAGAACATTTGTCTTTCATCCGGAATAGTAATAACTATTATTTAATTTTTCAAGTTACAAAACGTGTGGACATTTGTGTGTGTGGGGGTGCCATTCAGTTCAGTCCTGGGCAACTGAAATGGCTAAATAACACACATATGGTAAGCAGCTTGGTACGCCCAGCATAAAGGAAAAGGTGTTGGCAGGGAATCTGTTATAGAGGCATTATTATGTTCACTCACCGAGGTGATGCAAATGTCCAGCATCTAGGGTTTTCTTTCCTTTTTTTTTGTTTTTTCCCCCCTTTTACTTATTTTTTGTTAATATGTGAGTGTATGTCAATTTTTTCTCAGAATGAGATTTTTTAAAAATTAAATTCCTGGTTTCAAAGAAAAACAATATAATTTATTGCTTTGGAAGGTGATGTGGAAGACAATCTAATTATTTTAATATATCAATATCAGTTGCATTATACAGAAGTTGAAAAACCATGAAATATTATTAGCATCTGATAAAAATTTTCATTTTTAAGCATGAAATATGACATGTATGAAGTAAAGATAATTCAGCAATGGTAGCTACATCGATTATTAACATATATTGAATATTTATTACATACCGGCAAGCCTGTAGTTTTAAAAGGCTTCGGGACAGAAGTGATTTCTACATGTTGGTGTTTTCATTTCACACCTACAATCAGTCTGTGAAATTAGCACTTTGATGAATTTGCTTTTACTGATGACCTGAGAGTTCAGACCCTCTAGACCAATGTGTATCAGGGTCAGGAATCAACGCAGGCAGTCTGGTTCCACAGCCCATATTTGTAACTATAATGGTGTGTGGCCTTCATTCAGAAAAATGCCAATGTTTTTACATTTTGTTTTACATTCCACAAATTGTAGAACTGGGGAAGCTGCTCAAGACTATGATGTCTGTAAGGGATGTATGGGGCAGGGGGCTCAGAATGTGGAGTCAGGAAGACTGCAGCTCAAATCTCCCTCATAACAGTGGTGTGAGGTACACTGAGGTACTGAGCTCAGTACCTCAGAAATCTTACCTCCTCCATCTGAAGTGACATCACTCCTCTGGTGCCATTTGGAGGACTAAATGAATTTATGCTTAAATGCATATGACTGACAGTGGATATATAATATGCTTTCAATATATGTGAACTGATATTGCTTCAAAGTCAAGATCTAATGTCTAAAGAACACATAGTGTGATAGACCAGTAGTCTCCATTTAAACAGAATTAAGGAGTTTTAAATATTTTTTATTGAGTATTGAGGTTTATATTTCTAAAAATGATTAAGTGTTAACAAAGTCACCATTTAATTTTTAATTTGATTTTGGAAACTCAGTGAAATATATAATTAGTCCTGGTGTATCATAATAACTCCAATTTTAATTTTCGAATGTAGAGATTTCAAATTAATATTTATCAAAAGAGCAAAAAGCAGATTGTTTCCAATGTGTTGTGAGGTTATGCTTTTCAACATACAAACTTAGATTCCTGAAATCAGAGGACTTAAATATTACAGCTATACCATATCTGTAATCCTTTTTTTGGTGGGGAGGGGGATACTGGGGATTGAACTCAGGGGCACTCAACCACTGAGCCACATCCCCAGCCCTATTTTGTATTTCATTTAGAGACAGGATCTCACTGAGTTGATTAGCACCTTGCTTTTGCTGAGGCTGGCTTTGAACTTGTGATCCTCTTGTCTCAGCCTCCTGAGTCACTGGTATTACAGGAGTACGCCACTGCGCTTGGCTATGTCTGTAATTTTAATGAGTTTTAAGGTGAACTTTCCAGTAAAGCTAATGATTTTTATCTCAATTAAATGTCAAACTTTAGAAAAGTTTCTTAATAATTTCCATAAAGAATGATGTGGAAGACACCCTTTGTGTGTTGTTTCATATACTGGAAATCCAAACTAAAATCTTATGAAAAGTTAAACTAGATTGTCTGGATTTAACATGTTTTAAAATATAACATCCCTAAAACAATATAACCCTGAAGATAATTAGTATTCATTACTGAAGGTTATTTAAACACTGACAATATCTTAAAAATATTTTAAGAGAATACATTTAGACTGGATCAAGAAATCAGGGCTGTGCTATAGAAATGACTTCTAATCATGTAAGCTGAAAGAGATCATGCATTATATTTAGTAAGCATAGTTTGTTATAGCATTCTGAAAATGAACTAATTCTAAAAAGATGTTTCATAAATATGCTAAGGAAATGAAAGCCTTAATATGGCTGATGCATTACATAAACAAAAAGAAAAAATATTTAGTTTTGCTTTGTTAGTATACAGGTTTTACAAAGTATTTTACACGTGCTAAATGAGGACTCTCTGAGACATATAAAGATTTTTTCTGTAATGAGTCAAAATTATGGGGCTTTCAAAATCATCTGTCTTTTGACATAGATTTGGAAACTTCAAATAACTTCTAATTCAAGTCATGGAATCATCATCACATACAGAAATATCAATATCATTTGACTAATCTTTTGGACACATAGAAGCAGGCTCTGATTTGGTTTGAGACAGCCAGATCCCCTGGGGCTTGTTTTCATTGTTTATCACTAGAGTAGATGGGCCTCGCCTTGAGATGCTGGAAGAATAGTTCCTTCCCTGCTCTGCAGAATGGCAGATGTGGCAGGACTGAAATCAATATTCACACATGACCTATGTGTGAGATCAAATCAATTCAAAATTTTCCCTTTGTGATATTTGCAATGGTCAAGGATGATTATCAAGTTCTGTAACTTCTTGGCATTCATAAATTTCAAATTAAAAATTGAGTATTTTAGCATTCTGTGCTAAATAAATGTATATTTGGATTCCTATAATGTTCTTAACTTGGGGCCCCTGGGTGGGCTTCAGGGGATCAAGGAACCTCAGACCTCCATAATATTATATTCTCTTTCATCGGTATGTGTATTGTTCTATGAAGAATAATTTTATCTCTCATTACATTTTCAAAGTGATCCACGAAGCAAAATAATAATTGTGATCATCATCATAATAATAAGAGGAGGAGGAATAAGTTAATAATCACTACCTTGAGAGAAAATGTCAAACCTGCATCAAAAGTTTTAAAGGGACTTGGAAAAATTGGCCCAAATTTAAATTTCATGTGTCAAAGTGAAAAAAAAATATGGAGGTTTTAAAACAGTATTCACAAATGCCCAGATGAGGTTATCTAAGAACTTTTCTTATTTGCATGGGTAAATAATACTGAAAGGAAGGAGAAGAGTTTATAGACTGGAATGTCATAAGCATTTGTTTAGTGATAGCACCATTAATATCAATGTATCTATTAAAAAGAAAAGAAGAAAGGTTAGGAAAGTTTGCCAAGTTCAAATAGTTAATAAGAAGGAGATTTGGCATTCCCACCCGGGTTTGTTTGCATCTAATACTTCTGATATGTTGTTGTTTTATTGTTTATATGTTTAAAATAAATCTTGGTATTTTGCAGGAAGAGTGTCAGAGATGGTAGCTGTTAAATACACCAGAGCAGGGATTTAGTTTATCACTGAGTATCACTGTGCATAAAACAAAATAAGAGCTCAACAAATGTTTGCAGATTGAATACATATAACTTAGCTACTATGTGATTAGTGAAGATATGAGACCAAGAATTGCAAATGTTTCTTAGAGGGCACTATCCTGGTTAGCAGCAGAAGGCAGGGAAGCCCAGCATCCTGTCTCCTTGATAAGGATTTTGTCTACCACATCTGATAGGTAAGGTCATTTCTAGAATACTCTTTGTATCCCTGAATCAATACTAGAACTCTGAAATTAGTGATTTTATTTATATATATCAAGATAAAAAAGATTGTTCTAAGTAATTATACCTTAGATTAAAATAACACTCCAAACTTACAGAGTTTTCACTCTGTCTTTAGAAAGAATTTGCCTTTAAGTATGATGGATTCTTTTAGTTGGCATATTTTTCTGAAGTTCTTACTCTGTCTTACTGAGCTATAAAGAACCATATAATTATTTCCACCATGGTTTGTAAGGTCAACTTTGTTTTATCTTTAGCAATTAAAATGGGATACCCCACACTGAACTGTTTCAGGCCTCATTTCCTGGGAGCCTGGTTTGTGCTGTATATAGGGCCTAGTGCTTGGATTGATGTTCTGCTCTTGCTGTATTGAAATTCTCAATAAAATTTCATTTTGGAGTGGGAATCACAATTTGCTAGTCCCGCTTCTTCACTCTCCTCCTGAACATCAATGCAAATCTGTTCTTTTCTCTCTTTTCTCTGTTTTATCTCTATTGGCCTCCTTATATGATGTTGAGAACAAAGATGTACTCTCAACGTCACCTTTCCCTGACTACTCCCATATGAAATTATTTGCAAAACTTTATCAATTTTAGCTCCACAAGGCATCTTATAATGAATTTCCATTTTCCTTTCCCACTACATTCAATAGAAAGAAAACACCAACAAAATTCAGACTTTAATTAAAATTTGGTCTCTGTCAACTGATTGACAATTTCAGCAAGTCAATTAATCTTTGAATGCCTATTTTAGCGTTTATAGGCAAGGAAGATTAAAGCTTACCTTACAAAGTTATCAAAGAACTAGAAATACGATTTGAAAAGTAATTGGTACAATGACTCTTTTTAGTTTAGGAGAGTTCTCCTGAGACTCAAAATTTTAACTCTCTCCTATATTCTAGGAATCCTTTACACCAATACCCATTATCAATGTGTATTTCTGAGAAACATTTTTAAACCACCAATCGTTCACCCACTTAGCATTTATTGAGCATTCACCTCCATACAAATTTTAGAAGTGTCCTCCTATAAACCCCAAATGAAAAGTATTCCCAAATCTCTTGATACCAACTGCTATTGATACATAGGTCTATTCTCCATCTTTTGAATCCAAGCTTTAAACAATAAAGTAAAAAAGACACCATGTGATTCATGAGACTGAATCATGAAAAGGCATGTAGCTTCCTACTTGTTTGCTGGAACACTTACTCATAGACCCCTGAGCTTCCACATAAGAAGTCCAACAACCAAAGGCTGCCATGCTTTAAGAATCCCAAACTACATGGAAGTTTCCACACATGGTGCCCAGTCACAGCCCTTTTCTTTGAGTTATCTCAGTAAAGGAACTGAAATTGTGAGTGAACAAACCTTCAGGTGATTCTATCTCCCAGGTACATACTCTTTCCAACCTTTGAGTTCTCAAAGAAATAAGCCCTTCCTTTGTGCTGTATCTAAATTTCTGAGCTACAAAATCTGTAACCATAATGCAATGATTTGTTTCAGCTATTACTAAATTTTGGATTTACTTGTTACATAGAAACATAAGTGTAATAACTCCAAATTGTGGGGAAAAAAAACATAAGGTAAGAAAACTTGAGTATTGTAAATGTTTTAGCTCTCATTTCCCAAATTTATCTTTAAAGAATCTCTCTATGTGGAGCCCCAATCCCTTTTCTTTCCAAATATGTTTATGAGAGAGAGAATCCTGATGAAACTTTTTAACTTCACTTTGATAGTCATTCATTTCTTCCTGTTCTAAGACAGAGTTTACATATTATCTTATATGACGCCTAAAAGAAAGGGGTCTTTATAGGTAGTCAATATCTTGCTCATAACACAATATTGTTTTAAATTATAGTGTGGCACTGAGGTTTTCTAGCCTTGAAAAGTTATTTAGTAACTGTAATGCTTAGGGAAACCTAAACTCTCTTTCTCAACTGTTACCAAGGGACTTCCTTTGTCCTTTTATATTTCCTTGGATATCCTGATTGCTTGCCATACTAATATTTCTTTTATCATCTATTAATTGTAAATTACTTCTTTAGCTACCATTAATCTCAGTTCCCTGTTGTATCCTTTAGTTGTCATGCTCCCAAGGATTCTCTAGAACTAGAACAATAGTTGATTTTTCCCTACACCACCCCATGTCAATGAAATAACTATTATCAACTTTTCATACAATGGAAACAGTGTAAAGCAGGACCCTTTGGTCCCAAAGAACACTCTGATCTTCACATTATGGTTTAAACTCTGAATTTTCACCACATTTTAGATATTATTTATTCTCTTTCAAAAATATTCAAAGGGACAGAGATCAGTTAATTTAAAAATGTTTATTTTGTGTTTAACCACACTGTCTTTTCTCCTTCTCCTCACTAAGCGTCAAACAGTGACTTTAGGGACCAAGGGTGGAAGAGAAGAAAATTTGTATTTACTGTATATTCCAGACACTGCTAAGCAAAATAGCATTACTACACTTACTTCATTCATTTACTTAAGTCTTTTTTCTTTTTTTATTGCAGTTCTAGGAATCAAACCCAGGGTCTCCTGCAGGTTAGGCGAGTGCTTGACCACTGAGCTACAGTTCCAGCTCTACTGCATTGTTTTAATGTAAATTTTCTTTAAAGGGAAAGGGATGTTTTATGTCTAGCCAAAATATATCAAACAATGTTCACATAGCTGAATCAGAATATGTCAGCATGCCACATAAAGGGTTGGCTAAGTATATGTATTTAATAACTCAATAATTACTGAGAAATGGACAAATCTTAAGAAAGAAGTAAAAAATAAAAGGGGATTAGGTCCTTAACAAGAGTCCTTGATATTTGCAGATGTCCTGTAGCTCTCTAAATTCCCATCTTTTTTTTAATCATAATTGCTTCCCTAGCACCCATCTGGGCTGCTCTCAACAAAGGCTTATGACTTCCAGGGAAGAACAAATAGAGAGACAAGTGAGTTCTTTGGAAACTATTTTGCCTTTGTGCAGATTTCTCCATAATAAAATAATGGAGTGAAGCATTAAAAAAAAAAAGAAGAAGAAAAAGATTCAATGGAAGTGAGTATCTTTAAATAGATAATTTTCCACAAGGAATCAGTGTGTGCTAATGTTCCCTTGCTGGCTATAAAATCACTGGGGGAGAAATTACAATTACAGCAATCACAGCATAGTTTAACCCTAGGAACTTAGACATAAAGGAAAAAAATGATTAAAAAAACCCTATCTTTAAGAAGGGATACAATTATGATGGCCATTCTTAAGAGGTTTTTAGCTATTTCACTTTTTCTCCAGAAGGGGCTCCATAACATCCATGGACACCTTTCTAAGTATTTGCTTGTTCTTGGATTTTAGAGATTGAATATGTTATTAATCAAAACAGTTGTTGTAGTTTCATTGCTTCAAGAATCTCCTGGGGCATTGTATACAGCTGCATTCAAAGAAAATGAACTGTTATAAACTTGATCATATTCATCCCTTGGGCTCATCTGATTACAAAATTGCCCAATGAGCTGTTACAGTATTTTCAACTAATTAGTTAACCCATACATTGGGATTGCTTTCCTTTCTTGTTTTTTTTTTCTTTTTTGCCTTTATAGTATATATTTCCTTTTCTCTGTTTGCTTGTCTCAGTGTTTGCTCTGCTACTGAAACATTTAAATCACATTCCTAAAATATTCCTTTTTTTTTTTTTTGTATCACTGTCCAAGTGAGGGAAATAAATGGTGAATATTCTTTTTTCCTTTTCTTAAATTTTGCTATTTATTGATTTTAAATCCAACACATTAATGAACATTGTGATCCAATTCAGCAATTCAGCTGCATTTGACTACCAGAGCATCCCTAAATCAATGGTGAAGATTCAAAGGTCCTTCTGGATATAATTATACTAAAAAAAGAAACAAACACATCTTCAGTAAAAGATGTTGACATATTTTTAAAAAAAGTGCAATCTTCTGAAAATGTGCTTCTGTCTGCACAAACTTCTCCATAAAATAATGGAGTCAAATATTCTAAAACAAAAACAAATAAACAATGAACAAACACAAAGAGGATTCATCAAAAGGCAAGTGTTTTGAATTGACTGTGTCTTGACTTCCACTTCCCCAATTCATACATTTTATCTGTTATCCCCAATGTGACTGTATTGGTGACTTGGTCTTCAAGGAGGTAGTTAAAGTTAATGAGTGATGCCTTAATCAGATAGGACTATGGCCTCATAAGAACTGAAAGGACCTCAGAACTCTCTCTGCATCCACCCAGCCTTTTGCCTACACATCAGGACACAGTAGGAAGGAAATGTGAAGCACCTGTAAGTCAACAAGAGGCCAGTACTAGAGAAAACACTGACAGCACCCTGATCTTGGACTTTTGACCTCCATAATGGTGAGACAAATAAACTGTGATTATTTAAGTCATTCATTCTGTGGTGTTTGATTCTGACAGGACTGGAAGACACATATTGCAACTATCTCCAAAATAGATTATTATTCCACAGGAGAGCAAGGATGATTTTCCAAACAAAAAGAAATAGAGGGAAAGGGCTAGAATAAAATATTTCAAATAATTCAAATTATTTGAAAAATTTTCAAATAATTTCAAAATAAGATACTAGAAGTGAAGTAAGAATCAAAATGGTTTGTATAGTTTATACTCTTGCAAGGTAAATAATAATAAAAAAGAGAATTTTGTATTACTATCTGTTTCACTAAAGTCAGCAATAAAACCAAAAGGTGACTGGTCACATGTCACAAGGCTTTTCAGAGTGCAGCATATTTTTATTCTGTTTATCTGTTGACACATGGCACTCTCCTTTTCTTGATGCATTTTGAATGATATGCTGCAATAAAGTTTGAAAATGATATAAAATGATATAAAAATTCCCAATATATTCTGGAGTTGTTTCTAATTTGAGGATGGCTTGATACCTAGGTGGTCACAAGCCACTCAAGGACAATATTTCCAGGTCAATTCATGATGTTCCATGGAAAGGAGCTATATTCCGTCTCTTATCAGATACTCAAGTGGATTTTTATGGAGAATTAAAAAGTGTTATAATAAGAAAGTGAGTGTGAGAATTGTAAAAGCACAGAAAAGTAAATATTATGATTGCTAGAATCAAATCCTATTTATGTATATATGTTCCAATAGGATTTATTTGACTTCATGGAAAATTTTTTTCTACTTAAAGGAGTTTAGGCATCAATTGATTCAAATGATGGCAATGATGTTGTGAATTTCCAGTGATTATTATTGGCATATTTCAAAGAGCATACTTCAGCATTATATTGCCTAGTTACATATGTGTAGTCCAAATGTGGCCAGCTAAGCTTCCTAGCCTCTGGGATCCACTTAACCTACATCTCATTTCACCATATTGTGGAGAGTTCCTTAAGAGGGGTGCTTGTTTTTTCATGCCTTTTCCTGGTACTCTGCATCCTCAGTTCCCTCACCGTTTTACTTTCTTCAACCAGTGTTCTCTTTGAACTTGGTGCTGCAGTTTCCATAAGTGAGCAGTGATCATTTCTTCTATATTCCTCAAAGCAACTCGACACAAAACTTCTGTTCAAAACAGAATTTTCAGGGAATATTTAGAAGTAGTAGAGTAGAGGTATCACCAGCCAAAGAGAAAGAATCTTGAGATCTGATACTATCCTGTTAGTCACTCTTCCACAGGGCATTTTCCTTGAGCAAAATGCTTCCTAGGTGCTGGGCTGCTCCACATTGCTGGCTTTTTATTTCCCCACATTCTCTCCTCCATCACCTTTTCAAGTCTCCTAATGTTTCACATATGTAGCCAGAAGATAATGTCCAAATCCTAATTATTTTATTGTATATTGCAATGTAGCTCTCACTTTCTATTGTGTCATTCAGGTCAGTCTAGAAACACATTTTTAAAAATATAATAAAACTACTTTTTAATTACTTTTTTGATGTACAGTTTTATGAAGTGTATGGTATGGTATATTCTCACATACAAACAAATGTACACACACACAAACACACATACACACACACACATCTCTGGGGGACTACCACCGGTAATTGGGATACATTTCTGTGACCCAAAAAACTCTGTTGTACTTTTTCTTTCTAGGTACACTTCTCCTTCTCCAAGCCCTGTCACCATTTGTCTGTTCTTTCTCACCAAAACTTTTTTTTTACCAATGTCATTGAAATGAAATCATAGATTACATAACCTCTTGAGACTATCTGTCTTCACTCAGCACAATGCCTTGAAATTCATCCAAGTTGTTGCACATATTGTATTTTGAGCCTTTTTAATATTGAATGATATCCCATTGTATGGATGTAATATACTTTTTCAGTTGATTTGTTGAAGGCCATTTGAGTTGTTTCCAGTTTAGGATGATTATAAATAGAGACACTATAAAATTTTGTTTCTATATAAACATGGGCTTTTACTTTTCTAAGATAGAAACACATTAGTGGGATCACTGAATCCTATAGTACGTAGTTACCTTCGTTTTTTGAAATACTGCTAAAATATTTTACAAAGTGTCTTTATTATTTTTTTTTCTTTCCCACAAACAATGTATAAAAGTTTCAGTTACACATCTTTGATAGTACTTGGTACTGTTAGAATATTTATTTAGCCATTCTAATAGATATATAGTAGAATCACATCAAGGTTTTAATTTTTATTTCCTCCAAGCCAAATGATATTAAAATTTCTTTTTTAGTGCCATGAGGCGAGTCATCTTTATAAAACCTTTGGTGAAGTATCTATTCATATCTCTTGCTTGTTTTTAAATTGGATTGTTTGCTTTTAATAGGTTGTGTGATTTCTTTATGTATTCAAATTTATCCCACATAACAATATTTTCTCAAGATTCTTATGCTTTTTCCCATTGTTAAATTTTGTATTTTTTAAATTCCAGCTAAACCTGAAACATCTTAAACCTTTTCGTCACTCATTCTGCCTATGTCCTTTCCTTCAATTATGTTTGTTTATTTTTATTTATTTATTTTTATTAATTTTTTAATTTATATGTGACAGTGGAATGCATTACAATTCTTTTTATTAATATTTATTTTTTAGTTTTAGGTGGACACAATATATTTTGTTTTTATGTGGTGCTGAGAATCGAACCCAGTGCCTCACGCATGCTAGGCGAGTGCGCTACCACTTGAGCCACATCCCCAGCCCCACAATTCTTATTACACATGTAGAGCACAATTTTTCATATCTCTGGTTGTTTATTTTTTAGTATCACCAAAACTTCATTTTGAATGATCCATATTCTTTCCTTAATTTTTTTTTTTTTTTTTTGGCGGGGGGAACTCTACTAGGGATTGAACTCAGGGGCACTCAACCACAGAGCCACATCTCCATCCCTATTTTGTATTTATTTAGAGACAGGGTCTCACTGAATTCCTTAGGGCCTTGCTTTTGCTGAGGCTGGCTTTGAACTTGTGATTCTCCAGTCTCAGCCTCTGAGCTGCTGGGATTACACACATGTGCCACCACACCAAGCTCCTTCCTTAATTTGTATCTAATTTTTAAAAGGAACTAATCTAGGATTCCTTTGAATAACTGCCTGCTGCTCCCATCATTGCTGTGCTTCTTGAAAAATGTTCTAGATCAGCTGCTTTCTCCTGCCAAATAGAGGCAACTAAGAATTTGCTTTTTTTTTTTTATTCTAAAAAATGCTCTTACAACTATCCTAAGCAACTATCAGTTACCTCTACTGGTGGCCTCTTTCTGATCATTTTATTTACCATTCTGAAATGCATGGCACTTTTGCCCATCAATTATCTCTAGATAACAATATCACAAGGAAATCTTAACATTTTAGTCACAGAGACAGGGTAAAGTAATTCGTATTTTTAGAAGCAGAATATTTTAGTATTTATTTGAAAAAAATAATTGTATAGAAAAACTTGTGAGGCTAAACAGATGCAGAAAAATGTTCAGAATTGAGCATCCATCTATAATTTAACTGGGTATCTTCACATGTGGAAAGATTTTTTATTAAACTCTCTTTTTTATTTGAGTTCTACCTTATTTGAAGCACATGAATTCAGTTTACCAGTCTTTCAGATCTATTTTCCTGATTTGAAAAGTGACATAAAAAATAATTGCTAAACCAAAGAATTTTTGTAAATATTATGTGAGGTGACAAATGCAAACCATTTAGTAAAGTACAGGAAATACAGAAAAGAATAAGTAAACGAATTAATTAAAAAGTTCTTTCTTTTCCCACATTTCTGTAATTACTTTAAATGAATTTTAAAAATGAAACAATTCATTTTTCTCTAATATCATTCAGTATCCAAACTAGCAACTTATAAAACAAATTTGTGGAGATCTAGACAATCTTTACTTTTGATTGTATATGTCTCAACATAGAAGAAAGTGATCTGTATTTGCCTCTTGCTTAATTTGGATAAATAAGCCCCCTGCACTCTACAGAGAACCTCTACACAAGCCAGATATGTAGAGTTTAACCAAGTCAATAGGATTCTATCTCTGAATGTAGTGTTACTGAAACAGAAGAGAATCACGAAGTACTTCAACCATGACTTGGTGTGCTAATTAACAGCAAGATAATACAAAATGCATCTGCCTAATTATCTTTTCTTTATTAAAACTCAGCTACTTGTAACAAATTATTACATGAAAGTTTGTGCATATAGTTTACATATCAAAATCTCCTTTTATCCATCTTTCTATGTAATTTTATAAAACACTTGACATCGCCATCTTATGGTATTTGGATTTCTTCTCTGTGAGACATTATACAACAAAAGATTTTCACTTTATCCTCTGTTTTCCTCCACAGATTCACTTGCCCAAATAATTTGGTTGAGAGCCTCTTGCATAAACCATATAAGGGTTTGTTTATTTTCATTGTTGAATATCCATCTATGCTCTTATAAGAGATTATTCCACCTTTTATTCTAGCTTTGCACAGAAGTGAGGGCTATTAATCGAATTCACCTAAAATAGCTCTTCTTTGGATAATCTTTTTTGGCAATAGCAAAGAAGTAAACCATGGAAAAGGAATCCATTAGAATCATCATACCTAGGAAATAACATGTGCATGTCTAATTATAATAATGTCTTTTGGTAAGGCCTTGATTTTTATACTTGAATACATAGTAGAAAATTGCTCAATGTTCCTACTTCTTGTTATCCACTAACAATGGAGCAGTTATTTCAAACTGACATTAGTGTGTTTATTTTATGGGTGTATGTGGGGATGGGGCTTTGCAATCTTCTTTCTTCCTAAAACTGTTATATAATGTATATTTATTTTATAATTATTTCAAATTTAAGTTTGGTTTGTTTTTTTAAATTGCACAAGGATCTTCATGGTATGTGATATCACCTGAGTGATGTTGAAATGTTCTAGTTTTATTAAGTAGTATTGACTTCAAAATTTGCACAATGAAATAAGATTTGTTATTTTAATGAAAATATCTATTCTATTTTTTAAAGTGTGCTTGTTGTAAAATATTCAAACAATACAGAATTGATGAAGCCAGTAGATTTCACTATTAAATCCATTGGTATTATTAGAATATGGCTCTATGTCCACACATTAAAGTTGACAAACTGAAGGATTCCCCCCCACTACAGTTTAACAACATTCTCAAATGTGATGATATTAATTTGAAAATGTGTATGAAAATTTCCTGGAGATCTTGTTCAAGGGCACATTGTGACAGTTTTTTTTTGGAGGGGGGGTTCTGAAATTCTGCATTTTCTCACAGGCTCTCAGGTAGTATGGATATTGTTGTTTCAGAATTCATGCTTAGCATAGCAAAACAATCCACACTTGTTGTTATGATTTGTTTTAACCTTTGGGTTAGATACTGTTGACTATTCTCAAGTATCCTGCACTTTCTTATGGGAAATCATGGCCCTCTGATAGTAAGTACTATACTATATTACTAGATAATATTTATTTGTTTTTTATTTTCCCCTTGACACATAAATTTTAAAAATTCTTGTTTTGCCCTATTAAGGGCTGATATTAGGAGAGAAGGTGGCAAAAAATTCAATATTGCCTTTGTTCCAGGATACCAACAATGATTTGGATTCACTTGAAGAGAAGTTTTCTGATTGGTTATGAATATGTACTTCAAGTACAAGATATTACATGACCTTATATGCATGGGATTTAAATACTACACTATTATTGCCAGTGGCCAGCTTCTGTTACTGAAACTCTAGGAGTCTGATTACTAAAGGAGGAAGAAGAGGATGCAGCACTGTTATTAAAGGCAGACACAGAATTTTAACATGTGTGGTTTTCCTTGCTTAAGGAAGTATAGCAATAAGTAGTTTTTTTCTCTGTAAAAAGTATTTCATTAACTATTAACCATTTATTGATTCAATTAGTAACCTAATGTCACTTCTAGTCCTGTATGTATCACTTTGTATGGTAGATTCATCCTAACTGAAGTGAGGAGAGTATGCCTAATTCTTTTGGTGACAGATCTGGGTTTTCTTGTCACCCCTCTTAACTGGAAAAAAAGAATCGAAACAAAGAAAAAATGTATAATTAGCTTACTAATGATAAGTGAGGCAGATTTTCCTCTATGAAAAATAAAATTTGAAAGTTCCTAATACCATTGCTGTTTCAGGCATTTCTCATATTTTTGTTAATATTCCATTTTGCATTGTTTTTCTAGAATGTCTTGTTATTTGTGGACAATTGTCTGAAAACACTAAGAAATTATTTTAAAATTGTAGATATCAGTATGATACAAAGTTTTCCACTAGGCACTAGTTTATATACATTTTGCAAAAGAAATTATTGAAAAGAAGCCAAAATCAAAGAGAGTTTGAATCAACCAAACTTTTCAGATATTCGGGAACTCAGTGGTTCATGTTCTTGTAACTTCATATACTTGCTAACCATAGGCTTTGTTTTGCATGGAAATTATTGCATAAATCCCTCCTAGTAGAATTTAGAGAAAGTTGCCACTCCACTCTTTTCTACAAGAATGTTTTGAAAGAAAGCTAATTAACACTACCTTTCAAAAATGACCAAGACACAGGAATATCACAGCATCATCATTGATGACAACCACATCCCAATGTGCTTTGAATATTAAACTTGTCTTTGATTTGGGGAGAACCTTTCCCACAATTCTTTGTGAAATTATCTGTGAGCAGTGGTGTGTATTTGCTTTCAATACAGCCATAGCTCCTGGACCTTTGTACTACAAAGATGAGCAAATAGCAAAACATAGACAGACAGAATAAGAGGAAAAATATAGAGGAATAGACATATGCAACAACTAATTCAACTGCAATGTCTGCATTAAATAAATCAATTACTATCACTTTCATTTCATAAAAAGAATGAGTGTCAGTCCTACAAAAAATGACCAGTTAACACAGAAATGTAGGTAGGGAAAAATCTCTGATAGTGTTAAAGATCAAGTAGCCTGGTGGCTATCACGTATCTCTAAATTGCTCTCATTCTCAGATGATGTAAAGCGTCTGTTTCTCTTTGCCTGTTTTTGTTTAGTTTTATATTCTGTTTTCAAACAGACTAAACTAAATACAAGCTGATGAAAACAGTATTAGACAATAATACAGGAATAACACATAAAGCAATAGTCCCTTGTTACAAGTGAGCAAATGAATAATATTTGTGCATATCTGGAAAACAAGAATTTAACACAATTTGTTGTAAACTTTGTAAATTTAGTGGGCAAATGAATAAGAGCTTTTTAAATTCTTTCTTTTTTCTTTTTTAATATAGGTCTCTTTGTAACTCTATTCTAAATTAATAATGAAATAAAATTTTACCTCAAATTCAAAGATAGACCAATATCTTCCATGCATCCTGATATATCAACTTCGTAGTGAAACCAAGAATCACGCTAATGTGAAACATTTTGGTATTTGTCTAGTTAGCCTTGTACTTCAGTTGCAGTATGAAATATTAATGCTAAATCATGTTCTGAGTTGCCGTGACACTTGCTCCTTAAAGCTTCCTCTTCTACAGAGGATATAGACACATTCAAGAGGGAATAGAAATTGAAACAGTGCAATTTTTTCACTGATAAATATATTTTATGTATATTTAATTAGTCATCATTTGAGACATCTGAAATAATAATTATGCAATAATGTTTGGCTCATGTAAGAATGGATCCCTTGAGATCTCATAAAATATGATGCAATTTAAAGTATATTAAATATATTCATCTTCCCAGAATAAGAAAACACACTACAAAATGTAAGCTTAATGCAAAGGCCAGTTTGAGAAATTTATCTTTGAAATAAAATTTGACTTTACATTCTCATTTTGAAAGATGACTAGAAGTTAAACTTGGGAAAGAATATAATATGGAATTCTCTTATTGAGTAATTTTTACTATATTGGGGATATAAATAAAATAATACTAAATATTTTAAATTATGTACTTGAAACACTCATTAGAAGAACACCTCGTTTAGCTCCATATTATCAAACTTATAAAATCAACACATCGTTGAATAAAAATGAGGGGATGCAACAACTACTATTATGTGAATTTAGCATCTGATCGAGTGCTGGGTACTTAGTTGGTATTTACTAAATATATGTTTAATGGACAAATGAATACACAGACAAATAAGTCCTTGAGTCTCTCACTTGTCTGATATTATTTATCTGTGTATGTGCGTAACATTATGTAAATGACATGGATATAAAGTTGATTTTCAAAGTTTAAAGACTGTAAATGAGCATATACCATTTTAAAGTTGCAAAGTATAAAAGTAATTTATTGTTTATTATCAAAAACTTCAGGAATTTTCATTTCATGATAAATGCCATATGGTAGAAAGCTTTAGGTCTATGTTCAGCATGCTGTGCATTACACAATTCTGAATTTTGGTGGGGGGAAACTGGGTCTCAAGATAATCTTTACATCCTAAAAAGACAAATGAAACAAATTACTTCAGGAAAAAGAATTCCTGTCCTCTTGTCTAGGGCAAGATACACACACACACAGTCGTATGAATCCCAGGACATGTGGTTTAGTTTGCTAAAAGCTACAATTATTTACATTTTCTTATGAAATCCTTTACTAGTAACAGATTTTGAATGCAAAATAGTAGATTTTTTTAAAAATTATCATTTTATCTTGTGCAGTAGTTACCTTTGCAAAGCAGTTTTGTTACAAGAATGTACCTGTCATGACTTTACAGGGAACATTAAGGCATCTTGTTCAAAACAATGATTGTAGATTAAAATTTCCCTTTTGATGCATGACCTACTCATACATAGTAATTATATTAAACTTTAACTGGAAGAAACTGAACCAGTAAGATAAAGCTACCTTTTGCATAATATTTCCACATAGCATAGAAACTTACTGTAATATATGTCAACAGCAAATAATTTTACATTCTTTGATATTTTATTTCAAAATACTGCTATTTACTTCATGGTTTTATTGTAAGTGATTATGCCAAATACTTAAATAACAACTGAATCTATATCACAAATTACTATTATAATGGATTTTTAAATTCAACTTATAAAATATGATTACCAGCAGCAATCAAGTAAGCAGAGTACATCCATAGATAATTCTCGTGTCAATCTATACATTCTGTTGTTTTCAATTAGATCGAGGGTCAGCAAATTTTTTCTGTAATGAACCAGATGAGTTGCTAAATATTTTAGGTTTTGTAGACCAAAATAGAAAATTGAGGATAGTATGTGGGTACATATAATCACAAGAAAACTATTTTGCTCTTCTTATAGATGAAAGTCAATGCATAATAATGAGTAATATTAGAGAATTATTAGTAAGATTTCATTTAATTAGGGTTCAAGTTTAGTCTTCCTCATCATAAATTATTGCAAATGCTCATGTGTTAATTTAGATCTGAAGTGAGATTTTATAGAATCCATCTTTGAAGATGCTTTTAATATATATACTAGCAAATAGTATTATTTTAGTCCAGTAGCATATGATTTTAATTGCACATATTTATTTTTTAGAAGATATTTGTAGAATTCTGCTTTTTTATGGTATTTGTCTCTTATAATGTCATTGCATTTCAGAGTAATCATTTCCAATATAAGCTTGTGTGGCAGCTTCTCAATTGGAAAGTTAAATGAGTTCTGAAATATGGAAATTTCCCTTGTCCTTGCATTAAGATGAGAAAAATGCTGTCAAATCTGCAGCTTGATTTTGCAAAATATACATAGTCTTTCAGCACAGCATCAGTTTAAACACATCTTGATAAATTCTACTTCTGTTTGTTTTGAATTAATGTTTTCTCAACTTTTTTAAAAAATTATTCTTTCCTATAATTGTTCCAAGCAGACTGTTCTTAGAAGATGTTTCTCTAGTCACTTCATACTCAAATTGACACCTCAGGTAAGTGAGCATCACTAGTAACATTATTCAAATCATTTTAAAAACATTGGAAATGATTTGCTTGTACTTGAGTTGGCTATTGTTGCAGCCCTTAATTCAGTCATCTCAAACAAACTGTTCTTGTGGAAAGGATGATCATCTTTTTAAAGATAAGATTGTAAAATCCATACATAGCTCTCTGGCAGAAAAACAAAACAGCAAGTTAGAGCTAGTCTACTGGCACTAATTTGTTGACACTTATACTATATGCTTATGATTCTGAAAGACATACAATTTTGGCATAGGTGTGCTATCACTAAAATGACTTAATAAAAATATATATAAACATATACACACACATATACTGTATATATACCAAATGTATATGACAGTGTTATTTTTGTGTAATTTGTTCTCTTGTTTTGTTCTTTTTGTATTTGAGTTCCAGTAAACATGGATACACATGAATATATTGTAGGACCTCAAGACCCAGGCCCAGCATTAGATGACCAAACCCCTAGGCCTCAAAGCTGCAAGACACATCCTCACCCAACCCCCATGTCAAAACCCCTCCAGCAGCATGTAGCACCTCAGGTGTTGCACAATGTTACCACAAGATGTTCCATGTAGATAACCCTAACGGGCCCCCTATCACAAGATGTTCCTTTTAGACAGTCCTACTGGTTAAACTTGAGAACTAGGTTTAAAAACAGGAACTGAAAGGACAGAATGCAATTTTATGGTTTTTCTGAGAACAAAAAGTTGAAAAACAAGTTTACCCTCCTAGGTGACTCAACTGCTGAATTCAGAGGGACCAATAGAAAGGCTGTTGCTGTGCTAAGCTAAGACCTAACCCACCTGTTCCATATAAAAGATCTATACCCCAAAGCCCGGTGTGCCAGCTCATCGAAGCTCCGGCTGAGGTTTTGCTGTGCACCCGCAGGCGCCTGTGTGAGAATAAACGCCTCCTGCTTTTTGCAGCCAGTGTCTCGTGTGGTTCATTCCGGGTTTGGGATCTGTGGATATTTCATTGTGGAGGTTCCACCGAGATCCAAGATCCCGGTTCCGGTTCCGATCCCGGTCCCTATCCGGAGGACACCCGACATCACTGGGAGGTAAGCTGGCCAGCTCAAACTGACTGTCTTGTTGTCCTGTTGGTTATCTGTTCTTTGTTCCGCGCAGCGTCTGTAAGACTATATGATCCTAGGCATAGTCATTTAGTATTCTGAGTATTCTGAGGCAGTTCTGTCATTTAGTATTCTGAGGCAGCTTGAGAAGGAGTTGATGAACTCGGACTTCTCCCCTGCCACCCTGGGAGACGTCCCAGGGATCAGAAGGGTCCATTTCTTTGGGGCCCCCGGTGTTTCCGAGGGTTACACCATTTTTTTAGGCGACAAAGAAGTACAAACTTCTCCCAGGCCATCTGATTTGTTCGGTTTCCACCGAAGCCGCGCAGTGATCTCACTGTTTGGTTTTGTTTTTGTGTCATTGTGTCTGTCTCTCTATTTCCTCTCTGAAAGTAACATGGGACAATCACTAACAACCCCTTTGAGCCTAACTCTAGATCATTGGCAAGACGTTCAAGATCGGGCAGACAACCTGTCCGTGGCAGTCAAAAAGAAAAAATGGAAAACTCTCTGTACTTCAGAATGGCCAACATTCAACACCAGCTGGCCAGCAGAAGGGACTTTTAATACTGATCTTATTTTCCAGGTGAAAACCCGAATCTTCACCCATGGTCCTCATGGACACCCTGACCAGATACCCTACATTGTTACCTGGGAGGACTTAGCCTCCAACCCCCCCCCTTGGGTTGCTCCTTTCTCTCCACCCAAACCCCCTCTCCGTCCTCCCCTTGAACCCTCTGCTCCCCTCATTCCACTTCCCCCTCCCCAAACCTCTCATCTTTACCCTGTTCTTAACAAATCTGAGACCTCAGTTAAAACAGGGACAACACCAAAGAAGGTTCTACCGCCGGAGGACTCAACTCTAATTGACTTGCTGACTGATGAGCCTCCTCCCTATCAGCCCCAGCCCTTACAAGCCCCTGAACCTGATCAAGCATCCTCCGAGGACGAGAACCAAGAAGGCCCAGTCGCCAATGCTCCCCCGGATCCTTCTCCCATGGTGGGACGGCTCCGGGGACGCCGGGATCACACCGCCTCAGGAGACACCTCCAGAGTTCTCCCCCTGCGACAGACGGGAGGCCCCAATGGCCAATATCAGTATTGGCCTTTTTCTGCCTCTGACCTCTATAACTGGAAAACCCATAACCCTTCCTTTTCTAAAGACCCTACAGCTCTAACCTCTTTGATTGAGTCTATCCTAGTAACTCATCAGCCAACATGGGATGACTGCCAGCAGCTCCTGCAAATTCTCCTCACTTCAGAGGAGAAACAAAAAGTTCTTTTGGAAGCTCGCAAAAATGTGCCAGGGGACGATGGGCATCCCACCCAACTCCCAAATTTGATTAATGAAGCTTTTCCTTTAACCCGGCCAAACTGGGACCATGCGACTGAAGCAGGTAGGGACCACCTACGTCTCTATCGCCAGTTACTCATAGCGGGTCTCCATGCAGCAGGGCGACGACCCACTAATTTGGCTTAGGTAAGACAGACTACCCAAGGGGCAACAGAAACCCCGACAGCATTTCTAGAAAGATTGAAAGAGGCATATCGGAGGTTTACTCCTTTTGATCCTGATAGCGAGGACCAAAAAGGAAATGTATCTATGGCTTTCATTTGGCAGTCCGCCCCAGATATCAGGTCTAAATTGCAGAGATTAGATAACTTGCAAGATTTTTCTCTGGCAGACTTACTGAAGGAAGCCGAAAAGATATATAACAAAAGAGAAACTCCAGAAGAACGAGAGGACAGGATCAGAAAGATGCAGGAAGAACGAGAACTTAAGCTTAGAGAGGAATCAGACAAAAAAGAAAGGGAAAGAGAACAAAGGCGTAACAGGGAACTAAGTAAAATATTGGCCACCGTAGTTCAGGCAGGACATCAGGGAAACAAAGTAAACAGGGACAGGGAGCAAAGCAGACCCCGTGTAGACCGAGATCAATGTGCCTACTGCAAGGAAAAAGGACACTGGGTAAAAGACTGCCCAAAGAGACCCCCCAACCCCAGGAGAGATACCAACCGGGCTCCCCGACTGCTAACATTAGATGAGGATTAGAGGAGTCAGGGCCAGGAGCTCCCCCCTGAGCCCCGGGTAACTCTACAAGTAGGGGAGCAACCTGTGACCTTCCTAGTGGATACCGGAGCCCAACACTCAGTGCTGACACAGACACCAGGACCCATGAGCCACAAAACGACGTGGGTCCAAGGTGCCACTGGGAGTAAACCCTACCGGTGGACCACCATGAGAGAAGTACACCTTGCCACAGGTAAGGTTTCTCATTCGTTCCTACATGTGCCTGACTGTCCGTATCCACTGTTGGGAAGAGACTTATTGGCTAAATTGAGAGCCCAAATTTATTTTAAAGATGGGGGCGTCTCCATCACGGGGCCAAACCAGACTCCATTACATATATTGACTTTCAAATTGGAAGACGAATATAAACTTTTTGACAAGCCCTCGGTACCTATGAAAGACATGGACTATTGGCTTAGTTCCTATCCGGAGGCCTGGGCTGAAACCGGAGGAATGGGATTGGCAAAACAACGGCCCCCAATAGTCATTCATCTGAAGGCCGCTGCTACTCCCATTAATATCAAACAATATCCTATGTCAAGAGAGGCCTATCAGGGCATCAAGCCGCATATCAAACGCCTCCTAGACCAAGGCATCCTAACACCTTGCCAATCGCCCTGGAACACCCCACTACTACCAGTTAAAAAGCCGGGGACTAATGATTACAGACCAGTCCAAGACTTAAGGGAAGTTAACAAGAGGGTATGCGATATCCACCCCACAGTGCCAAATCCTTACAATCTCCTTAGCACTTTGCCTCCTACTCATACTTGGTATACTGTTCTGGATCTGAAAGATGCTTTTTTCTGCCTAAGACTGTCTCCCCAAAGTCAGGCTCTCTTCGCATTTGAATGGAAAGATCCAGAAGGGGGAATCTCTGGACAGCTGACCTGGACGAGACTGCCACAAGGATTTAAAAACAGCCCAACACTCTTTGATGAGGCTTTGCATCAGGATTTGGCAGACTTCCATGTAAGGCACCCTTCCCTAATCATGCTCCAATATGTAGATGACATCTTGCTGGGTGCGACCTCCGAGGAAGATTGCCAGGCAGGTACGGAGAAATTATTGCAAACTTTGGGGCTACTAGGGTATAGGGCGTCAGCAAAGAAGGCCCAAATCTGTCAGACAAAAGTTACCTATCTGGGCTATGAACTCCATGATGGTCAACGATGGTTGACAACTGCCAGAAAAGAGACTATCTCAAGTATACCAACCCCCCAGAGTCCCAAGCAACTGCGGGAATTCCTGGGGACCGCAGGTTTCTGTAGACTCTGGATTCCTGGGTTTGCTGAGATAGCAGCCCCCTTGTATCTACTAACTAAGCAAGGTAACTCCTTTGCTTGGACTAAGGAACATCAATTGGCATTTGATAACATCAAATTGGCTCTTCTGTCAGCCCCTGCTTTGGGCTTACCGGACATTACCAAGCCCTTTGATCTGTTTATAGATGAAAAACGGGGATATGCAAAAGGGGTTTTAACCCAAAAACTAGGGCCCTGGAGGCGACCTATAGCCTACCTGTCAAAGAAATTAGATCCAGTGGCAGCAGGATGGCCACCATGCCTCCGGATGATTGCAGCTGTGGCTCTGCTGATTAAGGATACCACTAAACTGACTTTGGGACAGCCATTAACCCTGTTAACCCCTCATGCCATCGAAACTGTGATTCGCCAGCCGCCTGATTGCTGGATGTCAAATGCCCGACTCACCCATTACCAGTCTTTGTTATTGGACACCGACCGAATTCAGTTTGGTCCCATGGTGACGCTGAATCCAGCGACCCTCCTGCCGCTCCCAGGAAAAGCCGATCCTCACAACTGTCAGCAGATTCTTGCAGAGACACAGGGAACCCGGCCGGACCTCACCGACCAACCGATGAAGGATGTGGAGCTGGTCTGGTACACAGATGGAAGCAGTTATCTGCTCAATGGAGAACGACGAGCAGGAGCAGCTGTCACCACCGAATCTGAGGTAATATGGGCGAGTGCACTTCCGGGCGGAACATCAGCTCAGCGGGCAGAACTGATAGCGCTGACTCAAGCGTTAAAGTTGGCAGAGGGGAAGAAACTAAACGTGTACACTGACAGTAGATATGCCTTTGCTACTGCTCACATACACGGAGAAATTTACAGACGCCGGGGTCTACTAAGCTCAGAAGGAAAAGAGATCAAAAATAAGGCTGAAATATTAGCCTTACTTAAAGCTTTATTCTTGCCTAAAAAGTTAAGTATCATGCATTGCCCCGGTCATCAAAAAGGTAATACTCCAGAGGCCAAAGGGAACAGATTAGCAGATGAAACGGCCAAGAAAGCAGCCCTAGGGCCACAGCTTTTGATAGTGACTCTATTGCCCCAACGAGTAGACCCACCACATGATGACCATGAAGAACACTGGGTCTATGAAGATAAAGATTTAGATGCCATACAAAAACTGGGGGCCACTTATGACCCCGAAAAAAATGTCTGGAAATATCAAGGAAAGACTATCATGCCCCTCAAAAATTCAAAACAATTAGTAAAGTCCCTACACAGACTAACACACCTTGGGGCTAAAAAGATGAAGGAGCTCTTAGAGCGTGGGGAAGGTACTTTATATCTTCCAAACAGGGATCAACTTCTGCGCCAAGAAGCAGAAAACTGTCAAGCATGTGCCCAGGTAAATGCTGGTAAGATCAAAATTGGAACAGGGATCCGGGTAAAAGGCCATAAGCCCGGAACCCATTGGGAAATAGACTTCACTGAAATTAAACCTGGTATGTATGGCTACAAATATCTTCTGGTTTTTGTTGACACTTTCTCTGGATGGACCGAGGCATTCCCAACTCGGCATGAGACTGCTAAGGTGGTTGCAAAGAAATTACTGGAAGAAATCTTTCCCAGGTATGGAGTACCCGGGACCATTGGGTCAGATAACGGGCCTGCCTTTGTCTCCCAGGTAAGTCAGATGGTGGCCAATACATTGGGGATTAATTGGAAATTACATTGTGCTTATAGACCCCAAAGTTCAGGACAGGTAGAAAGGATGAATAGAACCATCAAGGAGACTCTAACTAAATTAACACTTGAAACTGGCACTAGAGACTGGGTACAACTCCTACCTTTAGCTTTATACCGGGCCCGAAACACCCCAGGCCCACAGGGGCTAACCCCATTTGAGTTTGTACGGTGCACCACCATCTGCTGTTAACTTTTATGAAACTGAAACTTATGCCTCCCTCACCCCATCTATGCAGACTCATTTGCGTGCCTTGCAGTTGGTCCAGAACGAGGTTTGGAAGCCTCTAGCCGCAGCATACAAGGAGGAACTCAAAACCCCCTCGCTGCCACATCCCTTCAAAGTCGGAGACACCGTCTGGGTACGCAGGCACCAGAGCAAGAACCTCGAACCGCGGTGGAAAGGACCTTACACCATCCTGCTGACCACTCCCACTGCAATCAAAGTGGACGGCATCACCGCTTGGATCCACGCTTCCCACGTGAAAGCTGCACATCCGCAGGAGCCCACAGACGCCTCTCTGGATCCAGAATGGAAACTGCAACGCACCCAAAACCCGCTAAAGATAAGACTTACACGTTGTTAATCACTCTTGCTCTCTATGCTACTCCCCTCGTCCTAGGTAGTAATCCCCATACCCCCATGAAGTTGACTTGGCAGGTGTATTCCGAAACCGGAAAAATAATTTGGTCTATTACAGCAGCCCACATCCCTGGCACATGGTGGCCTATTTTGACCCCAGACTTTTGTCAACTAGCCGCTGAATCAGACTCTTGGGATATTCCCGGCAACTCACATGACCTCAGTACTTATTGTTCTACCCCCATAACGAGATGCAGACTGGGTCAACATGACTTTTACGTTTGTCCCAAAGAAGGGAGAAACCGAACCCAAGCACATAGATGTGGAAATTATAAAACATACTTTTGCTCCTCCTGGGGCTGTGAAACTACAGGGGACGCTCACTGGAAACCTTCTTCTGATAAGGAATTCATAACAATACTCAAAAACTTCACTCCCCATGGTACGCGCCCCTCTGATTGCTATCCCCCCCCCCTACATCTTACTACCAAGGGGACAAATCATTGCCCTTACGGATACAGTTTACAGAAAAAGGAAAAGAACAGCTAGATCCCTGGCTCACTGGGAGAACATGGGGCCTTAGATGGTTTATGAAAGGAGATGATCTCGGTGTAATTCTCAGAATCAAATTATCTCTAACCCCAATTTTGATGAGCCCAATAGGACCTAATCCTGTTCTTGGGGACCAAAGAGCTCCCTCAGTTCCCAGACAATCAAAAAGTCCGCCCAAAGTACCTCCCAGTGAGCCACCCATGTCTCAAATTGTAACCATAGACTGTCAAACCTCTAGTTACTCCCCCAAACCCACACTCCCTGAAACCGAAAACCGATTGTTAGATTTGATTCAAGGAGCCTTTTATGCCCTCAATGCCACCAACCCAGACCGCACCCGGGAATGTTGGCTCTGTCTCACCTTCGGCCCACCCTACTATGAAGGAATAGCAATAATGTCTGACTGGAACAGTAACATAAACCCTGATCCTAAATGTATGTCCCTGCCCGGCTATAAACTCACCATCACTGAAGTTTCAGGACAAGGGATCTGTGTAGGAAATATACCCCTGTCACATCAACCTCTCTGTAACACCACCCTCCTGACAAATGGCTCACAAAATAACTATTTGTGGGGTCCCCCCGGAACTTATTGGGCCTGCAACATTGGACTGACCCCCTGTATTTCCACGGCAATCCTCAATGCCTCCACTGATTTTTGTGTGTTAGTCCGAATCTACCCACGACTATTCTATTATTCCTCAGAGGAATTTGAAGGACATTTCATGGGCAGGATTCGATACACCCGAGAGCCTATCAGCCTTACCCTGGCAGTCTTGTTAGGAGCAGGAGTATTGGCAGGAATTGGGACTGGGGCTGCAGCTCTGGTTGAGGGCCCCCGACAGCTAGGGATTCTAGAAGCTGCAATCCAACAAGACCTAAGAGCAATAGAAACCTCTGTAACTGCTTTAGAAAAATCCCTAACCTCCTTATCAGAAGTTGTCTTGCAGAATAGACGAGGTCTGGACCTATTATTCTTGAAGGAGGGAGGACTTTGTACAGCCTTAAAAGAAAACTGTTGCTTTTACACCGATCACACAGGGGTAGTAAGGGAGTCTATGACAAAGCTTAGAGAAAGACTAGATGCAAGGGAAAGGTCTCTGCAAAGCTCCCAAAGTTGGTTTGAAAGCTGGTTTAATAACTCCCCTTGGTTAACTACTATATTATCTACTGTAGCCGGTCCCTTAATTGTATTGCTGCTGATCTTAACATTTGGGCCCTGCATATTTAACAAATTAATGCAATTTATAAAAGAAAGATTGTCTGTAATTCAAACTATGGTACTCGCGCAGCAATATCAAGTACTCCCACAGCACCCTGAACCATCAGCTGAGCAAATACCGGACTCTGAGCAGGTAGATCAATGGATATAAGATTATATCCCGGATAAAGAAAAAGGGGGGAATGTAGGACCTCAAGACCCAGGCCCAGCATTAGATGACCAAACCCCTAGGCCTCAAAGCTGCAAGACACATCCTCACCCAACCCCCATGTCAAAACCCCTCCAGCAGCATGTAGCACCTCAGGTGTTGCACAATGTTACCACAAGATGTTCCATGTAGATAACCCTAACGGGCCCCCTATCACAAGATGTTCCTTTTAGACAGTCCTACTGGTTAAACTTGAGAACTAGGTTTAAAAACAGGAACTGAAAGGACAGAATGCAATTTTATGGTTTTTCTGAGAACAAAAAGTTGAAAAACAAGTTTACCCCCCTAGGTGACTCAACTGCTGAATTCAGAGGGACCAATAGAAAGGCTGTTGCTGTGCTAAGCTAAGACCTAACCCACCTGTTCCATATAAAAGATCTATACCCCAAAGCCCGGTGTGCCAGCTCATCGAAGCTCCGGCTGAGGTTTTGCTGTGCACCCGCAGGCGCCTGTGTGAGAATAAACGCCTCCTGCTTTTTGCAGCCAGTGTCTCGTGTGGTTCATTCCGGGTTTGGGATCTGTGGATATTTCAATATAAATCATGAAACTTCTCAATGGAATAGGATTATCCATTGTAATTAACACACCACTAACAAGTCAGTTACTAAAGCTATGGAAATTTTGAGCCAAATATTACATACATTTGAAAGTAAAATGCTTGTTAAATAAATTCTGCTTCAAAAGGTAATAGTCAACACTCAAATCTTCTTAATTGCTACATTTTGTTCTTATCTTTATCTTTGTAAGATTTCTTTGGAAACTTACAAAGTTGTGCAATTATAAATCTCTTCCCAAATCTGTGTTTAATGACTACATATTGTAGCTTAAAATTGACTGTGATGGATATTTAAACACTGAAATGGGCAATTCCTACTAATCAGGACATGAGTTATAGTTTTGTTGATGATCTAGACTTATGAAATTCATGGAGTAAATGCTAATAATGCAGATTCGATGTAAATGTCTGTTAGAGCCGTAGCTGTTACTTTAACAAAAATATTTGAAAATTTTTGTGTAAATCAGCACAGAAGCAACTCAAATCATAGAATGAAGCTCTGATTTTCATCTGTGTTGTTTCAACTTCCCTTGCTTGTTAGTACACTGGAGAGTTTCTGCAGACTTGTCATTGATCATTCCCTATCCTATCTCTCTCCCTGAAGCTGCCTGACTGGACTTTGCCAGACCATCCCAGTGTGACTTTGATCTTAAATAAACTACTCTGCAGAAGAAATGGGAAAGCACAAAACGCTTGCGTACGCCACATCCAGAGCTCAGTGGGCCTCTGTAAATTCCAGCTTACAGAACGTGGCACTAAGAATTCAACTTCAGATTGATAAATGCGCATCGGGGTCGGTTTCTCCACACGCCCCACCCCCCCACCTTGGTGGGGAGGCGCATTCTCCTCCTTCCTGCAGAGCCAGGTTGTCTTTTATGTCATTCCCTAACACTGAGATAGGCTGCATGTTAAGTTCAAATCAGCCTTTGACCCAGGGAGTGTCCTCAGTGAGGCCTGGTGGAGCTTGGCAGGGGATCTCGGCGAGGAAGGAAAGCAAGGGCATCTGAGCAGGGGGCAGATCCCCTGCAGACCCTTGGCTCACTCTCCAGCACCCCTTACTGAGCGGATCCTGTAGCTGGGTCTTGCCTATGAGATCAGGTGCCTCCTTCAGTTTAATCTCAGGCCCTTTCTCTTCCCAGAGCGCAGTCTTTTTCCTGGGAGCCAGGTTCCTCAGAGCGGAACGCATGCTGGCTAGGGGACATCTCAGCTGCTACGGACCCAGGTGTCCCAGCCCTTAAGCGAAGGGTTCCAGAGCTGCCGGCGCCACACCGAAAGCTTGCATCTTATGGATGATGGGTGCTTGTTGCGGAGCTGCTCCCAAGTTGCGTGGGTTTAGCAGCTCTGAGAACTTGTTTTACGTCCCCCAGCGGAAAGATAAATTAATCAGATTCGTTGGCTTGGTTCTCCAGTAGGGTCTGAGCTGTGGGGACTCCCAGGAACCAGCGTGGGGATCCCAGCTCCAGATCGTCTTTGTGCAGGGCGATCCTCAGACAGGTCCTCCCACATGAGCGACCTGCGGTTCCTCTTGTCTTCCTTTAAAGGACCAGCTGGCAGAAACCCGTGGGTTGTGTGGAGTCCTGGGGTCTAAAGCTGGCTGTAGGAGCCCGGGGATGTGGTTCTGAGGCTTGCAACAACCATTTTGTGGCTTCTTCTTCCCATCCCTAGGAGCCATTCTTTAAAGGAACTTCCTCAAAATGAAGTCCATTATCTATCCTTTTGTACCATTAAAGTAAGTGAAATATTCACCATTAAATTAGTTCAAAATATCTTCAGTGTTAATGTTTAATAGTCAAGATTGTTGATGGCTCTTGCCAGCTCTTGTGTGTAAGAGTGTGAAAAGCAGTACAACTTCTCTGGATAATAATTTGACTATGTAAACAATTAAAAAAATACTCTTGGATTTGATTCGTCTATTTCTCAGATCTCTATAAAAATACATGAAATATTTACATATAATATCTTCATCACAATATTATTTATAAAAGACATGAAAAACAACTGGAATTAGTTAACTGTGTTACATACATCTAACCAAACATAAGTTGTCATTAAAAGGTTGAACAGCTATGAATCAAAGAAAAGGGCAAGTGAGAAAACTTCATAAAGACCCCTGTTTCCCAGAGTATCCGTGGATTTTTTTTAAAGAGATTTGATAAAGGGTTAATTTATATATGACAAGAGTATCACAGATTAAAAAATTAAATACTATGTGAAAAATGTCAAAAAAATATGAATATAGATTTCTTAAAAAATTTTTGAGTGTACATAAATAAAAATACATACATTCCATAAATATTAAATTAGGTTCTTGATTTCACAGATCAAATTGTTAATATCAGTAAAGCACTATATTAATGCCAATAGCACTCCCAAACACTCTGCATATTGTGAAAGCCATTCTGGAGGGCAAAATAACGAGTTAATATTTATTGTCTGCCTGGTGTGGAGGAGGGTGCTTTATAGGCACAGGGCAAGAGGAGAAGGGTGTTGCCATCAGTTCTCCAAGAAGATATTGTCTGCATTTGGAGTTTTCACATGTGGACAGAATTTGCCTTCTTTTTCGGCTAATATGAGTCACCTGTCTTGCTCTGACTAGAGGGGTATGGGCAGATAGGACGATTCAATTTGAGGCTTCAAACAGTGTTCTATGAGAGCTAGTAGTGTAGCTTAGTGGTCAAGCACTTGGCTAGCACTTCATGAGGCCCTGAGTTGGATTCCCAACACACACACACACACACAAAGCGAGCTGTGTTCTGCTTGTCCTATTATGTTTATGAGTTGCCCCATGAGAAGAGTACGTCTTTGGAGCCACTCTTCAAAATTTTAGTCTGAGCTTTTGAATAAAAAGCAGACCAGACAAGCCCAGGAGAAAGCATACCAATCAACAGAACTGCAGTTAAATAGCTAAACTTTATTAACATGAGCCCCTAAAAATTGGAGGTGTTTTATTAGGTGTGGTTAGTGCAACAAAACCTGCTTGATACACATTCAAAGGGAAGAAATGCCCCAGCTAAATGCAGTAAGCGCTCTCCATGCCATCCCATTAAAACACCATATATAGTAAATGAATAAAAATAGTTCTAATCCCTGACTATACAGAGAAGTGGGATGAATATGTGCATTCGACAAATAATCACATAAATATATCATATGAATTTTTGTAAGTGTTAGACAAGACAATTGGAAAACCATAGGGTATGAAGAAAACAGAAGGAATTGATTACAATTGGGAATTTTGACTGGAGTTAATTTTAATTGAAAGGTAAAGAACAAGAAGAAAAACAAGTCAGTATGAAGGAACAAAATGAGCAGAAAAGGAGCCTGGGTGCTTGAGGCACTGTGGAAGACTAGCTGCCTGGACCAATTGAGCACAAGACAGGCCTGGGACCCCAGCAAGGTCCAATTTACACAGGACCTTGAGTCCACAGTAAAGATTTCGGGGTTTATAAAAACTACAATGGAGGCCATGAGTGCACATTTCTTTAACACTAAAATTTATGTAAACATATTAGTGTTATCACTAGGGCAAAGCAAATTCAACATTTGGTATACACAAAAGGACTTATAATTTGGAGTGTCTCCAACTGTGAGACTGTGAAACCCTTACCACAGTTCACACATGGGGGTCTTTTTAAACACCATCAGTTGAGACCCTATCCATGTTATCTAAAAATATGAGAGCAGGAAATTCTTCTAAAAAAGTAACTTCTATGAAATACACTTCAAAAAAATTCAAATATCTGTCTCTTCCATTTGGTTGTATAGTCACTTAACTATAGCAGAGAAAGAAAATTCTTCCTTGGAAGTTAAACAAACAAACAAAAAAATCATCTCATTCCTTAGAGCTGGAATCTGGTCCTGACCAGTTACCCAAACTTTAATTTCTGTGCTGTACCACTTTGTACACCTTCTTCCTCAGGATATGGGAATATGGTCATCAGGAACATTCCTATGTCCAATTTAGAATGTCAAGGGACTAAGGATACTTTTCAAAATATTCACATTATACTCTTACTCAAAACATTTTTCCTTCTTAGTTTATTAAAGTTACTCTTTGAGTATTTTTCTCAAGGGAAATACAGTGACATTTATAAAGGTGATGATTTTTAATTTTTTTTTATATTGGGGATTGGACCCAGGGGTGCTTAACTGCTGAACCACCTCTCTAGCCTTTTTTTTTTTTTTTTGTATTTTATTTAGAAACAGCGTCTCAACTTGCAATCCTCCTGCCTCAGCCTCCTAAGCCACTGCGATTACAGTGATTTTTGATTTTTCTGAAAGATTTTGCTTATGTTTGTAGGTGTACATCTCTTTGCCGGCATGGCTGGTGTTTTCTATTTAAGTGGTCATTCTGTATTTTTAATAGCTATCTTTCTCCCCATAATAATAACAAAAATATAGACCTCTCTTAATTACTCTCTTTTTTTGGGTTTGGCCAACCTTGAATTTATGAGAAAAAAGGTTATGGAGGACCCACTAAAAGGATTTCAACCAGTGGTATACTCAAGTCTTATCACCTCTACTTGTTAGAATTGATTGTAAATATCTTTTCCCAACCCTGTATTCATCAATTTGTTATTGATAGCTGAAAACATGCCATGGTTGACATTCATAACAAAGAAATTTTCATTATCAAAGTAATAGTCAAATGCTAGACATGAAAGTTTCTTCTGCCCTCTGACTCCCTAATTCCACCAATTCAGTGGTACACCAATTATTAAACATTAACCTGCACATGATTGATTATGACCCATTCCCTTGAATCATAAACTCTGATGTTAATAATATCTATAGCTTTTTAAGTTATTTTAAAAAGACATATAAAAGTGAATTGTTCACTTAAAAGTTGAATTGAGGGATTTAGGAAGATGGCGGCGAGAGGAGTGCATTGCCCCCATGTGCTGCTTCACTGTGTGGGAGTATGACAAGTCAGGACGGCTAAAGGATATCTTATTAGGAATTTCCAGCAATAGTGGGGTGCTCCAGAACCTGGAGGAAGGATTTCCATCACACGAGGATCGGCTACGGGGACTCAAACGCGAGAGGTTTGTCGCACGGAGGGTAACACTGCTTATTCAGCAAATCGCCCCGCAGCTAGAGTCTGCAGCGCGCGCTGGGAAACGAGGAGATAGCGACGCAGGGATACAGCACTGAAGTTTCTGCCAGCCGTGCAAGCACCGTACTCAGGGCTGAATTCCGGGTTCGAGACGGGGGAAGGAAGCGGTCCATCTCGGTTCTCCACACCGGTCAGACCACAGAGGAGGCCAGCAGCCACCATGTTGGAAAGCTGACGTCACCATCCCTGTTTTCGACTGACTGCAGCTCATTCAGCCATAGAACAGGTAATTTCAGGCTGCCATTCGCCTGCGGCTTGCAGACAGATTGCTAGGGTTCAGTGCCTGGGTGCTTCTTAGAACCTGATCTTATCAGAGCGAACACCGAGCGCGGGGTGGCCGAGTTCACGCTCCTGGAACCGTCCTGGAACCGCCCTGGCCCAGGGCTGCGGAGCCTGCGGAGGCTGCTTCTTGGACCCTGCTCCTATCAGAGCATACAACAAGCACTAAGCGGCCGAATTCCGGCTCCCGGGGGACTGAGCCCGCGGGGACTGCTTCTTGGAGCCTACTCTTATAGGAGCTTACACCGAGCACGGAGCGGCTGAGTTCCGGCTCCCGGAACTTCCCTGGCCCGGGGCTAGGAGCCCGCGGAAACTGCTTCTCGGTCCGGGTCCTGCTGAGGGCAGGTCAGGACTCACCCATTGCTTTGGTTGCTCGGCAAGGGGAACGAAATGCTGCCATTCGCATAGGATACCAACATGGCAGAGATCTGATGTCATCAGAAAGCGGCGGAGGAGAGAACTTCATCAATACCAGCGGCGACATAAACAGTTGGTCTCCTGGTATGGGGGGTGAGGCACAGACACCTGAGTCTCCTCAATTTCTCGTCGAGCCAGAGGGGAGGAGCCGGGCCGCCGCCAGCGCCCAGAGCAGGCCCAGCGGCTCGCCAGCGTGGTGACCGCATGACCCCAATTGGAGAGGGGGCGGAGCGGAGCCGCCACCCGCACCCGCAAGGTGGGCAGACCCGCGACCCAGTGGTACATGGGCGTGGTAGGAGGGGCAGGGCAGAGCTGCCGTTCGCACTTGCAAGGTAAACAGACCTGTGACAGCCTGGCGGGTCAGGCCCAGTGGCCTGCCAGTGTGGTACACACGTCACCCCAACTGGAGTAGGGGCAGAGCAGATCCTTCTCCCACGCCCGGATCAGGCCCTGCCGGTGTGGTGGTCACGTGACCCCAATTGGAGTGGGGGCGGAGCGGAACCGCCACCCGTGCCCGCAGGGTGAGCAGACCTGTGACCAACCTGCAGATCAGGCCCAGGGGTCCGCAGGCGTGGTAGGAGGGGCAGGGCAGATCCGCCCCCCGCGCCTCCAAGGTAGGCAGTCCTACAACAGACCAGCGGATCAGGCCCGGGAGCCTGCCGGCGTGGTACAAACACCACCCTAATTGGAGTAGTGACAGAGCAGAGTCGCCTCCCGTGCCAGGAAGAGGCCCAGCGTCCTGCAGGCGGGGTAGTCACGACACCCCAATTGGAGTAGGGGCAGAGCAGAGCCTCCACCCGTGCCCGAAAGGTGGGCAGATCTGCGACCGACCAGCGGGACAGGCCCAGTGGCCTGCCGGTACGACAGACACGTCACCCCATTTGGAGTAGGGGCAGAGTAGAGCCACCGCCCGCGCCTGCAGGGTAGGCAAACCTGCAACCAACCGGCGGATCAGGCCCGGTGGCCTGCCAGCGTGGTACACTTGTCACCCCAATTGGAGTAGGGGCAGAACAGAGCCGCCGCCAGCGCCCAGAACAGGCCCAGTGACCTGCCGGCGTGGTAGCCACGACACCCCAATTGGAATAAGGAGAGAGCAGAGCCGCCGCCCGCGCCTGCAGGAAAGATACGCAAGCAGTATGAAAAGACAAGGAAAGAAAGGACCACAAGCAATGCAGGTCAACGCAACTTTAGAAGAGGTAACAGCTGCAACAGATGGAATGTCAGATAAAGAATTCAGGATATACATGCTTCAGATGATCTGGAGTATCAAGGAAGACATTAAACAGCAAAATCAGACAATGAAAGATCACTTTGACAATGAATTACGCAAACAAATCTAGGAAGCAAAGGATCAACTATACAGGGAGATAGAGGTTATAAAAAACAAACAAACAGAAATCCTAGAAATGCAGGAAGCAATAAACCAACTTAAAAACTCAATGGAGAATACTACCAGCAGAGTAGAACACTTAGAAGATAGAACATCAGACAATGAAGACAAAGTATTTCAACTGGAAAAGAACATAGACAGCTCAGCAAGACTGTTAAGAAACCATGAGCAGAACATCCAAGAAATATGGGATAACATTAAGAGACCAAACTTAAGAGTCATTGGGATACAGGAAGGTACAGAGCTCCAAACCAAAGGAATGAGCAGTCTATTCAATGAAATAATACGAGAAAACTTCCCAGACTTGAAGAATGAGACAAAATCCCAAATCCTAGAAGCCTACAGGACGCCGAATGTGCAAAATCATAAGAGATCCACACCTAGACACATTATAATGAAGATGCCCAACATACAGAATAAGGAGAGAATTTTAAAAGCGACAAGAGAAAGGAAGCAGATTACATTTAGGGGTAAGCCAATCAGGATAACAGCTGATCTTTCAACACAGACTCTGAAAGCTAGAAGATCCTGGAATAACATATTTCAAACACTGAAAGAAAATGGGTTCCAACCAAGAATTGTGTATCCAGCGAAATTAAGCTTCAGGATGGAAGATGAAATTAAAACCTTCCATGATAAACAAAAGTTTAAAGAATTTGCAGCTAGAAAACCATCTCTTCAAAACATCCTCGGCAAAGCATTACAGGAAGAGGAAATGGAAAATAACAATGAAAACCAACAGTGGGAGGTAGGACAGTAAAGGGGGGGAAAATAATCAAAGAGGAAAACAAACCATGTTTAGTAACAGAAATAAACAAATATGGCTGGAAGAACAACCCATATCTCAATAATAACCCTAAATGTTAATGGCTTAAACTCACCAATTAAGAGACACAGGCTAGTAGAATGGATCACAAAACAAGACCCAACAATATGCTGCCTACAGGAGACGCATTTGATAGGAAAAGACATACATAGGCTGAAGGTGAAAGGTTGGGAAAAATCATATCACTCATATGGACTTTGGAAACAAGCAGGAGTGTCCATAGTCATATCAAATAAAATAGATTTCAAGCCAAAGTTAATCAAAAGGGATAAAGAGGGACACTACATACTGCTTAAGGGAACCATACACCAACAAGACATAACAATCATAAATATTTATGCCCCAAACAATGGTGCAGCTATGTTCGTCAAACAAACTCTTCTCAAGTTCAAGAGTCTAATAGACCACCATACCATAATCATGGGAGATTTCAACACACCTCTCTTGCCACTGGACAGATCTTCCAAACAAAAGTTGAATAAGGAAACTATAGAACTCAATAACACTATTAATAACCTAGACCTAATTGACATATATAGAGTATACCACCCAACATCAAGCAGTTACACTTTTTTCTCAGCAGCACATGGATCCTTCTCAAAAATAGATCATATATTATGTCACAGGGAAACTCTTAGACAATATAAAGGAGTAGAGATAATACCATGCATCTTATCTGATCATAATGGAATGAAACTGAAAATCAACGATAAAAGAAGGAAGGAAAAAGCATACATCACTTGGAGAATGAACAATAGGTTACTGAATGATCAATGGGTTATAGAAGACATCAAGGAGGAAATTAAAAAATTCTTAGAGATAATGAAAACACAGACACAACATATCAGAATCTATGGGACACATTGAAAGCAGTTCTAAGAGGAAAATTCATTGCTTGGAGTTCATTCCTTAAAAAAAGAAAAAACCAACAAATAAATGATCTCATACTTCTTCTCAAAATCCTTGAAAAAGAAGAGCAAAACAACAGCAAAAGAAGTAGAAGGCAAGAAATAATCAAAATCAGAGCTGAAATTAATGAAATCGAAACAAAAGAAACAATTGAAAAAATTGACAAAACTAAAAGTTGGTTCTTTGAAAAAATAAACAAAATCGACAGACCCTTAGCGATGCTAGCGAAGAGAAGAAGAGAGAGAACTCAAATTACTAGCATACGGGATGAAAAAGGCAATATCACAACAGACACTTCAGAAATACAGAAGATAATCAAAAATTATTTTGAATCCTTATACTCCAATAAATTAGAAGATAGTGAAGGCATAGATAAATGTCTTAAGTCATATGATCTGCCCAGATTGAGTCAGGAGGATATAGACAACCTAAACAGACCAATATCAATTGAGGAAATAGAAGAAACCATCAAAAGACTACCAACTAAGAAAAGCCCAGGACCGGATGGGTACACAGCAGAGTTTTACAAACCCTTTAAAGAGGAACTAATACCAATACTTTTCAAGCTACTTCAGGAAATAGAAAAAGAGGGAGAACTTCCAAATTCATTCTACGAGGCCAACATCACCCTGATACCTAAACCAGACAAAGACACTTCAAAGAAAGAAAACTACAGACCAATATCTCTAATGAACCTAGATGCAAAAATCCTCAATAAAATTCTGGCGAATCGGATACAAAAACATATCAAAAAAATTGTACACCATGATCAAGTAGGATTCATCCCTGGGATGCAAGGCTGGTTCAATATATGGAAATCAATAAATGTTATTCACCACATCAATAGACTTAAAAATAAGAACCATATGATCATCTCGATAGATGCGGAAAAAGCATTCGACAAAGTACAGCATCCCTTTATGTTCAAAACTCTAGAAAAACTAGGGATAACAGGAACACACCTCAATATTGTAAAAGCAATCTATGCTAAGCCTCAGGCTAGCATCATTCTGAATGGAGAAAAACTGAAGGCATTCCCTCTAAAATCTGGAACAAGACAGGGATGCCCTCTCTCTCCACTTCTGTTTAACATAGTTCTCGAAACACTGGCCAGAGCAATTAGACAGACGAAAGAAATTAAAGGCATCAAAATAGGAAAAGAAGAACTTAAATTATCACTATTTGCAGATGATATGATTCTATACCTAGCAGACCCAAAAGGCTCTACAAAGAAACTATTAGAGCTAATAAATGAATTCAGCAAAGTGGCAGGATATAAAATCAACACGCATAAATCAAAGGCATTCCTGTATATCAGCGACAAATCCTCTGAAATGGAAATGAGGACAACCACTCCATTCAAAATATCTTCAAAAAAAATAAAATACTTGGGAATCAACCTAACAAAAGAGGTGAAAGACTTATACAATGAAAACTACAGAACCCTAAAGAGAGAAATAGAAGAAGATCTTAGAAGATGGAAAAATATACCCTGTTCATGGATAGGCAGAACGAACATCATCAAAATGGAGATATTACCCAAAGTTCTCTATAGGTTTAATGCAATGCCAATCAAAATCCCAACGGCATTTCTTGTAGAAATAGAGAAAGCAATCATGAAATTCATATGGAAAAATAAAAGACCCAGAATAGCAAAAACAATGCTAAGCAGGAAGTGTGAATCAGGCGGTATAGCGATACCAGACTCCAAACTATACTACAGAGCAATAGTAACAAAAACAGCATGGTACTGGTACCAAAACAGGCGGGTGGACCAATGGTACAGAATAGAGGACACAGAAACCAATCCACAAAACTACAACTACCTTATATTTGATAAAGGGGCTAAAAGCATGCAATGGAGGAAGGATAGCATCTTCAACAAATGGTGCTGGGAAAACTGGAAATCCATATGCAACAAAATGAAACTGAATCCCTTTCTCTCGCCATGCACAAAAGTGAATTCAAAATGGATCAAGGAGCTTGATATCAAATCAGAGACGCGCCGTGTGATAGAAGAAAAAGTTGGCTACGATCTACAGTCGGTGGGGTCGGGCTCCAAATTCCTCAATAGGACACCCATAGCACAAAAGTTAATAACTAGAATCAACAAATGGGACTTACTCAAACTAAAAAGTTTTTCCTCAGCAAAAGAAACAATGAGAGGTAAATAGGGAGCCTACACCCTGGGAACAAATCTTTACTCCTCACACTTCAGATAGAGCCCTAATATCCAGAGTATACAAAGAACTCAAAAAATTAGACAATAAGAGAACAAACAACCCAATCAACAAAGGGGCCAAGGACCTGAACAGACACTTCTCAGAGGAGGACATACAGTCAATCAACAAGTACATGAAAAAATGCTCACCATCTCTAGCTGTCAGAGAAATGCAAATCAAAACCACCCTAAGATACCATCTCACTCCAATAAGATTGGCAGCCATTATGAAATCAAACAACAACAAGTGCTGGCGAGGATGTGGGGAAAAGGGTACACTTGTACATTGCCGGTGGGACTGCAGATTGGTGCAGCCAATTTGGAAAGCAGTATGGAGATTTCTTGGAAAGCTGGGAATGGAACCACCATTTGACCCAGCTATTCCCCTTCTTGGTCTATTCCCTAAAGACCTAAAAAGAGCATGCTACAGGGACACTGATACATCGATGTTCATAGCAGCACAGTTCACAATAGCAAGACTGTGGAACCAACCTGGATGCCCTTCAACAGACGAATGGATAAAAAAATGTGGCATTTATACACAATGGAGTATTACTCTGCATTAAAAAAATGACAAAATCATAGAATTTACAGGGAAATGGATGGCATTAGAGCAGATTATGCTAAGTGAAGCTAGCCAATCCCTAAAAAACAAATGCCAAATGTCTTCTTTGATATAAGGAGAGTAACTAAGATCAGAGTAGGGACGAAGAGCAGGAGAGGAAGATTAACATTTAACAGGGATGAGAGGTGGGAGGGAAAGGGAGAGAGAAGGGAAATTGCATGGTAATGGAAGGAGACCCTCAGGGTTATACAGTGGAGGGGGTAGAGAGAGAGGAGGGGAGGGGAGGGGAGAGGTGGGGAGGGGGGAGGGTGGAGGATGGGAAAGGCAGCGAGCACAACAGACACTAGTATGGCAATATGTAAATCAATGGATGTTTAACTGATGTGATTCAATCTGTGTATGGGGTGAAGGTGGGAGTTCATAACCCACTTGAATCAAAGTGTGGAATATGATATGTCAAGAAATTTGTAATGTTTTGAACAACCCACAATAAAAAATTAAAAATAGAAAAAAAAAGTTGAATTGACTTTTTAGAAAAATTGTTAAAGTTGAATAAACTTTTTAGAAAAGAGGATACACTATAGTTTATTTATGTTTTGGTCATGTTTCATGTATACAGACTTCTAAAAACAAACTCTCCTTCTATGTACATGTGGTATGACACTAACACTAAAGGGTCTGTGGTATACATATGGTTTGATTCTTCTCCCCAGTTTCAGGATGGATAGAGACATACTTCATGCATTGCTGGTGGACACTAAGAAGTAAGAGAGCTGCGGTTATTTTAGGTCTGGATATCTCTTCATCTGTTATATGTAGGTTAACTTGCCTGAATAACTCCATTTCAATCATTTACTTACTCGGTTTTAGAATCAGAATAACATAGGCTCAAATTCTTTCCCATATTTACTGTATGACTTGATAAGATTATTCAACTCCTGTTATGGTTTGGATGTGAGGTATTCTCCAAAAGCTTACGTGTAAGACAATGCAAGAAGGTTCAAAGGAGAAATAATTGGGCTGTGAGAGTCCTAACTCAATCAGTGATTAATCCTCTCATAAAGACTGAGTGGTAAATGAAGGTAGGGTGCTGGTAACTGAGAAGGTGGAAATTGGGGGAGTGGCTTTGGAATATGTATTTGTATCTGGCAAGTGGAGACTTCTCTGTCCCTGCCTCCGTCTGCCACACTCTTCTGCCTTGATGTACAGTCTCACCTTGCCCTAAGGAATGGAGTCTGCTTCCTATGGACTAAGACCTCTGAAACAGTGAGCCCTTAAATAAACTTTTCTTCTTCTACAGTTGTGTTGGTTGGGTCCTTTTAGTCACAGCAGCAAAAAAGCTGACTAAAACAACTCCCAAATTTAACAATATCAATATTAACATGAGGATGCTAAGTAAATTGTTGAATTGTTATTGAATAACTCCATTTCAATTCAATAAGAATGCATGTCAAATGCATTCATGATGCAACACCATGGGGCTAGTGCTCTCTACAGATAGATAATTTGCTATTACTGTTGCTTTTATCATCCACTCACTAAATCCAATGACTATTTATGAAGTATATTTTCTGTTATGAGAATTGTGCTAGATTGGGGGCATAAATATACATATATATGTCTACTGTTTGTCTAATGTATTTTATATACACATTGCTATTAAATGCAGTATAGAAACATATATCTATCATATTAATCTCTATCACTAAAACACCTGAAGTCCAAAAGAAGTAATGACTTCCAGCTCATAGCCAAGCCAGGATTTGATGGTTTCCTGCCAACCCAGTTTGACTCTCTTAACACTAACACCAAAGGGTCTGTTACCCTTATTGTGTCTGACACAATAAAGGATTCTTAGTTCTGAGGCTTCAGAGTGGTGTTCTTCAAGTTGGCTTGGAAAGAAGGATATGAGTTTATCAGATGAGGACTAGAAAGGAAACATTGGGAAAATGAGTAACAGAACGGAAAGTTCGTGTTTTTTAAAAAAAATCATAAGAGGGGGAAAAACCCTAGTTCTAGTAGTAGCAGTATAATATTAATATCAATTTTATACTAATATATTTTTAATTAAGAAATACAGAATATTCTTAGACTTTTAAAATTAGTTATAAAGTTGCCTTCTATACTTTTGTAAATGATCTTATAGGAATGGACACAATATATTCTTATAAAAACTCAAACTCATGATTTTAATAAAATAAGAAAATAGAAAAAATAAGTCTTTTAAAAATTAGAGTTTCCTTTACTCAATGGTTCATAAGGACAAAAAGAGTACAGATTTTGTCTATTTTTAATGATACACTTTTTATGTTAGTTGGGCTAGCAAGGTGAGGATTTGCTGAATCATAGGTTCACACAATAAATTATATACATTCTATTCTGAATTCTAATTGGTTATATGAAAAATCTGTGGAAGGAAATTTTTGGTGGTGACAGATGTCAAATACTTGTTTACACCCTAAGTGGCTGATTGTGGAATTAGGGCAAAAATAATGTAAAGTGTTTTTGCAGAAATAATCTCTTTCATAAGGATGTTTCCTTCACTATTTCTGTAGTCTTTCACTCCATCATAGCTTGAGTCCTACCCTGCTGGGCATTCATGGTCAGCTACTGCAAGGCAGCCTGTTCTTATATTCCCTTTGATTTTTCCTGGGAACATCTTGTAAATACCAAGTCTGGATTGCTGCTATGCTCTATTTCTCTGCTTTAGATAAGAAATATTGCCAGAACATTTTAATTTAGCCTCACAAATGGAACCACCTGAACTTCATATTCTTCTAGGTACAGCAGTTTTCTCACTGTTGTCAACAGTGCCGCTTAATTTCTGCTTAACTACAATTTATTACCCCAATTAATTCTTGCCAAATTTATCTATTTTATTCAAGCCCCTTATTCCTTTTCCTGTGATTCTGTCGTTTCTTTAACCCATTGGTTTTGTTTGTTTTGGTTTTGTTTTCTTCTAACCAAGTACTTTCCAGACTTTTATCATTTTAACTTCTTCTTCCCTAATAATTTATAACTTGGTTTCCATATATTTCCTAGCGTGTTCAAGGCATAATCTAGAAAATTGAACTGGATATTAATTGTAGCTTCACCATTTCTGGCCTATCTTTCTGGACCTACATTACCTCATATGTAGATGAACAATAGTAAAAATGTGAGAGTGAAACCAGGTACAGCACACAGAGTATCTCTCAGGTCTCTGCTAGAGACATGTGTGCAATACATATGGAACTATTACTTTCTTTTGGTTAATATTGTTTTCTCCTCTCATTAGTCTGACCATTCCTTCTGTATCTCCTGTGCAGAATCTTCTCACCTCAATGTTTTGATTGTAATCTATTTTTTCTTCATTATTTCCTATAATAATTTTAGTTACAATCAAAAAGTAAAGGCTTATTCTATGTGTGTACATCTGAATCATGCATTTTTACCAAATCTTGGATTTTAAAGCAGCTTTATTAATTACTTGACTGGACTTTATTATTGTAATAAGAGACTTAATTTTCAGAAAAATCAAGTTACTTTTTCTAGAAGCACAGGAATGAGTGGTGATAGAACCTCCGTCTTCTGACTTTCAGACAACTTATCTGCCAGTTTTTTTTTTTCTCTGCAGCTTCAGTGTTTCACTTCGAATCACCTGGTTATGCTACAAAAGTCTTGCATTTTTTGCAATCATCAAAGAGAGTTTCACACAAATCATTTTTCTCTCAATTTTCACTTGAGCATTTTGGTTATGATTAGTTGTGATGGAGCAAGATTTAGACTCAAGTCTTACTTGTTTCAAGGAGTTGATTTTCAAGAAATCTTGCTCAAGAACTCAGGCTCACACTTGCCTTGTCCTCAAAGCTGAGGACTTCATTTCTGAGTATCATTCTGTCTGACTGTGTGAAAATGTTACACCAAAATCACATAAGCTATGAAAAGATTTTAAGAGACATGGGCTTATAATCCATTATACTTTATTAATATACAATACACGTTTTTTCTGATTCTATGAATAATCAATTTGGATTATATATAGCATGTTAATTTAAGTTAAATGGACTGTTATTTGTTGTTTTTTTCCCGCCAATATTTTGTCTTCTTTAACCAAGATTCCTTTGTGGCACTGAAAACAATGAGTTACTATGTGGTAAATCCTCTCAGGGATAATTTATACACCCAATTCTTAGACACTCTCATGTAGCACTCAGATACATCTTAATGTGAAGCAATGACAAAGACATTCCTGCACAGGCTATTATATGGTGGTAGTAATAAAACCTGGCTAACTGTGGGGAGTACATTGGGATGTTTTATGACTAGCAGTTGATTATATGAATTATAAGGAGAAGAATCTGGTTACATTGTGATAGACTAACCAGCTTCAGCAAATAAATTTCTTTACTATCACTATTTCCAAATGAAATACAACATCATTAGCATTGGTTTCTCCAAATACACCTGCTCTTATGTTCAGTATGGAAACTTAATGTCATTTTATTTGAAAACATCTTTATTTTCTCCAAATTAAAGTTGCATGTACTTTATTATTTGTCACCTACATTTCAATAAACATGGTACAATATTACATAACCTGAGAATATTTTCTCTGATGTATTTTTTTCACAATTTTTATTGGTGCATTATAGTTGTCCCTAACAGTGGGTATTGTCTGCAGGTGCCATTTGTAAAAAGAATCATTGGCAAACTATATCTTCCCAAAGAAAAACAATAAGAATGTATGAATTTTGCTCTAAATTAGAAATGTAGAGGAATGAAAGAGTTAAGCCTAAACAAAAAGTAACATTGAGATGAGTGTTCAGGAATAAAACAGAATTTCTCAATTCTCATGATGGATATAATTATCTTTAGAGAAATTTGAGGTAAAACATGAAAGAGAAATCACATGTAAATAAATGTCCTACGAGAATATATTAAGAGACATGTTACCATCCATTATACTTTTTGGAGCACCAGAAGACAAATTAGGATTGTGGGAACTGATGAATCATCTTAGAGTCAGATTTTAGCTCAATCAAAGAAAGAAATTTTGACAGAGATACCTAAAATGAGAATGCATTCCATATTAATCACTAAAATTTTTATTGTTTATTATTTTTAGACAGTTTTTTATATAACATATATTGGGGTTCAGGAGAGGACCAATATGCAGCAGAATCATTTCAGCATAATGCTTTAAAATAAAGTGATCACATCTTTTATGATCCTAATAGCAATTTGTTTGAGAGTGAAAGAGGATGCTAATAATAAGTTTGGGAACAAAGTCCATATAGTAACTATCTAGAACCAATATCTCTGACAAACTGGTTCTCTCTCTCAGGAAAATACTAACTCAATGATTCCCTGTATCACAGTGTCATTGATAATGATGATGATGATGACGTGATGGTGATAGGAACCACTCCAATAACTTTTCCTATAGTACAGGTATGGTTGGAAATGATTTGCATATAAAGGACATTTATTTGCATAAAGAACATTTAGATCTGTATTTTGTAGATAAGGACAATTTCAATTTAATTTCCTAGATTTATTCAAGGTCATACAGCTGCTAAGAGATAAAACCAGCTAGTAGCAACAAAAATCAGGATTCCAATTCAGATGATCAGCTTCTAGAACTCAAGAAGCTAACCACTAGACTAGACTGAGATACAGGGTTAAAATTTTATTTTAAAATAATTATACATTACAGGAAATTACAAAAAGTTTGCAAAAAGATCTTTTGTTCCTTTCTCCAATTCTCCCCAATGTTACATCTTACATGAGTAGAGTACAATCTCAAGCCCAGGAAATTAGCACTTACACAATGTCTGTGGATAGTTGCTATGCCATTTTATCACATGTAGATTCATGTAACTAACACAGCAACAATTGTCTAGTCAAACACTACAAAGACTTCCCTCATAATTACATCTTTATAGTCATGCACACCTTCCTGACAACTAACCTGTCTGTTTTTTTCTATAATTTTTCATTTTTCAAATGTTTTATAAATGGAATCACATAGTGGGATAACTTGTGAGACTGACTCTTTTCACTCCTCATGATACTAAATATATATATTTAATGGACAAATTCAAATGTATCAGTTGGATATTCCCTATGGACAAAATTTAATTTGATTTTATAATAAAATATTTGCTTAAATATAATTTGTATAAATAGCATGCAGAAAATACATGAGAATTGAAAACCATTATGGGATACATATATTAAAATACTGGATGGAAAAAAACACATTTAAATGGGATTAACTGTATGAGAATCTACATTTTGTTTGGACTTATGATTATCTTCTAATGATTTCCTGTTTATTTTGTATAACATCTTAAATGATCTGTTTTGTTGTCTATAAACAGAACAATTTGATGTGCTGCTGATAGTTTAAAAGAATATAATTTAGCAATCAACATTCAAATTTATTTCAAATTACATTCCCAGACATGGGAAAATATTAAAAAGAAATTAAGAATTTCTCTCCATTAGAGTTTTAGTTAGAATCACTTCATTTAATGACAGCTTCAAAGTTAATAGGCAGGCAATTATGTGTCTCCACTAATCACACTAGCTGCTAAAATTGTTTCTCACTTCTCATTTCCAGTCGGCTCTACAAAATAATGTTATCTATAAGATGATGCTTCTGACTGAAGAAAACAAGGGAAGCAAATAATCAAGCCTAATTGTCAGTAACATTTACATCCAAAACATTCTAATTTACAAATCAGCTTAAAAACTCAACAGCTAACGAGAAGAACACTGATTTTTTTTGTTCCATTTGCTATTTATTTATTTTTGATAAAAAGGAAATGCTAATGCGCTCTAAGCCTTTATCCTCTTATAGGTGAAGTTCAATTGATTCATCTTCAGACAGGCAGTCAGGTTGACTCTGTAATATGAGCTGCTCTACACCTGGCCCAGCACCAAACATATAACCTGTGCTTCGGGGATAAAGAAATGGAGCAAAACAAAGAACATGTACAAACAAAATTTTAATAGAACTTTCCTTTAAATCCCACAAATGAAAATTTACCTTTTTCTTTACACAAAAAGAAGTAAAAGAGTACAGTTATGCATGAATCATGAAGATAACAAAGACAACTTAAGTATGTCTTTGAGGACTTCATTATGGGAAGTTCCATTGTCATGTTCACAGAAGTCAAATTGTTTTCATCTTTTCAATGTAGAATCAAGCGCCCCTACCTTATTCACAAAACAATTACCTGAAATATCTGCAAATACATCATAGGATAACAAAAAACTAAGCCGATAAATGGCTAATATGAACACAAGATCCTTTATATATTTATATTTTAATATAAACAAAGAAATGAAATATCAAACACCACCACCAACGATAACAAAAAATGAACAAACAAACAAATAACCTCCTCATTTACAGATGAACTCACTTTCACCTTTGTAGTCAGGTATTTGTGTGTGTGTACTACATTTTTTAAAATAAAATCTGCCCAGATAAAGTAGAGCATCGTCCCCTTGAATTATACTGATCCTTAGTGCAGCCTTTCATCTCACCTTGTTAATAAATGTGAATTAATTATATATATACAAATCATCATAAAATATATATTTAAATATATATTTCATATATATATACTATATATATACAAATATATAGAGAGAAATATTTATATAAATATTATATATAAATATATATACAAATCAGCTTATTATATATACATATATATAATCGTTAAGTCATATGTAATCATTCATTTGCTACTCAAGAAGTATACATCAAGCCCTTAAAATATATAGCCATTGGAAATATATAAATGTGTATTGTTTGAATTGCCTCTAAATTATAACTAACAACAGGTATATATACATGGAAATTAATTTAACTATATATGCTAATTTCTAGAAATATAGTTCTTAGAATTTTATGAAGACAGAGTAAAGTCAGAGAAAATTTGTTTTCACAGAGAGAATGGGGAAGATGGACAGAAAATATAGTAAGTTCCCTACGATTAGAATCAAGAGTGGCTGTCCAAATATTTAAGTCCAAATGCCTAATTTGCAGGTAGAGACAAAAAGGTTCAAAACTTTATAATAGCTAATTAGATTATATCTTGACTGGATTCCAACTTTTTAAACATCTTAACTGCTGACTTTACAGGGTTGTTGTGAAGAATAAATGAGTTGTAATATAAAAAGTCCTTGGCTAACATCAAGACCTTAAAAAATATCCAGGAAGAAGTATGCAATGAAAATTGCATGAACTTGGGATAAAACATAGTCAGGTTAAAATTACCTCTCATTCTAATCTGGCATTAACTATTGCTTGGTCTCATTTTCGAGTCTTTAATCATGGAGAGAATAATTTCAATAATTCACAATTGATTAGCTAGGCAAAAATTTATCATTTTAATAAATTTATCATTTTATAGATGTATCATATCATTAATCATTTAATACCTGGTAGATTTTTTAAAAGGAGATTTTCTTGTTCAGGGAAAATGAAAACTCAATATTTATTTTGTATTTGAAGATGATATTTCTACTAACGAAGCTAAGAGAGTTCAATCGTATAGCATGAGCAGATTTGGTGACTGTGTTTTGATTTTCTGGTCTCTGAGCAAACACTGAACAGAGAAAAATTAAAAATCCATGATTTAAGAACTATTTAGGAGGGGAGGGGAGGGGGGATAGTAGAGGATAGGAAAGGCAGCAGAACACAACAGACACTAGTATGGCAATATGTAAATCAATGGATGTGTAACTGATGTAATTCTGCAATCTGTATATGGGGAAAAAATGGGAGTTCATAACCCACTTGAATCAAAGTGTGAAATATGATATATCAAGAAATTTGTAATGTTTTGAACAACCAACAATAAAAAATTAAAAAAAAAAAAAGAACTATTTAGGGCCCTATTAAAACTCTCATGAAAAAGATTACAGTGCGATTTGCTGATTTTTTTTTGTGTGTGTGATGTGACCCTTTTCCATAAATCTAAACTTTTAGCATGATGCATGATGCATATGAATGGCTTTGGGGTTTGTTTTGTTTTATATTAGTGGAAACTGAAGAAGCATTTGAGATTTATACTTAGGTATGAAATGTAATAGACCGGATATGTATATGAAAACTCTGGAGATGGGAAATATAAGCAGTGAGAGTACAGTGACATCTGAGGGAACATCTATAGAACATTGAGTCGGGATTTCAAATCAACCATACTTACCACTCAAAGGCCAGGAAGTCCATAGTTGTCTTCTTAGTTGATTTGATTTGAAGATTTAATGAGATAATGAACATAAGTACCTAGGTGTTATGGGACATTTTGGACTGTCTATGCAGATAGTCCAAAATGTCCGATAACAAATAGGTACTTTTGTTCATTATCTTTGGCTGCCGGCTTTGATATCAATGGATCTGAGGTCTTTGTAAATCAGGATAGGGCTAGAATTTGACCCCCAAAGGAACATTCAGATATGCTTTTCATATTTGGAATTTGCAATTGGAACTAAGAGAAGAATTTAGTGTTCATGTGTCTGAAATGTGTGTGTGTGTGTGTGTGTGTGTGTGTGTGATTATTGTGCAGACATAGCCTTATGTAGGACAGGAGGAATGAAAAGATAGGTGAAAGAGCTGAGAGGATGAATTGTACTGTCGTATACACACACACAACCAGAAAGTGTCCAAGAGTGAGAAGGGTGAAAATGGATTCCTGTGTATGCCTTGCAGGAGACACTTGTGAAGTCTTCAGTGTAAGACTAGAACAATGCATCTGAGGTTTTTTAAAACCTTACTAAGGGGAAAATAAGGATTTCACCAGTGGAGACTGATCAATTCGTCTAGTTACAGGTCATCAGAACAGTTGTGTTCCACCTAGTAGTTTTAGGAGTTGTATTTCAAGCAGAAAAATGGAGCTCCAAATGAATACACTCAACTTTAAAAAATGGAATTATTTAACCTAGGCATCTTGTTTACAAATTTTAGATGTTTAAAAATTAAATAATTTTCATCCTAAAAAACATGTTAACTTTATTTCAATGAAAACATTACTATATTTTCTGGTTGAAGCATTCTTTTCTTGGTAATTAGGAACAATAGATTCATCAAATAATTAGGAACACTAAATTCAGCATATGATCTGGACACAACAAGGAAATATTTAAGTGGTTTATTAGGGCCACAGTGGTAGAAACCACCCTGTCATTTTTCACTCTTTGATTCCCAGTACCTTTCATTTTGGCTTTGCAACAAATAGCTCCATTCATTGTTTATAAGCCAAAATAATGTTCGAAGATTACTTTGCATCTTATTGGATGGCACCCCAAACTCACAAGTGTTCTCCCAACTATCCCATAACTGAGTCCTGAACAGGTCTGGATCTTGGATAAAGCAAGGTATTTCTGGATGATGAGATTCATAATAGATTTGGGAAGCATTTTGCCTCACTTACTTTGCAGAAAACTGAGCTCCTCAGACAAATGATACTATATGGGACACCATAATCACAAATAAGTCAATGGGTAGTGATAATAATAAAAGCACCGTGAACAAGACAGGTATTCAGAATAAGGGTATTTCATGGTGAAGAAAAAATGCCCTCTTGATATAAGGATTCTGCTGGAACCACCATGTTCTCCGGTGGCTGGTCAGTTCAATAAGAATCAGAGATATGAGCTGGGTGTGGTGGCATAGGCCTGTAATTCCAGTGGCTCAGGAGGCTGAGTCAGGAGGATCATGTGTTCAAAACCAGCTCAGCAAACTAGCAAGGCCCTAAACAAATTAGTGAGACCCTGTCTCAATACAAAATATAAAAAGGCTTGGGGATGTGGATCAATGGTTAAGTACTCTTGGGTTCAATCTGCGGTACCAAAAAAAAAAAAAAAAAAGAATGAAATAGAGACATGAGGAACTTAAGCCTAACTTCTGTTGTTAGAAAATTGGAAATACAGCAAGGGCAGTGCTCAGATAATGATTGTATGGGGGTATACCATATTCCATAATCATATTTCTATCCTGGGTATAATATTAATAATCTTGCCTCAAAGCAGGTTATATTGTCTACATGATTATTAAGACCCTCCTTTGCAATAGGGGTTTGTTCTGGATATTAGTACAAACAAATTAGATATTCCACCTGAAGCTTTTTAACCCATTAAGGATCATGGCAACCTTCCAAGAGGTTCAGGTTAAGAGAGACAGGACAATGCAGAATGAGGAGGTGTAACCAGATTCTGAAACATATATATATAAAACTTCCCTGTGTTCTCAGAATGCTAAAGCCTCATTTAACTCCACTTGAGATTTCTGTGTCACTGTGCACACCCAACTTTATGATTTGGTAGATACGAAGTCATTCATAGATGGGCAGATGAGGTTATATGTGTACATGATGTTACAGGTCAGGCATTTGGCCTCTATCAGTGCCTACAAGCATGCCCAGGAGCTGAGTTTCAAGATAGGCACAAGTTTTTTTTTTTTTTTTTTTTTTTTCAGAGAGGCCTAGTTGCTTTAAGAGCCCATCTCATGTTTCTCCTATCAGGAATTCCCAGATGGTCTATCAGCATTCCTATCTGCAATAAACTTATGGAGCACTGTTGAATCTTCTGGCCTTATGGCCCAAGAAGGAAAGTATCTTACACCATAGTTGCTCCATTTTCAGAAACTTTTCTTGCTCTGGTCTTTTATTAACTTTCTATTTTTGTGTAATAAATGACTATAAATTTAATGAGGTCTAAATCCACAAACATTATCATAATATCTATAAGTCAGAAATCTAAGATGGGTATCACTGAGCTAAAACCATGGTGTTGTTTAAGCTGTATTTTTTTTTCTCCCAAGAGGTTAACACTGAGGATCAATTTCTTGCCTTTTCGTTCAATAGAGGCTTCCCTCATTCCTTGTCTTTCGACAAATACTTGTTTCTCTGTCTTCAAATACAACAATGCCACATCTCTCTGACCTTTCTCCCATAGTCACAGCTCCCTCTATTGCAACCATGGAAAACATTCTGTTTTTAAGAATCCATGGATTTCATTGGGTCCATCAATATAATCCATGATTATCTCCCTAACTCAAGGTCTTTAACTTATATCTGAAAAAAACCCTTTTTCAAGCAATGCAACATATTTAAATATCATTGGGCCATTATTGTGGCCAGTGTCAAAACTACATGTTAAATGACTTGAGGAGCATATTCTATGAAGTGCACATTGTCTTTAAAATTTAAAGAAATTCACTAAATATTGTATCTCTTTCAGGTTAAGAGAGACAGGATACTGCAGAACAAGTAGGTGCAACCAGACTCTGAAACAAAAATATATAATTTCTCTGTGTTCTCAGAATGCTAAAGCCTCATTTTAACTCCACTTGAGATTGCTGTGCTACCGTGCACACCCAACTTTATGATTTGGTAGATCATATAAGAAGTCATTCATAGATAGGCATATGAAATTACATATGAAATATGTATATGATGTTACAGGTCAGGCATTTGGCTCTATCAGTACTTAGGAACATGTCCAGGGCTGCAAGGCAAAGCAATTTATCTTTCACTTGAAAGCCATATCTGGACATTCCTCAGTTTACAGGATTTCTAAGCATTATGAATTTAACATTTCTCTCTCTGAAATTTCATGAAGTTTCTCTCTTCCTTCAGACATGGGTCATATCAATACATTTGAGATATTTGCTGCCTCTTGTTTACTAAGTCTGATTAGAATGAGGTCATGAATATATTGAGCCAGTATAACATCCTGTAGGATGCTATAATAATCAAGGGCCCAAAACATTACAGTATGACAGATAATCAGAAACTTGACACATTTTTGAAGCAAATGAATAATGATTAAACACAGTAGGTTGGTTTAATAATTATACTTGTGTTAGGAGGACACTTGCCAGATCAAAATCTGCACGCTTGATAGAATGTATAAGTTACTTTACTGTAGCCAAAAGATCACACCTGAAACATTAAGCTACAATTAGTATCACTGCCTACTTACATTTAATGGAGATCATTATTTTTTGTGACCTCTTTTCAAATCACAGAGGCAAGAATATATAGATGCTTCTTTCAACAATCTGATATTATTTTCCTCATTCAAAAATAGAAAATAAAAAATACCTATGATGGGGCTGGGGATGTGGCTCAAGCAGTAGCATGCTCACCTGGCATGCATGGGACGCTAGGTTCGATCTTCAACACCACATAAAAATAAAATAAAGATATTGCATCCACCTAAAACTAAAAAAATAAATATTTAAAAAAATAACCTATGATGGATAGGATCAAGCATAAAGATTTACAATTTTCTGTCTTCATCAAAATTATAAGAAGAAATGTAATAGGACATCTCTGGGGAAACAGATAAATGCTACCTTTAAAGATGGGAAAGACAGTTTAACAAATCATCCGGGTCCATCGTTGATTGATTTATGTTAATCTTTATCATATAACTTATAGACGTTCTCTTTCTTTTTTTTTCCTGTTTTTGCCAAGAAAATTTTATTGTCATAGAACCTCGGTCACACATTATGTAATTTCTATGGCTGTTTTTGCACACAATGGCAGAGTTGAGTCATTCCCATAGAGATTGTGTTGTCCACAAAGTCTAAAATATTTATTATTGGGCCTTTTCTTTTTTTTTTTTTTTGATCTTGACATATCATACATTTAATTTAAATGCGGTATGAATTCTCATTTTTCCACGTGTATAGATTGCAGGATCACATTGGTTATACAGCCGTGTATATACATACAGCAATCCTAGTGTCTGTTGTATTCTGCTGCCCTCCCTTTCCCCCACTCCCCTCCCCTCCTCTCCCATCACCTCTCTCTACCCAATCTACTGTGACACATTTCTCTCACTCTGTTTTTTCCTTCCCCCTCACACCATCGTATATGTATTTTGTATAACGATGAGGGTCTCCTTCCATCTTCCGTTCTCTTTATGACTGGAGGACTTAGAGTTCTTTGAAAATAGCGGCAGTGTCTAGTAATCTCCTTAAAGCTCTAGTATTTTCCTTTTGTCTGTGTTCAGTGACCCTAAATAATGTCGACAGGTCACTTTGGGGAAGGTTAAGAGGATGATTTACAATAAACACTTCTGGCAGATTCTAAAGTTTCTTCCTTCAAAGGCCTCAAGGTACAGGAACTGCCTAAGATACAGATCTAAGTGAGAACATAGGTTTTGATGCCTTGCACTGTGTGCAATGTGTTTCCTTATGGACAAACTGTGATTTCAGGCCCCTTTCCTCATCAATAAGCTGTGAGTCCAACCCATGTTCTAATTAAGGTTTTAGAGAAAATGCAAAATGTGGATGCATCCTGAAGAGATGGATCATTTTTTTTTTTTTGCAAAATAACTGCAAATGGAATAAGAAAGGATTTTTTATCTCTCAAGGAATAAAGGAGTGTTTCCACCAAAAAGTACAGAGCAATTTACTGATTCACACATTCATCTCAGTCAGCTGAAATATCCCCATCCAATTTTCTGTGTTGTATTCCATTTTTCTCTTATTTTATAATAAAATTTCATCTGATACATAAAACATAAACACTATACATATTAATAGTGCACCATGTGATGTTTTGTCACTGTGCAGTGTTTGATGTTTAAATTATGGTAAACACATCTATATCTTCAAGCATTTGCAATTTCTTTAGGTTGAAAACATTCAAAATTCTTTCCTCTAGCTTTGTAAGATCTATGGTATATAATTGTTATTTATAATCATGATATCGTGCACTAGCACACCATAACTTCTTGCTCCTATCAAAATGTAAATTAATAGGCACTAGTTGAACTTTCTCTATCCACACTATTCTCTTGTATTTCCAAGCCTCTCCCAAATTCTATGAGACCAATTTTTTAAAAGTTGTACATATAAGGGAGATCATGGGGTACTTGTGTCTGTTACTGGCTTATTTCATTTAACATAATGGTCTCCATTTCCATCCATGTTGTTGCAATTGACAGGACTTCCTTTGCTAGTATGGCTGAATAGTATTCCAATGTGTATGTGTACCACATATTATTTACCTATTTATTAGGTGATACATTTTTAAGTTGTTTACATTTCTTGGCCATTGTGAATAGAGCTGCATTGAATAGTGCAGATGTGTCTTTATTAGACTGATTTCATTTTCTTTGTATACATACATGGTAATAGGATTGCTTAATCATATGGTAGTTTAATTTTTAATTTTGTGAGGAACTTCAAAATGTTTTCCATAATGGATATACTAATCTGTGTTCTCACCTACAGGGCCCCAATTTTTTCTTTGCTAAATATCTTCAACAGACAACACTTGTTATTTTTTTTTTTGTCTTTTGAATATTAACCTTTCTTACTGGGATGAGGTGATTACTCATTGTGGTTGTGATTTGAATATTCCTGATGATTAGTAATTTTTAGCATTTGTTAATACATCTTCCTGTAATTTTTATGTCTTATTTGGAGAAATGTCTATTTAGGTCTATTGCACATTTAAAAAAATTATGCTATTGAATTATTTGAACTCTTTATATATTGTGGATATTAAGCCTTTCTCACATGTATATTTTACAAATATTTTCCTCATTCTATAGGTTGTGTCTTTACTCTGATGATTATTTCCTTTGCTGTGCAGGGGATTTTTAGTTTGGTATAATTCTATGTGTCTACTTTTGCTCTTGTTGCCTGTACTTTGGGGTCTTGCCCAGAAAATCCTTGTGCATTTTAAAGTTTCCCCTACATTTTGTTGTAGCTATTTCCACAGCTTCAGGTCTTACATGTAGATCTCTAATCCATTTTGAGTTGATTTTTGTAAGTGGTGAGAAATTGGAGTCCAGTTTCACCCTTTGCACGTGGATATTTAATTTCCCCAACAATGTTTATTGAAAAGAGTGTCCTTTCATCCATGCATGTACTTAACAGCCGTGTTGCAGATCAACTGGCTATAGATGCATGGATTTATTTCCAGGCTCTGTTTTCTGCTCTATTGGTCTAGGTGTCTGTTTTTATGCCAACATCATGCTGTTTCATGACTATGACTTTGTATATGTTTTCAAGTCAGGTAGTGTAATGCCTTCTGCTTTTTTTTTTTTTTTTGGGGGGGGGTTGTTTGTTTGTTTTTTAGTGGGGGGGGCAGGTACCAGGGATTGAACCCAGGGACACTTAACCATTGAGCCACATCCCCAGTCCACTTTTATTTTTTATTTAGAGACAGGGTCTTGCTAAGTTGCTGAGGGCCTTGCTAAGTTGCTGAGGCTAGCTTTCAACTCTTGATCCTCCTGTTTTAGCCTCAGAGGCTCTAGGATTCCAGGTGTGCACCATTGTATCTGATCCTTCTGCTTTTTATTTATTTATTTGTTTATTTTCCCGAGATGACCTTGGTTATGTGTGTGTGTGTGTGTGTGTGTGTGTATACAAATTTTAGGAGGGATTCTTCTAGGTATGTGAAGAATGTTATTGGTATTTTGATTGGGATTAGATTGAATTTATGCATTCATGGGGGTAGCATATACATTTTAACAATATGTTTCTTTCTTTCCGTGCATGAACACAGGTGACTCTTCATTTATTGTATGTGTGTCCTCTTCAATTTATTTCCATAATATTTTATAATTTTCATTGTAGAGATCTTTCACCTGCTTGTTTAAATTTATTCCTAGGCATTTTTGTAGGCATTATAAATAAGGTTGCTTTGTTTGTTTCTATTTCAGATCATTCACTACTGGCATTTAGCAACAAAACTGATTTTGTATCCTGAAAACTTACTGTTTGGATTTATTCTAGTATCTTTTCATGGAGATGTTGGGGTTTTCTATATATAAGATCATTTCATTTGCAAACAGTGACTGTTTGACTTCCTGTTTTCCGATTTGAATGTTCTTTTTCCTAATTACTCTGGGAATAACTCCTAGTATTATATTGAATAAATGTGGTGCAGGTCGGAATCCTTGTCTTGTTCCAGCTCTTAGTATAATGCTAGTTGCTGGCTTTTTATCCACCTTCAGTATGTTGAGTTACATTCCTTTTATTTCTATCCTTTGCAGAATTTTCATCATGATGGGACATTGAAATCTATCAAATGACTTTTATCTATTGAGATAATCATGTGGCTTTTCTCTGTCATTTGGTTGACCTGGTGTTTTATGTTCATTGATTTACATTGTGGAACCATCCTTGCCTCCTTGGATCATGGCAAGTGATCTTTTGAATGTACTGTTTTATTCAGTTTCTTAGGATTTTGCTGAGGATTTTTGCATGTATGTTCATTAAAGATAGTGGTCTGAAGGAGTGCTGTGTTCTTGTCTGGTTTGAATATTGGGGTAATGTTTCCCTTGTAGAACAAGTTTGAGAGAATTCCTTCCTTGTCACTATTTGGAATGACTTAAGAAAAATTGCTAATAATTCTTTAAGTGTATAGTAGAATTCAGCAGTGAAGCTCCCATGTTCTGTATTTTTCTTTGATGGCAAATGGTTGATTACTGATTCAATCTTATTGCTTGCTATGGATCTGTTCAGGTTTCCTATTTCTTCAGGTTTGTTCGGTGTGTGTGTGCACATGTGTGCATGTGTGAGTGTGAGTGTGTGTGTTTTCTTTTTCATATTTAAGAAATTTCCCCCTACATTTCACCTTTGGGAACTTGATTATGACATATCATTGGGTGGACTTTGTTGAGTAAATATCTGATTGACCTATATGTAGATATTTGTATTTTTCTCTGCAGATGTATTTTTTTCTGTTAATACCTCTTCAAATAAGTTCTCTACCCCTTTGGCATTTTCCAGTTCCTCTTAAATCCCAACAACCTGAGTATTTGCTTCTCCAATCAGTCCTCTGCATTATTTTTGTTGTTGTTGTTTAACTGTGTATTTTCCAATAACTTTTTTGAGCTCATTCTTCCTTCTGTTTGACCAATTCTATTATGGATGCCTTCTATTTCATTTTTAATTTTGCTGAGTATATATATTTTTTGAATTAAGGATTTCTGTTTGATTTTTTTTTAAATTGCTTCCATCTCCCTGTTAAATTTATCTTCTAGAGTATCAAGTTGTTCTCTGGGTTTTCTTGAAGCTGTTTCTTTCATTTCTGGTACCTTATGTTGATGATGAGGTGAGGTTATGGCTTCCTGAAAACTCTTGATGCTTACTGTGTGACATTTGCTGGACATTGAAGGATAGTTACTTATTCACTCTTCATAATCTAAATATTTGTGACTGCCCTTCCCAAAAGTCTAAGTTTGCTTATTTTCCCTGAAGCTGTGAGCACTTCTGCTATGTCACCACTAGATGGCGAAATACAACTAGGTTTGTTTCAAGCCCATAGTTGGCTTGTCGTCACTGTTTCAGCACTAGAGAGCAATCCAACCCCGGATTTGTCCTAATTCTACCATTGATGTGTTGGTCAGCATTCACAGGACGAGTACCTAAAAGGGTAGTCTATTCCCTCAAGGGTCTCCCTGGAGCTAAGAAAAGACTATACCTGTGGCCACCAATGGTGCTAAGCTGGGTCACATCCAGAACCACAGCACTACAAACCTCTAAGACTAGAACAGCATCAGAGATAGGATCATATTTACCCTGTTATGGGCTGCCTACTGCTGCAGTAAACTAGTGGCTCAAGATTACCACAACCATCAACAGGTATATACTGGGTGGAATGAAGTTTGGTAGACTGAGGTAATTTGTCTCTGCCTGGAAACAGAGCTATTCCAGAGGCTGTCTCTGCAAGCACTGGTCTGGATTTGGAGGCTATTGGGATCTGCCCAGTGTTTGGTCTCATCAGAATGGCACTGTAGTCCAAGGTCAAGTCCTGTGCTAATTACCTTGTCTTGCTCCCAGAGAATTGAGACTTGCCACACTGTGTTGGCCAGATCTTTTGCTGCTATGTTCAAAAGACCTGACAGAAAAAAAAAATAGAGAAAGAACAGTATTATTTATTTGGGTCTCAAAGTTTCAGAGGTCTTAGTCCATAGACCATAGACAGTCAACTTCATTGCACTAGGCCAGAGGTAAGGTAGAATAGCATGGAAGAAGTGCATGGTGGAAGAAAGAGGCTCAGAACATGGTAATCAGGAAGCAGAAAGAGAGCACTTGCTCACCAGGCACAAAATATAAACCCAAAGACATACCCCTTCCAACCCACCCCCTTCAGCCACAACCTACCTGCCTACAGTTATCTCCCAATTAATCCCTTTCTTGCATTGTCTTACACATGAGCTTTGAGAGATACCTCATATTTCAACCTTACCACACACTATACTGCCCAAGGTTGAGGTAGTGTTGGTGAAGAAATTTCCTGGGCCACCAAAGCTAACATTAATCTGGATTGTGCCTGAGCTATCTACTCCATGGGGACCTGGCTCTGGAATGCACCAAGGAACGGGCTGTAGCTGGTGGTAACAAACAGGCTGAAACAGATGTCTGTCCCACTAAGGCATAGGTCTCAGCCTGGAGGCAGAACATGTCTTCAGGCTCCATCTGGGAACACTGGCCCAGGGATCCGTAGTATAGACAGTCCCTTGGCTACTGATGGCTGATGCTAAGCTAAGTCTAACCTGAATGTCAGAGCTTCAGAAACCTTAGTAATCTGGGGGGCAGGAGTGCCACAGGCTGGCAATAATTTGGGACAAAACTTGATTCTGTCCTAGCAGCATGAAAGAGTCTGTCTGATACCAGGTTAGTTCTAGAGGCTCTGTGAGCTTTGGCTTGAGATCAGGGTCTTTGGTTTTTGAGCTTGGGGTTGAGTCTCACCATGGTGGTACTAGCACTGAGCTACAAGAGAAACTCTATGCTTGCTTTCATGCCATGTTTCTCAAAAAAATGCAGTCTTGCTCTCTTGCCCAAGATTGGGAAAGGGACGATAGAGGCACAACTGTGACTGCCTGATTAACACAGCTCCAGAGGCTCAGTGTGTGGGTACTAGAGACAAGGGTCATGGGGTTCTGCCCAGTACTATGTTTCACCATGTTAGAGCTGATGCTGGCAAGTTAGAGGCGTAGATTTAATTCTAGCTCTCTCCCAGGAGTCATCCTTCTACCCTGCTTGGAATTGGAAGAGTGATAATGTGGTAATCTCTTTAATGTGTCTTTTCATTACATTAGAACCAGGTACTATTATCTCTTACCTGATTTTTTTTTCTTTGCTCTTCTAAAGGAAATTTGTTGTTTGAATAACTATTTAAATGTGTGTTTGTAGGGAGACAACTGCTGGAGGAATTTACTCAACTTCCATCTTGCTCTAGTTCCTATTTCCCATTTCTTAAAGCCAATATTTCAAAATAGTATTCTACTGGTAACTTGAGTTCAACTGATAACCTAACTGATTAACACATGCCTGCAAAACCACTCATATCCAGAATTAAATTTTTGATCTGATATTTTTTTGCTATGTCAATCATCTTATCTCTTTTAGATAAGAGATTAGAGATTATTTTAGGACAGTAATTTAAATATTTCAGTTACCTGTTTATAGCTTGAGAAGAATTTGTAGCTTTGGACTCCTAATTGTCTCTATGGCAATTTCTGATGCAGCCAGGGGCCCACCACAAAGATCTTGCAGCCTGTCACTCAGATCCTAATGGCTACTTTTTCTACATGCCGTGTATGACAGCATCCCATTTTCTTCTGGAGAGGAGATTGTAGCTTTGTTTAAACCCATCCAGGACAGAAAAACACTCTAATTTTCCTATCTCTGAGGGACTACTTCACGGAATTTCTTCTGGGCAAAAAGAAACACTGCATCAAGTCAGAGTTCAGTGAGGAAAACAGAAATCAGTTCAGTCCATGTATTTCAAATAGAAAGATTTAATGTAAGATGAGCTGCCTACAATAGTGTTGGAGAGAAACAAAGAGTAAATGGAGAATTTGGATGTCATCTAGAACTTATCACACTGCAAGAAGCCAAAACTGACACTGCTTTTGGGAGATTGGAGACTCTGGATTTTAAGAACCTTCATGAAATCATTGCTATCTACTCCAGGAGGCCAAGCTACTAGCACCACTCCTGAAAAGAGAATGGACTCTGTCTCCTTTCTTCTCATCCTGTGTGAGTGTCAACAACAGGCAGAGTCCAAACTTCAAGCCTGCAGTATGCAGTGTGGGGAAAAGCAGTTCTCAGTTTGCAGGACCACAATACAGGGATGATGGTAGAAGTAGGAGAGGAAAACACACCAAAACACCATAGCTATCACACTTTTCAAGGCTGCCTGAGTCCTATCAGTATCATCTCATTCTTGAACTTCTTTTACAGCTTCTTAGCAGAGCTTCTCTTGACTAACGGTAACTCATCTCTTCAAAGCAGGTTTTTTATATATTAAAACCCCACCTTTTATCCTTTTTTGAAACATTGTGAAAACCTTTCATTGCAATTGGAATACAATCCAAAGCCTTCCCATGCCTGCAAAACCACTCATATCTGACTTTGCCTGTGCCTCTCACCTTAAGATCTACCTATTTCTGCCTCAACCAGCAGACTTCTCATTCATCAGGTCAGCTTCCTCATATTAGGCAACACATGGAGCTTAGTCTTGCTCATGGCTTTGTGCTTTCTATTCTTTTTTAAAAATATTTTTTCTAGTTGTCTATGAACCTTGATTTTATTTATTTATATGTGGTGTTGAGGATGGAACCCAGTGCCTCAGACATGCGAGGTAAGTGCTCCTACCACTGAGCCACAACCTCAGCCCTGTGCTTGCTATTCTTCAGCTTGAAATAAACTTTCCTCAGATATTGCTTTATTTGTCTTCTGTCCATTATTTAGATTTAAGGTTGAGACCACATTGAAGATCCTATGACTCTTCTATGTTATATGTAGATAGGAAATGAAATAACATTGGTTAAAATCAGTTTTTTTTTCCATTCTAGAATATACAATTTTTCCACATTACTTTCAGAGAAAAGCCTTTCTGCCCTATTCAATAATATTAATGTATTTTTTAAGAAATAAGAAGACACTAAATATAGTTTTTTAAATTTTATTATCCTAGTTCAGTAATGGTGGCTCATTAATTAAATAGCCATTGCCTCCCTCTTTTTCGGGTGTAATTATTCTTCCAATAAAGTGTTATTTTATAGATTAAAAATAGAAAGAATGAAATTCAGTTCTCCTGATTATGAATTTTGAATAAACCATAATGGTAATGGCTTAAATATAAATTTAAACTTGATATCAATAGTGATAAATTGATAATGATATGAAAAGAAGAATATAAACAAAACAACAAACCTCTTCTAAATAGTAAATTTGTTTATTAAAACTGCTTTAAAATCTACTTGGGGATATTAAAGAGTGTCCTAGAACATAATGGGACATATCATGGACCATTTGGGGGAATTTTTTCTATCAACATTTACTTGTCTTAATTTTAAAATGATATGTTACTCTTAAAATTAATTTATGTGCCACAATGCCTTCCCTAAGCAATCTCCTAATAATTTTTCTCTCTTGAGATTCTATAAAATCCTGATAATACATCTGAAATGTACATTTGGCTAAGGAAACAAATATTCAATAATTTAGTAGGTACAAATCTCTGATAGATATGTGAGCTGATGCCAGAGACTTGTTTAATAGCTTCTATGATATATTGATTTTCTAAAATTGATTATTCATTCATTTGTTAATTCTACAAATGTTTATGAAACAATTGATATGTGCCATATTCTAGAAACTTAAGTACAGGATAGGAACAGTCATGTATCATATACCCCTTGGCAGAGTGCTTCAGAGTATTTTTCTTCTTTGTATGAATACTTGAACCTTAGCTCATTTTGTATTGAAGTTTGTGTTTTCAGAGTCTCCATCAGAAATTACTGTATTTCCTTAAAGCAGAAAAAAAAAAGTATCCTGTGGTTGATCACGTAAGAATCCTGCTGAACCAATGAGAAGGAAAAATGCAGTTGATAAGGAGATGTTGAAATGGGATAGTGGAGGAGAAAAAGGATGATTATGAGGAGAAACAGGAGGAAGGAGAGAAGGAATTAGAAAGAGAAATGTAAAAACTACGAAATAAACAAGCAACATTATCTGACAATATAAGCAGAATATATGCATTTGCTTTTAGCAGCAAAAGTTATTTAAACTTCAGAATGGCAGATTGTTTGAGAGATACGTTCTATAGCCCACTGTGTCTCAAACCTGATTCCTCTACACTTTCCCTAGGAAAATGCATTTCCGTTCCTCATCCCTGACTTATTACAGTTGGGACTCAAACATTTCCAACACAAAATCATCAAAATGATTATTACTAAAGCAACTGACTATGTATTTTTGTGTGTGTGTCCTTATTTTGTGTTTTATGTGCTTTTGGAAGCAAAGACTAAAAATTTACAACAGCATTTCTATAAAAAAAATAGCATTTCTAGGAAAAAAAAGGAAAGAAATACTAACCTGTCGCCAAGAGTATCACATGAGTCTAGTAAATTGACCATTACCAAGAATTTAAAACTGTCTCATTTTTAGTTTTTTAAGGAAAGAAAAAAATATCATCTAAATAAAAGTGCCAGTAATTCAATATAGAATACTTTGTTTACAGACTTAGAACTATTTAGCATTCTGTAATTGCCCTAATATAGGTAAATTTGTGGCTTACTTGATCTTTTTGACTGGAGATCCTCTCACAAAAGCACAAACAAGAAACAACTATAACTTCAGATATTAAAAATTCAACTCCACAGGCCATTTCAGGAGGGTCAAGTTATTCAGGACTGTAATCTAGAAATCTGGAGTCTCCTCAAGGTCTCAGCTCTTCAGTAAAGGGTTCCTATAAGCTCTTTCCATTACAGAATGAAAGCCCAGAGCACCGTTTCTGGAACTTTCCATGTACTCACTGTAAAAGGGCCAATAGAACTGATGACGAATTAGCCAATAACTGTTCTGTACAAGGAGTTCTGTCTCATCTGTGAATATTCCACTGGGTAACCCTCTTGTACCCTCTGGCCTTTAGTGGAACAAATTTTTCATTAATTTCTAAATGAACAAATTAGAATTCTGATCATGCTTCAGACTCTAAGAAATTCATATTCTTACCAAATATTTTTGAGGATTCCTGGATATTGTGCTTAAGTCTTGCTTGTTATTCGCCAGCTCTCATGTCAAATTCCTGGTACTGGCTGGCTTCTCCTCCATCAGTCTGGCCATCTCTCCACTACCCCTTTACATTCCTCCAGGCTTTCTGGTCCAGTTCACCTCAAAATGTAAATTCAGACTTTATTCCTTAAAGGAGGGAAAGAGAGGACCATTACTAATAGTAGTTGATAAAGTTGTATTAAAGATTGAAGTAAGGGAAGTTACAGCATAGAATAAGAAACAGTTTACTAAATATACTAATCATACAGTCTCTTAGGAACTTAAAAATAATAACCATGAACCATGTTTCCCCCCCCCCCTGTGGGGTGGGAGGCTTAATATGAATACATAGGTTGCTGATACCCACTCTGTATTTGGAAGACTTTTTCTCTTATTTCTTTTTCAACACCCTCTATCCCTAACTACTCCATTCTTTTCTTTCTTATCTACCCAATCCCTTCTCTACTAAAACAAAATATATTAAAAAAAAAGAAAAAATGGTAAGAAAAAATTACAACACAACAAAAAGACAAAAAACTTTCTACTTCTGGAGTTAGCTGTTCAAAGTTGCAGTTAACTTTACGTTAAAACAATCTTTCCATACAAATATAAACTTTATTATGCAAAACAGTTAATCATGTTTATCTGTGATGCCTCATTTGAAATCTCTCTTTTGCTTTTCATAATGAAAGAATAATATTTTTTAATGAAAATTACCATTTTCTACCTAAAAGGAAATACAGCAACCTCCCAAATATAGAAATATCTGAAAGTCTCTTTAAAAGTCACTATATTTCCTTGCAGCCAAAACCAAATAATGTATGCTCTTTCTTTTAACTCAGAAAACACCAGGAGTGAAGCAGACGGACAGATACAGAGATGAGTGCAGTGTTTTAAGTGAGCCAGAGTCTGGATTCCTTCACACATTCTGAGAACTCAGAGGAATTCTCAGCAATGGCTGCTTGTTAGAATCACCTGAGGAGCTATTAAAACCCCCCAATACTTAGGCCCTATGCCAGACCTATAAATCAGAATCTCTGAGGCTGGAACCTCAGCATCAGTAGTGTTAAAATCTCCCCAGGTGATTCCAATGTGCAGCCAAAGTTGAGAATAACTGGCCATGAGAAAACTGGGATTTATATATAGGCAGAGATAACTGGTGGCCAAGAATGATCTTGTCAATATCACCTTAAAAATTATTTCCAAAGTAAGTGGGGGGGGATGAAGCAGTTAGAGGGCTTTGTGCATTAATATTCTTAGTCTCATTTGTTAATTTGAAACAAGAAGTTATTTCTTGATGAATACCTACTCTTCCATGCAGTTTATGGTATAAATATAAATTCAGCAAGCCATCAAAAGACAGGTATTGGAGGTTTGAAAGTAGAGTGGGAAGAATGGGGAGGGAAAGTAGTTCATTGTTAATTGAATTACATATTAGTTAGCTACATAACAGCATTTGAATACATATCCTGCCAATATTTTTGACTGAGTTTTGGAGGAAATCAAGATATTCTGATCTCAGCCTTCAATTCTGGAATAGAGGCCATTGTCTATCAACTTATCACTTCCTTTGCTTTGTAATGATATGAAATAAAATTGGAGCATGGGAACGACATCTTTGACAACTGAAACAACATTCCCAGCTTTATTTACAATTAATAGCTAAGCTATGGAACCAACCTAGGTGCCCTTCAACAGATGAGTGGATAAAGAAAATGTAGTACATATAGATAATGGAATAACACTCAGCCATAAAAAAAATAAAATTACGGCATTTGCTGGAAAATGGATGGAACTGGAGACTATCATGATCAGTGAAATAAGCCAATCCATAAAAACCAAAGATTGAATGTTCTCTCTCATATGTGGATGCTGACTTGTGGTGAGGAGGGGTGGGTGGAGGTTCACTGGATTAGACAGGGGTGACTGGGGGAAACAGAGAGGGGAAGGAATGGGAAAGACAGTAGAATGAATTGAACATAACTTTCCTTTATTCATATCAGAATACATGACCAATGGATCTCTACATCAAGTATAAGAATGGGAAATTATACTCCAGTATGTATGATATGTCTAAATACACATTCTACTGTCATTTATAACTAAAAAGAACAAATAAAAAATTAAAAAGGAGTCTCAGGTGACAGATCATGCTTTGAGCATTTTAATAATACTTTTCTTTTTCTTATTTTCTTAGACTCATTTGTAAATTTGAAAAAAAATTAAGTTTTCTTACCTATCATCTACTACAAAATACACTTGCCACTACACTAGGGTCACAGTTTCTATTAAATCACAATAAAGGCAAAGAATTAACCCAGCATAAGAATTTACATCGAGAACAGAATAGGGTATAAAAACAATCCCTGAGAAATACTCCAACATTTCAATTTTGGATTGAGGAGAAGAAAAGGAGGAGGAGGAGGAGGAGGAGGAGAAGGAGGAGGAGGAGGAGGAGGAGGAAGGGGTGGGATGCTCATATTAGGAGAAATAGTGACTAAAGGAAAAGGAAAGATTTACTGTCATTAAAGCCAAATTGAGAGAGTTCCTAGGAAGGAGGAACCAACTATTTGGAAAGTTGATGGAGTGACTCTTTTTAATGTGAATCACTAAGAAAATACTTTAAACTTAAAAAAATTACATTAATTGACAGTTTTCTCATGCAAACTCAGTAGGGTGAATGAAATATCAGTCAGATCTACAGTTATTTTGAAATCTCTGTCTTCTCAATATCTTTTTGTACATTTGAAAGTGTTGCATAATAGTCAATGCTGGGCATGTGCAGGGGTCATTGTATTTATTTAAAATAAAAAGGATAACTCTTATATTTGAGCTTTGGTCTTTTAAAATTGAAGATAAATAAATTAACCTATGTTTTTATTTAAATATGCACATTATATAGACATATAACCTAGTGACTAATTACTACATGGAATTTTTAAAAAGCAGATAAATAGCTGCATTTTTCTGTATGATAAGTTTACTTCACCTGAAGCTTGCTAAGAAGTGTTCAATTTGTAGTGTGGTATTGAATATAACTTAGTAAATAAAATTTTATTTTAAGAATTGTAGAGCAATATAATTTGGTATAACAAAAATCAGCATAACTTAAGTTGTAGTATCTTACTATTTATTAAGTCCCTTCTTTATGCAAGACCTTTAACCTTCAATTATCTAGTTTTATGTGTTAAATACATCTGTGAATACAAAATAAAAATATATTGGTGAATGGAATTAGAGGAAAATTCAGAGGATTTATTTTTTGAATTGGGAAAGGCCAAGGCATAACTTTTTCATTTGTAAACCAACAATGGCAGAACATATTCCTGTTAGTATCTTCAAGTATTCATGTCACGTTGCTTTCAGGATCATTTGAGACCCTTCTATTTGAATAGTCTTGGCCTGTGTTAAAAGTCTTTAGACTCCCTCTGTGTACATTAGAGGGATGCTTAGCAACCTCGTGGTTGTAATATCTCTGAAACTCTTGAGTTGCTTTCAGTGAATATCAATTCAAACAGCATTGGTCTTAAGGTTGATTTACAGCTTTACATTTAGAACAAGACTAACAAATGCCTTTCTGAGCTCAGGGAAATCATCCCAACCCCTTTTCTCTTGTTTCCCTACCATATTTCCTCCTACACACTCTAGAATCCTGTGGCAAAGGTAAGTGCCCCAAAGTGGCATACTCATGTGTTGTGTTCTTCTCAAGGGTTTGAAAGGCTTGGCGTCCTATTCTATGTGGCGAATCCCTGCAGATGTTTCATGTAGTCCTTTCATCAAATTCAGAAGGGTCAAAAGGCCAGCCATCTATGCTGGGTCCTTATTTGACCAATGCTGATTCAGGCTTTGCCACTTCAGCATATAATAAGCAAAAAGACCTTGGAAAAAGAAGAGAGGCACTACTAAAATTATGCTCAGATCTGACTAAAAAATTAAACAGTGGGTAATTTTTTCTATATAAAGATTAGTTGGAAGAAGAGAAAATTTTAATGGGGTTAGACCAGCTATGACTACTTCTGAGATGCTTCTAGATCTTTATTAAATTTATGCTAATAGGTAGGGATGGTGGCAGAAGAGTAGAAGCAGCAAGACAAAATAGAAGGAGCATATACTCAGTCTGAATTCTCAATGATCTTGGTGTGACCTTGGACAAATCACTTCTATGATTTGTTCATCAATAAAATGAGAAGGTGTGCTAAATAACTTCAGCAGACACATTCAATTCAGATACTTTTAGGCAACCTTAGAGGTGAGCTCTGAATATCTCTTTATTGAGAATACTACTTAAAATAATTTTGATGGCTCAGTTAAAGAATAGTTTCAAAAATAGCTGTCTACGGTGATTCAATGCACTGTTATACTCTTGACCTCAACCATTTCCTTATTGAATGTTTCGTTAGGCAAGTGGCAAGATTAGATAATTTGTTTTACCTTCTGAAATAATACTTTCAATCACTTGCCACATATCTAATGTGTATATAAGGCAAAGAACTTCTCCCTGAAATGTCATTATCTTTCCACCAAATGTCGTCAAATTTTAATAGTCAGAAGGAAGAAAATATTTTTTTAAATTAAGGTTTTAATATTAAATAGCAAATAAATGAACAAGTAAACTGCTTTTAAAAATTTCATTAGGTATATATGCAATGCATAGGAAAGATTTGGTGACGTCTGCAATGGATGAATTTTCTCATGTACCATGCTAATTATGTAAGACTCATCTAGATAGTGCTGTAGCAAAAGCGTGAACAATGTGATTTTTTTTTAAAAAAAAGCTATATTAGCAGAACTCATTGAACTGTTTTCATTACATTTATTCAGATATATGTGCATTCAGTCACCCATTAGTGCAGCATTTGTTCTAGGGACACTTTAAAGAGGATGGGCTGCAGCTATTGACATCCCTTACAGTTGCTCTGTAATGTTCTCTGCTGAAAAGCTGCTGTCTTGAGAGTGCTCACGCTGTGTTGTTAATAATGGTAGGATCTTAAATGGAGCTATTACCTCCGCTCTATAAATCACAATTGTTTTTAATCAAAGAACATTAAAATAAGCTAGTTGCTACTGAGGGATTATTTTGCTTAAAAGAGGATTATTTGGTTTAAAAAGAGCAACCTTGGGCAGATTCAGGGAAAACATGCTTAGATACTTTAAAGACTCATTGCTTTTGGTAAGTCAAGATTTGGACCATAAATCATGTTGGGAAAAAGTAATTCCATTTGCAATGGTGAAAGAGAATGATTCTACACTGATAGAAGGAGGGGAATACACAATCTGGGACAAAATAAAGGTCCCATCACTGCACTTCTACTGTGTGCATATGCTTTACAAGGTCCAGTTCTCTAGCTCAGAAACCTGGGAGCAAAAGGGAAATAATAAAGAGTTCTGGGGAATGAAGTAGTGTTATCATATTACTAAATCTATCTTTGGAGAGTTAGAGTCATTGCTAAATTTTTCAACTACCTGACATTTTTTAATCTCAAAATATTTTATAAACCCTAATATAGTAGCTACTGTATTTTTGAAAGTCTGTTAATTGCAAAAACACAGTAAAAAAAAAAACTATGAATTCGAGAACATAAAAAGGCATTTTAAATCAAAGTAGCATTTACACAATAAAATTCTTTAGGTATGTGTGTGAGATATATGTGTAAGACTATTTTATCTCTAGGCATCTTTTGGTACATTTATAAATTTAAAAGTATTAGGGATGCATAGTCCTTAAGCCAGTGTTTTCCAATCTTTCAACACTATAATCTACTCAATAGATTCATTTTTATTTGCTATATGCTATGGAATATTAGATATAAAATAGCACATAGTTGTTTTATATATCATTATAAAAAGCAATTAATGATTACATCAATAACAAATAGTTATTTAAATACGTCACCAATATTTTGTAGGCTATGTGCAATTTCCAGCTAAGTAGCTGTAATTTCACCCATTTCTTTGGCCAAAGAAAGCATATAATAATGTGGCATTGAAACTAATGGTTTTGTATAATCTTGAATCTGTTTAATTTTAAGAGATAAGCATATATTTTGTCCTTTTTCTATTTTTAAAAAGTGACCTAAAACCTACCTCACATGGGTGGCTACATCTCATTTGAAAACCATTAATAAGCAATTGATGAATCAGATAAAATAATGCACATGGTCAGATGTATGGGGTTTGGGCCAGGTTGGACCACAAATTTCCTAAAACTTCTGTGAACCTGACGCTATTCTGTCACGCAAAATATAGAAATGGTTCTTCCTAAATGCAGGTATAAAATTCTAATATACAAGTTAAGAGTCAAAAGATTCAGTTGTATCTGAATGACTTAAGCTAAAAACATCAGCAGGAACTACAAAGTCATGCTCATTGATCAGCTATTGCTGAGGGCATTTAGGAAAAGACATATGCTCATGTAGCAGCAGTTCAATTCTCAGCATGCTGCCATAATTACATGCTTCAATGTGTGTGCTTAATGACAAAAGAAAGCAAGCCAGAACTGCCTCAGACAACAGGAGGCTATTGGCTCAAAGATTCACATTCCCTGGGATAGTCCTAAAATTCTGATCAATTATAGAAGAAGATAGTTCCTTTCCAGAAGATGCCAGTTGACAGGTGACTGGGTAATACTACTTTCTCCAGGGTCCTATAAAGAGGAGGTCATCAAAGAAAGGGCTAAAGATTAAACTGCTCATGGTTTAAAGCACAGGGTGTTTGTCTTTGGGAACCCCCTGCTCCCCAGTTCCCAGTGTTTGCCCATTTAATGAGGTTCACTGAAAATCTTATTATAAAAACTCAATTTGTTAAGGCTGGGGGTGGTCTTCCATCTTTTGTTTCATAAATGCTTTTAGTAAAGAATCTGAAATTCATCCTTTTTTTTTTAACTGAGCTGAATTTACTATCAAGTTTATAAAACTTAGTCATAAATTTCCTCACTTGCATGCCCCCCTCCAAAATCTTGTATAAATTTTTATACTAAATGTGCATTAGTTTTTGCAAAGAAAGTTTCATATCCCACAAAACTAAAATCAGAACTTACTCACATAGTTTAGTATGTTGGTTTTCCAAAGACACTGCGTTCACACCGGGCCTATGGCCTAAACATTTATAAAGAGATGAAATTTGAATTTCAGACACATGGCAGTGAGGAGCAAAAAACCTTTCCAAGGTCTAAAATAAAATATTTTTGCTTCTATATACTGATATTTCAAAGGACCATATGGAGGTCCTCTGAGTTTCTGTCTCTTATTTGCCATGGTATGGCCAGATATTATATTTGCACGAAGTTGGCAAATAAAAATGACAACAATGCTAAGAATAGTTAGAATTGATTGACAACTTAATGAAGGACAAGATCTTTGGTAAATTGTGGCTTCCTCTACAAAATTTAAGTAAACCTACTGAAAATGTGATTTGAAAGTCAGATATAAGACAGAGCATAAAGAAGATTTTAGGTTTGGAAGCTATATTTCAGGTTCAAGAAATGTTACAATATAGATTTTTTTAACATACTGAAAATAATAGCCAATATTTTGAGAAAATTGAAAAAAATATTTTGATACAACTAATAAAATCTCTTTTTGTCTCTTAAATTCCTGTATTTTAAGACAAAACAAGAACAAAAAGCCATACAATCTTCCAATTCAAAATGAAAGTCATCTTGGGTGACCAGTTTTAGTTTCTCATCCATTTGTAAAGCTCCTTCTTATCAAATTGCCATAATGACTACCTAGCATCAATAGCCTTTCTTTAAACATTGTCAGTCTTTACAGCAAAAATCTTTATAGTAGGGGATCAGAAAACCATGTCTCTTTGACAAATTTCCGCCCTGCTTCTTATCTTTCTATCACTTATAACTAAGAACAACTTTAACATGTTTTTTTTTTCATTTTTTAAAAATTTTAATTTGTTATACATGACAGCAGAATGCATTACAATTCATATTATACATATAGAGCAAATGTTTTCATATCTTTCATTGTATACATATTTTTAAATTGTTAAAAGTATAATATTTAAAAACACCTGAAAATTATATGAAATTCAGATTTTTATAATGTCTATGAATAAAGTTTTATTCCGGCACAGCAAGAATCACTATGTGTCTATCAACTATAGCTGCTCTTGTGCTACAAGAACAAAGAGGATTCGTTTCAAGAATCTGTTTATCCCGTTATAGAAAAAGTAGCTGATTACTTAGAAACCATCCAAAATTTATTTCCTTTTTCTTTGATAAAACAGCAAATGTTTTCAGATTATTACTCTCTTTTTCTTTTTAAATTGGGGATTAGCTGTATTTTGTCTTCATATTTTTTCTTAATTGAGATAATTATGGATTGACCCATAATTGTAAGAAATGATGAGATAGTTCATGTATAATCTGCCTCATTTCCCCAAGAGATAACCTTTAGCAAAGCTGTAGAAGACCATATAACATGGGGACTGGGGTTATAGCTCAGTGGTAGAGTGCTTGCCTAACACTCAGGAGACATTGGTTCCATCCTCAGCACCAAACACACACACACACACACACAAATTAAATAAATAAAGGTATTTAAAAAATCATAACATGACAATCAAGACATTAATAATAATAATACCCATTAATCTTGCTCAGAGTTCCATAGTTTCACTTGTGCTTACTGTGTGTGTACACATACATGTTCATGTGTGTGAGTTCTATACTAAATCTAATGCTTTTACCTGTCTGTGAACCACCACAGTCAAAATTCCAACAGATTCTTCTCTTTTATTCCTAAACATTTACAGTCTTTTATTCATTATCCTGAGGTATAGTTTGAAGATTTCTGTTCCCTTTTCACTTTTGATAGCTTAGCAGTTTATACATATCTCTTTTAAAAGAGTCTATTTCTACTCATAGTTATGTTATATATAGGAAACTACAATCTTCAAAAAGATTTAGAAATTATTAATGATGAAGTTTAAAACAAGAAGGAAACTTGTAACTCAGGCACGCTCAAAAAGCAGTATGGTCTCATTTACAGAGAAACAATTATGATGTGTCACAGTAAAACTGAAAAGTAATGCAGTAGTTAAACTATAATAGCATAATTAAAATTAGCATCTAATGCATTAAAAGGCAGAATGCAAACAATCCAAATCAGTAAGAGCAATAAAATAATTAACTACCCAGAATTCAGAAGCATATTGGACACACACACACACACACACACACACCAGATGTAGAAGGAGGAGACTGGACAGAGAGAAGAGAGATGGAGAGACAGAGGGGTAGAGTGAGGGAGATGGGGGGTTGTGGGGGAAGAGAGAGAGAGAGAGAGAGACAGAGAGAGAGACAGAGATAGGAGAAGAAAGAGAAGGGAATAAAAAATGAAAGAAAAAAAAGAGGGATTATATGTTAATAGGAAAGAAGAACCGATATCACAGATATGACATGTAAATAATTGTGCCCAAATAATAAAACAGGACAACTAAAATATAAACAATTGAAGTATTTCATAGAATGACACTTTCCTGTGACAAATAAAGCATGTATCTACAAACTGTATTCATTATTAATAGTATGCCCCAATGATCATGATAATAAAAGACCTACATGTAGATATATACTAGTAGCATTTTTAGCATCTCTATAACAAAAAGAACTCTGAAAGACTCTAGGAATGAAACAAAACAAGTAATTAAATGACAGAAAATTCAGGATAAGCTCATATTTTCAAACAGAATGCTATGACTTGGTAACTGTGTGTCAGTTCAGCCATTTACTTAAGAAAATGTGCTATCCATGTGTATTTTCACTGGCAGTTATGGCAGGGGGAGTGTTCAGATGTATATCCTAAGTGACTGAGCAATAATTTAACATAGAAAGAAAAAAATAGATAAAAGAACTATGTTACCCATTCCCATATGACTTTATTTTTCTCAATTAATTATTTTGTTTTAATAAACCAAGACAACAGTTGTGATCTTTGTGCCTTACTAGGACTACATTTTTTAACAGTCATATCTTATGCAATGTTAATATACAATCGAAATATTTTCTAGGATTCATTCATTTAACAATATCTATTTTACTAAGCAGTCATTGACACTTCTGGTTATTTTTTTCTAATCTGTAATTCACTTGAACTCAGTTGATTTATAAACAATTTTATTTTAAAGTATTTTTACACTTACAGAAATCTTGTAAAAATAGTAGTTTATACATATTATTTCTGCCTTTATCAAAGATATAAACACCTTATATAAATGTGGTACGACTATCAAAATACAGAAATTCACACTTACTATAACTACTATACACTAATACCGAATTGTACACTTACTATATGCAGAAATTAACTACTATATACTAATATAGAATTTCACTACTAATACAGAAATTCACACTTACTATAAACTACACATTATTACGATTTCACCAGTTATCCCACTAATGTCTGTGTTTTGTTCCAAGATTGGATTCCAGCTCCCACCTGGTATATAGTTATTATTTCTCCTCAGTTTCTTCTAGCTAGTAATGGTTGCAACAGTTCCTTAATCATTTTTTTTGTCTTCCACATATTTGGCACTTTTGAAGATTACTGATTAAATATTCTTCTTAATGCCAATAAGTAACTCTTTGAGGTCAATCAGAATGAATACAGAGAAATAGGTATTTAAATTTGAAAAATATGAATGTGAGATCCATCTAGTGGACAAAACATTGCATCACACAATAATGAAATGCTGCTTTTATGCATGTTTATATATATATATATATATATATATATATATATATATATATATATATATACATATATATATACATATATATATATACACACACACATACATACACACACATATCATTTAAAATATGCAATGATATATTTTATTCTTTGAATTGTCTCCCAAAATAAAGTTATCATAGCCACACTAATCCAGTTTAGCTGTCTTGTGAAGCCAAGCACAGATTCAAAAAGCCCTAAACTTGTCTTGAAAATAATAATCTAAATTCTTACAAAAATGTTAATCTAATATTTACTTATCAATGTGTTCCTTGTGTCTTCCAGAGGATGAATACTCAGGATTTGGGAAATTAAACTGAGTAAGGTGCCTGGCAGTTTTATTCTGCAGCAACTGTACTCTCTCTGCCTGCTGACCAGTGCCAAACCAGGAAGGAAAGAGACCAGAGAAATTCAACTTGTTTTCATTCCAGATAATCAGCCTTCTGAAAGAAATAGAAACTCCTCATCTGTTTGATCATGTCATCACTTTTTCTAAGTGTGAAAACTCTACCAGAGCTATGGTGTGTTTCCTTCTTTTGAATGGAATACCTTTTGGTAAACAAGTGGTGAGTCAGGAGAGAAAGGAACATTTGATTCCAATAACACTGGAGTGATTTTTACATTCAGAAGTTATTCAATAGACACAGCACCTGAACTATGGATTAAGAGAAAAGGATCATGAAGCACAGACAAGAGGCAAATAGAATTGGAAGCCATTCAAGTCAAACTCAGAGAGAGGAGAAAAAAAAAGAATTTTATGAATTTGTATGGATAGCTAAAATTTCCCCTTCAGCTAAACTATAAAGTGTACCTTCTGGTTTCATTTACATCTATATTTGCAAAAAATAGTTTCTATCATGAAAAACCATTTTTTTTCCATTTCAGTACAATCTTCAAAATGTAAACTGTTAGATATCTGTAGGATCTTTTAGAATGCACAGCTGGAAAAACAAGGATATTTAAGCCTCAAATGGTTTGGGCCTATTTCAACGTTTTGTTCTTGGCTTTATTACGCATGGACCAAAAAGTTGCCCTTGGTCTCTAAATTTAGTAATGACAATTTCAAAGACTTAATTGTTTCATTGATTTATATTAAATGTAGATCTTATTCATTCAAATATATTTAATATTTAGCAACTTTAATAGAGGAGTAGAAATATTTATATTGCTGAGTACAAATACTACTTAGTTCCTTTCTTATGAAAGATAAATTTTTGTCCTAAGCCTGTATATAACTTACAATCACATCCTTAAGCACATGTTTTTTTTTTTCTGAAAATTGATAATGTGAAGTTTAATATTCCTCCAAGTGTTTAAAAAAGAATGGTTTTATGTATTTAACATGTTTCTTTTGTACCAAGATAGTTTAAAAATAGTGTTTATGCATAATCATTCATATGGTAATAATTTTTAAAATGAGATTATTCTAATCATGTAAATCAAACCTGGCAGCTGATGTTTGGCAGTTGGAGAAGACCCACAAAGTGTTCTTGCAAATTGTGATGAGTAACTGAACCCAAAGCGACCCTGGTACAACTGGATAACAAGTCAAAGATTCAATTACTAGCAGTCATGTTTTCTGATTGCCTGCAAGAAGATGACAAAATATATGCTTGATGTATTCTCTTGTACATCCATTTTATTAGATAGCTTCTTAGTCTTACCCCCAAAAAGTACCATAGGGGAGAAAAAGAACAGGTTAAATGTGTCTCTTTAGAATTAGAACATGTGTCCACTTTTAAATATCTCCCTGCTCCTGTCCCATGTTAGTTTATGACTAAGATCTGAAATGTTTATGAGATTAACATGTAAAAACCAACTGTTGTGAAATTACTGCTATTAAAATTGTTATATTTAATGGTAAAAAACTACTAAGTTAATCTTTCCTGGAAATATGTGTTGGAAGATTTGGGAAGAAATAGACAAACTAAAATGAGAAATGAGAAAAAGTTAAGGAGATGAATGAGGAGATGGGATGCCCCCAGATCAAATTCTTCCACTTCTTAATTTGACTTTCAGTAGTCTTGGTGGAAAATTGACAGTTTTGGACTTCACCACCTGTCTCTGCTTATATCTCAATTATGGAGTGGGCAATATAAGGTAGTGAGGACATCAACTGGTTTCTTCTCTCCTCCCTACCTAGAGTCACTCTTCTCCTTCTTCCCTGCTTTAGCAGATAGACTATGATGTTCCTTTAGTCCTGGTGGGAGCACCAGAAAAGATACACAAGGACCACAATATCCACAATCAAAACTATAACAATTTAAAAGTGAAAATAATAGTTAGAATTTCACTGTGGTTTTGATTTTCAGATACTTAGGCCTTTAGGAAATGAAGAGGACTTGAAGTATAATATAACCTTCATGATTGGAGGGAAGAGAGACAGAGAAGATAATATGAGAACAGAGAAGTTGGGAGGAGTGCAGGGATGGGAGAGAAAGGGAGACTGTGAACCTCATGTTTCTAGTTATAGTTCTGGAAGATTTAACTTTAAGCATAGAAGCCATAGCTATCATTGCAGTAATTCTTGTGGACCAATAATGTCATGAAAGCATCATAATAACAGCAAATAACCAACCCAATGAAATGGTTCAAAAGAGTAAGGTTTTCAGTGCTGAGCTAAATGATCTGATGACTAAGAACCACACAGAACAATGCAAAGATGAAGAGTCAATGATGAGGTTCCCAATCCATAACCACTTGGTAATTATTTAAGTCTCCCACACCTAAACACAGCCTTAGGAAAAGGGGCAGGAAGCCTAAATTGATATACAAAAAGTTTTTCCTACACTGACAAGATGAGAGCTCAAAATAAAGTTGATTTGTATTACAAAAAGGAAAGTCTGCTTCTTTCACATCATTTCCTGGGTTCATACCTGCTATGAACACCCATGTAACAAACACCTTGCAGTAGAGAAAGCTTTATACTATTTGTAAAGGGGGTAACACTTGAGTAAATGAGAAAGATGAGAAAAGAACTGTGTGAATAATGGGATGGCACATTTAGAACAAAGGAGAAGAAATGCAAAGTTCTAAAAAGTTAAAAGAAAACTGGGTAAGATCAAGAGATGAATGACAGTAGAGGGGGTAGAGAGAGAAGAGGGGAGGGGAGGGGAGGGGATGGGGGATAGTAGAGGATAGGAAAGGCAGCAGAATACAACAGACACTAGTATGGCAACATGTAAATCAATGGATGTGTAACTGATGTGATTCTGCAATCTGTATACGGGGTAAAAATGGGAGTTCATAACCCACTTGAATCAAAGTGTGAAATAGGATATATCAAGAACTATGTAATGTTTTGAACAACCAACAATAAAAAATTAAAAAAAAATTAGAAAAAAAAAGAGATAACACACAGTGGTTAGGCACCTAAGGATATGGGGACAGAGAGCCATGGTATTGGGAAAGAGACAGAGTGGAACATTAAAGTCCTTGCTAGGAAATGTTGTTTTTGTCTTATAGTTGATAAGGATCTATCAAAATATTTTATAAGGGAGTGACAGGAACAAATGTGAATTATACAGTACAATTCAGGCAGAGTAGACTGTGTATGTATTTACAAGCTGGGGATGATAGAAGCAGATTGACTTGTTAGGATCTTTATGGGAAATTATCAGGTCTTAAAGCATGGGGGTAAAAATGGAAGGCAGATTGTGATTTCCTTGGCATGCACAATGGGTGGGATTTGGTCAATCATACATTAGTTATGAGGGAGAGGTTGTGATAGCTCCCAGCTTCTGAGTGGAATGTTAGTGTCATTAATCAAGCAAGATAAGGACTATGGCTGTTTGGCTATTGGAAAGAGATGTTGGTCTCTGGAGAGATTTGTGGATCAAAAGTAGACTAGGGAAAATTCCATAACCTGAAAACATAGTTAGGGTAAAATTTTTTAGACTTTCTAATATTTTTGGTCTTTCCCATCCCTAGCCTCCTTCTCTGTCATCGTCCTTCTTCACCTTTAAATCAAGCAACAAAATCCAATATTTTCTATGCTTTTTAGGTTTGACTTCAGCTTTGATTATGACTCTACATTTGGTCTTAATCTGCTTTGTATTCCTCTGTACTTCCATCGATAAAAATTTGGAATTTTGAAAATAATCTCCCAACTCCTGCCTCAGAATGACTTAAAATGAAGTTGTCCTTCTCTGTGATAGTAAATAGGCCATGAATCATTCCAATAAAATAGAATATTATAGAGTAGTAGGCAATGTATTTCCACACACCTTGTCAATAGACCAAGCAGGCTTCATTCATCAATTGAGCAGGTGGTAGCTATGCAGGCACTAGCTACACAGGTATTATCATTTAACTGTCAGATATGCCAATATTTATTTTAAAAAATTATAATAATGGATAATTTATATAAAGGTTACAGGGGATAATTTTTTTAGGCTCACTTTGTGAGAATATATATATATTTTTTCTAATTAATCCTTGCCTCAATCCTATGTTATGGTTACAATTATTTATCCCCATTCCACAGAGAAAATTCAAATTGCTCAATGTCATATAGAGAGGTAGATTCAAACCTAACTAGTCAATCTCCAGACATCTCTTATTCAATAGCAAGAACTAATTGCTTTAGTTTCCTGTTGCTATTCTAAAAATATTACCACAAATGTAGTGTCCTAAAACAATGAAAATTCATCATTATCTCACAGTTCTGGCGGTAAAATCCTGAAAGGATCTGGGGTGGTGGCTCACTAGTAGAGCATCTGCCTGGCACATGTGAGGCACTGGGTTTGATCCTCAGTACAACATATAAATGAATAAATAAAATAAAGGTATTATGTCCATACAACTAAATATATATACATATATTATTTAAAAAAAAACAAACCCTGAAATGGTGTTATGGGGCTAAAAGCAAGGCTGTATTCATTCTGAAGTCTCTTAAGAAGAATGTTTCTAGAGGCAATCTGCCTTCTCTAGTTTGTAGCCTCTTCAGGGTGGTGCCTTCAAATATCTGACTCTGCTTCCATCACCACATTTCCTTTTGACTCTGATCCTACTGAACCCTTCTTAGAAGGATACTTGTGATTAAATTAGGCTCACCCAGATAATTGAAGATAATCTCTATACATCAAGATCCTTAACTTAATCCTGTCTTCAAAGTCCCTTTTGCTTTATAAGGTAAAATATTGGTGGATTCAGTGATTAGGAAAGGGCATTTTGAGGCGACTATTCTGTTCTATCCTACTCTTGATATTTTCATAGATGTCGGAGATATGTTCTGCTTAGGAGACCTCAATTTTAGCCTTCTACTTTTGTACAATTATCCTTTAAAAATAACATCCTCATCCACATTTATACCATGTCACACGCACACAGACATTTGTCTAATTATCCACTATACGTTTCCAGTGTGGAAAAAGAAGGTTGCAATATGCGCATGAAATAATGAGACTTCGTGCCCCAAGACCTACGATTTTGCCTAAAGAAAGACCCAAAGAACATGAGAAAATTCAGTCAACAACCAGTGTGGAAGACCAACTTCTTGAGTTGTTTATCTGCATATATTTTATGACACCAGATCCCTGGTAGATGTTTTAATTTATTGATTTGGTACTATCTATCACGCTGTTCCAAAAAGTTAAAGTGATGGATATACATTGATATTGGTCAGAATGATAATGTTAACTTTTGCTGATATCAATATAGTCTCACTAAAGATGTAGGAGGATTCCAAATGAGGAATGACCAGAGTTGATCATGTTTCATTCCAGAATCCATATGCTTGAGTCAAGGTTAAAAAGATATATCAGGAATCACCCCCATAATCTCTACAGGTGACATGAAGTTGTGTCTAGTTAAGAAATTGTTGGCAAGACAGTAAGGTCTTAGATTCTATTGATATTTGTTTCACAATAGATAGTATATAGTTGTAATTTCCTTTAATAAATCCCTCATTGTATTACTACATGTCTAGATAGAACACAGCATATAATTATACACTTAAATAAATTGATAACTGTTGAATGTTTTATTAAGGATTGATTTAAATATTGTTTTGGGGGGAATATTTACAGAAGATTCAAGCACAAGATCCTTTGACATCATTACATAAAAAGTATGAAATGAATTACCTTTGATTCATTATTTTGGTGAAAGGTTTATGGCTTTCTTTGTCCTTTTCATTCCTCTGATACACACACTACTTTTTCAGAAATACACGGAAACAACCTCTGTTTTTTTTTGTGTGTGTGTGTATGTGTCTTAGTACTATTTGAATAAAAATAAGGAGTTGTTGTAAATAAATGTATTTTGTTCATGTCCATTAATCTGGCAAATTGGTACAATTCCATGTTATTTTTAACTACCCCTCCTAAAATCTACTTATCTATTTTAAAATATTTAGAAAATTATTCTTTCTTTAAATGATTGACAATTCTTGTACATATTCGATTGCTAAATACTTGAAAAAACAAAACATCACATTTGAAACTGCAGTATTGCTGTGTTGCAGCCAGTTTTACATATTCATAGGGAAAACAGGCAGTGCCTATTAACTTAAAGAAGGCCAACTTCTGAACTTCCTTTAGATACAAAACCATTGAGAAACAGAAAAAAAAATTCTGTTTTCTCCAATCTTCTGTGGTTTAAAAATACATCTTACATCCAGTTCAGGAACATCTTTTAAGTTACTTTGTTTTAAGATGAAGAATGTTCTGGAGACTCTATTGACTCTGGATTTAATGAAAAAGGCATGTTGTTGACTGTTGAGATTGGCAAATACAACAGTCTTAGTTCTTGCTCTGCTTCTAGAAGGTAACAAAACCTGCTCTAGAAATGTGGCATATCTAATTTTGCTGAGAAGGTGGCCTAGGAGCTCCTGGACTTCTATTAACTTCCTCACCCCACATGCCCACATCAAGATGTGTGAGCAGAACAGCTGTGGGCATCGAAAATCAGTGCCTGTGTGCCCAGAATCTTGTTAAGCGCTGTGGACTGAGTTTCTGAGCAGAGCAATAAGTGGCATTGAAAATATGCTCTTGGGAAAAACTTGGAGGAATGGGGTTAGGGAGGAAACCCATGGAACTATTGGAAAGTCATTTGCTCCAAGCAGAGTGAAACCTTAGATGTGTTCTGGATTTATGGTCTAAGTGGGAGGAGAGCAGGAGGAAGATTTGAGGTTTTGTTTTGTTTTATTGTAAATATGAAGAATTTCTTATTGGAAAACTGGGTTACAACTGGCACAAAAAAGAACTGAACTTGAGCATCAAGAAAACTGGATTTTAACACATCTGAAATTGGATGAGTTATAACCTGGAGTACATTTCTTCACCATCATTGTGTGTAACTCTTATTCTTTACAATCCTACATCTAGATCAGTTTCTTTGGAAAAGCATTTGCAAGCCCCTCAGGATGCCTACCTCTTTGTGAATAAGTAGCTGACACTGCCAATCAATGGGCATCAAATTCCCCATTATCAAATAACAAGATGAAAACTGATATGGCCTAAAGCTCTTCACAAATTGCTTGATGGGAATAGGAATACATATCAAGGAGTCCTAAAATCCTACTTAGCAGCTGGACAGAGGATGCATGTTCTTTCAGTCATTTAGTAATACGTTTCTCAAATATTCACTAAATACCTCCTATGTGCCAGACATTTTAATAACAGTAGAGATATATCAGTGCCCCCCTCCCACAAACAAAAAGCTCCTCTCATTTACTAGAAAAAGTTTTCATGATATTAATATACTTTGGCAGGGCCTCTGAGAGGTTTTTGCAACACTCTGTAGGTAGCCTTGCTGCAGTCCCAATTTAGGCTGAACAATTAAAGACACCATTCTCATCTTGAGGAGCTTCTTGAATATTTTTGTGCCAAATACCCAAGTACAATAAATGTTGCAATAATTTAAAAGTACACACCTGTTAAAACCATTTGTATACATTTTCCTAAAGAAATTCTGCACTTAAATAATCTGAGACTCTTCATTTTTCTTACCTGCAATTCTCAGCATGTTGCTGTGGATTTTTGCTAGTTCATTTAGAGCAAAGAAATGTGCTTCCTTACATGACTTGTGGAAGTCCTTTTAGAACCCTAGTTTGTCAGCTGGTGCATTCAACCTGGAACTGGGTCCCATTTTAAAAGGAAACTGGACTTTGTATATCTAACAGGGATACAAAGATACCCAGGTACTGTCACACTGGCAAATACTCCTGCAACACCATGAAAAGATAAAATAATAGCACACAACTGTGTATTATTAGAGGAGATATATGTAGTGACAATAAATGCATGTGTTGTCTGGCCCCTTTACCCTTTTTCTTGAGCTCTGTAAGCCTAGTTTTGCTAATCATTTTGGGCTTAGGAGGAAATTTAGTCCAGCCACAGGTTTCTGGATAGTCTTGCATCCCAAGGAGTTGCCTTTGCTCTGCTATCCTCATTTAGCATTACCCAGGAGAGATTTCAAAGTTTTGCTTGTTACTTTTTTGGCTCATCGCAGAACTTTATAAGCAATAGCAAAATCCTTGAGCCAAGAAGCCTAGCCTACAAGAAAGGTCAGCTCCAGGAGGGGTGTGGTACTTGGTGTTTAAGTCTTTATAGTCCACAAGCGGAATGGCCAACACCAGGAGGTGAAGAATAAGTGTGGCTCTGTGCAGATTCTTTTCCCATAGCATGATCTGGTCAAACTATCCCTGGTCTCCACAAAGATGCTGTAAGAGCTTTGGCAGCGGGAGGGGGTGTTTTAAGGAAATGGATCTCATACGGAAAATAAATCTGAAGAATATGTGTCTAAAAACATCGTATCCAGAATTATAGTCAATCTTTATATTTTCTTTAAAGCTAACCAATATCAGGAATATCTTAAACTTGAAAGTAAAGAGGAATATAATCTTTGAGGACAGACATGGAATAGTGAAAAGAATGAAAGGAATGGGGGAGAGAAGGTAGGATATCATAAAGATAAAAGGAAGATCAGTAATGTAGAAGAAGGAGATCCAGAGGCACAGAGGAGGGATGGATAAGGGGAGGAAATGTAAATTCAATTCTTTAAAACTCATGTGCATATATAAATATAATGCAGGGAATTTCACCTTTATGCATAGATAAAATTAGTAATCAAATATAAATAAATAGACAAATGAAAGGAAGTCTAGTGGAGTAGAAGAGGGAGAAATGTAAGGGGAGGATGGGAGTGAAAGGGGGAGGGAAAAGTATTAAATCATAAACTGAAATCAAATTCCATGCATGGATAAGTTTGTCTGGATGAATCTACCTACAATGTATAACTATAAAACTCTAGTTAAGAAAAAGATAGAAAAAGAATGAGTGGCTTTTCATTAGAGGCATATACGAATTTTTTTTCATAATGATGCACCATCTTAGGTCATAGCAATTTTATCTATCAAAATTATAGAAATTGATCAAAGTATTTTATTAAATAGTTAAATCATAAAATTTTAGAAGATCTTAGGGGTAAAATTAGCAGGTCAGGAGATAGAACTCATAATTGCTATTGCTTATGGAACTTACTAATATGCCATGTAGACTTCTTTATTCTATCATTGACCCATTGGATTTATTAAACATTTATTCAATCATTGATTCTACAAATATTATTCAAGTCTTTCTCTGTGAAAGGCAGAGAAAGCATTGAGGCTACAGAGGAAGCAGAGGAAAATGCCTTTATGTAATGAGTAGTTCTGGAATTAAATGCCAGTTCCCATTTATCTCTCATAACAAATGCATGAGGCAGATCACTGTCAGTACTCATGTTTGGAAATGCAGAACCTGAGGCTTTGAGAAAGGATACATAATTCTCCAAGGATACCCAATTGATTGGCTGACCCTTAGGATTTTTTACTCAGTTTATCAGATCAAAAGGCTGTTCTTATGGTCTTAAACTCCTTAAAGCTCAGTAAATGAGTCCAAGTTTATAATTAAAATAAGAGTGCTTTGTTACCATTTAGTTTGAAGAAATACAGGGATTTGAAATGTCTTGGGTAAGTATTGACAGTTAAAAAGTAGTAATTTCATTCTTGACTATATAGCATCTATCTCAGAATAAGTAAAAGTTATACCACCTGTGATAAGCAAGGATCTGATTTCATTCATAAAGCAATAAAGCATTTTCCTGAGAATAAATAAATTTATTGATTTATTTGTTTCAAACAAAATTTAAATAAATTTAAAATCTATTTGCTATTAAATAAATTTCTGAATAAAATTGGAAAATGTAAGCAACATTTTATTGTTTAGTTTATTCAATAATTTATCTTTAAAATTAGAAACATGGATGTCTGAATATTTTTAAATTTTTGTTGGGTTGTTTTACACTTTTTTTGGTGATAGTTTCAACATTAAAAAATATATTTTCAAAATTTTGCTAATATTTAAAACATTACCATGTTACCCATTAAATTTTGAAAATATATCATAGTCACAATAAAAAAATTTAGCCATATTTCATGGAAAGAAGAATAATTTGGAAAATAATATACACAAACCCTACATTTTTAGTAAAATTGAGTCCATGTGCAATCCTGTTTTCCAAAATATGGAAACTGAACCATCTTTTCTGGATACAAATTAAATGCAGAAGAGGAAAATAGTTCCTGTTCTACCCCCCATTTCTCTTTATGGTTTGTATAAACCTAATTTTAAAGTCTCTTTATTTTATTGTACTTGCTTACTAATATTAAATAGAAGCACATTTATGCTTCAAGTGTTGGTGATACTTTTAAAATAACCCTTATATAAAACACATTAATATAATTGATTTTTGGAAACCATTCTTTTATGGTATAGCATTACTCTTGTAATTGAAATATGTATCTTCTCTTAAATAAAATAGAATCATGAAATATGTGTTGAACTTAGTCAGGAAAAGCTATACTAGACTATGGTAACAAAACAACCCCAAATCTGAGAAATAAATGTTTTTCACTCATGTTTTGTCCAGTACAGGTCATTGTGGCACACTTAATGCCTCACATCTGTCACATAGGGAGAGAGGGAGGTAGAAGGAAGGGGAGGGCCCTGCAGGGTCTTACATTGAAAAGGGGTACATGTCAGTGCCATTAAGATTCCATGACTGTACCATACTCCAATCTAACATGGGTCTGATAGGGGAGAACCAGAATATATTTGAACAACTTTAACGATTATCACAGGAAGAATCTTTGAAGTCACCTAGTTTATACCTATTTTAAAGAGGTAGCAACTAATTCCTAGCAAAAAGAATGTCTGCACAAAAACACACAAGTAATTAATTTGAAATAATGTTCATTACCGATGTTTCTTTCATTTACTAAAGATGGATATTAATTAGTTCCTATGTGCCGGCTCTACTTAGGGTCTTGGAAATTCAAGGGAACAAGAGGCTCACAAGGAGCTGAAGGGTTCTGACATCTCAAGTGAAACAACATGAGGTCAGAAAACGGGAAACAGTGTACCTGCCTATGAATTCCAGGGAGATTTTCACAGAAGAGATGACTTCAGAATTTCATATTGGATGAAAAAATGAAGGCTCACAAGAAAAACAAGGGAGGAAAAAAGAACCTTTAGGTGATCAGAAGATAATCCAAAGAGAGGAATAAAATGTCAGTGTGTTTTCCTTGAACCATAAATAATGTAGTATGGGTGAGTCTCTGATTTGCTAGAAAATTAAAAAAAAAATATGAGGGAAACACTAAAGAGTTTGGGTATATTGGGTGATGTCTTGGTGGGGAGGGGGTCTTCTTTCTTCCAATTCAACAGTATTTCAAAATGCCAGTATGTCAGTTAATGACTCAGTTCTTCCCAAGGATATTTCATGGAGTGTGTTCAGAGGTTATTTGTCTATGCTAGGGACAGGAAAGGTGGGGCTGAATCCATCTTCTGTGACTAGATTTTCTGGTGTTTCACTGCCTGGAAGAATTAATAAATGATTCAGAAGATCAACAAAGATAGATCCAGATTCACAGTCCCCAAACAGGATTCCCAAACAGAGTGGGAATGGACACCCCTGAGGTCACATGTCGGGCTTTGCAGGCTCTGCTGCATTCCACAGTTGGTCGACAGCCACGTGTGCACTTAATATGTACCTAGGAGGTTTCCCTCTGCAACTGCAGCCCTGCCTGATGACAACAGGGGAGTAGGGCTTGGTTTTTCTCAGCAGGGCCTGAGCCCAGCTGGATTAATGAATTTAGTAGCCGGATGAAAGAGGCTTCTTCATTTCATCCTGTATTTCACCCAGCCCCCATGTCCAGAGGGTGTTATTGATTTTCTTGACAAACAGCAAAAATGGGCATACAGAAAACTGTTAACATCAGAGAAGCAGGAAAACCAGAGTATAGTCTCAGGGAATCTGACCCCCTATGGACATCAATATTCAGAAAAATGCTGCCGATTTGTTTTCTTTTACACCTGAAACTTTTCTTATGGCCGACAATTTTATGCATTAGATGATAAACTATTAACAAGTGTATCTGAAACTTAAGCTAAATAAAGCAAGCAAGCAAGAAAGAAAGAAACTTTTCCATAGCAGCCCAAACACCCTGGACTACAACAAATTGTAATTCTGACCATATGCAAAACATGTTGCTTAGAAACCTACAGCACAGAGGTTGCCCAGCAACTTGAGATCCCAACAGTTGCCCTTATGAAAAAACTGACATGGGTGACCATAGCATTTAAAAAATATAGAGATAGAAGTCCTCTGTAGAGAATAATAAAAGTAATATAAATAGGTCTAAACAAGTAATTTTTGTTTGATATTTGAAAAACTTCATATAATCTAAAGACCTGACTTTTCTTGTCAAAATTTACACTAAGATCAAAATTTATACTGTTTATATGAGCCAAACCCCATGTGCCATGGCTTCCTGATTTGTCAAAAAAATGTTCAGTCATGATGTTAATGGTCAAGTTAATGCTATGCCTAAATATATTTTATTGATCTTAAACATAAACTCATTATATTATATACTATCACATGTGTGGTATTTCTCATTGAGAATAAGTTTATCCCAGATGTAATAATCTCAGAATATTACATTATTATATTATTATTAAGTAGGGTGAACTTATCTTTTAGCCAGAATATTTCTGTAGTCCATCTGTTTCATGGTGACATACCAGTTCATACTCATGCTAACAGCAGAGAACACTTTCTGAAATGCTAATCTGATCCTGTCACTTTGCTACTCAGAAACTGCTATTGGATCATAAATAAAAACATATTGATATCTAAACTGTTCAGTATGGTGATAAAATGCAACTATGACTTCCCTATAAACCATCCTCTTTTCAATGTTTTCTGAATATGCAATGCCATTTTAAAAGTCCTTCTATAACCTTGGAATGTACATTCTATTCTCTCAATATGATGAGAATCTACTCACACTTAAAGATCTACCTAAAATATCATTCCTTTGGGGAAACTCTTTCTGATTTTCCCCCAGAAAATGTAGTTATTATTATCACAAACCCGAAGGCCCAGATCTGGCCCAAAAGAGGAACCTAAGAAATTTTATAAACATATGAAGTAGTGTCCTTTTCTATCACATATTTGACTTTCAGATATAAGTAATTTCTGATCATAATGTAATTTTATCAAAAGTGAGTTTCAGTCTTCAATAGTTATAGTGAGAATCTTGGTATCACTATATCTTTTCCTAATTCATATTTTAAGTTTTTTGGCTAGAGTCCTAAAGATATTATGACCTATAAATCATAAATTAATGACAATACACATTTCAGAATAGAAATTTCTTTCCTTAAGTAGCATGTTGGTTTAATCCAAGTATAATATGAGTTGTTCCAATTCTTGTGCAATTATCTACATGACAGGTTAATTCAATAGACATGCATAAGGAATCCATTTGTATTTATAAAGAATACTGATACTGAAATATCAGACCACGTGGATTATCTGGTGATCCTGTGTCTTCAGAGTTCCAAGATGTACCAAATTCTCCACCCAGCCTATCAAAGACTGATGTAGAAACACCACAACTTATTTTAGAGTTGTAAAAATGAAAATATATAATTAGTTATTGAGATGAGTCTTTTCATTGAATATGCAAACTGCATAAATATAATGACCTGGTTATGTCATCTTGCTCAAAACTATTCCTCTGCTTTACCTGAAGTTTGAAACATATTAGTTTCTTAACAAATACTATTGAAGAGATGAATGCCAGTATTGTTTATATTTCAATTGTAAAAGACATTTAGCACAAAATATTACCATAAAGGGCTTTGCGGGTATTTATTTTAATGAAAAATTTATTACTTAACAACAACAGTGCAACCATCTTAAACACTGTAGATTTTCCCACAGAAGACAGTTTCAGCTAGTTATTATTTGTCAAGAACAATGTTTATAACAAAGTTTGAACCAATGTGGAGATATAATTGCAATCACCATACAAATATACTTGTGAATCTATAATCAATTCAAAGACCATGAAAATTTCCAGAGATTATTTTGTGTTAAAATAACTGATACTTAGAGTACTGATACAGTTTTTGTTTTTTGTAGATTCAGACACATGAAATTATACCTATGGATTGGTGGAAGTTTAAATATGAGGAATAATAACATATCTACAATTCTGCTAGGAAGAAAAGTTAGATATTTGTGCCTTATGATAACAATGTATTATACACATCTCTCTGGGGAGGAGGAAAGAGAGAGATCTAAGTATGGATGGGAAAGATTTCATGAGTCTGAAGAAAGGTAAAACTATGTTAGAGATGGTAGAATGACATTTAACATGGAAGAAAGAGTATTCGTATATTTTTAATTGGAAAGAACTGAGGTTCTACCTACTGCAAAAACCTGTAATAACACTTTTAGCAGAATAATAGAAAATATTTGCTCTGATTATCTTTTCTAAGTCAAGGAAGCATTTTATTTTAGAATAGTATACTTTGACAATCTAATGATTAAAGAGTAGCAAATTATAAGAAATGGTGAGATGTGAGCAGAGTCAGCAATATATGCCACTCTATTTTTCATTGATATGTTGGAGTTTAATAGCTTTCTTGAAATGTATTTTGAAAGCTAAAAGAAAAATTACCTGCATTAGAGGCAGTTTATTAATAAGTAAATTGAGAAGTGTATTAGAGTATAATCCAACAGGAAAGAGAGAGAAAGCATTAAATTTTTATGTTTATGAAGGCATACAATTTACATTTTTTCTGTCAGCAAATGATGATGATGATGATGATGATGATAAAACAATATTTTAACTGCTATGCTCTCCATGTATTATTTATTTAATATTTATGAAAACGCTAGGAAGGGGGTGTTATTATCATCATGTGTTTTCAAATGAACAAATTAAGGGTTGAGTTACAGCTGATGAAGAGTTAGGTTTTGAACTTCCGCAGGTCTGACTTAAGAGCTTGCACTATTGCCACCACATCAGGAAGAGGGGCAGCCAGCTGAGTGATTTTAGGGGAGTGATGTGAAGAGGGCGAGAAAGAGTAAGGGAACTAGGTTGGAGGAATCAGAGAGAAGTGTGGGATGTAGACATTTTAATCTGTGTCTAAGACCCGCTTGATGAAAGTTATGCAGTGATGAAGGAGAAGTTTACTTTGCATGAAACCCGAGGAACAACATTTTCCTTGAACAGAACTTGAAGAGGAACGATGAAATGCACAACACCCTGACGGCCCAAACTTTTTGACAGATGATCTACCTTAAAATTTCCTCCTTACTGTCTTTGAAACTGATATTTAAACTCTACACAAGAATCACTTCGTCCATCACTGTGTTCAGGTTGCCCTTTGCATGGAGTTTTGGAATTATTTTAAGTCACATAAAAATGCCACTTAAAAGAGAGGGAAATTAGAAATAATACTTGCAAAAAAGATTGAAAGAAATAAAATTTTACCCATTCATCGAATATTTACAACATTAGAGTGGAAAACCTATAGTGGAAAGTGGGTGGCCTATAAACCAAAAGTTACTATTGAAATAAAATGGCAAATATAGTGGGAATCTTCATAACACCTCAAAGAAAACTTGATCTTGAAGATCTTTTTTGTCACCAGGGAGGAATCTATTCCATTGAACTAAGGAAATGAAAACTGTATCTAGATTTTTTTCTATGTCATAGAAGGATCAGAAAGTTATAACTTACAGACATTGATACTGTAACACATCCAATTCGGAGTCCATATAGTGGCCAAATGACTTGGGATCCCCTAGAGGGTGTCAGAAATCCATTTGCAGTTTCACAAATGCAATACAGAGTTTTACAGTGGGATCTCCGGGTTATTACAGTTAAAAGATACTCAAAGCCCTTAATGACAAAAACCTCTCTGTTGACTCTGTGATTGCCTTGGGTGCACACAGTAGCTTAGATAGTGTTAGATGAAGTTATATTTTATAATTTTAGGGAGTTCAGGCTCTAACTTCTTATACACTTGAGACATCAGAGTTTCCACTTGATAGTTATATAACTCTGATCATGTTCTCTTTTCTTTTTTAAATTTTTTTAAAATTTGTTTTAATTAGTTACGCATGACAGAATATATTTATGCACTTTGATGTATCATACTTAGATGGGATATCATTTCTCATTTTTCTGGTTGTACATGTTGTAGAATCACATTGGTCATGCAGTCATATATATATACAGAAAGTAAAAATGTTTATTTCATTCTACTGTCCTTCCTATCCCCATATCTATCCCCTCCTCTCCCCTCCCTTCACTTCCTTCTACCTAGTCTAAGGTAAATATATTCTTCTGTAGTGCCCCCTCATCCTGTTATTGTGATTTAGCATCCACATATTAGAGAAAACATTGAGGCTTTGTTTTGGGGGGATTAACTTATTTCACTTAACATGATATTCTACAGTTCCATCCATTTACCTGCAAATGCCATAATTTCATTCTTCTTTTAAGATGAGTAATATTCCAGTGTGTATATATACCACAGTTTCTTTATGTATTCATCTGTTGAAGGACACCTTGGTTGGTTCCACAGTTTAGCTATAGTGAATTGAGCTGCTAAAAACATTGATATGGCTGCATCATTGCAGAATGCTGATTTTAAGTACTTTGGGTATAAACCTAGGAGTTGGATAACTCAAATGGTGATTCCATTCCAAGTTTTCTAAGGAATCTCCCTATTGCTTTTCAGAATGCTTGAACCAATTTGAAGTCCCACCAGCAATGTATGAGTGTACCTTTTTCTCCATATCTGATTAATTTCTTTAATTTGTATCTCCTATGTAAAAATTAAATTTTTGTAGGACCTATGCACATGGTCAGTAAAAATGAAACAAAATAGACAGCACTTGGTGTTCTGTGTGACCCATATTCAGTACTCAAGGAACAATTCTTTTTATTTTAGTGAGTAACAATATTGCAGTTGATAGATTTAGCCAGTAAAAACAAAGAGTTCTCAGTTGAATTTCATATAAACCACTCATAAATTTTAGCATATGTATGGCCTATGCTATACTGAAAGCATACATTAAAAAATTATTCATGGCTAAAATTTTATTTGGTAAACTTAATCATAGTGCTGGGGGTGGCAGGCATTCAATTTTTGTTTGAATAGTTTTTCTTGAATATGTAAATGACGGCATGGATCAAAATTTTTACAAATAGGCCCATATTGATGCATATCAATATGTAGATGTTGTAAGTTTACTACTTTCAGTATTAGAGAACAACCAGAAAATATACATTTATTCAACTAATGGCAAGCACCTTCTTCTACTACTAGATGGCTGTGTTTGTTGTATGGTGATGATGAAAAAAAAGTCAGCAATGCAGAATGATAAAGATCTAAATTACAAATCACTACAAGCCTACCAATCAGCATGTTAATGCATGACAAATGAATGATACAGAGAGAAGTCTAGGCCCCATGGGCTATAGGGTGTTGAACAACACTCAACACGTGATCTGTAAGATGCCAGCTACTATTGCATAGGTGGGTGGTCTGCAATGCTGAATCCCAAACAAACAGGTTGGCAGTGTAATGACTCCACAAGTAAATGTAAAACTATAATTGTGGTAAGAGCACTGAAAGAGGGACAGGAAAATATTGTCATAAAAGGCATATAGGAAGTTTGGACCTAGCCAGGCATAGTGGTGCATGTCTGTAATCCCAATCACTTGAGAGGCAGAGGCCAGAGTATTCCAAGTTCAAGGCCAGACTCAGCCACTTAGCAAGACCCTGTCTCAAAATAAGAAAGGACTGGGGATGTAGCTCAGTGGTAAGTTTGCTGAGTGGAAGCCCCAGTATAATAATAACAACAACAACAACAACAATAATGGTTGGACCTTCTAAAATAGTACAGTACAAGGAAGGATTTCTCTGATGAAATAACAGTAGAAATAGTAGAATTGAGATCTGTTGGATAAGAAAGGCTTAACTAAAAAAAGATTGTTAAAATAATAGCATTCCAGGTAAAGGGATTAGCAAGTACAAAGATTCTATGGTGGAAGTGAGCCTGGAATCCAATGAAACCAGAAGAGACTGTTGTGGCCAGGAATACTAGAGAGGAAAGGGTACAATGAGGTGAAATGACAGGAAGGGGCCAGCTTATCTGGGGCATTCAAGGCCCGTAGTATTTATCCTAAGTGCTCATGAGACAACTTGAGTAGAGAGAAAAGATTGTGGATATGTGTTTTTAAGAGGCTATTCTTACAGATTAATGAAGAGTGGCTTGGAGGAGCCCACGAGAATTAACATAAAAAATTCCTTGGAATACAGTGGAATTTAATATGTATCTTGGAAGAATTAAGATGATAGAAATAAATGTGGTACATATATAGAAATATATTCCACAAAATCGTGAAACAAGGAATATATCTATGTGATTGGAAGAGAGTGTCCATTTGATAAAGGAAGATGTTTGTAATGCTGGAAGAGGCAGAGGAGGGAGTCAGCAACCAACAGATAGGAACTTGTTAACAAAGGTAAGATGGTCAGATTAACTCTACAAGTAATGAGTTATTATTGAAGGTTTTGAGTAGAACCATAATAAAAGTAGAATATCGGCTTTTTAAAAAAGTTTCATGTAGTATCACAAATACGCACAACATAGTCTACACTAGGGGATTGAATATTAAAAATTATGAGTTAGTTAAACATTTACTCTAGACCAGGTAGACTGTGGAGGGGAAGGTGTGACTAACAGACTTTGTTTTGGAGAGAATGGCAGTAGTACAAAGACCTAATGGAAATAGTAATGAAGAAGCAAGAAAAAGGTAGGAAAAGAGAGAAAACAAAATAAAACAAACAACAGTAACAACCACAAATGACAAGTACTGTATCAAGTTCAAGGGAATAAAGAAGGAACTTCAAGGATGTGGGTTACAAAGGCTGCATAAAGTCAAGCAGGTTATAAGGAAGATTTTCCAAAGTTTACCACTCTGCTTTTGCTCAGTAACAAACTCAAAAGTCTCAGTTTCATACAACAGCTGAGATTCGTTTCTCACACAGATTACTCATAGGCTCTATCTTCATTCCCAGATGCAGCCTGAGAGAGCAGCCCTATGGGGACATGGAGTTCTCATGGTAGAGGCGAAAGCGTGGGACAGAAATATGCAGTTAAAAAAATTAATAACCTTTACTCAGAAACTCCACAGGTAGATTTGCTTACACTTCATTGGCTAAAGCAAATTCCATGGAGAACCCTGATATGAAAGGGAAATAAGTATAATTCTCTTACAGAGAGAGAGAAGTTAAATATAGACATGCATTAAGAGTCCTCCATTTCACCTCTATGCATTTGCCCCAAGAAAAATGAAGATGCAGCACTACACAAAACCAATATGTTGATGTTTAAAGCAGCTTTACTCATGACCACCAAGGAAGAAAACCATCCCAGTGCGTATCTCCTAGTGAATGCAGAAGCAAATAGTGGTACATCCATACAATGAAATAATACTAAGCAAGAAAAAGTAGCAAACAATTAATGACACATGTAACCACTAGTATCAAAGACATTATGCTTGGTGAAAGAAATCAAACCCAAATTGTTATGTATCTTATGATTCTATTTTTGTGACATTCAATAAAGATCAAAACCAGAAAATGAAAACAGACCAGTGTTTGGCAGAGACTGGTAGTGAGAAAGGCACTGAAGCTAAGTGGAAACAAGGGTATTTTGGAGGGATGATGGGAATATTATGTTTTATGGTGGTAATACAACTGTATGTTTTTCAAAACTCATAAACATCTTCTTCTAAAACAGTGAATTTCACTTTATGTAAATTATTCTTGTATATATATTAGCTTAAAGTATAAAAATCATATTTACTTTTGTGTTATTTTATGCTTAAATTGCTTAATATACTTTTCAAGAGCTAATAGTTGAAATATATAACAAACTAACAGACAAAGAAAACAAAATATTCATTTATAGCTTTTTGAGGCAGCAGCAAATAATTCATGAATTTAGATATAGTCTCTGATAACCATGACTTTAATATGAAAATTCGCAATTAAGAAATTTATTTTTATTTTCTTTTTAAGAAAATAATCCTCAGCGTGTAATGTCTATCATGGATTTTATGGTCTGTGGGTTTTATAAAAGAAGTTGGCTTCAGTAGATAATTGTAAAAGGCTTTTGAGTCATTCCCATTCCCTAAGAAATACTGCATAATCTAAATAAGGAATGCTGCACTTTAATGGGCATAATATTTTAATTTGGTAGTTGCACAAAACTGTGTTCTGGCAGTTTATAAATTATATAAACATATAAAAATTCAACTGACATGCATTATTCAAGAACAAATAATTGCCAAGAAAGATGAGTAGAGAGAAAAAAATGGAATATAATTGAGAGCCCCCACTCTCTGTATTTCACTTCTTTCATTCCAAGATAATATCGTAAAATACAGAGAAAAGAGGTAAAGGATTACTTTTTTATTTCCAGTAATGATTCAGTTAAAAGTAAAAATAAGCTCTAAAGTACAGAGAAAAATAGTTCAAAGCATTGTTTTTGTCTAAAATAGAGTCTTACATAATTTAAGTAATTCAGTTACAGAACTGGTGAATTAAGATAAATATCCAGATTGATTTTTAAATATTTTAAAACAAAATAAAATCAAACAAAAACAAATCACATCAATGGCTTAGTTGGGCATTTTCTGGGAGGGCAAGGTGGAGGTTAAATTTAACAAAGACTATTATTCATTAGACGCTTGTAGGGCTATGTATTAGTCCCTCTTATGTCCTCCGCCCACATTTATATAAAAAGCTTTTTACCAGTTGCATTTCTGAGTCTCTTCTAGTGAGTTCCAAGGTAAAAAAGTAACACTCCTATACATATCTTGCTCTGTCTTGATTACTAAGGATTGCTGGCTGCCAGGGTGGTGGGGGGGGGGGGGGGCAGGGGACACATTCTATGCTCTTGCTTTCCTATGTTGATTCTGTAATCTTGTATTGGATTTTAAAGTCTCTTGGTGGGAAGAGTCTGGACCTATTTGAAATCTGAATATAAAGCAGGTTCCCCACTGGTGCAGTATCATGACCCTTCCTGCCTAACCATAAGCATTCCCTAGGCAACCTTAATCAGGAGCATTGCAACCACTTCATAACTAATAGCATGTGTATTACGCAGACACTCTATCTAGCTTTTATTTCTCACTTCTACTTCCTAATCACAAACCATTTACAGACCACGGGAGTTAATAAGAAAGACTTTTGGAATCATCAAATATATATTTCTATACAAGTACTTATCAATCTTCTCAGAAAAAAAAATTGGTAGTGAAAAAAAGATCAACTTTAACAAAAAGTGAGAAATAAGATATGTTTAAGGGTATCAGATTCTACTCTGTATATCCTGTTCTGCCCCCAAATACAGGCTTACATTTTCTCTCAGTGATAAGTAATTCATATTATATTCGCATATAAATACCTGGGGAATTTGTAAGATGTTAACCTTATGAGGCATCGCAGTCTGTTCTTACTGTTATAGCAAAATGGCATGTCCTGTAGTTAATAAATATCTCAAATTAATTTCTAAGGTTTCTGGAGACTTGGACTGTGAGATCAAGGCACTGGCTGATTCAGTGTGTAATCAGTGCTCAGTTCCTTGTTCATAGTGGTGGCTTCGAGCTGTGTCTTCAGACAGTAAGAGAAACAAGGCAACTCTCTAGGTCCTCTTTAATAAGGGCAGTATTTCCCCGCATGGGAGCTCCACCTTCATATTTCCCAAAGACCATCACATTGGTGATTAGTCTTCAATATGTGAATTTTGTGTTCACAAATATTACAACCTCAGCATAGAGTAAGTGTGTTACCTGAGAGGATGGGAGTGACATGCCCAGATCATTGCTCCTGAAGACTAAGTTGACAGCAGGGAGGGATTGTATTCCCATTATGTCATGACTAGACAGTTGGCTGAAGTTGCGTTTCTTGTTCCGCACAGTTACTGGGCATCAGAGGGGGGCTTCTTCTAAAGTCTTTGTCCTTACCTCCTTGCTTTAGAAAAGAAGGCCTTCTGAAATGTAGCTACACTGTAGGACGGTGCTTAGAGGCATTTGGTACTCGGTTCCTATACCTCTCTAAGTACTCATTCAAATTTCCCCAGTTGTTCCCCAAATTTTCAGTCATACCATTTTGCTTCCTCCAAAATGAGTACATGAAGTGTTTTTCTGCTTATTTTTTCTCTCATGAAAGGATTTAAAAGAATAATCGTCTGTCAGAATAAAGCCCAAATCCATTAGCAATTTAAAAAATTATCTACCCTTCTTTAAGGATAGAGGGGACTTTGTCTTAAGAAACCCAATGCTCATACTTGGCCAAACTCCCAACAGAGGAAAAAAAGATGCTTCGTTTTGTCCTGGGAATCATGACCCTCAGGGGAGAGATTGAATGGCTCTAACGTAATGCATAGGAAACTTAAACTTTCATATCAAAAACACAAGTTGCAGTTTTATATACTGACAAAATTAAAGAAGAAAAGTTTAATTCACTCAGTTTAATTCACTTTCAAATTGTTGTTTCATTCTGAATTTTCCTTTTCTCTTCTTTTTCTTCTCCTATTTACATTTGCATAAGTTATGTCCATAAACTTGGAAAAATTATCAAGATTCCAGGTAAAAAGGGAAAAATAAGTAGAAATAAGAGCCTCTACTTATTTCCTCTTCCTCCAAAAAGAAGAAACAATTTAGAGTTTTTCAAAGAATATTATAAAATATTCAAACGTTCACCAAAGCAGAGAAGCAGTAGGCTGCAGCTGAGGGACACTAGATTGGGAATGTTTTACTATGTTTATGACTTGGTCAGGTCTCTCAGTTTCTTTAGTCCTCGGTTCTTCATTTAGAAAACCAATTAATTATATTATAAGATCTTGCAGAACTAATAACTTGTGAACTTAACCCTATCCCCAACTTTTTATCATCCTTAAACCTTATAATGATGTATAAAAATCACTCTTATTTTTTGGTTTCAGACAACTACCTGTTGCACTGATAAGATTCATACCTGCTCCCTCTACTCAGTGAACTTGGACTTGGAGAGAAGTCTTTAGTATCAGTTAGCTCTGTACTAGGTATTTCATGATAATGATGAAGATGTAATATCTATCATATATATTTACATTAAATATATAAAACTACATTTTTCTCTCTCTTGCATACTCTTATATAATAAGTGAGTGAGTGAGTGAAAGCTAGGAGAGAAGGAAGAGAGAGACTAGTTGTCTGAACTTTATGCATAGGATACAATGGGTGGCTCCTGCTTTCATCCTATGCTCTATCAAGTCTGATGTCTTCTTCTTTGTTCTTAAAATGGTGTAGATGATTATGAAATGCAAGAAATTATTGCAGTGTTATGTGCATCTTAAAAGAGAACAAAGATAGAAGTTTAAATGTCAGATATCAGCTATGGATGAAGAAGATCCTGAGAAAAATCACTCAATGGCACTTCTGAAATTATTCGAGGCAATTATTTGGGCAGAAAATTCAACATGTTAATATTCAGTATTGTGATGTGACTCTGTAATGTGACTCTTGCTCAAAGAAAGAGCAGGAGTGTGTCCTAAGGCAACGGATGCAAGTCCAGAGGAAATATAAGCTTTAAGAATATGCTTATTTCAAGAAGAAAAACACAATAATGTTTATTATGGGTTATTTGGAATGAAAAGAAGGAGAAAGGAAAGAATAAAGGAAGGAAGGAAGGAAGGAGAGGGAGGGAAGAAAGAAGGCAGAGGAGGGGAAATAAAGCAAGGAGAGAGAGGAGAGAGAAAACTGAAAACAGAAAATATAGCAACCATAGAAAAGTAGTTTAAATTATTAGCTATAAAAAGACTTTTCAATCTTTAAAATCATGGTTATAAAACCCCAAAAGTAAAGGGTAAAAATAATTATAATAAATCTAAAAATTAAATTTCAAAATATGATAAATATTTCCTAAAAAGCCATCTTTAGGATTTAAGGCAGGTATATTTATCTATTTTTATCTTGTACACTGTTATACACCCAGGACTTTTTATAGTATCTGGCACCTGATAGACACTTAATAAGTGTCATATTAATATACTGATGAATAATTTAAATTAAATATTGAAAAACAATATGCAAATTAATGTGATAATGGTTCCATGTTTGGCTGTGATATATTGGGTCTATTTAACTTTTTCCTGAATTTGTAAACATTTTCTACCACTTTTTCTACCTCTTCATATATTTTTTTGTTGATACTCAAAAATGTATTTCTTGAGCCTTCTACCAAAGCACATGCCCTTTCTCATTTAAAACTTGGCAAAACAGATCATTCAATTAAGAGGAAAAAGAGAAATTTTTAAAAAACAGATTGAACTTTTTTTCAAAAAAACAAAAATTAAGACATAAAGCAATGTGTGCTCTGTGTAGCTATCGTTCTATCTACGTCCAGGGACAGCTACATAGCATAGGAATTATTTCTTTCTGTTTTAGTCATGAGCTAGTTTTTCCATTGTACATTTATTCCACAGCTAATAAAACAGAGCAATTCTACTCGTTTTTAATGTTCTGCCAATGAACATACTGCTAAGAACAATAAGTATGAAATAAATTCTCACATTTTTCAGAGAGAATTAGTTTTGTACCATGAAATTTGACCACATTAAGTCAATTAAACCTACACAATAAAGCTTCAATTAGATTTTGCAGCAAAGATTTCCTTGCTGAGTCCCAGAGCAGTTTGCAGTTGTAGAAATCGATAGATAATATACACATTGGACTCTGATTTTGTTCTGGTTTTAGTAATATGTGAGGTCTGGAGACAGAACTGCACTGTGGTGAAATTCATAAATGCAGTCTGGCATGATACAGATAATCACAAAGGCTTCTCTTCTGCTTAAAATTATTCATGTATCAATTCACTCAATTGTCTTCTTCAAGAAATGCAGGTGTAGGTCCCACTACTTATTAGCTGTATGGTCTTGGATGGGTTTCTTAATTTTTGACGTTAAACTTTTTGGCTTTCATATATAAAAATCCAAGTTATATTTGTAACTATCTAAAATAGTTGTTAGAATTAAGTTAACATATGCAGTGTTTTAAAAGTCCTGGAGTATTATAAGGCCTCAGTAAACGTTAGGTTTTTTATGGTGCACTAAGTACTGTGTTAAGAACTGCAGGTGTGGTGATGAAAAAGAGTGTCTGGTCCATGGGAGCTTAAAGTCTAGTGGGCAGCACTGTTGCAAGGCAGCTCTGTTTCTCTTACATTTCTGCAGGTCTTGGGAGTAAGAAACACTGGCAGCCTTATTTCCCTCTTTCCAGATAGAACTCAGACTGTGTAGATAGCAAGCTTGGAAGATGGCATCTTCATTCACAGCAAAGAGGGGGGATTTTTTGTTTGTTTGTTTGTTTTTACTGTTAAAAAATTAAGAATAAAAAATGTTATGTTTTCCTCTAGAGCCATGTTTGGGCCGGCTTGCCTGCAGCCCTTCTAAAAGACAGAGATTTCCTAAGCTTGGGATTCCTTGCCTGATGCAACCCATAGCATCTGCAGGTGTCACCTGGCCCTCATCATATCCTCAAGGAATTGGGATGCAGGCAGCTAGTGCAAATGCTGATTTTTTTTTTTTTTTGGCTCCTGATATTGCTATATGTAATAAATTGTCTTTTGTTTGGGATCCAGGCATGTATTCCTTCTGCTAGTATCCATGAAACTAGGGCAAGCTAATTTGTTAGCCTTCAAACGGAATAAAAGATTCTTTATAATTCCTGACATTAGGTGAATAATCGTAGATGCAGAGCATGTCTGTTTAAACACAGAAATGGTATGTATTCATATATGTACTCTTGTATGTGGAAAAACAAAAATGCTATAGCAGCTTCATTGTACAGTAGGAGGTAGGGATAGTAATATTTTATTAATGTATTGAGCTGACCCTAAAATTCTTAGACTCAGTAGCAAACATAAGAAACTCCTAATCAAAACTATTAGACAATACTGAGAATTCACATTCATCTGGTTTACCACCTTTTCTCTGGGGTATAATAGAATATTGGCATATACTTTGTACTCCCTGACTATATCTATATCTATATCTATATCTATATCTATCTATCTATATATATATATATACACACACACATCTATCTATCTATATATATATACACACATATATATAAACACATACTCATACATATATATTTATTTATCAATACATTGATTTAACAAATGCACTTTCTTTAATGCTTGTCAATTTCTATGAAACTGTAGGTATTTCTGCATGAGAAACTCAGTCCATTGGTAAACACATATTCTACACAGTCTTTCTTACTTTATAATTCAAGATAAGAGACACTATGTTGTGATGATATAAAATCCACAAGGTATTTGTGAATGGCCTTACATAATACAAATTTTAATTTCTACTCATGTCAGCATGTGATATGAGTCAGGAAGTTGGCCTTCCTGGGGACTTTTTCTATCAAGTGATGGCTCAGGACTTGGGGTACTTCTATAACATTGCTTTACCAGGAGTAAATTGAAAATGGCATACTTAATTTGGACATGCATTTAACTTCTTTGAAATAATCTACTGATTCTTTTTCTGCACTTGTTCCAAACAATAACAAAAGTTTATTCACCTTTCCACATGATAAGATAGATGTTTGAATATTTATTTCCCTTTAGTCTATTTTTTCAAATAATTATAACTAATGTAATCAGGTCTCACCTGAAAATCATTCCTAGATAACTTACCATTTTGATCTTTTTCCTCGCAGCACTCTTAGGTTGTTGATGACATGTGAAAAATGCTACCAAGGACTGAAATCAGTACTTCACGTATTGTCAGAGAGATTCGTGTGAGCCTAACTTCCTATGATGTAAACTCTATAGAGTTTAGTTCCTCTAGACATTTACATTATCTTGTAAGAATTACAGAACATCAGAAAGGAAACTATTTTAAAGTATTAACCAATGCTAGCCATTTTGCCATTCCTCATTCCATTGCACCCTGTCACCTCTTCTTTACTTAGGCCACTAGACAGGCAGTGCCTCCAGGTGGAGCAGCAACTGTGGAAACCAGAGAACAAAAACATCAAATTCCTGACTTCTTAGCTTTCAAAAAAAAAGCCATAGTACAATACTTGAAAATCAAGTTTTTCCTGCCTTTGAAGTGATAAGAACTCCATGGACTAGAAGAAATAGGGAAGAGTTATAGAGGCAACTACAGACTTCATCTCTGGTGAGGACTCATGAGGTGGCTCCTGTGCCCTCTCCACTCTTCTTCCACCCTCACCCTCAGAGTCAGTTCCTACAAGGGAAAAAGAACAATAGAAGCTAGTCCTATTTGGACAAATCACCTGTTCCTGTTCCTCTGCTCCATGTCTGGCATGCTGAGAGGCAACAGCCTTCCAAGAATACTACCAAACCCTGGGAAGAAGGTAGAGGTGGCTATCCATGATGACAGGACTGAGAACTTTGAGACAATCATGGCTTCCCCTTAATGCTATTGTTTTCACATATGCACTCCCCAACCTCCAAATAGCCTAAGATCATTCAGGGAAGGAAGTGAAGAAAAAATCTGAAAGGTCTATACTGAAACTCCAAATCACTATGTTTGAATTACATAACTCAAAAAAAGTTGTGAAAATCTTGAGGTAATTGAGCTGATTAATACTTTACTTTTAAAATTGACTTTTATGCCTCAGGAAGAGTGAATGCTCTAATAGGGAATGTTAGGATGTTAGGTCCTAAAATAATAAAGACTATCCAACTCTAGCATTTCTAGAACAGAACTTGAAAATATTCTGACAATTGTAGATGCTTTGTTCAGGAATGGAAAAAGTTATTGGATTTGGATGGAGAAAACCAAGGCTTAAATCATCACATTTCTGTATTTGACCTCATGATAGTTTCTCTCTCAGCAATAATTTATCATAAAAAACCTGTATATATTCTGAATTTCTCATAGGCAGTATGAGGATATTACATGAGGTGACTCAGAAAGCACTTTGTAATATTTAAATTGTCAGAAATGTATCTTTATTAGTTTATCTTTGTCAAGTGGCAATGGTCTAAAAATCAGAATAATGGTAATCTAAGTGATTTGATTGGGTTTTGTTCAGTGATTCTCAAATTTTAATGTGCAAAGGAATCACCTGGAGAGTATTATTAAATGCAGATTGAGATCCATGTGTGGGATAGGGGTTGAGATGGTCTGTTTTTAACATAGATCATCATCCATCCTGTGGACCATATACCACATTTTGAGCAGCAATTCTCTAGTTAATGAACTATTTTTTTTTTTTGCATTTCCTGAGCTTGAAGTAACAATTAATATTGAATATCACATCTCACATTGCTCAAGAATTTCTTTATTACTCCCATCTGTTCACATCAAGTTCCTCGTATTCTAAGCATATCTGAAGTTGATGATATTATGACCTGATTATCAAATGCTCTGAAATTACTTTTAGGTTTTTTCTTTTAAATATTTGTTATTATCCATACAGAACATGATGTGCTTCCAGGGAAAGTATAAACAAACAGTTCAGTCCTTGAGAATTTATGAGATTTAATTCCACAAAGTTGGCAGCAGACATGCCATTATTTCAATTATTCGCTTTTAAGAAAGAACCAAATTTATATTTGGATACTATAAGTAAGAAATCTGGGCAAGATTTAAGGCAATAGAAGTACCATTTTATCTTGGTTTGATTATTTCTGTGGTCCCTATCTCCTTGAGAGTTCAAGAAAACAGTGCTTATGGAATATTATCTACAACCACAGCTTTGCCCCTTGGAAAAGACCATTGCCATTTAGAGTACAGAATGTCATTGTATATTCCAGAGATGATGTTGTCTGTTCATCTGATAAGACATAATAGACAAGAGCTGGTTGAATCTTATTTTAGAATGAGTCAAATGACCTGGAACTGCCTAAATCAAACAGCAACTGTTCTTAACCCCCTCTTCCTTTGAAAAGGAGTGCACTGGTTAAAAGCTATCAAAATATTGGGTGGATAATGGTGAGCAAATCACATAAACACATGGTGCCTCAGTTTCCTAGTCTGTATAATGGTGATAATTGTTCTTATCTCATGAGTTTTGTGAAGAATAAATGAGTTAATATGTGCAAAGTGTTTAAGGCTTGCCTAGATTCTTATTATAGGTACTTCAGAGGTTAATTATGATTATTATCACTATTATTATAATTACTGTTATTTTATCTCCTTATTCTGATCAAAATGTTATGGTTTTGTAATCTCAGGTGGTTTGCTCTTCACTATTCCACCAGGATGAACTTGATTTTTTCAAGTTCTCAAGATATTAACATAGGGAGGATGAACTGCTCCATTTATACTTACTGAAAATAGTATGTATTGTGAAATCCTAATTCTAATGGATTTTATTTTTTTCAGTTGTACTAGAATTGTCAGGTAGTAAGGGGTTTACTCTCTTTAAAATTCTTAGAAAATGAAAAGAAAACATATTGTCAGAAGGATTCCCAAGCATCTCACGTTTTCATGTTATTCAATAGATAAAGAAAGATACCCATTTAAAAATATGAAATGTACTCATCAAAGAAAGGACTGAAATTAGGCTAAAAATAATATAAGGTGTATTCCTTATATAAAATTCATAAAAAATGCTTAGCCTCTGTATCCTTTTTATTTGGTTGAAAGAGACCCAAACAAGAGCATTTATAGATTAAAAAGCAGCATTCACAAAGCACAGACAGAGTTGTTAAATTCAAATTAAATTCAGCAGGTTTATACTTTGTACCTAGCTTTGGAGCTGTATGATTCACCAATGATGTATCTAACTTTGTCTTTTCCCTCATGGAATTTACTTTTTCTTAAGATAGGTAATTATCACAATTGAAATCATCACCTAAAGTTAGCAGTAATCTAATTGCATACAATCAACTATCCAAATAAAAGGTGCAAGCAATGCTAATTATAATGTTATTAAGGAAGTCAATTTTCAGATGCTCAGATGTACTGCTTAAAGGAGGTGCTACTTTGGAAATAGGTGGGATTTGAATATATTGGAGCCATTTAAAAGCACAGGACAGTAAAGTTAAGCCATCCTCTCCAGTGACCTTTTTATACAATGAGAATGAAATAGGTTCAAGTAAGATACTTTCAGATTTAAAGATACACTCATTCTTCATTTTTGGATCAAACAAAGAATGAAAATCTGGAAACAGAAACAATAGAGAGGTGATTTTTCTTTCTCATAAAAGTTTTTGGCCTTCATAGTGGTTCAAAAAAGTTTTCCTTAAATAAAAAGTCTCTTCTGTGATTCTTAAACATAAGTTATATTATACATTAAACATAAATGTAAGAATTGTGATTTTACTCTCAGTGTTCCTGACTGACACCTCCCATGCAAAACGGTAGCCCAGTTCACAGTGTCACTTTGTAGCTAGCGCTTATGGGGGATTGGTGTGGGATGGCTTCTTCTTCTGCTTTCTTCTGAATGACAGCAACATGGACCTTTGGCTTCATTTATTCTAAAATATTTAAATCAAATTTCAAAACTAATGTATTAAAAATGGGAAATAAATGCAAACCAGATCCTTCTGGCTGCTGTGATTTATTAGTCCAATTGGTCTTTGTCTGTGGCTAGTTAGCCCCATGGGTTAGAACACGGTGCTAATGATGCCAAGATCAAGGGTTTAATCCTCCCTGGCCCACTTAGCTTTGTTCCATTCCATAGACAGAACGGTACTCATACCCAGGCCAGACATCATGCGAATGCATTCCACTTGTCAGAGCTGACAGAGAGGATGTCATTGAATTACCCTATACCTGTCATTACTACCAGGAGACCTAACAAAGCAAGGAACAACTAACTCAAGGTAACATTGAATTAATGGTTTGCCATTATCATTCATAAGGACAAATGCCCCTATTTTACAGTTTAGTATGTGCTCTTTACTGATCTTATTGATAATTAAATTTTAGTAACACGTGGATAAATGATGATATCTGAACATTTGTTAGACTAACTTGAGATTTAAAAAAAATATTTTATTTTAATTGATAAATAATAATTGTATATACTTTTGGGTATAAAGTGATATTATGATACATTAAATAATATGAGGTGGAATGATTTTCAAGATACAGACTAAGTAGTGTCTTGATATTTTTTTCTTTCCACTTAATTATTTCCCAACTTGGATTCCTTTGTTATCAAATATCTACAAAGTACACTAAATCTTAAGAGCCATGAAATTCTGCAACTCCAGTGAAGACTACAAAAGCAAAACAGAACACAAAACAACAAAAAGGCACTCAACAGAGAGAGCATCCTTTGTGGCTCAGGAATACCTTCAAGGGTTAGAGGTAGTGATAGATTTTAACAAATGCTGGCTGGGTTCCCAATGAGTGAGGTACTGTGTGAAGTAAGGGATGACAATTGCTATGTGTCTTTTGGGTCAACAATATATATTTAGTCTCACTATTCAGTAAACAAATCAAACTATGAGAATTAAGAGCATCTTTATTACTAATTGCTACAGATGAAATCGCAGCCTCCGAGTCTTCAGATGAGCTCTTCAGTTTGTAACTAGCACTTTGGAGTTCAATACTACAACATTACAAGAGGAATTAATAAAAGCAGGGACCACTTTACTACTGTTAAAAATTATCAGGATAAAATATATCATCTTGAATCAGAGTACAATTATAATCTCTGCAAGAAGTACTGTCAAGAAATACTTGCATGGGTTTTAAAAGACAATTACAAGCTTGCCTATTAAATCTTACCAGGCTGGAGAGAATAGAAGAATGCAAAACATAGTAGGCATGTGACATGCATTACACACAAGTCTGAAACCTTAGATTATTTTTTAATTGACAAAACTAAATAGTGTGCTTGTGAACAGTTCAATCAGAACTCTTAAAATGATTCCCAAATTATGCTTTTAAAAAAGGTTTTTGTTGCCCCACGATTCTAGACCTTGGTCTATTCCACCACTTTCCAAGGTAGTTATTTTAACAGGAAAACAAACAAATGTTTCAACATGGTTCATATTCCACACTATGAGTCTTATCTACATTATTTATCAATCTACAGAGAAGCCCTATTAATATTACTATCCCCATTCAGAAATGAAATATATATAAGAGGATGGGGAGATAAAATTTATGATAAAGAAGCAATGTAGTCAACATTGAACCCAACAGAGAATAAAATTAATGTGGGAGATGTGAGTCTGTCATTCCTTGAGTCATCTAAACTCTCCCATGCCCCTCCTACATTATGTGTATTGCCAAGCTGAATGAGATTTTAGCATTAGCACTTTTTAAATAGTATATATCTTTAAAAATGGCTTTTAAACATGAACTAATATTTCATCTGGTGGTGGTCAACCACAGAAAATAAAGTCTTTTCAATGTTAGAATCCATGTGAAATTTATTGAGATATAGTATTAGTGTATTTAACTCTTTGTAAGGGATTGGGAAAACTTTCAATAGCAAATCAAAATAAAATAAACATTTGGGTGTGATGGCATATGTCTTTAATCCCAGAGACTCCAGAGGCTGAGATAAGATGATCACAAGTTTGAGGTTAGCTACAGCAAAGTAGTGAGATCCTGTCTCAAGACAAAAATTTAAAAGAACTGGAGATGTAACTTAGTGCTAAAGTGCCCCTGGGTTCAATCCCAGTACATTTTTATATTATAATACATACAAATATGCATACGTAATAATTTATAATATATTATTATATATAATATTACATATATATAAAATAAACATATAAAACAAAATACTCCTTTGGGCCATGCATGATTATATTTGCTCTTATTTATTGATTTCAGAACCCCCATAGGGAAGCATCTCTTCAAGTCATGTGGTCTGAGGAACCCTCTGGGTGGGAGGTTAATTTTCTAAGTTATTGTATATAGAGGTGATTCAAAGATGCATGAGATCTCTTAAGATGATAATATAGAATAAGATGAGAAAGGACCATATGCACTATGGAACTCTATATTTAAAGTTTAGGTAGTGAACAAAGAAAGCAGAAAGCATGTCAGAGTAGAGGAAAACAGATTAAAAGAGGAGGATGTCAAAAACAGATGTCAGGAGAAGAAATTTAAGGAGAGATTAATCCACCATATCAAACATTATGAAGTATCAAATAGGACGAGGTTTAAATAATCAACTTTGTATTTTTTAACATGTGAATTACCAGTGATCTTACTGACTTTTGGTGGTGATATGGGGCAGAAGAGTGTTGTGAAAAGGAAGAAAGTGAACAAAAGTTAAATGTTAAAGATTTGAGACTGGTGAAATAAACAGGAGGTGACAAATGTTAAGAGGATATGCATAAGTACCATGAAGTTGTGGGCATTGAAGGACATAAAATAAAAAGCTCTTATTTGCCTATACATTTTGAATTCATATTTTATTTTCTATTACATTGGTACCACCTTAAGATCCAGGCAATCAGAATCCCTCCCTGGCCTCTGAGATTCAGAGTCCCTCTCACTAACCACCTCTCCATTGCACATCTCCTTATGGAACACTGCAGGACCAAGGGAATTTGCTCCTCTAGAGCCTTCCTTTCTAGTGACCCTTGCCCCATGAAACTATTGTATCATTCTCCAATCGTTGCTATAACCAGTAACCACAAACATAGTGATTTTAAACAAAGCACATCTATTATCTTACGTTCATATCTTGTCAGAAATCCCAAGCTTCAGCTTGTTACTGATGTCAGCAAGGTTGCATGCATTTCTGGAGACTCTAGAGGACTCCATTTTCCTCCCTGTCCTGCTTCAGTTGACTTCCTCTCTTCCTCTGCTTTTGATTCCCTTCTTTCTGCCCTCAAAGTCGGCAATGACCTATGGAGTCTTTTACCTTATTTCCTATCAATGTGAGACTGACTCCTCTCTGTCCTTCCTCTTTTTTTTTTTTAAGAGCCCTTAGGATGACATTGGGCCCACCCTGATAATCATAATTATCTTCCTATCTTAAAATTTTCTCCATAGCAATCTTCATTTCATCTATACTCTCAACTCTCTTAACCATGTAAGATAACGTGTTCATAGATTTCAGATATTAGAGTATGGAAAACTCTAGCAGATCATTTTTTCTGCCTAAAATAACCATGTTTTTATACTCATAACCTGCTGATCCTCTACACAAATGATGGACACCCATATCCTCAGAGCCCAGAGCAGGCTGTTTTATCAGTGGGCTCAACTTAGGCCAGAGGCTGCCTCAAAGTTGCTGTTTAGTGGCTGGAATAGGTAAGGAGGGGATTTGGATATATAGCCTGGGATAGCCATGCAAATGTATTTACAGGTCCTCTATGTTTTCTTACATTGTTACCCCAAGCTAAAAGCAGGCTGGCTGTCATCACTCAAAAAAAGAAGTTCCCCCACTTTTGACCCTAACTTATCCCAAGAGATAATTGAAAATCCAGTTCAAGGGCTGGGGATGTGGCTCAAGTGGTAGCATGCTTGCCTAGCATGCGTGAGGCACTGGGTTCGATTCTCAGCACCACATAAAAATTAAAAAAAAAGATATTGTGTCCACCTAAAACTAAAAAATATATATTAAAAAATAAAATATAAAAAAAGAAAAATCCAGTTCAAGTTACCTCTCCAAATTAAAATAAATAAATGAATAAGTAAATGGGAGGTTCACCTCACTAAATGTCAGCTATAAAATTTGGGAACATTCTAGGAAAATTTGCAGGTAGAGTCTTAAAATATAGTGGCTGTAAATTACTGAATCTGAAGAATTGGGAACATTTCAGGTCATTTGGGTATTTTATTAGTATTACAGTGACTGGGATAGAAAAAAGTAGAGGGATAAATATCAGACCAGGTAAGATTTGGCTCCATATATAGATTCAATCAGAAGAGAAGGTAAGTAGTGCTAAAGAAAGAGAAGAAAATACCAGAGGGCAAACTTTGAGAAACATAGGCTGAGAAGTTCATAAAATCACATTACCTTTCATTGTTCTTTCCACGCAATTGTGACTCTTGTACATAATAGCGATGACAATGAATGCAGTGGTCAGATAGTATTATCTGATCTGAGTGACTCATTATACACAGCTAAATGCAACTGGTCTGCACTTCTGCCCACACATTCCAAGGTGACCAAAGGATAATATAATAGGAAACCTCTTTTTTTTTCATGTATGCATGCTTGCATTTGCATAAATGAATATGCATACACATCCATAATGTGAATATAAATGTGAACAGAAGTGTTTAGTCATATATCCTTATTATGTGGTGTTTATTCATATATCCTTATCATGTGATGATGGAAAGAAAATTGAATCAAGATTCAAGAGACTTGGGGCTTTGGTTCTACCACAAGTCCATTATGAGACCTTTCTCAGGCCATATGTTCACTTATCTATGAAACAAGATGTTTTAAACTAAATGACTCTTCTGATTCTTTTCCATTCTAAAACCCTTAACATATACCTTGGATAAGTCAGACATATCTCCTTTTCTACCAGAATTCTAACTTAGTTCTAACTTAGTTCTAACAGTTCTAATTTTTACCAAGGAGACAACTAATACTACAGCCTTTGACAAGATATTTTCTCTCTCTTTTCTATGATTTGCTGCGGTCTGGCTGGGCACAAAATCACGAGCCACTCAAGCAGGAACAAACTTTATTTTTGAAACTGCCACCAATGCCCGTACGCTCCTGGGAAGATTTCCGACCGACCCACGAGGCCTTCTCCCGGACCCCAACAGGAAGTCCCTCCTCCGGAATTCCCTCCTACCGCACTTCCCCAACCAATGGGAATTCTCCAGGAGTCCAGTAGCAGGCCGAGGTGGACAGCAGGAGTCCAATATACATATGAATGCAGATCTTAACATAATCATACCATCTCAATGGCTTGCTGGTGTCACCTTTCAACCAAAAATGCCATGCATCATATTACTTGGCTGTGACTCTTAGCAATGATTTATTCTTTACTTTCTCATTTTTTTCTTTCAACAATAAAAAGGGAAGCTATCAAAAAAGATATTACATTGTAGGAAGATTTTATCAACTACTTCCAGACATTTGTGTCCATGACTTTAGGACCTAAGAACAATATCTTTGTCACAAAATGAAGATTTGCAAGATCTTTGGGCACTTGGAAAGTACCACAAGTGGGGGTATCATATCTTTAATCTAGTTCTGGTTTCTCAATCAACCTTGTAAATGTTAAATGGAGGAGTAAATAAGATAGAAATGATCTCTGCAAGATTCTAGTAGAGGAGATAGACATTAAACACATCATTGGAAAATGTAATTAATTATAATTATATTATCTGAAGAAAAAGTTGGAGCTATTAAGTGTTTTGAGAGGCTGTCCTAGCTTTGTGGTTGAATTCAGTCACTTTATCCTCTAGGTCTTGAATTTTTTCTACCATCAGTAACTTCTCATTCTCTTATTTGAGAGAAAAGCAGAAACATGTTCACCGTTTTAACATTCATTGGTTTCATATATGCTTGGATTTTTTAGATTCTTCTAAAATGTTTTTTATTCCTTCCTTTTTATAATTTATTCAATGAATATTTATTAAGCGACACTTTATAGGGTTGAGATTCAGAAGTAGAAGTCACAATCTCAGCTCTCAAATAGTTATTGTCAGGACAAGCACATAAGCAGTTTCAGGTCAAGTAATTGATTATTAGTAAAATAAGAGCAGTGTCTGTTGAGAATAGAGGCATTAAGGCTACCCTTCATTGGATCTTCTAAAAAATGGTTCCTTGAAGAGCAAGAAAGAATTAGCAAGTGAAGAAGACAGGAAGTAGGCTGTTGGATCAGATGTTCTGCACACCTATAAAAAGACATAGTGGTAGAAGATTCTATGGATCCTACCTAGAATGGGAGCTCTTGATTCAGATGACTACATGGTAGTCACAAAGGCAGAGTCCATGATTGGAAGATTAAAAAAAAAAAAAAGTAATGACACATTTTATGGAGCTACTATGATTTTTTTTAAAGGGATAAAACCTCCTTGCTCTGTTTGATTTGCTGTGTTTGGATCATAAAAGAATAAATAAAAATTGCTCAGAATGGATCTGTACATGAGGCCTGAAAATCAGCAAGGAGCCTCTTGCAGAATTCTGGGGAAGAGATACTGAGAAACTCAAGATCATAGCAACAAGAGTAAGGAAAGGAGAGGAGATTGTCAGCTTGTCAGCATCAATGTAAGATTTGGGATCAACTGGACTCCAAGACTGGAGGTAGGGACTCTGAGGAGAAGAAAGGAGTGTGTGAAGATTCTAAGTTGTCTACTGGTATAGTTGATCACTGATGTTTCAATATCTGGGATAGACATGAAAGCAGGATCAATTTGGGGTGTGGGGAGATCAGTGCTATCATGACCAAAGTCCTTATGGAGCACCTGTGTAGAGTGGTCTAGAAAGAATCCAAATAGATGAGTCTGGGGTATAACCAAGGAGAGTAAATTTGGGAAAATACAGTAATAAACAATTGAAGTAAACTTGTATTTATTTTATTGATAAAAATGCTAAAAAAGCATAATTTAAAGGTCTAACAGTGTAAGTCCCTGATAAATATATTTTTAAGAATCAAGGGATGATAAAATGAATGAATTAATAGGAGATGTTATGGGATAGCAAAATGTTCCTATTCAATTTTATAGTTTATGTATAGTTTATGTCTTTGTGTGTGTGCATTTGTGTGAGAGGATATAAAGATTAACAATATATTAGAACTATACATGTACATTGGTATGCTGGGTCTGGCATAAGAAAAATACCACACACAGACTGGGTGATTTAAACAACAAAATTTATTTTCTCTAAGTTCTGGAAGTTACAAATTCAAGATCCTCCTGCAGTGTTGATTTTAAGTTAGGCTTTTCTTCCTGGCTTGTAGAGATAGCTGCCTTGGCACTGACTCTTCATATGGACTTTCTTCTCTGTCAGTGGAGGGGTGGGGGAAGAGAGAGAGAGAGAGAGAGAGAGAGATCAATCTGAGGTGTCTTCCTCTTGTAAGCACACCAGTCTGTCCAATAAGTCCCAAAGCCATGACTTCTTAATTGCCTCCTTAAGGCCTATGTTCAAATACAATCATATTGGGGGCTGAGGGTTCAACTTGTGAATTTTTGGTGAGGGACGCTATTTAGTCCATGACAAAATCAGCTCATTTGACATCCAAATTGACTTTCTTCTGAGAAAGGACAGATCAAAAACAAGAGATCACTGTGTGTCATAAAAGAGGTAAAGGTCAGAACTAGAGTTTGCTCATTTATAAAATATGTATAATTCTTTTCTAAAACTGATTATATCGCAAAACAATTACATTCCTACAAACATTTTTTTTCTTCTTTTTGGAGAGGATTTATAAGCCACTTGCAAATCAATACATCTTTAAATAGTAGCTGAATGGGTTTGATCAATTTTTTCCCCCTAGAGCTCTATGGAAACCAGGTGGTAAGAGCCAGAAAAGGTACACATCCCACAGGAATGTCTTACCATGAAGATTAAATTTAAAGAGGAATTGCTTGTAGAAAACCGCGTTACATTCTTGGCATGTGAGCACTTGGGATAATATTAACTTTCACTTCGGGGTATTTTTAATGTTTGGAACTAATCTCAGTTTATTTTGCGCCTGCGAGGTTTTACCTCTTTGTACATTTGACCTCCATTTGGGTCTAGTGTTGATGCGCCCTGTAAAAGCTTCTTGGAATTGCGAAGCTCTGGCCCTGGTGTCCAGGTGACACAGACAGGGTGGGATCCTGTGGAACTCTGAGGGCGCGGAGCCTCTAGCATACCATTCTCCTCCCACCACCATCCCATGCTGGGAGGCGGAGAGGGCTGCAAACTTCGCTCCAATCCGCAGCCAGCCCTCTCCAGGGTCCCCCTGCTGGGCGACCCGCCCTCCGCAGACAGAGTTGAGGCAACTTTGCAAAGCTCGGCGTCAGAGCCTGGGGAGGTGAAGCGTTCCCCCTCCTCCCCAGCCTTCTTCCCTCGGTGCCCCCGCCTCCCGGTCCTCGCCCAGCAGCTAGCGCTGGTGATAGGACGAGCCCCGGGCGTGCATTGTGTATATGCAAACCAGTGTCCCGGCTCCCCAGGGCTACCTAACCCGGGCCAGGTCTGTGGCTGCTGCTGCCTTGGGCATCGCTGCCCTCTCCGGAACCGAGCACTGTCATGCTCCGGTTGCAGGGCGGGCGGCTGCGTCCCGGAGTCGCTATATAAGCTCGGGCAAGGGGGCACCCGGAGGGGCTGAAGATGAAGGTGCCCGCGCATGGGCCGCCGCTGATTGCCAACCCCTCCCGAGCTCGCTCCCGGCGCGGAGCCGGAGGCCGCCGAAGACCCGCCTTCGCCGCAGTAGCAGCTGGAGCAGCCACAGAGGCAGCAGCTGCGGCGGTGGCAGCGGCGCCCCTCGCGCCAGCGCGTAAAGCGGCGGCGGCAACTCGGGGTCCGCCTCTGCCCCTGCTGCCATGAGTTGTGCGGAGGTGATGTATCACCCCCAGCCGTATGGAGCGCCCCAGTATCTGCCCAACCCTGTGGCAGCTGCAACCTGCCCCACAGCTTGCTATCATTCGGCTCCCCAACCTGGCCAGCAGGTGAGTCACCGAGCAGGCAACCTGCCGGGGGCGGGGGCGAGGGGCACCGAGAGTATCGGTCTGGGGCTCCTGCGACATCCCGTCCGGCTGGGACGGGTGGCGCAAAGGATGCTCTGGGACCTGCGGAAGCGTCCCTGAGCAGAAAGCTAACAGAAGATAGGAGGAGAGGCTTGGGGAGGGAAGAACAGCCAGGTGGATGGGTGGGATAAGAGGCATTACCTGGCTGGGGGCTTTATTGAGCTGTTGTCACCAGAGCTCAGAGGCTGATCCTCAAAGCCACCCTGACTCTTAGGACTCAGTTCTCTGAAGCTCACCAAGGGCATCTGACTTAGGACTATGTGAGTAAACTTCCTTTAAATCAAATATTTTGTTTCTTTGGAAAGGTGAGAGTGTGCCAGCCAGGTTTTTCGGGATTAGGAGAACGAAGTGTGCCACTGAGGTATAAGAGGCTACCTGAACAGTGAGCTCATGACATGAACTTTTTGGGGAATTTTAGGGTGGAACACTGGCCTAATGCAACCTATATTGAATATTTCTATAACTTCTCGAAGAGCTTTTCTCTGTGACTGTGACTTAGACGGCAGCGATGTCAAGGTTCTTCATTCATTTTCTAATTCCATCAAAGCACAGAGCCTGTTAACAGTGTTTGGTCTGTTGAAACATGTGTTCCCCATTCCAGAGGTAATCTTGAGTCCCTGGAAGCTGGGTTTCCGCCATGCTAGGCGACTGAATGCATCCTTAAAGAGGGACTCAGAACAAGGAGACGATCTAGTTTAGAAGGGAGACCAGGGCTCTGTGGAATCAGACACTAGGAGTCCTTGGATATTACTCACTGAACACCACAAGGTTTAATTAGCACTACATTAAAAAATATATGTGTGTGTTAAGGGACTGTACCAAAATAGGATCCTCCTCAGATTGTGGGGTTTAGAGTCTTAAATGCCACTAGATATGGTTAGGGGTTAGGGCATTATCATTGACAGAATTTACTGATTTCCTTGATTTTTGTTTCTCAGGAAACAAATGTTTTATTGTGGCTCTACGTACTTGACCCTTTAGTTAATTCGCACCTCGAATTTTTATATTTCTTCTTCTGTTCCTTTCCTGGATTGATAGGTTTCTTTGGAAAGAAACTATGACTTTCTATTTAAATTTTAGGGGCTGTAAAATTCAACTGATTCTGTAAGGGTACGTGCCCCAGATTCATCTGCAACACAGAACCAACTTAACTTGTACCAGATAGGGTGAAAAAGGAAGAAGCCCTACTTTCTTGCTATTATTTATTTATTTGTTTATTTGTACTATTCAACAGCTTCAGCATTTCAAGGTGAAATTACTTTTGAAGAGGAGGATGGGGAAACATTTTGTAATTTGTACTGAGGATGAACAGATTAAAACATTTAGTTTAGCTGTTTTTCTTTGGTATATGCAAAATATCAGTAATAGAGGTTTAAACCTATGGGAGTTCAAGTGGGATAAGTGAGGCAAGGAGACCCTGGGGGTATTTTTAACATCCAGTCCAGAATGAAGCTCTTTTCCTCCATCTCTGAAACTCTAGAGGACTTCAGTTAACAGTTGGAGTGTAGATAAGCAACAGATTCAAACTTTATTAAATATTCAGAAAGATAGTTCCCCCTCTTAAAGAAATCTGGTGAGCTAGAAGTTGCAAATAAGGTCTTTTTGTAGAGTTGTGAAATTAATTCAATGAACCTCTGTGTAGGGATTAGTATTGTAATACTTTATTTGTGTTAGAAAGTGCAATCCATTATTAGAAAAATTACAAATTACCAATCATAAAATTAGTTTTCCGTGAGGAATGAATTCATTCTTTTACTAAAAGCTATCAACAAGCTGAAGAATGAACTTAAAAAAAAAATCTTTGTAAACCTGAGTTGTCTACATTTATGTTGTACTATGATCAACTTCTACTGTATTTGAGCTCCTGTAGACATTGCTTAAGTAGAAGTTTGGCTGAGTTGATCATAAGAATTGAGTTGAAAGGGGTGCTTGGAATTTTCATGTTGCTTTTACTAAAATGTCTTGTTCAAATCTCTCTCTCTCTCTTTTTCTTTCTTTTTTTTTCTCTATTTGACATTTGACTGGCTAGGGAACTAAAGAGAGACTTGAAAGTATGACTACTGTTCTTTTACTGTCAAGAGTTTATTTTGATGACCTATATTTTCTATTGGAGAAAAGAGTAAATCAGGAAATTCTTATCAGGCTGACAGCATTTTTAGACTATGCGGTGCGTGGGTGAAGTGGGACTAATATTGACTTGGCCCTAATGCAGTCATCCGAGAATACATATTTTGGTTGTTTTTGCATTCCATAAGGTTTTATCATTATTGTCCAAGAAGATTGTTTTCACCGTACATGGGAAGTGACCCCTAATAGCATCTTGCCTGTGAGACAAAAAAATGGGGCTTCAACTCCTAGTGCTCTTGAAAAACTTATTTATTGAGGAAATAAAAAGGAAAGGAATAAAAAGTCTGACAGTGTAATTAAGAAAGTTTAATGGTCATTTATAAAATGCTAGGAGAGAGAACATTAAAGTTTTATATTTTTTTATTCAGTTGTCCTAATGTATCTTTGCACTGATTTTCCCTTCAAATCTGCATAGCTCTGAGGTGCTCGAATGTTTGCTTTTGCCTCACAAATGCTAGACAAGTAATCTACCACTGAGCTATACCCCTAGTTGTGAAGTCCTTGTAAATTAATGTATCAACATGGTTCATTATCATTATAATGAATCTTAAGCATAGGTATGCTTTTCTTCTCAATGCATGATCATATACTGAAAATTCTTTGTGAACTAACTGAACTTTATTTTCCAAGCAAGTGTATTCTCAGCCTTTCCCCTAACAGCTGATATTTTAAGTTTAGGTTTTTATAGAACATATTATATGTTGTTGGTGAGTGGTCTTAAAAATATAGAAAGCTGCACACACCTAGGCTGTCCTATAATCTGTTATGGAGGCATATGGTAGGCTACATGAATCAAAGTAATTTGTAAGTGTCTGAAGAGTAAATTAAATCCTATAAATTACATGCTATGCATATATCTTACAGTGAGTTGTACAGTGCCAGGTATTTCTGAGAGATGCTAAGCCACCTATTCCCCATGCCCACCATCTCTTTATTGCCCTCACTCATCTATCCTAACATCTCCTCAGGAGAACTCTTGACTCGTGTTTCTTAGCACATGCTCTGGAGGCTGATGACACTGCAGAACGTGTGTGGAAAGGAATGCACTTGTATACTAGCAGTGACAGTAGGAATCAACAGAAAATTTCGAAATATGTGTCAGAAAAAATTGAAGGCAATGATATGAAATCATAGATTCCCTTCATACCCCATGGACTTCTCATCTTAAATGCAGACAGTCTGTTGTCTACCCACCCTACACCATGTTCTTAATGTTCACATTAGGAAGATTCTTAAAGGAAAGTTTTCAGAATTAAGTAGTTTATAAATGAGATGACAAAACCAGAAAACAATCTCCAAATTTCTAATTACGCTCATAAGTTTTTAACAATCACATTTCCGGCTTTGTGAAAGTTAGAACATATTTACTCTGTGCTTTTCAAGGGTAACAGCTGGGTGAATCTGCATGAGTGCTTTCACTTAAAAGAGTTCCCTTGGGAAGCAAAGCTCCAGTTATAAGTTTGTAGAGTTTTTTCAAACTCTTTCTCTGGACTCTGCCACCTTGGTTAAGTCATAAAACTGCTCTGAGATTGTTTGTCATGGAAAAACCCTGGAAAAAGTACTTCACCCTCTCCTTTTTGCATATGGGAAAATGCATGTTCACAGAGTTGAAATGCCTGGTTAGAGATTTAAAAGCTGATTGGAGAAAAAATCAAGGCCACCAGATCCCCTTGCCTCAGTGTAGCATCTTTCCACCATACCATGTGGTCTCTCAGTCTTTTATATATTCTCTCTCTCTCTCTCTCCTCTCTTTTTTGCTCTTGCACAATAGGCTTATTTTTGTCTTTAGTGCCCCAATCAACATTTTTGATAAAGAAGATTAATATGTAGTGGATTTTTGGCCTTGAAGTTTTAGATTCTTTCCAAGTCCTTGGTAGTGTACTTTTTTAAGTTTAGGCATTCCAAAGGCCTTTTGCAAGCATTTGTATTATGCTAATGACTTTTACTATCCATGTTGCATGTTTTATCTATGAGACAGAATATTCACTTAGAAAATGAACATTTATTTATTGAAAAGAAATTACAGGCAGTGGCATTAACAATCAGTTTTAAGTGCCTTGTATTTCATTGCTATTTGAGCATAAGTTTATATTCATTAAAAAGAAAGAATACAATTATAACTTAAATAGTTTCAATATACGGTCAACTTATTTAAGGCAGAGGATTTAATTTTCTTGAAACTGTAAGCAAAGACTTAAATGGATTTGTAAGAATTCATACAGGACTCCTTTGAGAAAAAGCAGCCTCTACCATTCCACACTACACAAATTAACTTGACTACAAAGACTTAGATTAATCTGTCCCATGGCTTTGGGTTCCCAGGAACTTCCTAGCCAGAAAAATTCAAAGATAGAGGGAAAATTAAAGTTTCAAATAACTGAACTATTGGCTCTGGCAGTCAACCAGAATGGAGATTACAATAATTATGGAAAGAGGAGGATTGAATCTATCATGCAGAGTGAGGATATGTTGGCTAACAAGCCAGATACACCCACATGGTGATCCTAGAAATTTAAGTAAAGGATACTTTGACTAAATGCAAGGGAGTCCTACTTCACCTAGCACTTGGTAAAATCTCAAAAAGTTTAAGATGGCAGGGATGCAAGCCATGGCAAGGGAAATGTGGGTGTTCAGAGCAAGAACCTTGCTCTTCTGCTCAGCATCTCTTCAGGCTACTGCAGAAGAGACACTAAGCTGACCTCGCTGAGTAGTGTGTGTATTTCTGTCTTGTATCCATCTATAAAAAGAGAATTTTCAATGAGAGTAAAACAATTATGCATATGATGCCTAGGGCAGATCCTTAAGCAAGTTTATCAGTGAGATGAGTATAATTTTAAAACAGCGTGCTTAACTTGAATCTCATTCTCACAGGTCCTATTTCTAGTTAACCTCTTATTTTTTTTAATACCTAAAGGAATACATCAGCTAATAGATAATAATTTAAGGTATCTCCAGAAAAATATTTTAATTCAAGAAACAGAGGCTCTCTAATTGTTGAATTTCAGGCTCTGGCAAAGATAGTGAAGGCAATAATTTTGGGCAAAGCTCTGCCCTGAGCCTTTCAAAATTCACCTCTTTAAACAGCTGTTTTTTCGCTTAAACTACTCATTTAGGAAGACCCTGAGAGTGCTTCGAACCATTAGATCCAAACAGCTGTTGCTAGAACAACTCATAAATGCCATATTTATAGATATTTCAGTGGATACCAGATTTGTGCCAGTAATTTATAAGTGTGGTCTGAACTGGGGTAACTGAACTATTTTTCATGTGTCTCTTAATATTTGTAGAGGGAAAAAAAAATGACCTAAACTCAACAGGTGTCTTTTCTTCTTAAAGAGATACCATTTTAGTATGCCAAATCACTTGTCCTTGGGAACTGGAGTAGGAGGATTCTGAAGACCTCTTCTTTCTTGTTTATATGAAGATAAATATAGGAAGCACCATAACTAATTGCTAGGAGTTGGGCTAGATGACCCTTGTCTAGATAGGAAGTAGTTTTTTTTTTTTTTAATGATCTGTAGATTTCTTTTTCTTTTTTCCTTTTTTTTTTTTTTTTTTTTTGGCTAGTGTCCTGCAATATCAGAAGAGGTAGCCAATGTAAAAAACATCTAAGTGTGAATCTGTCTAGAGCTCCAGTGTGTTGCTTATTATGATAGCTTTGGATGAGACTGCTGAGATGAAATCAAGTCAAAATTCCTTAGTTTCTAAAGATCAAGCTAAGGGTCAGAAGGCTCAGTGGCTTGCTTAGACTCATGGAACTAGTTTTGGTCAAGTCCTCTTTGTCATTTCAGCCTCCTTAGAAACTAGAAAAAAATTCATAGTTTACTTCCCCACTTTTTTTTAAATTGTTGAATATTAGCTCCTTTTAGAAATAACACAATTCACTATGTAGTTAAACCAGGAGGCCCACTTAATATACTATCATCCTTACTATCTCTTCCAACCACCATGAGTAATTTCAGTTTAGGCACCCGCTACACCTTTCATCTTTGTATCTCCAGACCTCTGTGCAATTACTGACACAAAATAGGAATCAATGGACGATTAGGTGAATTAATGAATAATAGATAATTTGTTTAAAAATCATACACTAAGTCTAGACAAAGGATTATAAAAAACATACCAGAAATTTATACATGGAAACTGTTGTTTCATTCAAAGTAGTTGGTTTGAGAAAAAACACATACCCTAATGATGTGATCATTGCTTAAAACATTTTGGGAATGCAAATTTTGAAATTGCTTCTAAGCCTGTGGCACATTTTTTTGAACATCATAAAAATGGAAAAGTTTTCATCTTTGGAGGTTGGAGTTTTGATAATAACCAGAATCATTTAGAGGCACAGTGCTCAAAAGTAGCTCGTTATGCTAAGTAATAGCATTTCAGATTAAGAAAAATAAATAAAAAACAGAGGATCTTGAGGTGATTGTTTCTTATAAGTTGACTCTTCTCACATTTCCAAAATAGGATTTCCAGAAAAATTGTAGACCAGTGGATTATGTGTCCGATTACCAAGGAGACAGTACATTTTTAGACACTACATTTCATCCAGACTTGCATATATATTTAAGAGCATTGCATTACTTAATAACTATATCCCTTTTTATAATGTAATTTTTAATGCTATAAATAACATTAGACTATCCTAGTTGTCATGCAATGCCATATTGACCGTGGAATTATGTTTGTTTATTCCATCAAAATAAGTTATGTTTTTGAGACTCACCTTCTCCAATCTGTTTTCCTAGCGCATGATTTGTATTAATACAGAAATAGGTTCTAATCCCATGTCTGCCTCTTATTACTTGGATGATCCTGGCTAAATTAGCCAGATTTTGCATATGTAAATTGGGAATTCTGGCAAAATATTTCTGCATGTGAGAGTGAGATATTAAATGAAATAAAATGTATAAAAGGTCTATGGCATGTTTCTACTAACCTAACCCAACCTTGCATTTCCTGATCCATTCACCTCCAAACAGGTGAAGATCTCAAAGCTCAAGTCTCTCTGAGATATTTTTAAAACTCTGTTATTAAAGTAAATTAAAAAAAAATGATGAAGGAGCAATGTGCTGCTCCTACGAGCTTCACAGTTTTGAAACATTTACTAAAAGCCAATGGTTCTTTCTAAAAGCACTGCTCATGTTTTTGAACCCCCCAAAATCCTTGCATTTAAAGAAGATAGCTAGTAGAAGAAATTTTTAAAAAATAAGAAAAGAAGAAAAAGAAAAAGCTATTTCTAAATATCCAATGATTGCAGTGATTCATTAAAATACTTTTGTTTCCTTAGGAAAAAAAGTTTCCACATATGCACAGTAATCATTTGGCATTTTACAGGCTTAAGCCTTGGGGAGTTAGTGGTATTTGGCTCCTGACATGGAAGTCTTTCTCTTGTCAGACAAATCCTTTCCCCTGCACATTCCTGCTGCAGTTTGTTTCTGTTGTGCCTAATGGCAGGCATTGAGGTGGTGGCTAAGGCTTGCACTGCCTGGGCCAACTCTCCTTCACTCTCCTGCTTTACACCTTTGTGAGTTAGCTTTCACTGTATGTCAGTTAACCCATTCATTGCCTCACCTAACTCCAAAGTAATATTACCTGGGGAAATATTGTCATTACTACGCAGTGACAGTGAGACATATATGTGCATTAGGTAAAGTGATTGTAGTCTTTAAGGCCACCTTTGACATCTTCTTAATTTCTGTTAACAATTCTTCAGAGGCTTATAAGGGAATTATGAATACTTATGAGATAGAGTTGTTATTAGGAAGTGATTGTGTATTTGGGGAATAATATAAGTGGGTTACATTTCTAATTTGATTTTAGAAGTTTATGTTCTGTGCATATTAGATTCCATATCAATATTTTAAATTTTATATGATTCCCAAGAAAGAATGTAACTCTAGGGAAATTTCATTCCAAAAAAGTAAACATTGGTGAATACAGAGTATGGCAAAAGCACACACAAGTAGTATGCTGGATTTAAGAAAAAAAAAAAGCAAATCATTGATTTACAATCACCAAAGCACAGATATAAGAAAGTAGTTAAGCTCAAGAGTCTATAAAGAAGAAAATTAGTGTGGTGTGAATGTCAGCATATGAGTTCATTTCTATTTAAAATTTGTTTTTGTATTCTTTATGCTCACAATTAATGTTAAAAAATTTATACTAATTCATATTTAGCATTTCAGGTAGTTATCAGGTCATTTGGATACTTTGAAATTTTTCTTTTAAACAGTGATGTTAACTGTGAGGCTATAAATATGTGAGTTTTGGAGATATAAATATTTAAATTGGTTCTGTATATTTTATGAAAATTTAATCCACTTTATTGTAAAAAAAGTGCAGATGGGAATGATAAATATTCTTAAATACTGCTTATTGATAGGAACATCATAGGCTCCCTTTTTTTAGAACCACAAGTGTTTGCAATATCAAAATGAAGTATTTTGACATGTATATTTATAAGAATATAAACAGAGATATTACATATGTGTGAAATATAAAGGATATAGAGAATCAATGCATGAATGAGCAGAAGAATGATTTTTAAAAACTAGAGTGATAGCTGTTTTGATACAAGGGCAGATTTTGCTTACTTTTCGCCCATGTATATTGAAAAGTATATGAGTTCAAGCATTAATTTATTTGCATTCAGTCATTCAATAACTGACAGAAAAAAACCCCACAAAACTAGTGCAGCATTTGGAAAATTATGTAATCTTAAATAGATTGAAAAATCTGTGTCTTGAATTCAACAGCCATCAATTACAAATTAAAATATTTTATGATTCCTGTTATTGATCACAATATTTTACATTTGTATCAGGATATGCAGTTTTCAAAATTTTTTTCAGTACATATAACTTTAAATTTATTTCACTTAAGAATTAATTCTTGATAAGTGAGGGTTAAAAAAAAACTCTTGCCTTTATTTGGATAATTAACACAGCCAAGGCTATTTTACTTGAAGAATACATATTAAAATTAAACAAGTGAAACTTTTATATGCATAGCCTGATTCTCACAAATTGTGCTGAGAATCAGTTTCACAGATTATAATGAACACTATGGACAGTGAAGCTGCTTTGTAGATCAGTTTTAATATCCCTTCCATAAAAATGTAGTGCTTCTTTCTAGTATGCCAGACTCTTCAAGAAAAAGTGTGTGCATATCCTTCAACAAAGCATGCTTTGAATAAATATATATCTACACACAAGGAAACAGCACTGTGGTTTGACTAATTGATCACAATATCTGTTTAATTTTTTAATGGAATTTGAAACTAGGATTAACTTTAGAGCTGATTTAGTTTAACCCCCTCCTTTTATACATAATCTATGTTATTATGTTGTTTTTACCATTCAAGTAAAATTAAACAGGCTTAAATCTGTGCAAAAATAGATTATAAGAAATATATCAGGCAGTCTTTGCAATTACCTATTCATTATCTATTCATTAACAAATGATACCACAATGACACAAAGTTTAAATTAAAAGCAACACATATATTGTGTAAATAAGAGCCCCAACCTAATAACCACACCTCACAATGTGTTTAAACATCCAGGACCCGCCTCACAAAAGAACATCATTTATAGTTTGGTGCTATGGATTTTCAATCTAGTAATTACATTAGAAACATAGAATCTAGGTTACGTGTTTTGGTAACATTTGCAGAACTAATGAGTAGTATTTTGTAATGATTTAGTTTAGTTTTGTCTATTCACACTCATTTTCTAGCATGTGTTTTTTTTTTGTTGTTGTTGTTGTTCGTTGTTTTTTTTTTTCCTGAAATAAGAAAAATGATATGAGAAGGGATGGGGTTTTACAAATAAGCAGATGATATAGAAAGCTTATTTGGTCACTGAAATAATGCATTTTATAAGCTTTAACAATACAGTGTATATTTAATTCATATTGAAGTAGTTGATAATACAAATAATACATGCTCAGTGAAAAAAATGTGGAAATATCAAAATGCAAGAATAAAAAAATAAACTACAGCTTACTGTTCAAAGAAACAATACCAAATACAACATATTGGTGACTTTTCTTCCACCCTAGATATTCCTCTCCTGTTCCCTGCAATGCATATGCATGCACATCTCTCCCCGATGTTTTATTATGCATTTTGCCTCCATCACTAACATGCTCTGTGATTTTTGAGAAGTCACTTAACTTCTCTATGCCTTAATGTCTTTTCTCTAAGATACAGATACTAATAATAACCATGTAATAGAATTGTCAAGATTAAATGAGGAACTAAACACAAGGTTTTTAGAAGAGTACCTGGCTTAATATGTATTAATTGTTATTGGTGTTATGATCATATATTTCAAAATATTTTTTAAATTATCAGGCTTTTCTCATTTTTATTTGGAAAGTTAGTCCTTTCCAGCATTTTGTATTATTTTCAGTAAGCCACAATAAAATCTTTTTTTCTCTCTATGTAATGGCGGTAAGTGGAACATCTGAAAAATATGTTCCATGCAAAATGGATCTTCACACAGACTTATTTTGTCATTTTAGTTTGATTTTTGAGAAATGAGTTCAGCACATCTGCCAAATCCTTTTATAAGATGCTACATTCCTGTTTTTATTTTAGTTTATTTCGTTTATGAAAAGCTCTTTTCTTCTCCATCGTGCCCTGAGTAAGTTAGATCTCCTATCCACTGTTCTTCCCTGTTTTAAACTATAATGCTACTGAAGATTACATCTTTAAAAGTCAATCAAAAGTGGGAAGAAAAAATAGAAGGAATCTGTCACTTTTTTTAAAAAAAATATTATCTTTTGTAGTACAACTAACTTAAAGAAAAACAAACAAAAATGAAATTCTGACACTGAAAATATACAATTTGAAAATGGCTTTTTTTTTTTTCCTTTAACTGATTTGGAATAGTAGTTTTTTTTTTTTTTTTTAGTGTGGGAAGGAGGCAATTGGTTTGGGGAGGGAAAAGATGGAATAAAGCAGATGAAGAATAATCAATTTGCAAACATATGTTAATATTTAGATTCTTTTTTTTTTAAGTGAAAAGTTAACTGGTTAATGCTTTTTTACAAATGGTCTTTGATACTGTGTTTTGTTTATTCCATCCCAGAAGAAGTTAGCGGTATACAGCAAGATGCAGGACTCTCTGGAAGTCACCCTTCCCAGCAAACAAGAGGAGGAGGAGGAGGAGGAGGATGAGGAGGAGGAGGAGGAGAAAGACCCGCCTGCCGAGATGGAGTACCTTAACTCTCGATGTGTCCTTTTCACTTATTTCCAGGGAGACATTGGGTCAGTAGTGGATGAACACTTCTCAAGAGCTTTGGGCCAAGCCAGCACCTTCCATCCAGAATCTGCCATTTCAAAAAGCAAGATGGGGCTAACCCCCCTATGGCGAGGTAAGAATTCAAAAGCAGATGCTCTCCAGGGCACTGTCTCTGTTTCGCAACTGCCTGTACCAGGTTCCAGCTGGAGACTTGCCTCTGGAGGACGGATATCACTTGCTTTTTAATTTTTAAGGACAGCAAGGAATTTCTTTCAGACAAACAGCTGGATCAGTTTTGTCACATGTGGAATGCAGGGTTGGAAAGGATGCAGTCACACCCCTTAAATTCCTCATGGAAAGTAGCAATGCAACCGGCCTGAGTTTATAGTGGCCAAATCAAAAAGCAAAGCACCATTCCTGAAGCCCCGATGGCCCAATTTTGGATCTCTAAATAATAGGCGTGCCTGAATCTCTTCTAAAAAAGGCTAGCTTTATTGCCCATTCCTGTAGGTGTTTCGTGGTGACATAGTGGAGATTTGAGTCTGACCCAGGGACACAGTCTGTGTTCTCTCCATAGCTTGCTTTTCAGCCGATTTTGGATTAACTCTTTAAAGTGTACAGCTAGGCATTGTTGGCAGCATTTCTATGATATAAAGTGATGTTTCACCATAATAAAGAAAACGGTGCAGATTGAGCATCTTCTTATTTTCTTCTATACTGGAGGACACAGAGATTTATTTGAATCTGATTTCTAACAAAAAAAAAATCACTGGGTGACATTTTCATGGTAATTACAAGGTTAGAAAAAAATAATGCATCAATCCAATGGTAGCTTCAGAGAAATGTGGTACAGATGTTTCTTACAAATTCACCTGGTTATGAGAAGTGCATATAAAATGGATCTCAAAGTTCTTGATCAGAACCCTGAACATCACAGGGAGCTTGTTAGAAATGTAAATTATCCACCTTATCCCCCAATCTACTAAATCAGAAACTCTGGGATAATGTCCACTTGTGTTCAGCCAATATGCCCAGTGATTGAGAGGCAAACTCAAATTTGGTAATCATTGATTTAGTGTTGTTGAAAACAAATCAAAGGCCACTTCCCTCAAGTCTATTGAAGCATAGTAGTTTCTGGAAGAAGACATGGGGAATCACATTTTAACAAGTGTCTTGAGTGATTCCCATGATAAGGACAGGCTGGCCATCTGCGAGCAGGTCAAGTGAGAGGTAACTGATATCTTTCTCAATGTCGGAGGAATGGTTTCGCTCTATTACAGCCAGAGAACTGGCCTGGAATTGATGAGCCTGATCTGTAGATCTGTAGATACAGGGCTTTTCTCCCTTCCCTTCTCCCCCTTTTTAATTCTTGCCCATTCTTCCTCCTTCCCTCCCTCCTTTTCTTCTACCCTTCTTCTTTCACTCTTCTTGCTTTCCTCCATCCCTCTCTTCTTTCCTTCCTCTCCTCTTACCTTTTCCTCTTTCCCTCCTTCCTTTCCCCTTTTTCCTCCTTATTTTTTTTCTAGCAAATATAAACTATTCTGTTATGACTATAGGGGAAGGTGGATTACACTCAGATAACAAGATTCTTAGAAGTGAATTGGGAAACATCCTGCTTATTTGATTAGTAAATACTATGGATTTCTTACAGGAACTAAAACAGTCCTTGGAAAACCTAAGACACTTATGATATCAATCAATGTCTTATTTGATAGCACATGGTAAATAATTTTTAGAGGGTGAAAATTAGAATGTTTCTGTGAATCAGATTATTTAGTAAACAATTTGATGCATCAATAAGAAATCTTATCAGGTTAATCAGTTCCAGGAGAATAATTATTGCAATATCTACTACTTTAAGTTTATTGGCATATAAAGCCTAGTAATCATTTAAACTCAAAACCAAAAGGGCACCAAATTGTCTAGAGCAATTGTCTATAGTATCATAGCCAGAAACGTTTTAAAGGGGTTGTTGTATTCTGTGCAAAAACTCTATAACATTTTCATGACTCATTGGAACATTTAGAGAAAACCTCTGATCAGATGGCACCTTTTAGTATACAAAGGGTGAATAATGGTAATATTTTAATACCATAATTAGAATTTTCTTGGCATAATCTTCAATTCAGTCTTCAAATCTATCTCCAGTTTCATTCATTGACTTATTCAACAAATATTTATCAAGCTCCTAGCATATCTAGTTGATGTTCTTGGTACTGGGACTGTATGAGACAGCCTGAAGCTCCACACTCGTGGAGCTTATGTTTCAGTGTTAGCAACAGGTAATAAAGAAAAAATGTCATGCAACGTCTTACTTTACTGCAGGCCATAATGGAAGCTCTGTCTGAAACAGTTACATTTGGACAGAGACCTGAAAGAAATAAGGATTCATCATGTGACTATTTAGGGGGAAATAATTCTACACAAAAAGAACTGCTAGTGCAAAGACTCAGAAGACTGACTCTAGCATGGGCAATGAGAAGCAAAAGTCTTTGTGTATGTGGAGAGAAGGGAAAAGTGGTAGTGTAGAGCATATATTTTAGAGCTTTTTAATTTCTTTCCCACTAGGTTTACGAATATCACACCTAGTTATCTCACATCATTTTTCCTGATGCTCAAGATAATGCATTTCTATGAGGAAACTCCAAAATAAATATAAATTAAATAATTGAATGACTGAATTAAGGGAACCAAATTTATACTATGTTCTCAGGATTTGAAAACAAGACTTCAGTAGAGAAACAAATATTGCAATAAGTTGTATGAAACCTTTGGATACACTTTTCTTATTTATAAGATAAGGCGGTGAATTAAGTAATTGTGAAAATCTTTTGTTCTGTAACATTCTTTGATTTCAGATGCATGATTTACTTTCCATTTGTGAACAGAAGTTTACCTTGGTTGTTTCTAGTTCTGAATTAGTCAATTTTAAATAAACATAAAAAGCTGGGTAGGATTCATAGGAGAGCCCCAAAATGTAATTGAAGATACAGAAAATTAAAGAGAAGATAAAATAAAATGAGATTCACATATCTGATGGAGATAGTTGGTGACATTTTTTTTTTTTTTCAGTAGTGGAGACTTAACCCAGGAGTGCTCTGCCAGTGAGCTACATCCCCAGACCTTTTTTATTTTGAGACAGGTTCTTTCTGAGTTGCCCAGGCTGGCCTCAAGCTTCTGATCCTTGTACCTCAGCCTCCTGAGTAGCTGGGATTGTAGCGTGTGCCAGCAAGAATTTAATATTAATTGAGAAAACTACACAAAGTTGAAAAATGCAGTCTTTGGAGCCTATTTATTTTGGAGTCAAGTCCAAACCTTATTAGTTTCTGGTTGTAATGTGATCTTGGATTAATAACTTAAAATCTCTCTGAGATCAACTTCCTCAATTGTAATATGTGTTTATTGATACTCAAGTCCTAGGGTTATTGTAAAGATTTTGTGATAATGTATATGAGTAATTCAGCACAGAGCTTGAATCAAGGCATTCAATGAAAGTCAGATGACATTTCTCTTTTCCTTAAGTAAGTTTCCACTCATTTGGTAAGTAGAAAACCAATCTTGAGTTTTTATCCAGAAGTGTTGTTTTCTGAAAGTTTATATTTCTGGCACAAAGCAAAGTGTTTTGGACATAATAGGTGCTAAAGGCTATTGATCATGTTAATAGTAGTGACTATGACACTTTACAAAGGAGCTGCTGACCAGCTCTGTTAAAGGGTCTAGTTTATATCATGGAGTTATTGCAATGCTTCAGACATGCTACAGTGCTACAACTGAATTATGTCTGACTACAAAAGATATTCCATATTAGATGAAAAAAGTCAGGTGAAAATCAAACAACAGCCATAATTTGAATGTATATCTTCTAATGAAGATAGAGTACTTTATGTGTTTTGTACTTAAACTAATTAGAGAAAATATTTGTACATTATTTCACAAATCATCTCATCAATTAATTCCAATCTCACTATACTTTTTATCAGGAATTAGAGGTTTTCAGTTAAGAAAACATAATGATCTGATTGTAACCTTATCCCCATCCAAATAAAAACATTGGCTTTGAATATGTCTGTGCATTAATTTACACACACACACACACACACAGAAAGAGAGAGAGAGAGAGAGAGAGAGAGAGAGAGAGAGAGAGATTGTGTGTAGAAATGAGTAACAAATCAAATAATGGCAGAGTACGTCACATATTTAAAACTGTGCTGAATGGAAAACTTATTGGTGTTTTGTTCTCCTTTTCTTGTAGTTGCAAAGCCACTATCTTTTGGTTAGTTGAGCTACATAGGGTGTGCTTGGGGCAACTCAGTTTTGGAAAAAAGGACGAGGAAGGCATATCTCAGGAACAGCCTGGCTAGAAAGGACAGAGTTGAGCAGAATGTCCAGGAGGCTCTGGAGGTTGTTGCTTTCAGGAAGTTTAGGAGGAACACGTGAGAAGGAAGCAAGGCTTGACTTACCTCATTCTTCTGCCCCCAAGGATATGGGCACCTGATGTCACTCTTTAAAACTCTCATTGTCGAGTCACGGGGCCCATTTTGAGTAACTGTGCAACAAAGTAACTAGAGGGCAATCTTTTAACATAATGGTAATGCATAATTCCTGAATGACAGAAAATGTTGAAACATGTTTCATTTCACCTCTGACCTGACAGTTTGTGTACATGAGAAGCTGAACAAGAGAGTGGCACTTGGATTTTATCAGGATCCCTTTAGGTTAAAAATGATTGATTGAGCTGATTTTTTTTTCTTTACTTAGATTAAGCTGATAAATATTATCATTTAACACTGATGTATTTAATCAATATTTATTCTAAGAATGTGTTTTCTGGAGATTATTAAGATGACTTAAGATAGAGGTCCTATAGCATTTCATTATCTCATTTTGTCTTTCAATATAGTTTTCAAAATTAATATTTTTTAAATTCTTTAAATTAAAATTTGAATTTTCTCTTCAATTTTTTATCATTAGTATTTTGCTTTCTTTTAAGAAACAATTGGGGTTACTATAAATAGCATCACAGCTATTAAACTGGAGGAAATACTGTAAGAAACTCCTTAGGTTTTCTAAGATACATTTCTGGTTGGAATCAGATAGATTTACTTAGTATGCTTTGGGTTGGTTGCACTGAATAAAAATATATCAATTTCATCATTTTCTTTTTTTGTTTAGAAATAAACTGTGGTGTGTGTTTGTGTGTGTGTGTGTGTGTGTGTGTGTGAAAGAGAGGGACGAGGTGGGGATTCCTAAATTCCAAATGCAAAGTGAACCAAATTATCTTTTGGCTTTTCATATGTGTTAGGCTATCAGTGTTAACATCATTCAAATATTGTTTAATATCACCCAAATATTGAATAATATTGAATCCAAAGTCACCAGAGACTGTTAATATCATGCAGTTTTGAATTGTCTCCACTAACCTGAAAAGTAATATGGCACAGAAATAGCTCGTGCTGTTTTTCATATGCTTTTTCATCCAACAAATGTGGCTGTGATTAAGTACTCATAAGCAAAGAGTCATGTAATGAAAAAAATTTACATACATATGAAATAAGCACAATGATTCTCCAGCATGAAACAAAGCATATCATCTGTTTCTTTGTGTCAAGATTTTTTTCTTTAAAAAAGATAGCAAATAGTGATTCTGAAGTGCATTTTTTTTCATACACATATTTTCCATTCAATATTGTTTCGCTTACTTGTAAAATGCAACAGTGTTTTTGAAAAAGGCTGCATAGATCTTTGTAAACTTTATATTGATCTCAGGAGACATACTGATTGGGAATATATTAAGTTGCTTTTATTTTTTTTTTCCTCTCTGGACATTTTAGTACTTTGTTTAATCTTTAAGGAGTGTATTTGTAAAAATAAATGTCTTCTTTCAATAATAATGAGTACACTAATCACAACCTGATACTTTATAAATAAGACAATGATATTTTGGTAGGGAATTAGTTCATTATTCACATTTGTGTATGTATATCCAAAATGTTTAGGCATGTATAAAATAAGATTGGTTCCATGTCCATATAAATGAGAATAAACAAAAGGAAAGCAACCAGAGAAACAGTCTACACTCTGTAATTTTGAATTTTGATAGGCTACTTTATTCAAGGGAACTCTATCTGTGGCACATATTTGTGAGCTGGAGTGTGGATTCTGGCACACCAAGAGATAAAGCTTGAGAGTAGAATGATTTGGTCCTAAAGATGGGAATTGCTACAGCAAAATGACAGATTGATGGTGGCAAATGCTGCATTATGTAATTTAGAGAATATCTATAAATTCCCTGTGTAGATTTTAAATACTAGTGGCTTTCATTGTAGATGTGACAAAAATATTCTACAAATGGCCATCCCTTAAGGCAAATTGTATTTTCTTCTCATAATTTATATAACTGTCCTTTGTTTCATCAGCAACATTTTTTGCGGGGGTACTGGGTATTGAATTCAGGGGCACTTGACCACTGAGCCAAATCCCCAGCCCTATTTTGTCTTTTTTTTTTTTTTTTCAGAAACAGGTTCTCACTGAGTTGCTTAATGCCTCACTTTTGCTGAGGCTGGCTTCAAACTCATGATCCTTCTGCCTCAGCCTCCCCAGCCACTGGAATTACAGGCATGCAACACTGCACCTGCCTTCATTAGCAGCATTTTTCATAATTGGAAACAATTATTAAATGAAGTGTATTTGCCGCAATGCCAGTGAGTTTGATTTTTACGTGGGATCTTTTGAATAGATTGTGACAAAACACAGTCATTCCATTAGGTTTCCTGGAAAGGTGGGAAGACTTGACAATTGTGCAGCTCCATCCTTTGCCTTTTGAAGAACAAAAGTTTCCTCAAAGCTTTCAGAACCGTCATGGTGCTGTGATGGATATGCTTGACAATGAGACTCTAAATGGCTGTTTATTCACAGGATAAATGGAGCACATGATGGCTGCAGGGAAGAGAGTAGAAGTGCTTGCACTGCTGGTGCCAGTGTCTTCAGGGAAGTTGGAGAAAATGCTTGAACATGATGGTGATAGCCTAATTATATTCACCTCATGATATATATATATATATATATATATATATATATATATATATATATATATAGAGAGAGAGAGAGAGAGAGAGAGAGAGGTTAATTCAAGTAATTTCCCTGATGCAGGAAAAAAAAAAAGTTCTGTAAATTAATGAAGTGAGACCATGAACACATTATACTTTGGATACTTTTAATTTTCAGAGTACTTTGGATATCCTTTCTTCAGTGGAATGATCTAGAAGGTTCTCTTATGTGGAACCCAGTATGAAAATACTACCTTATTATACATGCATAACTAATATTTTTGGCAATATGTATCAGTAGTTAGGAATAATTCATAGAACACTCATCTGGGTCCTTCATATTTCTGTAGTATCTTTCTTTTTTTCAAATTCTGCCTCTTGATCTCATTTTCCCTTCAGTATTGCTATTACAACTGCTGCTGTGTGCATGTGTATGTGATAAGTGGTCTTTGTTCATGTGCTTTTTCGTTGTCTTAAAATGCTTTGTCCTACCTCTTCACAAAACTAGCTTCCTCTCAACCTTTCAACGTAGACTGGGTTTCCACTTTATTAGATTGGTTCGGTGTTCTTTCTCTTGGCTTCCTCTTGTGAGAATGCCTGCCATGTCTTTTTGCTTATGCATTTTGACTTATTGTCCTCCTCCAGATGGTGATTGAAAATGACATTTGTCTAGTCATTCCTGACCCCTTTATGTTTGGCATACACTAGGTTAGGTCATTCAGAAATAGGTCATGACAGTTGAGCCACTGGACTGATGCAGAGTTAGAGGAAGAGTCCCCCTCTCTTTGGTGTTCTTTGATATTATCTTCTCTTTCAAACACCTCCTTACACCCATGAACTCTACTTAGATTTTTCAACAAATTCCAGATGTTCAGGTTGTAGTTATAATTATCTCTTTTTGCAGCATATTGTGAAGCATGCCAGCTGTTGATTCTTAAGACAAATGTCTTGGGCTGGGGATATAGCTCAGTTGGTAGAGTGCTTGTCTCACATGCACAAGACCCTGGGTTCAAACCCTAGCACTACAAATAAAATAATAAAATAAAGACAGATATCTTAGCTTCAAAGCCCAGCTTTGTGCTTGCCATTGTAAATCTTTGGTTTCTCTGCCTCTAAAATGTCCATAATAAAATAACAGTCTCATGGGACTAGAGTGAGGATCTTATGGGATCATCCATGCAAAGCACTTGACCTAGTGTTGGGTATTTGGTTATTCTCATTAAATGTTAACCATTATTATCACAATTGAAAGACTCCCAGTTCTGTACAGGGGGTAAAAAGAGGTTGGAAGACACTCCCCCCCCCACACACTTTTTTTTGAAATATTATTTTAGATGTTGATGGACCTTTATTTTATTCATTTATTTACCTGAGATGCTGAGAATTGATCCCAACACCAAAGGGAAAATTGATTCACACATGCTACCACTGAGCCAAAACCCTAGCCCCAGGAATATAGTTTTCTTAAAGGAAAATTAAATAGAGAGCACAGTAAAATGTAATCATACTTACATTTGTTACTTTTTGAGTTGGAATGTTTGGTTTGAGTGAAAAATATATATTTGTGTTTAAAAGAAGTTGGTCAAAATGATTATTTCCAATCCATACACGACTCATCTATGGCACAAGTTTTCTTTACAGGAAGAGTGTAGCCATGACCTGAGCTCAGGCCTAAAGGCACCAAACCTCCCAAGAGGAAATGAAGCTTTTCAATCCCCAAACTGCAAGCCTCAGCACAGACAGCACAACTAAGAAAGCAAATGCTGGGGGTGAAGGGGGTATTCAGCACTTTGAATCCTGCCCATTGTCTTGGCACGGGAGCCCACAGGCCAACATTTTATATCAGTTCACCCCTGTGTGGGGAGAGGAAGAGTGCATGCTGATTCACCTGCTTGTGAAACATTATCGGACAAGTAAAGGCAAGTCTATCCCAGAATTGAATCTTATGTAAATAATGTGTTTTCTGTCTTCTCAGATAGCTCAGCTCTCTCAAGCCCACGGAGTAGTTTTCCAACTTCCTTTTGGACCAGCTCCTACCAGCCCCCACCTGCACCCTGTTTGGGGGGAGTTCATCCCGACTTCCAGGTCACTGCACCCCCTGGCACCTTTACTGCTGCAGAGCCCAGCCCCTGGCCAGGACATGGCCTGCATCAGACTGGCCCAGCCCCTCCCCCGCCCGTGTCTGAGTCCTGGCATTATCCCTTGGCATCTCAGGTGAGCCCATCCTACAGCCACATGCATGACGTGTACATGCGGCACCACCACCCCCATGCCCACATGCACCACCGTCACCACCACCATCACCACCACCACCACCACCCTGCTGCTGGCTCTGCCCTGGATCCCTCATATGGGCCCCTGCTGATGCCATCAGTGCGAGCGGCCAGGATTCCTGCTCCCCAGTGTGACATCACAAAGACAGATCCGACTACAGTCACCACTGCTACCTCAGCGTGGGCCGGAGCCTTTCATGGAACAGTGGACATAGTGCCAAGTGTGGGGTTTGACACAGGTGAGCTGGTAGATTTCCTCCTTTTCATACAAAGAAGAATAAGTTAAGGCATTTAAAAAGATGGATTATTTAAAAAAATTTTTTTTGAAACATTTTTTTTCTATGTACAGTGAAGCTTTGATGATATGTTTGTAGAACCTAACCATTTTGCAATAATTCCTACATTCCTGCAGAAACTGGTATGACGAGCTTATGAAATCCAGCCTGAGAAAGATCTCATAACTTTTCTCCCGTCTCTTCGGCTAGTGATTGGTTCCTTTGCACTGGAATCTCTGGTACCTTAGGTTTATAGAGACTGGAACATATTCTTTAAATCTTATCTGTGCTCTATTCTGTGTAATGCCCAATAGAATTCATGATTAATTTGTCATGCCCTTCCCCACTCTCATTTCAGTAACATAGACTTAATTCGACTACTATAAAATCTACAAATTCAACAGATTCAAAAAAACATGGCAAGGAAAGGATTTCTTTCTCTAGCATTCATCTCCTCTCTAGCTTTGAAGGTCATGGTGTTAAATATTTGAGCTTGGTTTTTTGGACTAGATGTGTGATATTAATAGTATTACTAGTTCTGAGTTCATGAAATCACAGGCGCCAGACTAAAAATATTAAAAATTTAAGAAATGAACAAAAATCAAGTTAGCAATTCTACATTCCAAAGTCACCCATCTCCACCTCCAATCACAACTTCCTTCCCTGGAACACTTTGTGATGTACTAGAACTTTCTTTCCACCAGCTCAAAGATATTTTTTTTTCCTTCTTTAGATTTTCAACAGTGGGAGGGATCTTTAATCCTGTGCTACCTCATGACAGAAAACTCTCCAGAGTGGGAAATACCCAGCTTCAGGCTGCATTCACTCTGGCATGAGTAGAACATTCTTATTTTGGTCAGAGGCCTGTCTCTGAGTTTTTCGATATTGGTCAGTGCCCTGCCTCACCCATTTCAGCTTCTCATCCACTCTCAGGGTTCAAGCTTATTCTCTAAAAAAACTATCAAGGAGCTGAGTTCTCCTTCTTAAACAAGAGTGGGTTGTGGGGCTGGCTGTCATAGGCTGCTCTTCTTCTATTGCCACACACTAAAAGAATGAGGATGACTCTTGAGTTGTTTGATGCCTGGTGCCAGATATTTTTGGAGTCCCAGGTTAGTAGCCACTGTCATGGACAGTGGCCCTGATAATTTGCTCTGTGTTCTAATTCTGCCATCTTTTTCTTACTTTTGTACTGGTGTATTTTGATGTGAGTCTGATTCACGAATTGTTCAGAATTCAAACTTGAAATAGTCTTGTCAGGATGAAATGCCCTGTTCTTACCTTCTGGAAATGGACAAGAATGGATTTTTTGTTCTCTGAAAAGTCTTGAGAAGGATCTGTGTATATCCAGGCTTGGGAAATCCATTTGCCTAAATAGAATTGTCCTGTGTCCAAGCTGAGGTTTGAATCTGGACGTGTCCTTCTCTGATGGAGTGCTGGAAAAGCAGTTCCCTCTGTGCATAGATAAAATTAGGTAACTAAGACTCATAATAGTTCCTAGCGAGGAATGAAGACTTGCCTTACTCGATTTATGTAGTGTTGTACTTTGTCAGTGTGGACTTGGGGTCATGATCATGATCTATCCCTATCCCATGAGTTTTGAGTCAACTAAGAAGGTATCAAGCAGTTCAAAATGGCATTATTGGCATAGTCATTAAGGAGGTAGACTTGTATCCTAGATTAGGTTAACTGCTACAACTGGACTTTTTACTACCTGCAGCTAAATTTACATTTTGGGAGATGCAATCCCAGGGAAAATCTAAACCTCAGAGAAGATTCCCATAAACATCTTTATCACAGTTCAGAACCCCATTACTTGGAAAAGAGACTGATGACTGCTCAGACTTTTCTCTAAAAAACAATAATTTGAGGCATGAATCTTGTGTGTTTACCCTACAAATGGGAAGGCTCTAAGCCACATATAGTCATTTTCTTCACCTAAACTCAGACATAAAGTCAACTATCACATGAATTAGAAAGGGACCATTTTCCACAGGAAATTTTATGGGGTAGTGTTATTTGTGCATCACCTTTGTGAGTTGAGATAAGACTTGGACCAAGAAAGTCTTGCTTGTTGAATTAAGGTCAGTACAGACCTTACTTCACAGAGAACTCTGCAGCTAGATGGCCCTCCATCATTGTCGTTGAGCCTAGGACATCGGCCTTTCCTATTTTTGCATTCACCAGTTATTGCTTGTGATCTGCCTCTAGTAGAAGGCCATAATAAAGTTGTCTTCATTGAGCTGAAGGCAGTTCCCAAAGAATCAACTCTTAAGTCATGAACTACCAACAGGAGGAGAATGAATGCCTCAGTCACAAAAGGCACACCACAGTATTCACTATAGAAGGACAACAACCGGATAGTAGCTTTTCTTTCACTCTTACAACTACTTGTAAGAGATCATAAGTTTCCATGTAAAAGATACAAGCTTGGAAAGGATAAGGTAGCTGAGAAGAGTGAGGGACAGTTTCCTCTATGTGATTGCATCACACTGACCTGACTCTGCAGCTCAGGACTCGGCATCAATGTTGGAGGGCTACTGAATAGCCAAAGAAGAAAGCTTTATTCAGGTGAAAAAGTCATAACGCTTCTCAAAGTCTATAGATATCTAGACCACCAAAATGTAGGTCGTGTTAGACAGTAAATAAATCAATTCAACTTTTTTAGGGTAGTTTGTTAAATGACATGGTATTTTTCTTAGTCATGGTGTTTCCATAGAGAAGTGGTCTTACTCATTTTAGGCTACTACAACAAAATGACATAAGCTTGGTGACTATACTATGTAATATCATTATATAGCATTAAAAACAAGAGATTTTTCCCCCCAGTTTTGGAGACTGCTGAGTCTCAGATCAAAGCGCAGTGGCTGAGCCTGTGTCCAGTGGGGACCTGTTTCCTAGTTCATAGATGACCATTGTTTTGTTATGATTTCATATGGTGGTGGTAGGGGCAAATGAGCACCCTAGGACCTCTTTTAAAAGGCATTCATGAGGGCTCCATTCTTATGACCTGATCACCACGTAAAAGTCCCACATTCTAATACCACTACCTTGGCAGGTTAGGATTTCAATGTAAGAATTTGTGAGGGGAACGTAAACTTTCTGTTCATTGCAAATGATTTAATAACTGTGGGTACATTTTTATTTTGCAGCCATTTAAAGGAAATAAGGAAATCTAAAAGGTTCAACATAATATAGCATGAAATGATAAAAGAAAGTTTTGTAGTAACATGTACAGTATAGTGCAAGTGTGAAATTTTTTCTGTACAGGACCAGATAATAGTTTGTTTTGCTGGATCACTACTCAGCTCTGCTCAAACTGTCACAGCCCAAATTTAAATGAGATGTACTCTGTTTTAGTCAGCTTTGTTATCACTGTGGCCAAAATATCTGACAAGAACAACATAGAGGAGGGAAAACTTATTTGAGGCTCATGGTTTCAGTGGCCTTGGTCCATAGACAGCCCCCTTCATATCTCTGGGCCCAAAGTGAGGCAAAACATCAAGGCAGAATGACTCTGGAAAAAAGTAACTCAGGACCTGGAAAGCAGGATGAAGAGACAGAAACACATACACTTACACACACACACACACACACACACACACGGAAGGTGGGGGGGAGATCTCTTCATGGATAAAATATAAACACCAAAGGCACATGCCCAGTGACGTACCTCTTCTAGCCAGCCACACACTACCTACCTACACTTAACATCCAGTTAATGCATATCAATGGATTAATCTCTCCATTAGTTCAAAGCTCTCATAATCTAATTATTTCTCTTCTGAACCTTCTTGCATTGTCCCACACATGATCTTTTGGGGACACCAAACTATAGCATACTTCCTCAGTGAAAATTATTTAGAATTATATTCTCCCAACTGTTCATGGTAGTTACTCCTGGTAGGTTAGCACGTGACCTGAGTTTTAAAGTCAGACAGCCTGATTTCATAAACTCAGCTTAGTCATTTACAAAACAAAATAAGCAGACTCTGAGCAAATTGTTTAACCCCCTCCCAGTGCCTCAGGTTTCTTATGCATTAAAGATGCCTAATATACGATCATTTTGAGTGTTAAATGTATCATTTCAGTGAAACATTTACAAATGCTCTGGCTTATAACAGTCTCTAAATTCTAGTTACATAAGAAAAGGTAAACAGACTCACTGTTTTTAAGTTTAAACAATTATTATGTTGATGTACCTCAAAATTAATGAAAAACAATTCAGTAGCTTTAAGTCTATTCACCATATTGTGTAATCCTTTTCAATATAATTCCAGAACATTCAATAACCTCAGCAAGAAACTGTGTACTCATTAGGAATCACTTCTTATTCCCCGCTACCATCCTATCCTATCAACCACTAGTCAATTTGCTGCCTCTATGGATTTTTCTATTCTGGTCATTGTATATAAATAGGCTCATACATTATCTAACCTTAGTTATCTCCATTTGCTTAATGCAGTCTTTTCCAATTTCATCCATATTGTAGTATATATCATATTTTTTTCCTTTTTTAATGGGTGAATCTATTGTATGAATATACCGTATTTTGTTTATCCATGAATTAGTTGGTGAACATTTGCTTTGTTTCTAATTTTTGACTAATATGAATAATGCTGCTATGAACACTCATGATGAGTATATGTACATGTTTTCAAATCTCTTAAATGTGTATCTTGTGGGATTGAGAGGCTCTCACTTTTCATTTTATGTTTCTGTATTTCTGGAAGTTTATTTTTAAAAAATCATTTATCATATCTATAATTAATTTAAATTTCCTTTATAAATTTAGAAGTTTCATTTTTTAAAATTAATTACAGCATTTCATAATAATAGAGCTCTGTAGTTTGGTAAGTAAAATTCTTCCATAAGAATTAAGTGAAATGTTGCATCATTTCTGAAGAACTGAACTACAATGAGTTCAGTCAAGTTCTCTGGCACGCAAAATGTTAAAGCCTCCTTACTGTCAGGGTTGTGTGTATGCACACCTCCTTAGAATTTGTATCCAGGGAGCCTTCTCCCCTTCACCTTGTACTGCACTATCTCACTTATTACTCTCTTGTTGAACAGGTATTACAGTTACCTTGAGATGATCAGTGTGTTGATATGATATCTGCCCTTCTTGGGAAAATATATCTTTGCCAAAATGCTGTTATCACAAATCTTCTATTATTCTTTCTCCCCTTTCCTTTAGCAATCTCAAAACCAGGTTCTGTGACCTCCATAGAAGCACTGATTCTAGCATGTGGGCTTAGTTGAAAAAAAGCTGTTGAACTCACTTAGCTTAATTTTTCTTCATAGTAAAAGCCATTGCTTTCAAGTTTCCTCTCCCATTAAGCAGCTATGAAGTGGTTTAGTTTCAGGGTAGGTGGGACTGGAGATAATATCTAGAATAGTAAAGCTAAGGGAGGACTAATTTCAAGCAACCCCTGGATATTAAATGAGCCTGTGTGCATCAGAAAGAAGAGAGTTAAGTGTGGGAGGGTTTGTGGTTGTGTATAATATTATTATCAGACGTGCATATGAATGCAAGAATATGCATCTTCTTATTCACATATTTTTGGGTGATGACATTAATTAAATTCTGATCTAGTAATCCTCTTTCACATAACCATTTACTTCATTTCATTGAAATGCTGTCATTTCTATTTCTTGTTATTGTCCATAATTTACCTTATGTAAGACATACAATCTTGCATTTCCCAGCCAGTTTGAATTAATTTTTCAAGTAGAATTTTGTCAATGAGTTTTTTTTTTTTACTAAAATACAAAGTTGACTGTATTTATAACTTCCACTTCATTCTCTGTATTTAAACTTACTCAAAGTAGAAGGAGTCATGTTTTGTGATGTGACTTCTTCTCTGTAAACACAAGCTGCTTGTGGCTTGAGAATGGTATTCATCTGTAGATTCACAGATTTATTTTTCTATGTAGACCTCCTGTTATTTTAGCTAAAATTTTGTTATGAATTTATTCTCTCTTACTTTGATAAATGGTACAATAATGCAAATATATATATATATATATATATATATATATATATATATATATATATATATATATAATATTACAGTTGAGGTCCACATATTCTTTTTTTGAGATACATTTAGGTAAACTAAAATTAAAACACAAAACAACATTTTTTACTATAACATAGATCATGAAATGTGGAGCTAAAAAAGGAATAGAACATGCTAATGTTATTCTGACTTTTCAAAAAAATCTACCTTAAGAGTATTAACCATAGATATGTATAATTAGCCCCCGAGTAGTAGGTTCAGTGAGGGAATCATATGAGACTGTTCCAAACTATGGTGTTAGCTAGATAATAAGCATTATCTGGTTGATTTCTCGCTGACAAGATATATTCAAATATCAAGTAAAATCAAGATTATGTATCACAGGAAATTGGTTTTGGTCAGGCAGAGAAAAAACAGAGCTACAATAGTTACCAGATCTACAAATTACTTGTGAAATTCAGATAATGAAATTTTTCTTAAGTTCAGAAAAGTATTTCTAGTACTGTGTCAGATTTTGAAGAATGAACTAGATTATTTCTGAAGAGAAATGAATGTCAATGGGCCTAATTCTTTGGACTATGAATGGAATTTCTCTGTTAGGAAATCTGCTAAAAATTGTATGAGGAGAACCTGCATTTTGATATTAGGGAATACTGGGCATCACTGGGGAAGTTAGATGTAGAAGAATATCTTTATTTATCTATTCATAATTTTTGATGGACACTTTGTGTCTGATAAAATCATTAAAGTGAAATCACATTAAGTAGATTTCTGAAAACTTATGGAGTAAAATACCTTTAAAAAAAACCCCTGGTTTATTCTGAATCTTGCAGTGTGAACATCTATCGGAAGGACCATGTTTACAAATGACAAAATTATAATGGAATTTAAGTGGGAATCATTATTGCTCAAAATAGATACATAGTAGGGCTTGGGTGTAGCTCAGTGATACAGCATGTGCTTACCATGTGTGAGGTTCTGGGTTCAATACTCAGTACTAAAGCAAAATTCAAGAAAAGTTTTTTAAAGGTTACTATAGAACATATAGTGTTTCATTTGTAATAGGTTAAACTCCTTCACTGGTTAAGATCATGGTAATCAGTGCTATAAGAATGCTTTGCAATGAAATCCATTAGTAGAAACATAAATATATTTGATTTATTAAACACAGGAAACAGTAAAGCAGGACAAGAAACAGCTGATATACAACAGCAGTAAATGGAGAATGGTTTCTCTGCATAAAAGACCAGTAGATGTCTAGTTTGACATTGCTTTTTCATCCACCCTGTGAATTGTTATCTGTAGATAATATCCTGAGAGCCATGCATTTTTTGTAGCTGGTCTGATGCTAACAAACCCGGATCAAAAAGATTGTCATTGAAAGTTCCCAAAATAACCTTACTAAATTCTTCCAAAAGCTTTTAAAAATATTACTAATTTTGTAATTTAATTGGACTATTAAAAGGTTTAAAATTATGGAGCTTCATATCCAATCACTGCTGGGAGATAATTTCTCTTTTTAAACATTTTCATTTATAAGGAAAGACTAAAGAAAATCATGAGTTACTTAAGATGCTAGAATATTCATTAATATCACTATGCTCCAATTCCAAACTTTATCATGAAAGAGGGATGTAGTAAGTTTGGAGAGGAATTATCAGAGATCCACAATAATAATTTAGAGGGTACTCTAGGTAATATTAAAATATCATGGCCCTATGATACTTTTAACTCTAGGGAAGAGAAGGCATCAAAGTAACAAATATTATGTAGATGCTTCATTAAAATAATTTCTCCTTTTCACTTCACCTCTTCCTATGGAACATGTATTAGACCCCCATGGCTAATACATTTGTAAAAGGTGGCTGAATTGTAAACAAACATCTATTCCTACTCTCGAAAATATTATTAACTTTTATCAGTGATTATGAAATTATGAAATCTTATTTATTGTATATTCAGAAGTTATTTCTGAATATTTGATTTTAGCAGATAGAAAAATTAAATAGCATATCCATACAGAATCCAGTGTTAGACAGTAATTCTCAATGGCAGTAATGCTGTTCAGTAAAGATTTACAGAATTTTGAATACCTACATTGAACGTGTTATTTCAGTAAGGAACGTTAAAGTGTCACAAAGCAATAGTCACAGATTTATATATATATATATATATATATATATATATATATATATATATATATATATATATTTATTTATTTATTAGGCAGACATTTGTGAACTAATGGAAATACTTTCTTTGGACCTTTGTAATTGTTAAGTTGTTTTTTTTTTTTTGTGTGTGTGTGTTTTGATAACAGTAAGGGTTGCATAGTAATCAACAAATGATTGCTTCACCCTTTCTACAAAGCTCCCCCTGCCTATATATCATAAACCTATTTTCACTGAGGGAAAAAAAAAAAAAAAAATATCACACATGTGGTAAAATATTTACACACTCTTGAATGATGTTAGTTGACTAGGGCACATGTCCAGAATGACAATTTCATGACCAGAAGAGTAATGGAAACCATGTTTGAGAAGCATGCAAAATGCCAGGAGATCCCAGCCAGATAGTGAGATGTGCATGAAAAGCAACTGGGTGGTGAATCAGAGGGGAGAAATGCATTCCAGAGCCCTGCTGTCAGTTTCAAGTATCCATGGCTGAATTTTGCTGGACTTTAATGAAATTCCCCTGTTCTCCCAGAGCCATGTAGACATATCATGCCTGTGCTCTTACCTGGGCCTTTCGCCATAGAATAGTGCGATAATGTCATGATGCCCAATCCATGGGAATTTGCCTCAGAGATCCTCCTCTTGCTTGATAGGACAAGTTCAGGAGCCTTCTGAGAGCATTATGAATGTTTTAGGATGAATTTGTATAGTAATGCAAATAATTGTGAGTGTATAAATTTGAATCCTTGTATAAGATATCTTGGTTAAGGGAAAATTCTATTTTCCACATATATTGTTGGTAGGAAATTAAAGAGTTGTAACCTTTAAAAAAGTAGCTTAGAAAATGAATTAACATCAAAAGTACTCATAAGCTTTGGCTCCACATTTTAATCCCTGAGTCTTCTACACATAAATGCGAGCATTTAAGGATGTTTGAATAAAAAAAATGTTTAGTAATAATGTTCATAATAAGACTAGATAAGACTAGAATTCAGTGACTGTCACCAAGAGGAGAATCTATAAGTGAATTATGTTCCATGTGGAATTGCTGACTGGAAAAAATTGCAGGAAAAAAAATATATGTATATATATGTGTGTATATGCATATGTATATGTATACATATGTATGTATATGTATAAGAACATATATACATATATTATATATATACATATACATATATTTGTGTATATATATGCTTTCCTTAAGCATATATATATGCTTTCCTGATTTTATAAATACACACACACACACACACATACATATATATATATCTCCTTTCTTTTTTTTCTTTAAAATCCAGAATGTGTTGGTCTGTGTGATGTGTTCATGTACATGGAATTTAATGAAAGCAGAGAAAAGTAGTTTGTCAAATCATGTTTACTTTTGGGGCTGCAATATTGGGCTCACTAATAAGAGTTTGAGGAGAATAAAAGAAGGAAAGTCCAGAAAGAAGGAAAAAAATTATATAAGTACATCTGTGATCATATGTATATATATATATATATATATATATATATATATATATATATATATATATATAATTTTTTTTTTGGAATCTGAGCAGGGCCTCATGCATGACTGACTAGCACTCTACCACTGAGCTCTATACCCTCCTTAGTCTCCAAGAAAGAGGTGAACAAGGAGGAATAGAAAAGAGAAAGAGATTAATTTCTCCCCAATCACTTAGTAAATCTTAAAAAAATAATGGTAAGTGCAGGGATTTTTAGTTTTTACAGAGATGTAGCAATGTGTGTCCAGATATATGCACAGGAAAAAAAGCAAAAAGATTCTGGGACCCATATCACCACTTCATAGCTGTATCATGTTGAGCAAGTCTCATAACCTCTTAGCTCCTCCTTTTCCCTGGATTCAAAACAGAAATTATACTTTCTGACATGACCCAGCTAAAAGATTGCAATAAACCCATACACATGGTTGTGTTTTCCAGATGTTGACAAGTAAAACAAATGAAAGTTCTTGTGATTTTTGATAAATATGGTGCATTTTAAACAGAAAAAAGAAAATTACACTGGAGGTGTGAAGCATCAGGAATAATTTATATGCAAGCTTTAAATACCTGTTTTGTGTTTTGATTGCATCTAACTTAGTTTCTGTTCTTGACTATAAGTTGTGATATTTGTTGAAGCCAAATTTCTCAGTAGTGGTATTCACTGGTTGGCTATACAGTGAATACTGGGTGCTTTTTTTTTTTTTTTTTACTGGTTAGGCACATAATGGTAAAGTGTGGTCAAGAATGAAAAATAAAACATGTATACATACATACATACATATATATGATAACAATTACCATTTTATGTATTTCCAAGACATTTTTGAACATATTTCTCTCTTTTTAGAGCACTCTGTCACATGGAAGGAGAGGGGAATAAAAAAAAAAAAAAACCACCATCCCATTGTGCCTATGTATTGTCAAGGCATTCATCCTTTCACTCAGATGGATCAAAAAGAAATTTTAGGTGCAGAAAAGAAAGTCAGACTAGAAATTAGACTCCACAAGACTCCATTAATACCTGTTAATTTTTCAAAGTTGTGAAAGATTTAGTGCATCCTCTATTTTTGCATTAATTTTGATTGATGCTAATGTGAATGAGATTCAAAACATGTTTACTGTATCAGTTGCTGTGTAAATTGGATAGAATCTCTTGCTTTCTTAATTGCTTTCTCAAAAACAGTGAAATTAAGCAATACTGTTATCTTTTAACTGTTTTCTTTAAAATTTATTTTTATTAAGTAATTATATAAACTTATGGGACACAGTATAATATATAAAAATGTATATAAAATATTTATTGGTGAATAGGGTAATTAGCATTTTCATCTTATTTAATTATGTTTAGAGCCTTCTTGACAGATTTCTTAAAGGAGTTGTCATTCGCTAGCTATATTAGAAGTTGGGGCCTTTTAAAATGATACCACGGCTTCCTAAAAGAAACTGATTCTTTGTGTGTGGCGAGGGGCAGCTGTAGAGGTTTAAAACGCTCTTAGATAGTTTTGGTATGGCCCTTAAAGGTGGAAAACCACACAAACCTTTGGAATGTCTGTTTTCAGGGGTCAGGGTCTTTCTGTACCAGCAAATCATCTTTTCACTAGTGCTCTGCTATTTTTTCCCATCTCATATAGAGAATCTTCCAAAAGAACAGCTTGAATGAAGAGCTCTGTTTCAGAATTTGTTCCCAATTTTGCATCAGTTTTCAAATAGGCTGCAAAGATTACATACAAGAATTCCACATGGCCTGAAAAACTTACAGATATTCTTTATTCTCTTTCAGGCCACCTAACATTTCTCTTATTATTCTAGTTATCAACAATATAAGGTTTCACAAACAGTTGTCTGTAGCCAACATGTTCCAAATTCCTTGGAAAAAAGATGACCAAAAAAAAAAAAAAGGTCTTGCAAAGACTGATGAGAGGCAAAATATGCCATTGGATCCAGCTTGATATACTGGAGAATTAAGTTCATAAATTTTGTTTGACCACAGGCATGTGTTCTAATGCTTATTTTCATGCTGGCTTTGCTCGTGCTATATCAGGTGATGCTTAGCTTATTCATAATCATTGAAGTCCGATTCATGTTTGCTAGGATTGAACAAACTCTTCTGGAAATTGTCAGAGTAATCTTGTGTTCATGTCACACAGAAATGAGAAAAAAAATTAACCATGTCAGAGCAGGAATTGAGATATAAAACATAACTCATTCTTACTGAATTTTTTTACAATAAACATTGCTTTAATAAAGAGATTGTTTTTTTTTCCTTTTATTGATAATGGGGATTGAACTCAGAGCCACTCTCCCCTGAGCTACATCTCCAGTCCTTTGCACTTTTTAAATTTTAAGGCATGGTCTTTCTACATTGCCAAGGCTAGTCTCGAACTTGTGATTCTCCTGCTTTAGCTTCCTGAGTCACTGGGATTAGAGAAAGTGATTATTTAAACCAAATGCATATTTAAAAGATGTTTGTATTCCAGCAGTTCTGAAGTAATTTTTAAAATTGTGAAGTTTTAAAATATTTGATACTCCTAGATACTGTGTTTCCTGTGTGGTTATTGTATCCCTAATGATATTTTTGTGGATCCTGATTAGCTTTTCCTCTGGTTGGATTATCTATTTTCTGAATCGTAAAGCTGTCACTGCATAACCCAGAAACCTCTTTAAAGATGCATGTTTGGCTGCATTTGTTATCCAACAGATGTCTGAATAGTTAGAATCTCTTGAGAATATTATAACTTGTGGTTTCAGTTACAATAAGTGATCCAAACTTTTTTTTTTTTTTTTTTTTGTCTTGCTCCTCTCTGTTCTGGGAGAAAGTCTGTAGAAGAAATTACAAAGAGTATTCTATTTCACTCTTTCCCATTCCCTTCTTTCTTCATTCTTTGTCTTCAAAGTTTCTTTGTTTCTGCTTTTGAAGTTGAGGTCACTGAATTGGTAAATAGTTGCATTCCATATTGTGTCTCGTGATCCTCAGACTCTATCACCTAAGAGGTTATCAATCAAATTTGAGCCTGGTAAATTTCCACAATGATTAAAAACCACCTCACTCTGTGATTTATGTTTTATGTTTGTCCACAAGTTCAGTTTTCAAGTGACTTCTTCAGATTGGTAACTCCATATCCTGATGCCTTAAATACTCGCTAGTTTACCTTCCAGCTGCACATTTTAACATGGGCCAGTCTGAGGAAGCAGCTGATACTTAAAGGCGAAGGCTAGAGATTTTGTGCTGAGAAAGGCTCATGGTTTGAAGGAAAGAAGGTTCTGAGAGGAGAGACAGATGGCAGAGGCTTGCTGTCTAGATCTAGGAAAACAAGAGCTAGTGGAAAACACCTGGGCAGTGAAGAGCTTGTCACCTGTAATGCTTGCCTCAGGTATGCAGGTGCCCCACTTCCAATGACACTGTAAATTATGGTCTACTGGTAACATCAAGTTTGCTGGGGTTTACATTTCTACTCCTCTTTTGAATTTGAGTTTAAAGACATTTTGACAAGTTCAGACAGTTTTCACCTGATTGTTTCTGACAGTACTACTACGTGGAGATATTTAGTGGATTTTAAATGTGCCTCGAGAAAATCTCTCTATAGATAGAAAAATGTCTTTCTGCTAGAAAGTTATGCAATCACAACTGGGAGTCTTTTATTAATATTTTGGTGTGCAAGAGTTATAATCATAAGAAAGTCATTATCATTAAAATGTCTAATAAATAAATTTTATCTTTGATCTGGTCCAAGAGGAATACATCTTATTTTTGATGACCTTAAAAGGAATTATTGTCCATCATTTACAAATTAAATATGAAGATACATTATTAAAAAGGCAAAAAATATTTGTAATACATGAGAAAAATTTTTTCACATACCTAATATACAAAAAAAAAACACAAAACAAAACACTTAGAAGCCAGTGAACAAATTGCTTTTTAAAAAGCCCCCCAAAATTGGCCAAAGATAAAGTACAGGGAAGAAACACATAACGTCTTATCTTCACTAATTGTGAATGAAATCCAAGTGGAAACAATTATATATTTTATATAAATCATAAGTAGTAGCAAAAAAGTAGAAATATAGGTACAAACACACATTGAGCTTGTACTTAAACTGATTGTCCTCAGGCTCAGACACAAATGCAGTTGTAGGATCATTTACAAATATATAGACTAAAAGGTCGAATGTTTTCTCTAATATGCAGAACCTAATCCAAAATGGTGGATGGGGTATACAGAAGAAAGATCAGTGGAATAGATCAGGGTACTGAAGGGAAGGGAGGAAGGATGGAATAGAGCCACAATGGAATGAATATGACCTAACTTTTCTATGTACATATATTAATATACCACAGTGAATCTCTCCATCATATACATTCACAGGACACTAATAAAAAGAACTATAAATTAATAACAGATCAGTAGAGTTTAGGAAAGGGAACAGAAGGGAAGGAGGAGAGAAGAAGAGGAAGTACTGGGGACTGAATTAGAGCAAATTATATTCCATGCCTTTATAATTGTGTTAAAATGAATACTAATGCTATGTATAACTAAGAATATTAATGTTATGTATAACTAAGAAGAACCAATAAACAAGTATGTATGCTTGGATTCAGCAATGATACAAATATATTCTACAGAATTTATAACTACTAAAATATTCACATAAGTGATAAATGTGTGTGTGTGTATATATATATATATATATATATATATATATATATATACACACACACACACACCTGTATATAAATACACACTTGTATATGTGTATATGGGTGTATTCAAATGATGTATTGCTATGGAAAATTGAGAAATGACATACTGTGGAGTAAATACTGTGACGCTTTCAGAAGGATAGGGTGAGCTGTGCATACTGAAATGTGATGGTTTTCCAAGATAATATTGCTGGTGAAATAAGCTGCAGCACAATATAACTGGTGGCGTGTGTACATAGATCCAAAATATATTCAGCATGTTGTCTGATGACAAGGGGATATTATGTAGAGTTTTTCTTTTATAAATACTATTTATATTGAATTTTTAAACTAGAATTTTATGATGTTTTAAGATTCAAAAAACAAAGATGTTTTAAAAACATTTAAAGAATATTTCCATGGTGGGTGAACTTGATCTGTTTTGACAGTCACCTACAATAAAATCATAGTTTCCAAAGTGGACAACTTTTTTTTCCCTATATTTTTTGCCTGTAAGTTGATAGTAGGGTGCTATGCTCACATAGGTCTTAATTAGAAATTCTTAGTTTGAACTTAAATTGATTGTCCTCCGGCTGAGACACAAATGCAGTTATAGGATCATTTACAAAGATAATTTAATAAAGTTATAGAAAATAGCATGACTGTTTCTTGCATGTCTTTGTGATCATTTGTCACTGTGTCAATATGAGCTATCAGGTTGCTGGTGAAGGTTGGCTATCTTAATGCAGTATCCAACACAGTGTTGTATTTATTTAAGTTTGCACTAAGTATGACTTACCTTTACTAAAGCATGGGTAAAATAGGGGATTCATTTTGCTAAAATACAGGAAAAGAATTACCATCTTATCATTCTAATGGCAAGCATTCTTTTCTAAGTGAAATATAGACTTGTAATATCTACAACCTGAAAGTTGATATTTGTTCATTTAAATGCTTTTTTCACTTTTAGGTCATGGAATGTTCTACCCACACTCCCAGAGTTTATGTTCCTATTTCTCTTCTATTTTTATCAACAGTGTGTTTCCCATTTTATGGTTACTTCTTTTATCTCCAGCAATAAAAATAATTGGAAGCACATTCAACGTAAAGAGCTGTGGTCAAGTGTGTTGTCAAGTTATTATGCTTCCTTAGAAGTAGAACATGTTTCTCTAGTGAAATGTGATGCTGACAATCAAGATAGTCCCCACAACCCAGTTGTGCAGACGTGCAACTTTTTCAGTTACCTAATTGGTTGTTTCTATTTAATTGCAGATAATTTCGATTTATTTATTCTGATTATTATTGGTCCAATCTGGTGATATCTCCATTGCTCTCCGTTCAAAAACAACTCCCATTTACAGCTGAAACCTCTTCTCAAATTATTTCTTTGCGCTTTCCCTGTGGTTGCCCCTGTATTTCTAGGAAGTTATTAGATTGAAAAGTTTGTCAACTAATAGGTTGCTGTTTACTTCTGGGTGTGGTCATTTCATTTCTATTCTGATCCTGTTTCTTGATCTACCTCCTGAAGTCCTTCGTCTGATTCTCTGTGCACTCTCTGTACTGTGTCTCCCCCTATTAAACTTGGTGGTGAGTTCAGTTTCCTTGTGTTTGTGATCCCTTCAAAATGTTCCTCTGATGTGGTCTGAGCCCTTTCTTATGCTTTAGGGTACTTATGGAAACCATCGACAAGCCCGCCATCATTCCCTCTGCGCCAGTTTCTGTACCCTTCTTGCTTAGGGGTACGTGAAAACTTTAGGATGTATTCACAAAACTCTAGGAGTTGGAAACTGAAGAGCAGGAAGTTTCCAAGCTTTTCATACTTAGACACAAACTGTTGCTATTCTCTATCCTTATTCCTATAGCCTTTTGCAAATCTGTGAAGATGCACCCTCCTAAAATCATAATGAGCTTATGATTTTTCCTGTTCCCAATAACGGTGACTTGTTATTTGTCATCAATTTTATAATCTGGATATTTGTGTCTCCTCCTAAATTCACATGTTAATATTCTGTCCCTTATGGCTATGGTATTAGACCTTTGGGAGGTGAGTGGGCTTCTGGGAAACAGCCCTCAGAAATGGGATCAGTGTCCTTATAAAGAGGCCTCTGAGAAACTCCAAACCCTTTCTACATTGTTGAGGACACACTGAGAAAATACCTTCTTTGAAGAGTCCAGAGAGTCCTCTACCAGATATTGTGTCTCTAGGTGCCTCAGATCTTAGATTTCCTAGACTCCAGAGTTATGATGAATAAATTTCTGTTGTTTATAAGCTACACAGTTTATGTATAGTGATTTGTTTTAGCAGCATGAACAGACTGACTCAGATTTTCTAAATTTTGAAAGGAAATAAAATTTTGAACCTCTTCTTTGACCAAGATTTCTCTCTTGTCCCTAATTTTCCCAAGTATCTTTTCTTGTGTCTACTTTTTTCTTCCTTTCCTTCTCTGTTGGTCAGGTGGTAGTGCTGGTGGTATTAGAGTTGAAGTGAGGACATGCATCTATGAGCTTTCATTTTCTCTCAGGCTTTTCTGTAAACTGAACTTCAGATTCAGGCTCTGAAGCCAACAATTTGATGTCTTTGTTCCCTAGTTTATTTCTGACAAATACCTCAGGAGTCAAATAAATGACCACTCTATGTTTTAAAAAATTCACAATGGTGAAGTCTGATGGTGGTAGTGGGAAGAGTGGTCACATTAAAGAAAAACACACCTGTTGATATGGCATATCCCATTATATCACTGAAGAGACCTTTATCTGAAGCATAATGCATTACTGTGTATCGTTTATTGCATCTTGGGAAAAAAAGTCACATGTTTAGCTGTTGCAAAATCACTGAGACCTATTTTGTTAATTCCTATATCAATTCTATTAAATGAGGGTGTTTCTAAACAGTGCAAAAGAAATAATAAAAAAAAACAGCAACAACAAAAATACAGACTGACTTTTCCTTGAATTGATTCTGGAGAAGTTTCTTATTTGGAGAGTGGAGAGGATTAGGACAATGCCACAGCCCACAGCCAACATATACATATAGGTGAGCATATATGTTGTGATTAGGGCTGCTGACACTGACATCAAACACCTCTTTTAAAATTCTCCCGTCCCACCTAATAGTTGCATAACTTCTCTTAGTTTCAAAATTCTCATAGATAAAGTGAATATTATCCCAGCATTGTTGGGAACATTGAAAGAGTCATTTCATGTAAAGCAATTAGTTCAGCACCAGGCATATTCAGGCCCTAAGAAAGTGTCCGTTAACATCATTTTTATGTTGTTTATTTTCTCTTCTAGATATCTCACAGGCTGAAACAATAAAATTAAAACTGAATTACCATAAAAGAAAGTAAGCATAGTTGATTTCAAGTAGCTAGTAGTCTCAGGAAGTGGTGTGAACTCCTTCCATGGAGGCTTGAGTTAAGAAGTAAAAAGGCAGCAAAATCCTAAATAGGAGCAAAACTGGTGAAAGAGTGGCTGCTGTTGTGGCAAGAACATTTTGGGAAATCCCAAATATATATGGACCACACAAAGATCATGGTTTAACAGTTTTGTCCCCTCCTTTCTCGGGAACGCTAAATGTACTGGCTAACCATTAAATATCTTGATCCACCCTTTGTGATTGTCTTTTAACTAGAAAAATTATAAACCCTGCTTATCTATTGCAACTTAGAAGGGTCTTTTGTTGGAGATTGCTCATTTTCTTGTGCATTCCTCGTGCCTGTTTTGAAATTAAGATATGAATTCCTGGTAATTAAAGCAAAGTTTTTATTTATATCTCACCACAAAAGAAACGGAACTCCAAGTATCTATTAGATATGTAGTAGCTTTGGGGCCACAGATGAATTGATTATTAAAGGTTTACAGTGCAGTATTGCAGAGATGTGGAAACAAAAACCAAAGAGATGAATTTATAATGAGAGGATGCCTTCTGTTATTCTGGTTGGAATATTCGGGGCTATCTTAAGTAATCCAATACTTGTGTATGGCAAAAAAACTAATGCAATTTTGAAGGAGTCATATGTCTTTGCAAAGCAAACCAGGGATAGCCTTTATTTAAAAAGAAAAAAGATAGTCAAACCACTTGATGATTACAATAATATTCATGACTTGCAGTGCTGACATCCTATAGATAGATGCAGTCTTCAAGTGTGGAAACACTGAGTCATACAGAAGATGAGACGTTTTAATAATGAAAAAAATATTTATGTAGTCAGCAGATTGTCAGTAAAGGTGGTTTAGATTATAAGAGTCACCCAACAGAGACTATGTCAGGTTGCAAATTATTCTAACCACAGAATCATTTGAAAATGAGTAAAGCAAACTTTGAGTGACTTGATACAACCCAGATCCTTTTATTTCTTCTTCTCCCTTCTTCTTTCATCCCCCTCTCTCTCCTTTTGAAATTGGAAAAGTATTGATTATGCTTCTAAACATAATGCCAGTATGCCTAAGGGAAAAAAATAAGGACGGTATCTTTTTTCTTTTTTGCATTTGGGATGTGTTGCCTTTTCTTTTCCCAGTGCACTAATTCGAAATAGAATGTAGAGAGATTTGAAATTCTCTGTGTTGTCTCTTGATCTCATCTTTGCTGTTCCATTTTGTCTGACATCTGAAGGCTTGCATTCAAGGACTAATTGTGTCTGGTTTTGACTTATTTGATAAAATTCTTCTATAAATTGAGATACAAGGAATATTTTAGTAAAAGGTGCAAGATTTATGTGATCTGAAGAGAAACCAGAGTAAGTTGGAGAATATCATGCTAAGCAAAATACGCCAATCCCACAAAACTAAAGGCCGGATGTTTTCTCTAATATGCGGATGCTAATTCACAATAAGGTGGAGGCACTAGGGGAGAATAGCCTTACCTTAGATTAGATAGAGGGAAGTGATGAGAGGGAAGGGGAGAAGATGTAGGGCTAGGAAAAGATAGTAAAATGAAATAGACATTATTACTGTGTGTATATATGTGACTATATGACCAATATGATTCTGCAACATGTACACTCAGAAAAATGAGAAATTATATCCCATCTATGTATGATATATCAAAGTTCATACTGTCATGTATAACTAATTAAAACAAATATAAAAAATTAAAGAAGAAATATTTTAGTAACAATAAACCCCTAAAACCATACTGGGTCATTTAACTCTTTAATTTTTGATGTCCACCCAGATTTATAACAGTTTTGTGTTAAGAGTCAGGAGAGTATCCTGAGACCCTCACACCCACATATCTGCAGTCAAATCCCATTCCTCCCCACTTGTTTCTAAGGCTTCCATTTAGATTTTGATATTTGATTCTAAAGGATTTAAGAGTATTTTGGGGGTCTTCACTCTTCCAAACAACATGCTTTAGATACAAAAATAAGGGGAATTGAAAAGGTGATGGATATGTTAACTAATTTGACTGTGGTAGGTATTTCACAGTATATATGTACATCAAAGCCTTGTGCTACATGCATGCCTTAAATATATACATCTGTACTTGTCAATTATAGTTCAATAAAGCTGGAAAGAAAAATGTAAAACAAAATCTAAATGACTTCAAGTGGATATAAGCTAGGGATGCTATGCTAATTGCTCCTATCAGATATCAGTCAGCTGCATTAAACTTACATCAGAGTCATATTTTCTGGTTTTATTCTTTGATAAACTTTCCAATTTGAGCTATAAGTTGAAATGAATCTATGTTCTCATATCTTCCTTTGGATACTGTTTTTTTGTTTGTTTGTTTTTCACTGACAATTCTAAACTCCATTTTAGCCATAATTTATTTATTTTGAGACTAGGAATTGAATCGAGGGTACTTAAACACAGAGCTACATCCCCAGTCCTTTTTTTGGGTACTTTTTATTTAGAGAGAGGATCTGGCTGAGTTACTAAGAGCCTTATTAAGTTGCTGAGGCTGACTTTGAACTTGAGATCCTCCTACCTCAGCTCCCAAGTTGCTAGGATTACAAAATCTGTGCCATTGCTTTTAGTATAAATTCATATAAATCTGGCTTTTAGCTATAATTTATACTAAATTCATTGTGGAATATATTTCAAAACAATATAATTTGTTTATCATTTTATTCCTGAAGTATCATTTTTTGATAGTGACTAAACTATTAAAATATTGCTAAATATACCCCAAAGTTTGGCTATCATTTTTTTCTTCAAAATATCAGTTCCTTTTGAAATTACAAATAAAATTATTGTTTATGTTTTTGGATATATTATTTACTCAACACCAGGAGAATTAAAAAACCATAGCTAATGTATCTGTCTATATATTTTATAATATATAATATATATTACTATACAATAATATGACACTTATATGACAAAATGACACTTATATAGAATTTTTGTCACATATTGTGTTGGTATGCCTTTTGAAAATTGTGAATAGAAGCCCAGGATTTTCTTAGAGACTAGGTTGTCCTGAGGTCATTTCTCACAGCTGCCTGTATTCTTTTTGGCTTTTATATCCAGTGCATTGCAGGTTGTGCACATTTTTGAGTACAGTGAGTATTCATATCCACATTCTTCTTTTCTAGGTCTGCAGCATCAAGATAAAAGCAAGGAATCACCCTGGTACTGAAGCATCCAGTGTTAGCAAGTCAGGCTGCAGCCTGAATCCAAAGGCCCATTGGAGAAAGAAGCCATTGGGATTTTCCATTCCGCAATGGGACACAAGAAACGTGGAAGGAGAAGCGGAAGTGGCAGGCAGTTTACTTTGGTTTTGAACCTTTTCTGGAGAAAGCAGAGTGGGTCCTAGTCATTGAAGAAAAGCAGTTTTAATTTTTCCCTCATCTGAGCCTTTGTCAACTGTGCAACTCTTCCTTACTTTCTTGCTTTTACCAGTACTTGGGATAGTTTTTGTGTCATTTTTTTTTTCCAACTGGCCACCTTGTCAGGAAAAGATGAACCACAAATGAAAATGTTCATTCTTTCAGGAATACAATTTTGTAGTTCTGTGTGCATCTATTTTTGTAGAAATACAGAAAGTTTGGTTTAGCATTGATGGGCTATTTTGGGGGGATGTATTTTTTTTAATATTGTAACAATTGTTGAGTTCTGTTTAAAGAACTTGATCTCAGAGAAGCACTGGCAAAAATGTTTAAATGCTTATCTTTCAAATGTGTGATATGTTCCTGTCTGTGCTTTCTAGGTTACCTCAAGTGTTCAGTATTTTTCCTTTCAACAAAAGTAGCTATACCACAGCCAAACCAATGCAGTATTGTTTTTACATTAAACCTCAGTGAAGATTTAATTCCATGCTAGCTCACTTAGTTTTGAGTGATATATATAACTTGGAAAGGGAGATTTTTTTTTTTTTGGTCAGGGGGTGGAGCACACTAAAGAAAGAGTATTTCATTACTTTGATTTCTCCCAAAGAGTCCTTAGAAGTTGACTAAGAAGAAAGTTTGCACAAACTTTCAGTTAGATGGAAAGTTTACCTATAGTACACTCCTCTTTTTAGTCCATCCAACTTTGATAAATCAAACCAGAATTTTAATACAACTACTTATACTGGGATAAAATACATTTAACCATGAGATCTGTATGTGCCAGTGACTTATTTTCTGTGTTTCTTATTACTCATTAGTGGCAATTTCAAAAGTTATTTTTAAGTGATTTTTTTTTCCTGGAGTTTGAAGTAATAATATCTAGAAAGATACTAGATATATCACAAAGCCCTGTCTATTTCTGATCATGCCACTCATCATTGCAAATTGGAAAAAAATCTATATGCAATATTTTCAATAGCATTGTGCAAGCCATTTTTTGTTATTGTTCAAATTTAGTTTTGTTTCAATCCTTTTAAAAATTTAGGACAAAATAAAATTTATATTGGGATTATTATGTTGATACCACAGTTACTGAAATTGGGCTAAAATTTTTAAATTTGAGGATTCAATTTGATGTGGCCCTCAGGATCTAACTAAAATTTTAAAGTAAAGATTATCATTATGACACTATTAGAGAAAGATTAGGATTAAGAAGTTGGAAGTTATTGATAATGTAAGGAATTTAAAGACAAAATTCTCTCCTCTTTTCAACTGCTTTCAGGGCTTCATATAAAAAGTCAATGTAATATAGGTGTTTTCATTTGATAAAAAGTTTCTCAAGTTTCTCCTATCTCTCTCTACCAACAAGAAATCACATTTTCAGTGAAGTGATACTAGCATCTTTAGTTGCATTTATAATATGTGTGAATAAACATTGACAAGACAACATGCTTAGGTAGACAGAGTTCTCATATGTAATTTTCAAATATTATCTTGGCTATGTTTTGTGCATTAGTCTTCTTTCCTGATGCATTCTTTGACTTGTAAACCTGTATACTCTTTTGTATTCTCATCACTCCGTATTTTGCTTCTTCTCAACAATATACACAGTTTTACCAATGTGAAGTCCAAACTTGAAGAAACTTCCACTCACTTATAATATAAACTTCACTTTCCAGGGAAGTGGCTTGATTAAACTATGTACATTTTGACCTATAATTTGATTTGATGCAATTTTTTTTTTTTGTAATCTGCCAAATATGTGGAGCACACAGTTTGATGAATCTATACAATTTATTTTGTCTTGAGTTCTCTGAGTTTTCGAAAACAAAGCATTCAGTAGTTCCCATGGGATGACTCACTGGGGATTATTTATTTACCTCCTCTTCCCTTGGAATCTATTAACTTCCTTTGCAATTTCTCTTAGAACAGTGTCATACTTGAACTCATTCAGATCATTCAATTGGATTTTCTCAATTAAGAAGAGGGGAAAAAAGCATTAACTCTTTGCTTCTTTCCTTTGTCTCCATTGAATTGAATTGAAAGAGTAACAACTGGCTTCATCCTGATTTTAGACTTTGTTCTATGTCCCTCTGTTAACTATGGACAAAACATTTCTTGGCTGTGGCGACCTGAGAAAATGAAGAACCCCAATTCTTTTTTACATCAGAAAATTTCCATCAATAAGCTATCTCATTGAGAACAGGATCAGGTATTGTTAGCACACTGCCACCAAATTTGAGTAGAAAGAGGCAGAGCCTACTTACAAATTCTCTTAATTGTTTGGCATCCCTTAGTCCTGCCATGTCACCATTACTACCAGAAGTTATAAAACAGGATAGTTTGTAATTTAGCACAATAATCTGAATTTCCTTTACATTTAACATGCTATCATTTTCTAGGTCTGTTTTTCTCCCATCAAAATGCTACAGTTGAACTTATAGGTTTCTAAATTACTTTACTGAAGGCTATCAGTGGTCTCCCTAACTTGACTTAGACCCTTGAATCTTTTACAAAGGATGCTCCACTGAAACTATCTAAAACTCCTAAGAAGTAAATACTGGAAAATCTTCTCATTTATTCTCAATCTAATCTGTGCTTCCATCACTAAATTGCCAGGAGCTAAGAAACAACATAATGTTGGCAAGTTAGGATCCTAACAAGAGATGTGATGCTTCATTGTTAATTTGAAAAGAGACTGTGCAAACTTTTTAAAAACCAGTATGTTTTCTTAGATCAGCCACCCTCTCTTAACTGTCTGCTTTAATTTTTCTCTTACTCTTTGATCATAAGTTTATTTATATTATGCTAAGCAAAAATGGCCAAGATTGTTCAAAAAATGTACAAAATGAGAATTAGTGAATTGCAAATAATTAAGGAATTGATTTCTTTGACTTTATAACATTTGAAAAGAACTATAGACACTGTTATAAATGATACCCTTAAGGTGGTCATTATTTATTATGCCAATAATGTTTGCCCATTTTTATCCTGAGATTTGCAGAATATGTGACAGAATCTAGTCTTTGAGTTTCTGTCTGGCTTGACATTGTATTTGTAATTTAAAGTTGTAATCTCAACTGTATTTTAAGAAGCTACATTCTATTCCTCAGTGTCCTTTTGTTAAATAGTATTTGCTGAATTAAGCCACTGGGAGCAGTGGCATTAAGTGGTGGAAAAGGAAAGTACACATGTTTGAGTTTTGAGTGGGAGATGAGTAGGGAACAGAATAAGTTAATGGAAGAAAGTTTGGATATTAGGCCATTCTTTGAATTCTGGCTTAGCCACAATGTAATGTGTGATTTGGGACTTCACTTATTTACCTCTTAAGTAAAATGGGATACTGATTCCTAACAGGCTGCAGAAGTGGTAAATCATACATATATAAAAATAAAAGCTGGCTCACATTATGTGCTCAACAAATGACAGCTTCCAAAAAATGTCCATGAGTTGAGTAATTAAGTCATTAAATTGACCTGCCAAATGTCCCTTATCTTTACTTTCCATATGCATTTCTGTGGCAACAAAATAGATACATGACTGCTTTTCTGAAGGCCCAACTTGGAGTTTTCTCACATATTTCAAAATGTTATTCATCTAGGGTCCCTATATATTGCTATCTCCAAAATTAAGAGGACAGTGACATTAAATCATGAAAGTTTATGTTTTTCAGTTATGTTTTGAGTTTATTTGGCACCTGGAATAAGAACGTGTCATCTGAAGTTATCCAAGTTTTTCTTTTTTTTTTTTTTTTTTAATTTGCCTTGGAGGAAAAGTTGCAAAATATGGTGGAAAATATATCCCCCCATGAACTCATGAAAAGGAGGGGGAAAACAACCCTTTACAATCTCAGTCAGCAAATTTATTCTACTTGAGAAAAAAAGAAACAACTTTATTGGAAGCAGATGTTGACACTGTGTCAGTTATTGAAGATGGAAAGAGTTCACTCGAACCATTGCAGTTACAAAGGGTATTGATGGCAGTTAGAATCCCTGTGATGAATCTCCTTCACAGCTGACAGGACAGTAGAAACTATGGGACCAAAATGAAATCAGCCTGCCAATTTTAATGGACAGGACCATAAAGACTCAGATTTTTTTTTCCTCCCAGCAGGATAAAAGATATATATATATATATATATATATCTTTCAGAAAATATAAGACTTGTTTGAGAGAGAAATTATAGTTTACTCTCTAGAAACATTGAAAGGCTTGAGAACTCTTTCAATCCATTATCAAGGCATTAAAAATGTGGCTAAAATGTTTTTAGAAAAATTAGGATCATGTTTTGATCCAAAATTTATGTTGAAAATGAATATATAAGCTATAAAAGAGTTGGGTGACTTTGGTGATGGGGATATAAGTGGCATCTGCAAGGAAACCTCAATCTCAACAGCTTCAAAAGGTTAATGTCTTGGTTATGTGGTCATAGAGAGCAGTCAAAGAACAGATTTTTTTTTAGAAGTTTGCATTAAGAGTTTTCTTTTAGTGGTTTCTGGGGATTTTAAACCTTTAGAGTAGCCATTATTGCTAAATGTCCTAATTTTCTTATTTCCATTGTGCTTTTTTGTTTGCTTGAAAACTATTTTTATGATTTCAAATAATCAAACTAATATTCACTTGAAATCTCAAGATTAATTTGATTTAATAAATTTATGTAAATCTCTTAAAATTCCATGAAATTCTAATACATTTAAGTATCATTCACCAATTCCTTTGTCTAAGGACACCTTCTTGAAAAAGGCAGGTCATCATCAATTATCTTCCTTTTTAACAATTTCTGGACTACTAAATTTAGGTCTAAGAATAATTTTTTTAGAATACAAGACTCTTTAGTTAGTTGTTCGGTATATGCATAAGATGTGAAGGTTTCTATTGATCTCTTTATACTAATAGAGTTGTACATTTTCTATGCTGCGGCTACAGCAAAAGTTAATGGTTATTTACACACTTGATTTAATTTCTTAGGATATGTACAATCTTAAATATTCTATCTGATTTTAAAATATTCCATTCAGTTTTTTTTCAGGATATACAATATAGGGAAATGTTTTCATGTGAATTATTTGTATAATTTTAAAGTGCATATATTTAAAGGGGAAATATGGAGTAAATTTGGTATTGCATAAACATAGGTAAAGTCAAATTTTTCATAGAGGAAAAAAATACACAGTATGCTACACTTTATTTTATTCACTTGATTAGGTAATCTGAAAACTCATAACAAAAATATTATCTTATGGCATTGAAATACATTCAAATCCAGATTTGTTAGTTTTGTCAGAAATTATCCTACCTTAATTATACCTGATTTCAGAGAGAAAAATTAACTAATATTAGTTATGCTGTCATTCTTAATTAACAAAAATATATAATTCATAAAACTCTTGGCTTTATAAAATAATTATGAAATCATATGTTTTGTTTCTTTGTGGGAGGTTGGGGAAGAGACTTTTTCATTTCTATTTGCTCCTTAAATGCAGGACTCATACCTATGTGTCAAAGATATAAAATGATGGAAATTTTTGTAATGAAAACAGATGTCATTATCTTCAATTTGTTCAATAAATAATTTAATGTAAATTTAACGTTTATATTTTAATGTAGTTTTAATGTTGATTTGATCTGAATTTCTTAAGAATTGGCTAAATTCTTTTTTTGTTTCCTTCATTTTTAAACAACTTATAAATATCTTTCAAAATTGCATCATAGGCTTTCAAATTATGAGGTTAATATTTAGAGCCAAGACACTTATATGTTGCAGTGTAGAGTGGTGTAGAAAACAAATGTTTAGATCGGAGCCAACTTTTTCTTCTATCAGACGCAGAGTCTCTGATTTGATATCTAGCTCCTTGATCCACTTTGAGTTAACTTTTGTGCATGGCGAGAGGAGGGGATTCAGTTTCATTTTGTTGCATATGGATTTCCAGTTTTCCCAGCACCATTTGTTGAAGATGCTATCCTCCCTCCATTGCATGCTTTTAGCTCCTTTATCAAATATAAGATAGTTGTAGCTTTGTGGATTAGTCTCTGTGTCCTCTATTCTGTACCATTGGTCCACCCTCCTGTTTTGGTACCAGTACCATGCTGTTTTTGTTCCTATTGCTCTGTAATATAGTTTTAAGTCTGGTATCGCTATACCGCCTGATTCGCACTTCCTGCTTAGAATTGCTTTTGCTATTCTGGGTCTTTTATTTTTCCATATGAATTTCATGATTGCTTTATCCATTTCTACAAGAAATGCTGTTGGGATTTTGATTGGCATTGCATTAAACCTATAGAGAACTTTTGGTAATATCGCCATTTTGATGATGTTAGTTCTGCCTATCCATGAATTGTAGGGTCGGGCTCCAAATTCCTTAATAGGACACCCATAGCACAAAAGTTGATAACAAAAATCAACAAATGGGACTTACTTAAACTGAAAAGTTTTCTCTCAGCAAGAGAAACAATAAAAGAGGTAAATAGGGAGCCTACATCATGGGAACAAATCTTTACTCCTCACACTTCAGATAGAGCCCTAATATCCAGAGTATACAAAGAACTCAAAAAATTAAACAATAAGAAAACAAATAACCCAATCAACAAATGGGCCAAAGACCTGAACAGACACTTCTCAGAGGAGGACATACAATCAATCAACAAGTACATGAAAAAAATGCTCACCATCTCTAGCAGTCAGAGAAATGCAAATCAAAACCACCCTAAGATACCATCTCACTCCAGTAAGATTGGCAGCCATTATGAAGTCAAACAACAACAAGTGCTGGAGAGGATGTGGGGAAAAGGGTACTCTTGTACATTGCTGGTGGGACTGCAAACTGGTGCGGCCAATCTGGAAAGCAGTATGGAGATTCCTGGGAAAGCTGGGAATGGAACCACCATTTGACCCAGCTATTGCCCTTCTTGGACTTTTCCCTGAAGACCTTAAAAGAGCGTACTACAGGGATACTGCTACATCGATGTTCATAGCAGCACAATTCACAATTGCTAGACTGTGGAACCAACCCAGATGCCCTTCAATAGATGAATGGATAAAAAAATGTGGCATTTATACACCATGGAGTATTATACAGCACTAAAAAATGACAAAATCATAGAATTTGCAGGGAAATGGATGGCACTAGAGCAGATTATGCTTAGTGAAGCTAGCCAATCCCTAAAAAACAAATACCAAATGTCTTCTTTGATATAATGAGAGCAACTAAGAACAGAGCAGGGAGGAAGAGCAGGAAGAAAAGATTAACATTAAACAGATACATGAGGTGGGATGGAAAGGGAGAGAAAAGGGAAATTGCATGGTAATGGAGGGAGACCCTCATTGTTATACAAAATTACATATAAGAGGTTGTGAGGGGAATGGGAAAATAAACAAGGAGAGATATGAATTACAGTGGATGGGGTAGAGAGAGAAGATGGGAGGGGAGGGAGGGGGGATGGTAGAGGATAGGAAAGGTAGCAGAATACAACAGTTACTAATAGGGCATTATGTAAAAATGTGGATGTGTAACCGATGTGATTCTGCAATCTGTATTTGGGGTAAAATTGGGAGTTCATAACCAACTTGAATCTAATGTATGAAATATGATATGTCAAGAGCTTTATAATGTTTTGAACAACCAATAAAAAAAAATTAAAAAAAAAAATAAAAATAAAAAAAAAAGAGAGAGAATTTATTTGTAGGTTATTAGTACTGTCCATGTAGAATTACTTGTATTTAAGTAGAAAACTCAAATATTGGTGTACTTTTAATGTATTTGTAAGAGTAAATCTTCTCTGTACTTTAAAAAAAAAAAAAAAAAAAAGAAAACAAATGTTTATAATGAAAGGGAAAGTGGGATGGTTTATGCAAATTATTTAACAGCAGGAATCAAGATTTGTTTTTAAACAGTGCTTCTGAGGTATTCATTTGATCCTTGGAGGGATATTTGTTTGTTTTTCAGTTATTGACACAGACATGCTATAAGTAGTATGAAAAGACAAACTGACAAAAACTTTTCTATGATTCATTGACATTGAACAAGTGCCACAGAAGAATTCTAAGACCTTGTATTTTGAATGAAAGAAGGTGTGGATGTGGGCCCTAGATGGGGCTCCTCTATTTTAGTATTAAGTGAATCTTTAAAGTGAAAATGAAAAAGTCTGGAAATCAATATTTAAATAAGTATACCCTCCAGTATCCCAGTGAAATAATTTACATGGCCATCTTAACTGTCATATAAGGCTTGACTAGCATATAAGGTTCTTATAGCTTTTTTATAAATTTACTAAAAATATTTAAGTTGTCTTAAAACAAGTTTATTATTTTACAATTTGGTGAGTCGAACATTGGCCAAAGTGTTGTCTTGGTGGGCTACAGAGAGCAGGCAGTTTTCCGTCTTGATTCTCCTGGAGAGTTTCCAGATGCTAGAATCCTTAGCACAAGGCCCTCTTCTCCTGCTTCAAAGCCTCACTCCTACCCTCCCTTCTGCCTCCTGCTTAGGTATTTAAGGATCTGTGAGACTATGTTGGCTTCCCCTGTACTATTCAGAGCAATCATCCCATCTCCCAGCCCCTTTTCCTTGTAAGACAACATATTCACAAGTTCTGAAGATTGGGATGTCAATATCATTGGGGTCACTATTACAGTTACTGAACTGAAAGAATTTTGTTTTTTTTTTATCAGCTCTATAAACAGGAGGATTTAATGTTTCACTGCAACTAGCAAGGCACAATGTTTGCAGGGGCATTCATGTTCATCTTCATTCACTTGAACAACTGTATATAAAGGAAACGCCCTTTGCATTTTCAAAAGTTTCAAGTAGTTATTATGGTGATTTGGAATCCAAGGGGTTATGTGGTATTTATGTAAGACAGGCACTTGGGGTTGAAAAGCTGGTCATCTACTGCAGATTCCTCCTAGCTGAAGTGTGTTTTCTCTGGGGACAACCAACTATAACTCAATTGTTTTGCTTCCTTTTTTGGGAACATATGCCCATCCTGTGATGTCCTAAGTCTCCAAGCATCTCATTTGACCTGCCCATACACATTTGACTCAATAGCAACAGATGAACACATTGACGTGGTAAAGCTTTAACACTTCTGTTCAGATTGAATCATTCCATCTGTTATCAGTTAAACAGTGGAAAAACTGTGACAGCAAAGTGAACATGTAATGTGCAAATTAAGTATCCACACTATGCAATGTTACTAATCAATAGACGAGAAGCAAATTTTTGTTAGAAACAACATTCAAACACAATTATTTTACTTTCCATACCAAGTTCGGCTATAGCTGAATGAAGAACACCAGCATTGATCTTTGCTTTGCACTTGTACAGAGACTATTTGTGGAGAGCCAAATATAGCAACAGAGGATTTAGGATCTTGCCAAAAAATACAAAATCTGTTTCCCTTTAAGCGTGATACTCTATCCTTTTTCTTGTGGATCTTGCTAAAAGGAAAATATAGTTTTAAACTACCCCATTCCTTGTGTTGAAAGTTCACTAGTCTTTTTCAAATGAGCTATGTGTGGTTTTGTAGTGGTTTATGTTTCCAAAAGTAAACAGCTACATGAGAAATCTACTCAGTATTATAATTTTTCTTACCAAATGAAATATCTCTAATGGTGGAAGTATTACTTAATTTGTGGTAATCATTGTACAATGAATATATATATTAAATTATCATGTATACCTTGAATATACAGTTTATTTGCTAAATATACTTCATTAAAGCTAGGGAAAAATACTTGTAACTCAAAGAGGAGAGTTAAGAGCAACTAAGAAAATCCCATTTTTGGCAGCTTCAGGAGGAATCAAGGATCACTGGGTAATATTCTGTGTTTCATTTTGAATTGAACCACAATTCCACTTTTTTTTTTTTTAAATTAGCTTCAACTAACAAGGTACCTTCTTTCCTTGTACAACATGGGTGCTTTGTTTTAAGAGTTGATGAGTAGATGGACTAGTCCACATTTCTCTATAATGTAGCTAATGACAATGGCTGTTCTCAGCTTCAGATATATGTATATATCTAAGCAATTTGAAAACAATTTTGCAAACTTCACAAAGAAAAATAGCTTTCTACAATAACATCTTTACCAGACATTTCCTCGGGGGGAGTTTAAACAAACACAAGGCTGTTTGGAAATACTTGGTATATGCAAATATGCAAAATATGTTGCACAGTGCTAACAGCTGTAGGGTGTACTCCCTCATCCCTGAGCAGAATATTTTGGTGGCAGTGGTGGTTATTTTTTCCATCTTTGCTGTTCAAATCCCCCCCCCCCACAGCCGCCCCCCTCATCTCCACCCACTCACTCCTCCACAATCTCCTCCAAAGGCAGGGATTTTCCTCCCACCCAATACAACTATGCTATTTCCAAGAGAATGGTTTCACTAGATTCCCACTGGGAAAGGTGGGTGGTGGCTTGAAGGAACATTTATGAGTTATAAGATGTTGTAAAGGCTGTGCATCAAGGGAACTTGCTTGGACTTGCTTTTGACACCAGCCTCATACACAGACCAGACGGTTAGAAGGCCAGATTCCATTAACGCTTGTCATTGCAAGGGGCAGGAAAGTCCTGTTGTGAGTGGCCTTCCAGCGATGGATGATACTAGAGATTATGGAATAATCATTTTCAGTGTGTTATCAGATTCTGTAACATTAAGGCACAGATTAACTTGTGAAAATAAATAAAAGCCTTTCTCCTCAGAGCAATGAAAGTAAGGGAGCATTCAAAAGATGTTAAAATTGAAAGTGTCTTCTTACAGGATTTAAACAGGCTGAATGAAGGTTTAGAGAAGAAAAGGTGACAAATGTGAAGAAAAAAAGCCCACATCCTAGGAACAGACACCATGGTAATTTATTGATATCATTTAGTCCCATGGTACCTCAATTTCTTTATCTGTCAATGCAAACCAAATAAAATAAAATAGGAAATCTTAACTGCTTTTGAAAGACTGAAAGTACTGTGCAGATTCCAAGAAATGGGAACCAATATTTATCATGAGTGTTACATGAATTTATCTTAAATCTCATGAGTAGCAGTATGTAGAGAGCATTATTTGAAAAATTTTTAGCAATATGATAGTTTTAACAGTGCTACTTAGAACATATACATTCTTGGACAATTTTCTTAATTTCTTTAAATCTTAGAGTGGTCATTTGTGAAATGAAGGCATTAAAGGTAATACTTCATATAAAGTTGTTGGAGGGACTAATCAGAGCATGTAACCTGGTTATCACAAAGCAAAAGCTAGTACTTCTGTTTTAATCTTGTTTTTCAGTAATTGAGAAAGTCACTAGTTAAGGACTCCCTAAAGGCACCTAACTGCAAGTGATTGAGCCCCAGAGTTTAAACCCTAGTTCAGTCTAAGAATCTCAAGAGCGTCACACCATCCCAATGGTTTTTGTTATTGTTGCATCTAAATTTGTTTTCTGTGAGCATATTTTAATAATTTCATCAAACTAAAATAAATAACAGGAACTATTAAAAATGGAAAGAAAGAATAGGATAGTTTGAGAGAGTAAGAAAGAATAATGTGACTTTCATGAACCAAATACACCTACGACAAGCTTTGGAATTGTAGAATACTATTTTCAATTTGGGGATGCAGAATCAATTCCTTCAACATATTCTTCTAGTCTGAAGGACTGTGGCTCTTTTTCTACTGAGGTTAACTTCAAATCTCATTAAAATAGTGAATAATGGGTCAAAAGAGTTACAGTCTCTTTGATTTACATCTTATTTTTCATCTAAAATGTCAATTACTGATTTGTTTAAGTGATGAGCTTTTGTTTAATCTTCTAAAAAAATCAAACTTTATTTTAATCCTAATTTTATTTTTTATAATAAAGGGAATATTTTCAAGCATCTTCATTTATCACATCCTAAATATGAGTTGGGGCAAGACTGGAAGTGATAGAGTAAATCATTTAAAAATTTATTATTTCAACTTCCAGTTTCTCTGTTGCAAAGCTGAGGTTGAAGGAAAAATTGTTTAAATTTTACCCTCTACTTACCAGTAGTTTAACATGGGAAAATAATTAAAACACATAGAAAGACATATATCTCAGGATCAATATATTAATGGGATATATTAATGGGATAATATATAAATGGTTGTTGAATACTAGACATCCTAGGAGCTTAGAATTTCACAAATCCATTTGTTAATTGGTTGATATTGACCTCAATTTATTAGGTATCCATAGCCTGGAAATTTACAAGTCAAGTTCCTGAACCCTCAACAAACCTTTCCAAGGTGAGTTTTCCTTCCTTCGTATTATGAAGTAGAAAACTGAGTTGCAGAGATTTAAATAACTTTTCTAAAGTAGAGTCAACATTGAATTCTCAGTCTGCATAATTTCTGTGCTCATGTCTCTATCTTCTTAACAGTTAATTTTGAGTGTCTTCCATTTGCTCACATTCACATATTAAATTATGCAGAGCAAAAGCATAAACATTCTACTCTGGGTACTTGGAAGACTGGCTTTAAAACTACTTATACAACAACTTGCTATATTCCTGAATTGCATTGCTGGTGATCTAAATAAAAAACTAAGAACATGATAAGTACTTTGAATATGTATTTCGACTTCCGCATCAGAAATCAGATTGCTACAAGTTATTGGAGGGAAATAATCAGGCTTTCTTCTTCCTCCAAATCCCATGATAATAGAGCAGAAGTAATCTCTATATCTCTGGAATATGTGTGTGTATGTGTGTGCGTAACCTTTTCTTTCCTCCATGTTTAAACTTTCTACAGGGTCAACTGTATATGCTAGCAATACTAATGCAAGTAAAGACAGGTAGTGATTTCAATCCCTAGGGGGTCATGGTTTAGAGTTATGTATAGTTAATAATTTTCCCTTGACAATTTAGATGGTAGGTATAGAATCTGTACTGACTACTTGAATTATGTTAGACCACCTCCTATTAGTCATTGCACATTTATCAAAACAAGACTTAGAAAAGCCAGCTTTGTAACGGAAAAATTCTTAGATGGTATGACAGCTCCTTTCTTTCTGCTGTACTGTAGGCCTGAGTCCTCTGAACTTTTCCAGATTTCCTCACTTCATAACCTATCCTCTTTGACTTGTCAACAGAATTCAGTTTCTCTGTTATTGATTTATTTATAATTGCACTTCTTTTAACTTTTTTTACCTGCTTTTACTTTTGTTTGAATAGGTCTTTTCAGTCTCAGTCCTGGTAAGTTTTGGCTTCTGGAGTGAACCAAGCACACTCCAGTGAGGCCTTCTATCCCTCAAAAACCTACAGAACTTACTTATGGAAATTTCATCACCCAGGGGGCAGATCCAGGATTGGTGGGGGTTGGAACTGAGAAATTTGAGAGCAAGGTGAGTGAGTCCTGAGTTTTGTATGAAAGCGAATACTTAGAAACCACAACTGATACATTTTAAAAAGCTAATACCAAATTTTCAGAAAAATAATAAATTTTTTTGATTGTATTAATTTGCTGTTAAAGACACATGGATGACAGAGCATAGTACTTCTCCAAAATCTAGTTTAATCTTCTGCACCTTTCAAACTCATTTCTTTTTTGCTGCCCTCTTTTGTTTGTTAATAGAATATTCATAGAACATGTTCATAGAGTGATATAGTCTCAGGCCCACTTGTAGCAGCAGGAAGGTGTTAAAGTGTTAAAGAATCCTTAGCAGCCATTCAAACACTGAAGAGTGATTACTTTATTACACAAGGGTGCCTCCGAGAGCATCATGAGTATACGCATAAATCCAAAATCAGCTTTCCCCTTAGGTTTAAGCCTATTGTGTCACAAGAGGAATACATGATAAAGGAGACGACTGAGTTAAACAGTATTCATAAACCACAGGGATTTAAAAAGCTTGTTAAAAATTCACCAGGCACAGTGGCACACACCTAGAATTCCAGCACTTCAGGATTCTGAGGCAGGAGGATTGCAAGTTCAAAGCCAGTCTCAGAAATTTAGCCAGACCCTAAGCAAATTAGTGAGACTCTGACTCAAAACAAAACTATAAAAAAGAGCTAGGGATGTTGGCTCAGTGATTAAGCATCCCTGGGTTCAATCCCCAGTACAAAAAAGATATGTAAATTTCCACATGATCTCTAAGATCTGTTCCCAAGGCCTGTCTGGGAAGGTCCAGTGAAGGCAAGGGCCCCTGAAGCTTTGGTCTCACTAGGTTTAAAGAAAATCTGCTTATGCACATGCTACTACAAATATGTCCCTCATGTTAAAAAAGGAAGTTCTACAAGCAACAGCTTTGGATTGTGGCTTTGCATTTTTAATTTCTGGTTTCAATTTGTTGGGGTATATCAAACTGCAAATTCACAGATGATAAGTGAATTATAAACTGAATAGCTAAGATTTAAAAAGAATTCGGGTTAAAGGAAGGACTCAGAAGGGAAAGCTAAAATGTTTTGGAAGGAATTTTACACAGACAAACAAGGAAAACACAGTAAGATGATTCTGAACTGAAGAATTTATGTGCAAATAACCTGAAGCTAAATACAGGGAGGAATGAGTTGCCTCTCGGGTAAAACAATCTTGTTTTACTTAAGAATAAAATGATATAGTATTAGCAACTATATGTTACCATGAATTGGAACTATTTTTTAAAAAAATATTTTTACTAGTTATTGATGGATCTTTATTTATTTGTTTACATGTGGTGCCGAGAATCAAACCCAGTGCCTCACACATGCTAGGCAAGTACTCTACCACTGAGTCACAACCCAGCCCTGGAACTATTATCATATACTTAAAGCAATGAAATATTACTGAGTGATGAAGAATTACTGAAGGAATGCACATTGGATCACTTAAAAAATGTATTCCTGACCTACTTGTGTCATTAACAACACGTGTGTTCTGGAGGAAAAAATTACTGAATTTCCTTGTTGTGTTTCCTCATCAATAAAATAGGGACAATAAAACGAGATCATTTCTAGGGCTTTTTTATGATTCTAAAATTTATGTCATTGTATATCTATTGTCTATAAATATAATACCATACACTGTTTAGACATCAGAATTAATATTTTCCTGGAGCTAGTATAGTTTGGAAAGAACAATCTAATTGGAAAAGATTATTTGACAACTTCTTTAGATGTTAATGGAAGTCCAAGTTATAAAAATTCAATAATGACAATGTTGTGCAAAGTGGAACAAAGAAAAATTCCAAAGAATCTCTTTGCAACAAATGCCATTGGTATTTATGTAATACAAAGAAGAAGAAAAAAAATAATAAGCAAGAAAGACATAATTCCCTTAAGGAATTGACATCCTGGAATTTGTATTTTTAACACAGTTTATCCTTCAAGGAGCCAATATTCAAACCTGTGTGTAATTTAGATTTTGCTCATCCCATGTGTCCCACATGCTGGTTCAAATTACTCAATGATGGAAAATAGAAACATAGGGGGGAAAAGCCATTCACAGCATTCCTATTACTAATTATGTGCAGCACAGTAGACAAAGTTACAGATACATCACTGAAGACACAACACTTTATCCAGGCCTGCCACCTACTCACTTAGCTCTGCCTTGTTTTAAACGACAGAATCCTTATGGTGTGTCCAGCTTAATGTTAACAGTGCACTCTAGCTTCTATAGCTTCCACTAGGAAACCAACAATTGGATAAATTTCAATATTGTTTTTCTGCATTTACTAACTATTTAACTCCCTTGTGCCCAAATGTCATGTAATTATTCATAGTCATTCACACTAAAAAACAACCTTAATCTGCATGGTCTGGCCATCCATGCAGATTGTCTTGTGTTTGGATCTCTATTGGGTTCTATCAATAACCTGGTTGTGTTAATCATATTTGACTTCCTTCATTATTCATAAGTAAATGTCTATTTCTTAATTTATGAGGAATTACTTCTTCCTCATAAATTTTCCTAAGGCATATTTAATCCAACTTCATTCTTCTGATAACTTTATTTTATAGAGCTAGCACATACAGCCCAATGTCGTGCTCACTGGACACAGGGGTGATTGATTTCTCAGTATGGCCACAGCACTCTATCTACCCTGAGGTGGAAGGAATTGTTCTGCCTCTTGAATAAATTACTCTTCTGCAAAACACATTTGTTTCTTTTCAGGCCCAGGAACTATTTGAACTATATGATCAGGATTGATCCCTTTTTAGACTTTCTAAGTGTTCCAGGTTAAATCAAAAGAATATTGACTTCTGGCATTGACATGAAAACATGGGGTGAGAGCAGGAGGCAGGGGGAAGCAAGGGTTTCTCTTTTCCTCCTGCTTTGCTTTGCACAGTACCTCTGGCAGAAGCTGTGTCCTGCACAGACTATGATTTCTCTGTGGTTTCGGCTCCTGCTACATTCTCAACTACCTCTAGGTACTCTGGACTTTGGGTTCCCTTAATATTGTCTCTACTTTTCCCCTATGGGTGGTAGTGGCTCCTCGTGTTGCTAATCTCTAGTTTACTTCACCATAGCCTTAGTTCACCTTAGTTCTTCTGCCACCGTGTACCTCATTTTCCACATTGACTTGGCTCTTTTAAAAACTCAGGGTAGTTTTTGTTTACCTGGTTCCAATATGGCAGATAGAATTTTGCCTAAATTGAGTGTTCCCCAAAAAGCAAAGCCTGAAGAAATAATTATGCATAAAATTGTTTACATGTTAGAGCACGACAATAAGAATGATCCATTTGTAGATAGAAGGGGGGGATTTTAGTCATCTGTGTAATGCTGTAGCATCACAAACAACTGGACCATTAAGGCTCTAGAAAGGTAAGAATGGTTGTACTATGCCACTACAGCAACCACTGTGATTAAAAGTCTCACTGAGGTTGAGAAAGTATTTGAGATAGCACAAAAAGACTTCAGGAAAAAAAAAATTAAAAAGTCAATTCAAGGATTTCAACCCTCAGCTCAAATCACACAGATATAAAATCAGAGAACTTCTTGACAGTTTTAAGTAATTTTTTTAAACATACATTGTAGACAGTAGTAAAACATGACTGAAGATCAGGACTTAAGTCTTAAACTTTGGAAAATTTGGAAGCAAATTGGTCAGATAATTCAACTAAAGTTCTTATGTTGATATTAGAGGATTATTGAGGAAACAGTGATTCTCAGGGATAAACATGGGGTGTTCTCAGATAAAGCTGGGAGAACCAGCTCTTTGCATGATTCAGCCATACCATCTTTCATTGTCACTACACCCAAAACTAGAGTCAGAATTCAATAACACCAGGGGAGAGTCACAAGGTATTTTGGAAGAAGACAGCATATATCATAGGATTACAATAACTTGCCTATGTTTGTCATTTGAAATCTGCAGATCACATACATGAGTGGATGCTAAGCATGTTAGTCTAAAAAAAAAAAAGAAGATGGGATATATAAATCAGTTGGTATATTTAGATACAGTATTTAATGTACTAACTCAAACTCAAGTAGCTAGAAATGGCCCTAATATTTTGCTTGGTTGACTGACCAAACCATGGATTCCATAGCAGGCTATGTGTAATGACATCAAGATGAAAGAACTTCCCGAAGTAATTCTGAGGAAGGAAACTAGCACATTTACAAAGGTGGGAATGTTTGAACAAAATTACATACAACTTGTTTTCTCTCTCTGATAGTGTTTTCTGTAAGTTACAGAAAAACAATCTCATCCCTGGGGCATTGAGAAATGCTTTAAGGAAGATAACAGTAACCTCAAAACCTTGATGCTTGCTAGTAGATTGGAGTTGATGGTGAGAGTTGCCACCTTTAAAGTGATCTACAGTACTCTAACAGGAATTGTTGGAACCCCAGAATGACAGAACCTAGGTAACAATGTTACTTAAGCATCAGAGACAAGGATGGTTCAATTACCATAACTGAGGGTAGACAGAGTCTTGTTATTCCTCATGTTTTGCCCTTTAGAGTTCTGGGCCATGGATAATTGATTACTAGGTCTTATGAATAAAACAAATAGGCATAAAAGGCTAATTGATTTATATTATGAGAAATGCACTTCAACTATAGAGTGGTAATTTTATTTGCATCACTGGCATAAGTCATCAAGGCTTCTCCCCCAATATCTCTCACTGAGCTAGTACATAAACCTAACTCCTTGTTTGAAGAGACCAAGCCCCTGAGGAAGGTCCTGCAACACTGTCATGTGTCCAGACTAGAAATCTTACTCCAACAGTAGCCTGAAGGAGTTGATGACCAATTTGCTTGTGACTAAGAACTGAACACAGGGAAATACCAGACGATAACTCTCAGCTGAACACAAATCCCTGGGGATCTTCCTCCAAAAATATCCAAAGATGTAGAAATAACAATTTCAAGGTCTGCCAGAATTAACTTGTAGAAAAGCAGACAGGATTGTGGAGACCGATGGCAAATTGTCTTAAACTTCATTTCGCAGTTCACTGCAATTGTAGCTACAGTTCCAGATATGTACCCTGAATAAGATAAATCAAAGCAGTCTTTGGAGCTTAATACCGTTAACTTGCTCTTGGCAGGAACATCAGAGCATTATGTATATATCATATATTGTATGGGTACTGCCACACTTTAGAGGTATTTCAGCTTTCTTCTCTGTCATACTAGAGTCCTCAAGATCTTGATTAGAACATTCCATAGAATATTCCATTGGTCCATGACATTAATGCTAATTGAATCTCCTTAGCAGGGAGCACCAGTAATTACTTATAATGCTTTGTAAGTCATTTCATCATGTCAGTGAAATTTCTAAGAATATGTAGGAATATTCTCTTTAAGGCAAAACACAAGTTACTACAGCTTGAATGATGTGCCTCCCAGAAGAAGAAACAACTTTTGTGAAGCAAAGTTTATTTTTTACTGAAATATATACATATTTTAGAAGTGCATTTACCTTCTCTGGTACATTATTGTTTACAGCATGATTAAAGGTTTCAATCCATGGATGGTCAACTCCACTGCCCTGGGCCCAAGGTGAGGCAGGGCATCATGGCAGAAGGGCATGGTGGAGGAAAGCAGCTCAGAATATGGTCAGGAAAAGAAGAGAGTCCTCCACTCACTAGAAATAAATATAAACTCCAAAGGCACACTCCCAGTGACCTACTCATCTAGCCATACCCTACTTGCCCAGAGTTACCACATTGGTGGATTACTCCACTGATTAGGTAACAACTCTCCATTCTCATAATGTAACCAATCATTACACCTGGGCATTCTTGCATTGTCTCATGCATGCGTTTTTGGGGACACCAATTATTCAAACAATTGTAATTGTTATAATTCCAGGACCAGAATGCTAGAGGAGCGACTGAGAAGCCACTATGATAGTAAGTTTTGGGCGAGGGAACAGTTCATTATGGATGGTCTTAATGAATGTACTAAGATCATGAGCATTTCTTTTATGTGGAGTAGAATAAAAGCAGCTGCTTCAGGAATGTTGGAATGATCCTCACTACAAGACTGAAAGATAAGAGCAGAAAGTTGAATATACTTTCCTATTTTATAAGTACTTAGATCTTGTGAGATGAATTGGGTCTGCATCACTTCTCTGTCCTGAAAACTAACCTCAAGGATCCACACAAAGCAGGAATACCTGTAACACCATGCCTGAATACATATTATAAGCCAGTGCTACCATGCCTTTTGTGTTCAAATTATTTTATTTAACCTTCAATAGGACCTTGGGTGGCCAGGTATATTATCTGCTGGATCAATCAAACTATGTTTGTGAATGGGTCCTTTATTGGTTTTGTATTGACTTCCACTGATCTTTACTGTGAAATACGGATATAATAAAATACATGCCTTGGAGTCCTTTCATATTTATTCTTGTTCTCATTAGCAGCAATCTATTTTCCTTTTGCTTTTGTAACCGCTCTCCATCCCTGATGTTCAGGTTAGGGAGCTCAAAAGAAAAGATGTTAGTTTCCACTCCCAATTCAATGAAACAATTGTCATATTCCCTAGTGAAACCATTCCTTCCTTCCTAATTAAGGGCCTGTAGCAAAATGGCAATTTTTATTCAAAAGTGTTAAGTATGCATGCACTAACATCAACATGTATGCATACAAAGAGTTTATCCAATAAAAAAATATATAGTATTTATTGGCTAAAACTCCAACTAGAAAAGCAGAACAGCAAATTCTGCTTCCCAAACTCATTATTCCACAGCCCAGGCAGAGTATATATGGCCTGATATACCCTGGTTGCAAATCTACCAGAGGGGACCTACCAGGACCAGAATACTGGAAGAGATACTGAGAAGCTACTATGACCGTGAATGAGCCTCATGCCTACACTACATTATGTTATCTATAAATTAGCCTAATAGGGGTTATTAAACACCTATTTTCACGACGAAATGAAAAATATGTAAAGATTGCTGTGCCCAGGAGTGATTTACACAGAATGTTTAGAAATCACATCACTTCTGTCTGGAAAACCGTGCATGCTAGGAATGTAGATGTTAATAGAAGCTCTTCTTTCCCTCTGTAGTTGCTTTGTCCTCTTGGAAGAAGCTTCTAAAAGGGAGAAGATGATGAGACTATAGCACCACACAGACTTTATCCTTAGTTCCTAGGTACAAGACCAAGAGGGGTCACTTCTGTCAGTCTTTTTTTTCTGTTGCTATAGATAGTCTAATTTATAAGGAAGAAAGATTGTGTCCCACCAAAACTCATGCATGAGACAATGCAAGAATGACCCAAGTGTAATGATTGGTTACATTAGGAGAATGGAGAGTTGTTACCTAATCAGTGGAGTAATCCGCCAATGTGGTAACTCTGGGCAAGCAGGGTATGGCTAGATGAGGTAGGTCACTGGGAGTGTGCCTTTGGAGTTTATATTTATTTCTAGTGAGTGGAGGACTCTCTTTTTTCCTGACCATGTTCTGAGCTGCTTTCCTCCACCTTGCCCTTCTGCCATGATGCTCTGCCTCACCTTGGGCCCAGGGCAATGGAGTTGGCCATTCATGGATTGAAACTATGAGCCAAAATAAAGTTTTCCTCTTCTATGTTGATCGTGTCAGGTCTTTTAGTCACAAGGATGAAAAAACTGACTAAAACAAAGATTTATTTTACTCTTGAGTTCTGAAGTCAGGGAGAGAGAAGAGTACAGGGACAACATCTGCTCAGCGTCTGGTAAGGGTCTCTTTATTGTATAGCAACATGGTGGAAGGCTGCACTTAGTTGGGTAGGGCAAACAAGCCATAAAGAGCTTATTTATATGACAAAACCACTCCTTCTAAGCCCATTAAGCCATTTATGGATAAATCCATTTATGAGGGTAGTAGGGCTCTCATGATACAACCACCTTTTAAATTCCTCCTGGTCTCACCTATTAATTCCTCTTAATAGGAATTAAATTTGAAAATGATTTTTGATGGGGGTATCAAACCAGAGCATTTTCCAGACATAATTCCCAGACCAGTGTTGTGACTATGAGGAAAAAAACATGGAACTACATTGTCAGTCACTATTTCAAAGCAAGTTCTACATTCTGTTGACAGTAAATCCAACATTGGACAATGCAGTGTATTCCAGTGGACAGTAGGATATAATAGTGGTTGGAGGCTGTATGTAGTTATTTGGAAACATCACTAATTACTCTTATTGAAGGGTATTCATGGTTCTTCACAGTTTTAGACCAGATTAAAAAAAATGTTAGGCTGAGATAACAATGAACACACCTCAGGGTTCAACACATACACTTTTATTTCATACTCATACTACAGAGCTCAACAGGAGACTCTTATTCCTTTTAGAACCTCCAGAATCCAGAATAAGAAAGGCTCTGCTTCTTGAAGTTGCAACATCTAGAATATTTTTTTCTTTAGTTTCTACTTAAAAAAAAAGATTCCATTTGGCAATTGTGAATGTTCCTTCTGCTCACATGTAATCAGCTCAGACTATTCACATTGCCTTAGTCAGCTGCAAGAAGATGGGGAAATGTGAGCAAGAAGTATGAAATGTTTTGCTGCCAAAGTCACCAACAATAACAAATTTTTTGGGTACCTTTACATGTGTATATCACTGAGCAAAAGGCTACACACAAAGTGAGATTTAATTCTCATTTGCTCCCAGGAAGGAGGTCTTTAAGCATATTACAGTCATCTAATGGCATGGTACAATTACTCCAAAGGATTCCAAAACACAAATATTAATTCACATTTGGAAAAAAAACCCCCAAATTCTAAAACTATTTTAGAATATTATTCTTATTGATAAAAGACACAGTTACAGGTTTTTCTTTTTTAAAATACTCAGAATATCTGTATTTATATATACATTATTGTTATTATATATTATTTAAATCAGTTATGGTTTTGAAATGATAAGCCAATGATTTGGAGAGTCTAAAAGACTTACTCAAAACATGCAGCCACAGAATAGTGGAGAATGGGAAAATGGTCTGAGTCTAGCACCCAGACTTTTTAACCTCTTATAGCAGTATTTGGCAGTCCTCAACCTCAGGCTCTATTCCAGCTCTGCCAAGGGGTTGGACAATTACTATGAGCCAAGGCAAAAGTCAGATGCTACAGTGGTGGTCCCTTATGATACCTATATCACTCTCATGCTTCCTGATAAAGCATGGAGAAAATTTTCTTAGAATAATCCATTTTGATGTAATCTATCAGATATGTAAATACATGGTTCATTAGACAGGTTTCACCAGGGAAATAATGAGGTGCTGGCAGCTGGCTGATGATTGACTCACAGCGGCCCCAGCAACATTTAGCTGATTGGCTCCTCGGCCCCAGCAACATCTAGCTGATTGGCTCCTCTGCGGTGATGCTCATTGGGCTGTTTCCCTGCCCTTTCAGACCACGGAGCTGCTCATTGGGGGACTTTTTTGGCTCCGCCCATGTGACCCAGCCAATCGGCCTCAAGAGCAGGAGGATTGTGGGAGGGGGAGAGAAGCTTGTGGGGGAGAGAGAGGCTTGTGAAAAGCCGGTGGTGGCAGTTGAGGCTCTGAGGGTTTTTCCTGAGAGGCTATTTTGTTTGGCGTGTGTGGTTCTAAAAATAAAGTTAGTTTCTTTTGACAAGTGGCTCCTGATTGTGCCCAGCCAGACTGCGGCAATGAGGTAGGGTGTGGGAGTATATAAAATGGTATATATAATATATATGTTCATATATATATATGTATATAGTATTATGACATTCTATATATATACTTCCCACTCCTCTCTAAATATGTATATTTAATATACATATATACCAGATACCATATGCACCTTCATTTTATACAACATCATATATATATCATACCATAACACCAAATATCATACACAAATACACAAATCTGCTGTGCCATTCCTTTTGCTTCATGCACAGCCTTACAACATTAATTACCTTTTTACATGTGAAGGAATTGATTCTTCAAGATAAGCTTCCCTGAGCTTGATATTGAGATAAGGAGCATTGTCTTGTCTTTGTAGGCTCTACAAAATGGTGGACAAAGCAAGTGCTCTAAAGTACTACCTTGATATATTGAAAATGGAATTTCTTATACTTCAGAGACTTTTACTAGAAATGAAGTCATTACAAAAAATGATGTAAGACCAGTGATTCATGTGTGCCTTAGGTGTCAAAAGTGCATACTCTTGATTTTGGTATCAGGAGAACAGGTATTTCCTTCTGCCTCTGTGGCAAACAAAATGAATGACTCAGGGCATGCCAACACTCTGCACCTAGCAAGGAGAAGATTAGAACTAGTGAACTTTAAGACTGCAAAGAACTAAAATTTGTAATTCTTTGAAATATTCTAGGACCCTTTTCACACTTTCATTTCTCCTAAATTAGCTTGATCCTGTTATTTATACTGAGATAATCTCTTCAAAGTACAATGAACATTGAAGTAATGTCTTTAAAAGATTTGCAATTCTGCAAAGAAAGGTCTTTCAGAAAAAAAAATTATTTAATTAATAAAGGAAACCCAGATGGCACATAATAAACAGAAACATTCTGGTGTTGTATCATCCTGTTGTAGTTGAAAGATATTTTTAAAAATAAAAGCAGTCCTAATAGTTTTAAAAGAACTGACTCCCTTCAGTATTTAAGGTTGATATTTCCATTATCTATGTCATTATAATTGACAGTTTGAATAAATCTAAATGGAATATTAGCAATCCAGCCTTAAACAGGGTAAGAACATGCATGTCCAGAGTGAGTGTAAAACTCTCAACAGAGTCCACAATTACCAGACTCTCCTGCAAAATCACAGTCCTGACAATTCTTGAGACATCTCTAAGCACAATAATTAACTTTTGGTAGAATACTTTTCTTTTTTGGAAGGGTCAAATTCAAACCATCTGTAGACAGATGGAAGGGAAAGTGGAATTAGGACCGTTACCAAAAACTCTGCAGCTGTCAGGGTGTGTTTGAGGCAGTCCTAATGGTTCATTAGGAACAGGCAATACTACATCCTGTGAGAAAGAAACAGGGACAGGGTGGGGGCTTGGCAGGAGATGGGTGTCCTTCTTGTGGCTGGTCATTTTGGCAACTGTGGTTAAATGTCGGCTGGGTTCATCACTACAGAACAATGTTCCCATGGACCTGGACCACAGGTTCTACTCAACATCTTTGTGGTTTTTCCTGGTCATCAAGCCACTTTGTGATTTTCAGTCATTTCATAAAAGAGCCAAGTCAGGCTTCAGACACTGATTTCCCACACCTCCTACACCCACATTCTTCCTGTTGTGTTCATCACGTTCTGATTTTCCTGCTTGTTTTAACCTCTGAAAGGGAGTAGAAAATAATTGAGTCCAACACACCAGAGGGCTTGAGTGTTTTATGATACACAACAAAGCTGAGTGGAGGCAGAAGCCCTCTGGAAAGACATCACCCATTTCCTGCTGGATACACGACCCAGACTCTTCTCGGTGTCTACCTTCTTCAGGTGACTATCATTCTGGGGTTTATTTATTTGTATTTTTTTTCTTTGTTTTGTATGAAGAAATGAACATTGGTGTTTTCTTGGTACAGCTTGATAAAATCAAATGGATTCTTAGAACATTAGGTCTACATTAGAACAGATAAGATAGACAAAAAAATATTTGTTCACAACAAGAATACTCATCTAACAGCCACATTTTGTACTGTGTTTTTGTTGACTTGTGGAGGTTTTTTTTCCCCTCTTTTCCTGTAAACTCTTCGTATGTTTTTCTGGTTAGAAAAATTAGTTCATATTAAAATTCCTTCTCTCTTTATCAAACATGCAGTGTACCTTCTCAGCTCCACATAGGTGCTTAATACAACACTACGTGTTGCGGATGCTGTGATATCCTCCCATCATTTGTCTCCATCTTGCTTATCTTTTAAAACTATTTAAAGCTATTTTCTACTTTAAACACAGCATTTATTATCTGATGTACTTCTAAGCCAGATGGTATGTAAATCTTGTCCAGGATTATAATATTTCTGTTCTTTTGCAATTTACCTAAAATAGGTTCTTAACCTCTCAGTGACCAAAATACATAGACATACATCTCAGTATTTAAACTATCTTTAAGGCACAGAGTAGGAGTTCATGAAATGATGATAATGGTAATAATTTGAGGTCCCGTTTGGAATGTTACATTTGGAATAGAAAAACAATTTAAAAATACTTGTGGAGATAATTACATCATATAATATTTTCAAGATGTTAGAGTAAAAATATGTTCAAAGATAAAAGTCCTGTGGGCTTAAGTTTCACTATTTATCATGAGTAAGTAGTATTCAAGCTTGCCTTTGATTTAAGGGCAGAGCCCTTTTTCATCAACAGAGTGGAATTCAATATAGTTCTCAGAGAAAGAGTGAGGAAGTAATTTAACCCTTACAACTTTAAAAATAAAAAAAAGTCATTATTGCAAATGTAGGCAGAAGGGCAATGGTAACCTGGCAAAAGGGGTTAAGTAGAGTCTAACTTTCTCCAGGGGTCCACTCAATTGGGTGTGAGTTGGCAATGTTGATGACTGCCCAATAACATCAAATAAGTACCTTAAATGTCAACAGTTTCATTATTACTAAAATAAATGAATATGAGAGCCATTGGTATCAATACATAGATACAATGATTAGTCAGCCTTTCATTAATTTCTGGAAGAAAAAGAGATAAGAAACTGTGGACGGCAGTATTTTCTTTTATTGGTACCCTTTTGAGGGCTTAATTTATATTGAGTCTTTAATTTTACATAAACTTAGGAGGTATGTGTTTTGCTATATGAGAGAGAGTGTGTTAAGTTACACCTTCAGAGAGAGAGAGAGAGTGTGTGTTAAGTTACACGTTCAAGCAAACCCTAGAGCCAGTGAGCAGAGGAATTGGAATTCAAATGGAGCCTGTGTGGATCCACAGGACAAACCTACAACCAGTACTGCACATGTTATTGGATATTTCAAATAGTTGTGGTTGGTCGAGAGTAGGACAGATTGTAAGATTAAGATTGGCACTCCTGAATAGAACAATTGGCATTTGAGAGTAGTTGATGAAGGCAGGCTCAGAGATTTATCTCTTCTTTGCATAAATTTTGGCACATCTCTTGAGGCCTTGCTTGGTTAACATGCCTGTTCTCTAGTCACTGGCAAGTTGGGTGCTGAAAGTCAAAGTTATCTAAGATCAATCCAGGAAGCCACAGTTTTGTCCACATCCCTAGTTCTGATATAGTTGTAGCTCTGAGACTGATATAGTGTCTCAATCATGTAAGGTTCCCTTCCCAAGGTAGAGCTGAAAATTAAGGCTATTAAAAGAACAAACATTGAGTTCATTTTGGAATAGTGAAATTGAAGTGAAGTTATTTGACTGTACATCATATGAAAGTTACCCAATTTTAGGACCAATGTAGAAGAAAACTATAAGATAAAAGAGCTGCTATGGCCCAAATATTTTGGGAAAATACTCATGCACACAGTAACAAACTGAAAGTATTAAAATTAAACTTGAAGAATATGTCCAGGAAATTATCAGAATATACACAAAAAGAGAAAGAGATGGAAATATAAGAAAGTAATATGAGAGATATAGAGGATTAATCTGAAAAGATCAGCATTTCCAAAATAGAAATTCTAGAAAGACAGATGGAAAAGATGGAAGGTACACTAGAAATAATAGCATTCCCATAGTTGTGTGTTCTAATTCTCCTGATACCAAAATCAAGAGTATGCACTTTTGACACCTAAGGCACACATAAATCACTGGTCTTACATAAATCATTTTTTTTTGTAATGACTTCATTTCTAGTAAAAGTCTCTGAAGTATAAGAAATTCCATTTTCAATATATCAAGGTAATACTTTAGAGCACTTACTTTGTTCACCATTTTGTAGAGCCTACAAAGACAAGACAATGCTCCTTATCTCAATATCAAGCTCAGGGAAGCTTATCTTGAAGAATCAATTCCTTCACATGTAAAAAGGTAATTAATGTTGTAAGGCTGTGCATGAAGCAAAAGGAATGTCACAGCAGACCTGGGAGTGAACAGGTCTATCCCAGGCTCTCAACAAGTGCTCGGCAAATGCTTATAGAGTTGCTCTGAGCTTCATTCCCTTCAGAACTCATGACAAGATACTTTTTTTTTTTTTTTTGCAAAATCTAGAGTAAGATTCTTTATAATTGACAAATACAAATTTTACATATATAGTATTTATGTTATACAAAATGATCTTTCAAAATACAAATGCACTTTGGAATGGTTGAGTTAATTAACATGTATTACTTAAAATACTTATTTCTTATAGCAACAATACTTAATCTACTCTTTAAGTAATGTCCAAACTTATAATACATTGTAATTAACTACTGACACAATGTGCAATGGATCTCTGGAAATAATTTCTCCTAAAAGAAATTTTTAGCTACCAACCCCTGGTCATCACCATTCTACTCAATGTTTCTACGAAGAAGAGATCTTCACGTTGGCTGGCAGAAGGAGTCAAATAAGAACTAGAGTTAAAGTAAACAATGAACTAAAAAAAGATCAGTTTTAAGATGTACTTTATATTTTTAAGTACCATTGGTTGGTAGATGATGGAATGTGGTTTTAGATTTCTAAGATAAATGGTATTTAATCTGCAGCAAACTGCTAATCAAAGTGAAAATCAAAAGCATTTTGGAAATGTAAAATCGTAATTGTCAACCATAAATCCATCTTTAAAGAAACACTTAAAACTATGCTGTAGCAAATTAAAGCCTCAGTTAGAGCAAAAAAAGAAAATAGAGAATCCAAGAACCCATTTGTTGGATGCAGGAAATTAAAGAAGAGAAATTTATGGATGACAAGTTCGTGTCAGTGTCAAAACCAATCAATTAAGGTTTAAATAGGTTGTCAAGTAAGTTTTGAAAATAAAATTTTCAAGAAAAAAGAAATACACTAGAGCTAATCATATGAAGAAGAAACTGGATGGCCTTTGAGACCAATGCATATTTTAATATGAAAAGTTGGAAAAAGTATACCATCACCATCCTACTAAACTTCAATTTTTCTTTATTATTTGACTCTTTTCTTGTATATTAGAAGAAAACACAAAAACAAGGGTTAGGTCATACCAAGAAGCAGTAGATTAGTTGAAAATAGGTTTTTATGTTGTTTTTTTCTTCTGTAAAGCTGAAATGGGTTTAAAACCAGAATTTGATTTTTAGTTAATATTGAATCGGATACTGTCCTCACTGTTTTTATCACTTTTAAACTGTACTATACATTCTAATTTATATGTAGGTATGAATTACTTTATATGAGAAGAACTTTAATCAATATATAATGCAAAAAGCCATTAACCTAATATAGATATTTATTACAGGTTATTTACATTGTACCCTACCCCTGGAAGCAAATATTTGGGTTCTTTCATTATTTGATGCTCCCAATAAAGCCTTCAGGTCTCATACTTTGTAGGAGTCTAAACTTATAAGTTTATATATACTTCCATTCAGAGTCAAGAGTCTCTAATAGATTCCTTGTAGAGTCTCTTCAGAAGAAGCTCCTATTTCAGGGACTACTTCCAAAGTCAAAATTTTACAAGCCATCACTGACTAAACATTTTTTCACATCTTAACGTAAGAATGTTTCTTTTCCTTAAGGCAGCTAAATGAATGCATGTTTAGGGAATAGAAAGAAAAATATTAAATTCTTTTGCAAACTTGTTATATTGTGCACCTACTCCTATTACTTATTGTTCAGAGAGTCGGAAATAATATCCCTGGATGCTTTAAAGCATAGTTCCAAAATTTGTATCAGGTAAAATGAGCCAATTATTTTACAAACATTTTGCTTTCAGTTGAGAGCTTTGGAATTTTCAACATTGTTTGCAGTTCCTGGAACTACTTTACATAACAAAACAGAGGAATCTAAATTTTGAAAATGTTTCTTTAGCTTATTTCTCTTTAGCAATTTATAGCCTCCCATTATCTGACATTCTAAGAAATAGATTGTTTGGGCATTTCCTCCATTTAAGTGTTGTATTAATATAGGTTTTTGCAACATGATTCTTCACTAGAAGGTGCATCTCATGTGATGTGCCCAATCACAAGCCTTTTAAATAGATGCTGTGATCATACATCTATCGGAGAGGGGCATCAACATTTAATCATCATATGTATTTCAAATCAATAGTTTTCCCACATAACCATTTTAGTGCATTGGTCTGGAATGGAGTTTGTGAGGGCCTGTGTTGGACCATGAGGCCAGCATTACTCTCCTGTGATTCTCTGCTGTTGTCTGGGGTACTCATTGGCACTGTTCAGGTTTGTTTTTTCTATTCATGGATTACCATAAAAGAACTACAGCAGGAAGGAGAGTCTTTATTTCCTTTTTCTCTGCCAGATCCCAGCCAGAGAGCCCTTTTGAATGTTTAAGATACTCAGATTGGGCTCATTATCACCTAAATAGAAGAGCTTAACTAGAGTTTTGCTGTTGTGAAGTTTTCTTTCTTTCATCATTAGATGTGCACACTAGAATACGTGACCCTTCTCTCCAAATTTTGATGATATGCTGGAAAAGATCATGGATGCCAAAATCAGACTGCATGGGGGTGAATCCTGGTTTCCCCACTGTATTAGCATGCTAGTGCTACCATATGTATCATCATAGACTGGCTGATTCCAATAACAGAAATCAATTTTCTCATGATACTGAAGGTTATAAGTCCATAATCAAGTTCTTGGAAAATTGGGTTTCTTCTGAGGGCTGTCTCCTTGGCTTGCACATATTTGCTTTCTCACCGTGTCTTTACGTGGCCTTCTGTGCATGCACATCCCTAGCATGTATAAGTGTCCAAATTTCATCTTCACCTAAGGTCACCTGTCAGATTGGATCAGGGCCCACACAAAGAGCTTCATTCAATGTTAGTCATTTATTTAATGGCGTTGTCTCTAACCACAATCACATTCTGAGGCGCTGGGAGATAGAATGCCAGCATTAATTTCTGGGAGATGCAATACAGTGCATAACATTCACTAACTTGATGATTCTGGGCCAATATTAGTTAATCACTCTGAGCTCCAGTTTCCTCATCACTAAATACAAATTCACTAATAATATAATGTACCTAAGTACTATTCCTATTTATTTGCCTATTATTTTCAATTCAATCTTATATAAAATCAGGAAACTTTTTCTTGATTATCATAGTAGTTTTATTGTTCTCAGCCTTCCATTATAACTCCTTAGCAATGCAAAAGTTATTTACTTATAAACATTTATTATCATCAATTTATTGGACTAGTAGTTTCCAGCAATGTTAAATTTTTGGAAAACAATCATGTCTTTTTTCTTCACATGGAAACTTTTAATTTATCTGAGTTTAATTCAAAGAATCTTATTTACAAATATATCCCCCAAACAGGTTTTGGTGTAGATGATAAATGCAAACCTGTTTTATGAAAAAAAAGTTAAATATCTCAAACTAATATATGTATAACTCCTTTGAATTTAGGCAAGTGAAAAATAAGACCAATGGACCATTAAAAAAACATTTTATGTACCTACATTTTTCTAATAAATTATGTTGGAGTTTTTGGGTATCGTTTTCAAGCACAAAGTTAACATTTCTGATTCTAAATAATATTTCACAGAGCTGCCATTCATCTAGTTCAGTGCTTCCAGAAGCATACTGGAAATGCATTCCTTTAAAGCCCTCAAAATAATTTTAAGAGAGGGAAGATGGCGGCGAAGGGAGTGCATCACCCCCGTGTACCGCATCACTGTGCGGGATAATGACGAGTTAGAACGGCTAAAAGCTATCTTGTTAGAAATTTCCAGCAAAATTGGGGTGCTCCAAAACCTAGAGGAAGGATTTCCATTGCACAAGGATCAGCTATGGGGGCTCAAACGCGAGAGATTTGTCCGCACGGAGGGTCACGCTGCTTATTCAGCAAATCGCCCTGTGGTTAGAGTCTGCGGCGCGCGCTGGGAAACGACGAGATAGCAACGCAAAGATACAGCGCTGCGGATTCTGCGGGCTTCTACCAGCTGTGCAATCACCGTGCTCAGTGCTGAATTCTGGGTTTGAGACAGGGGAAGGAAGCGGTCCAATATGGTGATCCACACCGGTCAGACCACAGAGGAAGCCAGCGGCCACCATCTTGGAGAGCTGACGTCACCATCCCTGTTTTCCACTGATCACAGCTCATTCAGCCATAGAACAGGTAATTTCAGGCTGCCATTCGGCTGCGTCTCGCAGACAAATTACTCAGGCTCAGTGCTAAATAACCCACGGAAACTGCTTCTTGGAGCCTGCTCCTATCAGAACATACACCGAGCACGGAGCAGCTGAATTCCAGCTCCCGGAACTGCTCTGGCCCAGGGCTAAAGAACCCACAGAAACTGCTTCTCGGTCCGGGTCCTGCTGAATACTGTGGAGGTAAATACCAACCGAGCCTTCATAGGCAGTGGCAACAGGACTGAGACGGGGCTTGTGAGGGCCGGTCAGGACACACCCGTTGCTTTGGTCACCTGGCAAAGGGAACAAAATGCTGCAATTCGCATGGGATACCAACATGGCAGAGATCTGATGTCATCAGAAAGTGGCGGAGGAGAGAACTTCATCGATACCAGCGGCGACAGAAACGGTTGGTCTCCTGGTAAAGAAAGTGAGTCACAAACACCCGAGTCACTCTCACTTTCTCATCAAGCCAGAGGGGCAGAGCAGAGCCACTGCCCGTGCCCGGAACAGGCCCAGCGGCCCGCCGGCGTGGTAGTCACATCACCCCAATTGGAGTAGGGGCAGAGCAGAGCCGCCACCCGCGCCTGCAAGGTAGGCAGACCTGCGACCGACCAGGAAAACAGGCCCAGCGGTCCATGGGCGTGGTAGGAGGGGCAGGGCAGAGCCGCTGTCCGCAACTGCAAGGTAGGCAGACCTGCGACTGACCAGCGAAACAGGCCCAGCGGCCTGTCAGCGTGGTAGACAGATCACCCCAATTGGAGGAGAAGCACAGCCGCAGGCCGACCCTGCAAGGGAGAATTTTCAACTATACAAGAGCAATATAAATATATAGGGGGAAAATTTCAAAAACACAACAGTTTCACCAAGAAGAAAGAAACGCGAGCAGTATGAAAAGACAAGGAAAGAAAGGACCACAAGCAATGCAGGTCAACTCAACTTTAGAAGAGGTAATAGCTGCAGCAGATGGAATGCCAGATAAAGAATTCAGGATATACATGCTTCAGATGATCTGGAGTCTCAAGGAAGACATTAGACAGCAAAATCAGACAATGAAAGATCACTTCCACAATGAATTACACAAACAAATCCAGGAAGCAAAAGATCAACTATACAGGGAAATAGAGGTTATAAAAAACAAACAAACAGAAATCCTAGAAATGCAGGAAGCAATAAACCAACTTAAAAACTCAATTGAGAATACTACCAGCAGAATAGAACACTTAGAAGATAGAACATCAGACAATGAAGACAAAGTATTTCAACTTGAAAAGAACATAGACAGCTCAGCAAGACTGTTAAGAAACCATGAGCAGAACATCGAAGAAATATGGGATAACATAAAGAGACCAAACTTAAGAGTCATTGGGATACAGGAAGGTATAGAGCTCCAAACCAAAGGAATGAGCAATCTATTCAATGAAATAATACGAGAAAACTTCCCAGACTTGAAGAATGAGACAGAATCCCAAATCCTAGAAGCCTACAGGATGCCGAATGTGCAAAATCATAAGAGATCCACACCTAGACACATTATAATGAAGATGCCCAACATACAGAATAAGGAGAGAATTTTAAAAGCTACAAGAGAAAGGAAGCAGATTACATTTAGGGGTAAACCAATCAGGATAACAGCTGATCTTTCAACACAGACTCTGAAAGCTAGAAGATCCTGGAATAACATATTTCAAACACTGAAAGAAAATGGGTTCCAACCAAGAATTGTGTATCCAGCGAAATTAAGCTTCAGGATGGAAGATGAAATTAAAACCTTCCACGATAAACAAAAGTTTAAAGAATTTGCAGCTAGAAAACCATCTCTTCAAAACATCCTCGGCAAAACATTACAGGAAGAGGAAATGGAAAATAACAATGAAAACCAATAGTGGGAGGTAGGACAGTAAAGGGGGGGGATAATCAAAGAGGAAAACAAACCATGTTTAGTAACATAAATAAACAAATATGGCTGGAAGAACAACCCATATCTCAATAATAACCCTAAATGTTAATGGCTTAAACTCACCAATTAAGAGACACAGGCTAGTAGAACGGATCACAAAACAAGACCCAACAATATGCTGCCTACAGGAGATGCATTTGATAGGAAAAGACATACATAGGCTGAAGGTGAAAGGTTGGGAAAAATCATATCACTCATATGGACTTCGGAAACAAGCAGGAGTGTCCATACTCATATCAAATAAAATAGATTTCAAGCCAAAGTTAATCAAAAGGGATAAAGAGGGACACTACATACTGCTTAAGGGAACCATACACCAACAAGACATAACAATCATAAATATATATGCCCCAAACAATGGTGCAGCTATGTTCATCAAACAAACTCTTCTCAAGTTCAAGAGTCTAATAGACCACCATACAATAATCATGGGAGACTTCAACACACCTCTCTCGCCACTGGACAGATCTTCCAAACAAAAGTTGAATAAGGAAACTATAGAACTCAATAACACTATTAATAACCTAGGCTTAATTGACATATATAGAATATACCACCCAACATCAAGCAGTTACACTTTTTTCTCAGCAGCACATGGATCCTTCTCAAAAATAGATCATATATTATGTCACAGGGCAACTCTTAGACAATATAAAGGAGTAGAGATAATACCATGCATCTTATCTGATCATAATGGAATGAAACTGAAAATCAACAATAAAAGAAGGAAGGAAAAATCATTCATCACTTGGAGAAAGAACAATAGGTTACTGAATGATCAATGGGTTATAGAAGACATCAAGGAGGAAATTAAAAAATTCTTAGAGATAAATGAAAACACAGACACAACATATCGGAATCTATGGGACACAATGAAAGCAGTTCTAAGAGGAAAATTCATTGCTTGGAGTTCATTCCTTAAAAAAAGAAAAAACCAAAAAATAAATGATCTCATACTTCATCTCAAAATCCTTGAAAAAGAAGAGCAAAACAACAGCAAAAGAAGTAGAAGGCAAGAAATAATTAAATCAGAGCTGAAATTAATGAAATTGAAACAAAAGAAACAATTGAAAAAATTAACAAAACTAAAAGTTGGTTCTTTGAAAAAAATAAATAAAATTGACAGACCCTTAGCCATGCTAACGAAGAGAAGAAGAGAGAGAACTCAAATTACTAGCATACGGGATGAAAAAGGAAATATCACAACAGACACTTCAGAAATACAGAAGATAATCAGAAATTATTTTGAATCATTATACTCCAATAAATTAGAAGATAGTGAAGGCATCGATAAATTTCTTAAGTCATATGATCTGCCCAGATTGAGTCAGGAGGATATAGACAACCTAAACAGACCAATATCGATTGAGGAAATAGAAGAAACCATCAAAAGACTACCAACTAAGAAAAGCCCAGGACCGGATGGGTATACAGCAGAGTTTTACAAAACCTTTAAAGAGGAACTAATACCAATACTTTTCAAGCTACTTCGGGAAATAGAAAAAGAGGGAGAACTTCCAAATTCATTCTACGAGGCCAACATCACCCTGATTCCTAAACCAGACAAAGACACTTCAAAGAAAGAAAACTACAGACCAATATCTCTAATGAACCTAGATGCAAAAATCCTCAATAAAATTCTGGCGAATCGGATACAAAAACATATCAAAAAAATTGTGCACCATGACCAAGTAGGATTCATCCCTGGGATGCAAGGATGGTTCAATATACGGAAATCAATAAATGTTATTCACCACATCAATAGACTTAAAAATAAGAACCATATGATCATCTTGATAGATGCAGAAAAAGCATTTGACAAAGTACAGCATCCCTTTATGTTCAAAACTCTAGAAAAACTAGGTAACAGGAACATACCTCAATATTGTAAAAGCAATCTATGCTAAGCCTCAGGCTAGCATCATTCTGAATGGAGAAACATTGAACCCATTCCCTCTAAAATCTGGAACAATACAGGGATGCCCTCTCTCACCATTTCTGTTCAACATAGTTCTCGAAACACTGTCCAGAGCAATTAGACAGACGAAAGAAATTAAAGGCATAAAAATAGGAAAAGAAGAACTTAAATTATCACCATTTGCAGGTGACATGATTCTATACCTAGCAGACCCAAAATGGTCTACAAAGAAACTATTAGAGCTAATAAATGAATTCAGCAAAGTGGCAGGATATAAAATCAACACGCATAAATCAAAGGCATTCCTGTATATCAGCGACAAATCCTCTGAAATGGAAATGAGGACAACCACTCCATTCACAATATCCTCAAAAAAAAAAAAATTAAATACTTGGGAATCAACCTAACAAAAGAGGTGAAAGACTTATACAATGAATACTACAGAACCCTAAAGAGAGAAATAGAAGAAGATCTTAGAAGATGGAAAAATATACCCTGTTCATGGATAGGCAGAACTAACATCATCAAAATGGCGATATTACCAAAAGTTCTCTATAGGTTTAATGCAATGCCAATCAAAATCCCAATGGCATTTCTTGTAGAAATAGAGAAAGCAATCATGAAATTCATATGGAAAAATAAAAGACCCAGAATAGCAAAAACAATGCTAAGCAGGAAGTGTGAATCAGGCCGTATAGCGATACCAGACTCAAACTATACTACAGAGCAATAGTAACAAAAACAGCATGGTACTGGTACCAAAACAGGAGGGTGGACCAATGGTACAGAATAGAGGACACAGAAACCAATCCACAAAACTACAACTATCTTCTATTTGATAAAGGGGCTAAAAGCATGCAATGGAGGAAGGATAGCATCTTCAACAAATGGTGCTGGGAAAACTGGAAATCCATATGCAACAAAATGAAACTGAATCCCTTTCTCTCACCATGCACAAAAGTTAACTCAAAATGGATCAAGGAGCTTGATATCAAATCAGAGACACGGCGTCTGATAGAAGAAAAAGTTGGCTACGATCTACATACTGTGGGTCGGGCTCCAAATTCCTCAATAGGACACCCATCGCACAAGAGTTAATAACTAGAATCAACAAATGGGACTTACTCAAACTAAAAAGTTTTTTTCTCAGCTAAAGAAACAATAAGAGAGGTAAATGGGGAGCCTACATCATGGGAACAAATCTTTACTCCTCACACTTCAGATAGAGCCCTAATATCCAGAGTATACAAAGAACTCAAAAAATTAGACAATAAGATAAAAATAACCCAATCAACAAAGGGGCCAAGGACCTGAACAGACACTTCTCAGAGGAGGACATACAATCAATCAACAAGTACATGAAAAAATGCTCACCATCTCTAGCAGTCAGAGAAATGCAAATCAAAACCACCCTAAGATACCATCTCACTCCAGTAAGATTGGCAGCCATTAGGAAGTCAAACTACAACAAGTGCTGGCGAGGATGTGGGGAAAAGGGTACACTTGTACATTGCTGGTGGGACTGCAAATTGGTGCAGCCAATTTGGAAAGCAGTATGGAGATTTCTTGGAAAGCTGGGAATGGAACCACCATTTGACCCAGGTATTCCCCTTCTCGGTCTATTCCCTAAAGACCTAAAAAGAGCATGCTACAGGGACACTGCTACATCGATGTTCATAGCAGCACAATTCACAATAGCAAGACTGTGGAACCAACCTAGATGCCCTTCAATAGACGAATGGATAAAAAATGTGGCATTTATACACAATGGAGTATTACTCTGCATTAAAAAATGACAAAATCATAGAATTTGCAGGGAAATGGATGGCATTAGAGCAGATTATGCTAAGTGAAGCTAGCCAATCCCTAAAAAACAAATGCCAAATGTCTTCTTTGATATAAGGAGAGTAACTAAGAACAGAGTAGGGACGAAGAGCATGAGAAGAAGATTAACATTAAACAGGGATGAGAGGTGGGAGGGAAAGGGAGAGAGAAGGGAAATTTCATAGAAATGGAAGGAGACCCTCATGGTTATACAAAATTACATACAAGAGGAAGTGAGGGGAAAGGGAAAAATAATACAAGGGGGAGAAATGAATGACAGTAGAGGGGGTAGAGAGAGAAGAGGGGAGGAGAAGGGAGGGGAGGGGGAATAGTAGAGGATAGGAAAGGCAGCAGAATACAACAGACACTAGTATGGCAATATGTAAATCAATGGATGTGTAACTGATGTGATTCTGCAATCTGTATACGGGGTAAAAATGGGATTTCATAACCCACTTGAATCAAAGTGTGAAATATGATATATCAAGAACTATGTAGTGTTTTGAACAACCAACAATAAAAATTTAAAAAAAAGACAACAAAATACAGATTTGATAAAAAAAAAGTATTTTAAGAATTGTTTAGTATCCTATACAACCCCTCTCTCACTTTAAAGATGGTTTTAATGTGAAACAGTCAAGAAAAGAAGTCAGGGTAGTAATTTCCATGTGAACTTGCTGTAATCTTGGATATATTGCTAAACTTTGTTCAGATTTCTTTTTGAAAGTTTCTCCAGTAATTTGAATTTGCTTCACCTCTACCTTCATTCTCTCTGTCCTTTCCCAGTCTCATTCTGGTCATGCTTTTTTTTAAAATTTTAATATTTATTTTTTAGTTGTAGTTGAACACAATTCCTTTATTTTATTTATTTATTCTTATGTGGTGCTGAAGATCGAACCCAGGGCCTCACAAGTGTGAGGCAAGAGCTCTACCTCTGAACCAGAACCCCAACCCTCTGGTCATGCTTTTTAAAAGTCTAATGTTGACTTTGCTCAGGACATCAGGGCTTCTCTCCCTCAGTGTGCATTCTTTCCCTGAGTGTCATCCACTCTGGTTTCAGCTCTATCACATGATGACCTCTACCTCCATGTTCAACATGCATTGCAATTAAGGTGTGCAGAGATATTACAGCCCCTTTAATTGTGCAGGTTAATTTTAAATTCATCCCCACAGACCCCGGGACTTCCCACAAGGTCTCCTTATCCTAAAGGAATGGGAGGAGCCTGAATACCAAGTGCATTTCTCTTTATCCATGACACATCATTTCTTTACCAAATGGGATTCCTTTTGTTACAGCAAAGGATTCAGTTCACAGTAGTTCCTCCCGAATTATTTCAGATTAGAGAGTGAGTCACAAGTCCCTCGAATTTAATACTCTTTGCAAATTATCTGATATACTTTCTATATTCTCGTATCAAGTGCAGAGCAAATACTGAGATGCAAGTTGAATAGCCCACCTCATTCTCTGACCAAACTTAGGCTAGAGTGAAGAGTTGTGTATTTATTGTATGGTCACCTTCCTTCCTATGCTAAATTCAGTGGATAATTAATTTCTCTAACTTTGGGAAAATAACTAGTTAAGCTCTTAATTTTCTAAATAAGAACTAAGGAATCAAAGTAATCTTTATTTTTCTTTATAATGTTGGAATTTAAGAACATTGTTGGCTACAAATATATTATTGCCATGATGACCATTACCATCTTTACCATCTTTTATTGTTTCTCTATTACTTCTGAAACATACTTTAATCTTTTGCGGTGGGGTATTCAGGATTGAACCCAGAGAATTTGAACCACTGAACCTCCTCTCCGGTCCTTTTGAAATGTTTTATTTTGGGACAGGGTCTCTCTAAGTTGTTTAGGGCCTCACTAAGTTGTTAAGGCTGGCTTTGAACTTTAAATTCTCCTGCCTCAGCCTCCAGAGCCACTGGATTATAGGCATGAGCCACTGTACCTGGGTATACTTTCATCTTCTTACCCATCCGGTAAACTGCTCCTCTCTCCTCAGGACAAGCAGTATGTGGGTTGTATCCTCATAAAGGAGAAAGTATGAAGTTCAAAATGATGCAAGTGGAGCACAGAGAGGAAGGGAGGGAAAAGAGAAGTACTGGGGAATGAAATTGACCAAATCATGCTATGTGCATGTATGAATATATCACAATGAATCTCACAATTATGTATAATTATTATACATCAATTAAAAAATAGAAGAAAGACCAATAGAATAGAGGAAGAGGATGAGGGGGAAGGAGGAGGGAGATGAAAGAGGAGGTGCTAAGGAATTAAACTGATCAATTCTTATGGATGTATGAATGTCACAATGAATCCCACTATTATGTATAATTATAATACATTAATATAAACATCTGAAAAGAATAAAGTTCATTAATACATTTTAATAGCTACTTGAATTGCTATTCTTATCTTGCTCTTTTCTGAATTTAGATGCATATTTCAAGTGCCTGTCTAAAAGTTCTACCAAAAAGAAGTCCCCAAATCAGCACAGGATCTTTATGCAAAGCCTGAATCACGGATTTTCTCCTTTTCCTCTCAAGCTCTCTTACCAATCTTACTTAACAGTATTATTTCTTCTCCAGCACCCTACGCCTTCATAATTTCCTACCTCTCATCCTCTACTTGAATTAAGGTATTTGACTTCACCCACTGCTGCCAGAGGAATCTTTCCAAAATCCTTAGGAAAGTGACACAACTCTAAACATTAGCTTCGAAAGATACTATTAACTTAAGAACATTATAAGTTAATAGGAAGGGTTAAGTGAGATAATGGTAGCAATTATTCATTTATTTATTCATAAACCTCCACAGGGTTCTCTTTTTCTTACTGGGTACTAAGGAATTATGGTCAACCTTCTAGGAGAATATACTGCCCATCACCTGCACACAAGTGCTCAAGCCAGCCTGAACATTTTTCCATCTGCCCTGCCTTCCTTATACTTCCCATTTCTTAACTCACTGCTTAAAATGAATTTCTTCTCATGATCACTTTCTAGTTCTGCCAAATATTCCCAGGTAACCTTGGGAAATTATCATAGTCTCCATGGACCTCAGTTTTCTGAGCTCAAGGATACAAAGAAAAATGAAACTTAACTGATGGGCTCTTTCCGAGGATTAAACAAAATAACACATTTGGTTATTAGAAGTTGGGTGACCCATGATAAGTATCTGGTAAATTTTAATAATTTCCAAAAGATCATATTACTAATTACTTTATTTTTTTAACACCATTAATAGTATTAACTTCCCAGAGAGTTCTTCTTTGGCTGGCAAAATGTGATTAGAATATCATTTCATCTGTAAAGACTGCACCAGGATAATCTGTTCATTTATATTGCCCAGTGTTCTGTGTAGTCTTGCACTCATCTCAACTTCTAAGCATCTTGAGGACAGAGACCACAGATCATCTTTACATTTCCAATGTCTTGTCAATGATTATATGTACTAGGTGCTTGAAGAATCATTACATTCTTATAGTGTGCAAAATTCTTTTAAGATGTCCCACATATTGTCAGTTTTCCAAAAGCTCTGTAATTATGTATGACTATTACCATACACGTTGTACTGATGAGAAACTGAGATGGAGGTCACCACCAGGGATAGATTTCAAGGTGGTTTAGCTCCAGATTCTGCATGTGTAACCTCAACAATACACAGGTTTCCCTGGGCAAAAAGGAGGATAGGATAGAGGATGGAAATGTATAATCTCAAAGATTCCTTCTGTTCTAACAGTCTGTGAACTTAGGATTTCTCTTAGAGTCCTTGAATGTAATATATGCAGAAGTAATATATAGAAATACCTTTTATTTCTTCTGAAATTTTATTAAAGTTTTTTAACTATTCATATTTATTCACTGGGCATTTCTAGTCTGATAAAATGATTATGTTTCATATCAATTAACCATAGCATGCCTATTCATACTCTCCCCTACTTATCATTTTATTCAAGTTAATTTTCTTGAGATTAGTGGTTCTGTTTTAAATGGAATCAATTAGGTAGGAGTCATCTTGAATCCAGAATTTCATAGTTCTTACAGTTTAAGTTCGAACTGATTTCATCTCAAATAAAAGTTTTACACCATGTTTGACGACTTTAGATTTATACATTTTAAAACACACTGCATTGGTAACTGTTCCTGGGAAAGTGACGGTATATAGCAAAGGACAGGCATTTCTTTTAGGATTTTAACTTGCGGCAGTATTCCTAAAATGAAATAACACTTGATTTTTGTCAATATAGCCATTGTAGAAGTAGTAATAAAGGACAGGTTGAATGATGGAGCATTATGATATTCTGCTGTCATGTCATTTCACTAATAAGGAACAGGATCACCAGTTAATATGGAGACAACATCCTCTGTTCCATCCCAGGTTATGCAAACCTTGAAAAGTAACTGATGACTAAGTAAATTGAAAGAAGAAAGAAAAATGTACTTGGAAAATGTGCTGCCCAAATAATAATTTGATTGCAATAGTTTGGTAGGCTCAAGATTTTTTGTTTATTTTGTTTTGTTTTGTTGGTACTAGAGATTGAATTCAGGGGTGCTTAACAACTGACCCACATTTCCAGCCCTTTTTACATTTTTTTTTTATTTTGAGGCAGGGTTTCACTAGGTTGCTTATAGTTTTGCTAAATTGCTGAGACTGGCTTCAAACCTGAGATCCTCCTGGCTTAGCTTCCCTAGCCCCTGGGATTATAAGCATGCATCACTGTGCCCAACTTCAAGTTTTATTAAGAGTATTATTTTATATAGAAGATAAAGGATTATGAAAACAATTAACACCAATTATCACCATTCATAAAAGGAGATAAAATCTCAAGAAGACAAAATTTTCTATTCTGTATGTAAATAGTTAAGCCACACTAATTCACTAGAATATCATTTGAGACACTGTACTAAGTTGAATCTTATCTCTACATAATTATTTGTGTTATTTTATAAGAATTTTCCTAAATTCTTTTCTTAATTTATTGTTTAAAAAATTTAATTATTCCTTCTAGAACTTGTGGAGCAAAGTATGATATGCATTTTAGGCATACTGATAACTCTATGAGCAAATATCTCATTGGATTGTTCCATAACACCTGTAGAAGGATCAGCTGGGTGTCAGTGGATAAGTAACTGAAACTTAACTGCTCTCTACTCACTAAGTCTCCATGAGATTTACATCTATATCTTGCAAATATGTCGCTGTATGCTAAGAATTCACCCCAACCTCTTTGCAGCAGTTGGCATTGTTTTTCAAAGAAAGCAGGCCAGACAAACTAAGATCATCTCTAAGCTCAAAGAAAATGGCTTACATTCTTTGTATAAATTTGAAATATGATAACAGACAACTTTGTTATAAAGTTGGGTAACCTTTATCCAAAATTTGTGGGACCAGAAATGTTTTGTATTTGGGATTTTTTCAGATTGTGCAATTATTAGGGTATACATAATGAGATATCTTTTGGGATAGAACCCACTTCTAATCATTAAATTCATTGATATTTCATATCAACTTTTTATACAAATCCTGGATTCAATTGCATAGAATATTTTTAGTACACATGCATTTTGACTGTGACTTAACACATAGAGTTAGGTGTATAAGTTCCACTTGTGGCATCATGCTGGCTCAAAAACTTTTGGATTTTTTGGAACATTCTGGATTTCAGATATTTGGATTAGGGATATTCAGTTTGTATAAATCTTTCAAATTGCCTAGAACTCAAAGAAGTACAACCAATTCTCCTAAAATAATTTTTTCTCTAGAAATAAGGAGAAACTATATGCACTAACATGCATTTAACGTTTTTCAAAAAATGTTATATTGAATTAGCTAACTAAAATAAGAGCCATCTCTCCATGTGATAGAGAACATACATAAGTGCATTAAGGTAGTTAATTTTTTAAAGCATATTTGCATTTAGAAGTTCATTCAGACTTCACATCAACTGGGAAACTAGAAGAAATTACAACATTTTAAAGATAATCTTTCAGTGAAGATTTAAAAGATAAAATAAAATCCCAGTAACAAAATAGAGTGGGACAGAATCCATGTCTTCAGGTACCTGTTCTATTGCTACATAACTCTGCCTTTTAAACTCTGAAGTATGGCTGAAAAATATCAATTGGAGACATACCTGACTTGATGACAGTAACCACATTTGCAGAGTATGACCACTGTTAAATATAGTACTTCATTTTAACAATTAGCTTCTCCAAAGAATCTTGGATATATTAAAGCAAAGGAAAAGACTGAGGACAATTATTGAGTGCAAAATACATACCAAGCAGGATGCTGGGAAATTTATATCTATTTGTACTTCAGGTTTCCTGGACTTGCTTAGTAGTAGAGTGCTTGTCTAGTACTCTTGAGGTCCTGGGTTTAATCTCCAGTGCCAAAAAACAAACAAACAAACAACCACTACAACAACATAAACTTTACATTTCTTTACAGACAGGGACTGTTTGGACAGAGGATTTGGTGATTTAATTGGCAGATGATTCTAGAAAGCAGTGTTGAATGGCCAAAGGTATAGAATATAAAAAGAAGAAATGGCAACAAAGGTTAGATTACCATTGAGGGCAACTGGAGCTCAGTCCTGCTGGGGACCCTCAGAGTTGTTTCTCTCCGGAACAGAAAACTGAGGTCTTGACCCTGACCATGCTCTCATCAGGTTTTTACTAATGAGAGTTTTATCCCAGGGCAGTTAATTCTCTCACTCTCCAAGGGGCACTGTGTGCACACTGAGCAACTTCCACAAAAAAAAAAAAAAAAAAAAAGTCCACAAATCTATAAAGCAGAGAAATGAGCCCTTGAGGTGAGGTGTTGCCAGAGAGTACAGCATCTCCCAAAGAATGAGGCTGAAAGTATAGGCTGGTTTAGGGATATTAACACAGAGTACAGATGTTTTCACTTCTCAGAAATGTTACCACCTCACATTATATTCAATTTTTAAACAATTCTTCAAAGTATTGACTGATTACCACCTATTTTCAAAAGAATTTAAAATAGTTCTAGTAGAGCAAGCTGTAGTTCCTGCTATAGTAATGGGTCCCAAAGCTACACTGATACTCATCAACCACTCTGCCACATGTTCCAAAGCCCCCTCACCCTTGGTCAGCTGTCCAGCCTCTGTGTGGCTGATTATGTAACAGAAACACAGACCTTCAGTCCTCAGCGGTCTGAGTCCATGGTTGCCCTGCCTCTCATCAGGTTACTGTTAGTACAGATGCCTGTTTTCTGTTATCACTGAACATAGAAATACTAGAAACACTGGGGGATGCCACAGTGATCTCCTCAGTGCCGAGCACACTCATCCACACCTCGTTTATGTGGCAGCAAATGTGGAAACTCATGATAGGCTCAATAATGCTGTCAACAAATGACTAGGCTAAAGTTGAAGCTTTAGCTGGGCATGGTGGCACACACCTGTAATTCCAGCATCTCAGGAGGCTGAGGCAGGAGGATCACGGGTTCAAAGTCAGCCTCAGCAACAACGAGGTACTAGGCAACTTGAGGAGATCCTGTCTTTAAATAAAATACAAACTAGGGCTGGAAAGGTGGCTCAGTGGTCGAGGGCCCCTGAATTCAATTCCTGGCACCAAAAAAAAAAAGTTGTTGAAGTTTTAGTCTTAGCAAACCCCTCAGTGTATTTTTTACTAGGTACACTTACTTCTCCATTGGGGTTTAAGATCTCAAATTCAGAGTCTAAAGTCGTAGGCACGAACTGGGTGGGGGGCACACAGCTGCATTCTCAGCTGAGGCAGGATGATCCCAAGTTCCAAGGCAGTCTCAAAAAATTTGGCAAGAACTTCTGCAAGTTTGCTGAGAACCTCCTTTATGAGTCACTCTTACATTGCATCAGACTGTCTATGTTCTGTGACCATATACTTCCACCTGGGATGTAGCATCACTTCTAATTAACTGTTGTGACTAGAGGAAGGTAGAGCAACCTCAGTTTCACTCTTGGTATTTCATCTGCTACCTTTTATTCTACAAATCACAAATCTCCTGAAAGGGTTTTACCAGATGACAAATATTTGTGACCTTATTAGAAGCTCAGAATCTTGGCAAAAACAGCACGAGTCCATCGGAAAACTAGATCCATTTCAGGAGTGGATTCCATCAGAAATTCATGTACTACCTACCATAAAAATATTAATTTTAATATGGAATAAGATTCAGTTTTCAATGCTTCTTGAAAGAGTTTGTGTGTTCTTCCTCCATATGTGGTTATTCTGTTGTACAAGGTCAGAGATCATTTTGAGGAGAGATTGGTATAATATTTATTATGTATGCTTTAGGTGAAATGACAAAATCTCTTCTCAAGAGAACCTATCTCCTTTGTGATGAATGGGCCCTATGTCTGAGGCTAGCTCAGATTGGGAACTGGGCAAGGAATAAGGATTTTTTATTCCAGAGGCAGATAAGAGATGTGTACTACTAAGCCTTTTGTCTTTTTAGATTATACACATCAAGCAACATCCTGTTTGCTGCTCATTTTTTTTTTACTTCCCTACTTACCATAGTCTCTTAGTCATTATCACAATTTCCTGTAAGGTTAAAGATTCCCTTATATGCCAAACTGGCATTGCTGTGCTTTCTAGTAAAGGCATTTATAGTGTTTCTGATTACTAGGTGCCACCACCTGGTCTTTGCTATTCTGGAACCATGCTATTGACAATAAGAACTTCTCTCTCATGGCATCATCTCCTATCAATTCTCTTCTTCATAGGACAGGCAGAGTGAGCTTTTCTAAGGTGCAGGCATTCTCCTCACTAACACCTGCTTTATTGGGTACATCGGCCCAGAAATCCCCATTCCAAACCTCAGCCTCCCATTTCTTCTGTATGTTATCATTGTTTCAGCACAGAAACCTCAGTAGGGCTGAACATTCAGTGTCCTTTGACCTTTAATAATAAATTCTAGGCTTAAATTTCAACAAAGTCTATTCCCTGCTGAAGAAAATAAAGATCTTTGAAAGAAACTTCCACAAAATTCTTGTGATCTTTCCAATATTCCCTAAGTTGGTGGTTATGACTTGAGGACAACATTTTATTTCTCCAAAATTGTCAAGGCAATTTAAAAAGTGTTTACACACACACACACACACACACAAAACACACACACATGTATTTCCATGACCTTCAAAATTGCCACTGTCTCTACATAGTGCAACTATTAGAGCTAACTTCATGAGGCAATGTTATCCTCTGTCTTGCCCCTTTATCCTACCCTCAAACAGGTGAGCATATTTGTAACGTCAAAAGTAGAGTTTGAAACAAGGACTTACAAAGATGTAGTTTATTTGGAAGCTGAAATCAAGAGATAGGGAACATGGCCCAGGAAAGGATAAAAAGGTTGTTACCACTAACAACAACAGGAATTCAATCCCACTGTGAGCCTGAATCTCCCTAAAAACAACTATTGAATGCACTTCTGAAGGAAGAACAAGAGCCTGGGACCTTCACCACCAGCTCTTCAGCACTACTGTGTGATGGATTCATTTAGAGGCATTTAAACCCCTTGCTTGTATATTGTTCTTTTCCGTCAACTCAAATAGATTTGCCTAAGTAATTTCCTTTTCAAAACTTAACTAAGAATATTGTATTAAGAGGGAAACATTACAAATAATTTAAAGATGTTTATGTGAATTAGCGTGTACTGGAAAGTGATACAGAAGGTGTTATTGTCATGGAATGATGTGTCAATCAGAGGTGAAGAAATGATGATAAACATGGCCATAACTCAAGGCCCATACTCAAGGACTATTTACTAGTTTATTGTTGCTGCATTACCATAGACTTTATCACAAACTTAGAGTAAAACCTAATTTATCTCACAGCTCTGTTACTTTGGTAATTTCTCTGTTCTAGGCTTCAGACTTCCAAAAGTTTGAAGTAAAATTATGGGCCAAATGAGCTTTTATCAGGGAGATATGGGGAACATATATTTCCAACTCATTTAGGTTCTTGGCAGAATTCAATTCCTTGTGCTTGTAGGACTGAGCCCTCTGTTTTCTTGCTGGCTGGCTGTCTTTAGCTCCTAGTAGCCTTTATAATCTTTGTATGTGGATCTTTCTACTTCAAAGCCAGCAATTACATATCCAATTTGTTCATGCCTGGAATCTTTCTTTTTCTTCCCCCAACATATCTCTTGCTTCACCTTCTGTCACCTTAGCATTCTGTCATTTAGCATTTCAGCTAAATAGCTTCTTTACATTTAAGGCTAACGTAATTAGACCAAACCTACTTGAGTAATTGGTACTCTCTATTGATATGTAGAACTTTAAGTAATATGTTAAGTCCCTTTGCTATGCAACATATCACATTTTCCCAACAATTAGTGGATAGAGAGCTTTGAAGAGTCATTCTACCTACCAGAAAGTTTGGTTTGTCAATGCTAAGCAGGAAGTGTGAATCAGGTCGTATAGCCATACCAGACTTCAAACTATACTACAGAGCAATAGTAACAAAAACAGCATGGTACTGGTACCAAAACAGGCGGGTGGAACAATGGTACAGAATAGAGGACACAGAAACCAATCCACAAAACTACAACTACCTTATATTTGATAAAGGGGCTAAAAGCATGCAATGGAGGAAGGATAGCATCTTCAACAAATGGTGCTGGGAAAACTGGAAATCCATATGCAACAAAATGAAACTGAATCCCTTTCTCTCGCCATGCACAAAAGTTAATTCAAAATGGATCAAGGAGCTTGAGATCAAATCAGAGACACGCCGTCTGATAGAAGAAAAAGTTGGCTACGATCTACATACTGTGGGGTCGGGCTCCAAATTCCTCAATAGGACACCCATAGCACAAAAGTTAATAACTAGAATCAACAAATGGGACTTACTCAAACTAAAAAGTTTTTTCTCAGCAAAAGAAACAATAAGAGAGGTAAATAGAGAGCCTACATCCTGGGAACACATCTTTACTCCTCACACTTCAGATAGAGCCCTAATATCCAGAGTATACAAAGAACTCCAAAAATTAGAAAATAAGAGAACAAACAACCCAATCAACAAATGGGCCAAGGACCTGAACAGACACTTCTCAGAGGAGTGTCAATCAACAAGTACATGAAAAAAATGCTCACCATCTCTAGCAGTCAGAGAAATGCAAATCAAAACCACCCTAAGATACCATCTCACTCCAGTTAGATTGGCAGCCATTATGAAATCAAACAACAACAAGTGCTTGCGAGGATGTGGGGAAAAGGGTACACTTGTACATTGCTGGTGGGACTGCAAATTGGTGCAGCCAATTTGGAAAGCAGTATGGAGATTTCTTGGAAAGCTGGGAATGGAGCCACCATTTGACCCAGGTATTCCCCTTCTCGGTCTATTCCCTAAAGACCTAAAAAGAGCATGCTACAGGGACACTGCTACATCGATGTTCATAGCAGCACAATTCACAATAGCAAGACTGTGGAACCAACCCAGATGCCCTTCAATAGATGAATGGATAAAAAAAATGTGGCATTTATACACAATGGAGTATTACTCTGCATTAAAAAATGACAAAATCATAGAATTTGCAGGGAAATGGATGGCATTAGAGCAGATTATGCTAAGTGAAGCTAGCCAATCCCTAAAAAACAAATGCCAAATGTCTTCTTTGATATAAGGAGAGTAACTAAGAACAGAGTAGGGTCGAAGAGCATGAGAAGAAGATTAACATTCAACAGGGATGAGAGGTGGGAGGGAAAGGGAGAGAGAAGGGAAATTGCATGGAAATGGAAAGAGACTCTCAGAGTTATACAAAAGTACATACAAGAGGAAGTGATGGGAAAGGGAAAAATAATACAAGGGGGACAAATGAATTTCAGTAGAGGGGGCAGAGAGAGAAGAGGGGAGGAGAAGGGAGGGGAGGGGGAATAGTAGAGGATAGGAAAGGCAGCAGAATACAACAGACACTAGTATGGCAATATGTAAATCAATGGATGTGTAAGTTTGGTTTGTGTGCTTTAAAAAGTACTGGAGGTGGTATGGAGATAGGTTTTAGGGGGCCATGAAGTAAAAACAAAACAAATCAAAACAAATTTATTCCTTCAAAAATATTTATTGAGTCAATACTGCTTTCTAGTATTCTAATATAATATTTTAGCTTTTCAATAATAAGATATAACTTAAAGTTGTAAAGTAGAAAAGTAGTAACATAATTTTTTCCTTGAGGTGCTGGGAGTCAAACCCAGGACCTGTGCATGCTAGATAGTGCTTTACCAGTGAGCTATACCTCCAGCCCATTTTTTTTCCTTTGTAAATGTTAAATTGTTCTCAGTGTGATATGGGAATGTGCTCAGATTAGCAGAAAGACTGATGATTTTTCTCCTTTATAACTGTGGCTGGACAAAGTTGGAGAGATAAGGACTTACCTTAGGAGATGGATAATGGGAATAGAAAGAAAAGGATGATGTTTTTGTCAGATTTAGTAAGCTGAGAGATTCCACTCACCAGGTACAAAATATACACCTCAAAGACACGCCCCCTAGGACCCACCTCCTCCAGCTACACTCTACTTGTCTCAGCTACCACTGAATATTCTTGCATTGTCTCACACGTGAGCGATTGGGGGTTACCTAATATCTAAACCATAACAGATAACTTTGAGAAATGGTGCTAGAAAATAATTCATGGGACTCATTGTTCAGTATAAATGGGATGAGAGAGATGGGGATAAACCCTGATGACTGGGAGTACTTAAGGATTAGAAAAATTCTCAGTGTCATACTATTTTTTTTTTTTGTACAGGACAAACAAATCAATGACCCCAATTTTCTAAATTTCTATGTTTAATTAGAGATACCAGGTGAGTGACCAGTGGACGATCAAAATGTAAACTGATCTTTGTATCTCTATATTCCCACTTCATTGATTTTCCACTTGAAGGCTGTCCATATGGAGGTTGACTGACTCACTCACCAGTAAATCTCATAATAACCCAGCATCCAAGTTTCTTAATAATTCTTGCCTATTTACAGGAACAAAATGTCATTCTTAAAGAGTGGGTTTTTTTTTTTTTAAAAAAAACAAATACTTAAAGATAGATTAGATTTAAATGTGGACTAAGAGTATTAAAAACTGACTGAGTTCAGAACTCATTTGAACCAATTGAATAATACAAGTTGTGGTTAAATTAATCCTACCACTTGGGAGGGTTGACATTTTTCTTACATATATTCAGATGTTGTCTCCCTTTCTATGAGAAATAGAAACATCATGAAGAAATAATGGAATAGACACAGAGCATGACACATATGGTGGGCATTTGTTTGAACTCTTGGGATTGGAGATTATTTTAAAAAAGAGAAAGAAACTCAGTTAAATCCTTATAAAATTGTCCATTAAAATCCATACCTTTGTCTAGGGTTTATTGCTTTAGCTCTCCTTCCTAAATACAGTGCTTATTTTTAGATTAAGACAGAAATGTTGAAGGTCATACTACAATCTGAAACTGTCTTGAATGTTTCTGGTTTGGCTTCACCAAAAATGCATTGTGCCAAAAACTTTTTTCTCTTTAATTTTTAAACCCTTGTGTATTTTTAAAGAAAATACAATCCACATGTCTCTTATGCATTTACACTTAACTCATCAAATTCCTCTCATGTAAGAGCAACTTGGTGACCAGAAAGGCTTTGGAAATTATTTCTTTTTCCTTGAAGCTCTTTTTTACTAGGAAAATAATAATATATTCCTTGCTATAATACATTAATTAATATATTAATGTGCTCAGTTCTTTAACTATGCAAATAATATAATCTAGAATATTTATATTTTCTTTCAATTTTATTTCCCTTAGTCTATTAATATAGTGATAATTATCTTCATCATTAACCATCAGTCCTAATATTATTACTGTTATTATTTACTATATTTATTGGTAATGTCAGTAGTGTAATAGAACTATATATATTTGCTAGCATTTTCACTTGCAGTGGTCTTTGTCTCACTCAACCTTAAAGGCTTGAGTAGATAAAAACATCCAGGTTTTGTAATATAGCTGCCTATTTCATTTTCTGATGTACCATCAGTGAGAGAGAAGGAATTTGCCAATTACTTTATATCTTCCACAAAGTATTTTTAGAGTTTTACCTGTTTGATTTCTACTTTCATGACTTTAAATGTGAGGTACATCTTCCTTAGCTAGTTTAGCTTTTTCTCTTCAAATCTTGCTTGTCTGTCTTTATAGTGTGAATTAATACATATCTTTCCGAAATACTTAATTGTTAAACTAAAAGTTCTTGTCCTACTTATTCCACTTATATTTTCTGTATAAGTATGGGTGCTACATTATTTTAGTTTGTTTATTCTCTGTGTTATATACTGTTACAGTTCTCTAGCATTTGTAAGTAACCTTGTAGAAACATGTTCTGAAGCCCAAGAGAGTCACAAGCATCCTGCAAATAGGTCTGTCTTTTTTCTTCATGCCTTCTCATCATATTCTCATCATTTGGTTCCAACAGTTATAACCCATGATCTCAGAAAATGTGGCATGTTTGCTGTTCATTTCCATTGAATTAATTATATGACATGTGCTACTTTGTTTCTTCATGAAAACATACTGTAAAATGACAAATAAAAGTGGATTTTGACTGTCTTTGTAACATTAGATTACATGTTTGCAATTATTTATATTAAAATTATAGTTATTTAATTACAATTAATTGTAATCAATTAATTATATGAGGCTCAGCCCTTAAAGTGGTTTTTTATTTAACTAACATCTTGAAAGCAAACTGTACACAAAAAGCACAAGTAATAAAGAAGACCTTAAAGAAAACTGTCAGTTATCAACCATTGTTACTTGGCAAAACAGATACTGATAGACTACTACTAGTTGGTAGGACATGACTCAGACTTTGTGCTAGATGCTGGTGAGAAAGAGGGGACAGCCAAACTCTACTCACAGATAGCAGAGCTGTTGGTTCTGGAACTCATCAGTGCAGACAATTTCAACACTGCGTAAAGTGTTAAGGCAAGTTTTTCAGAAGAAAAACTTTTGGAAAGATCTCAAAGTTTTATTATACAAGTTAAGCACTGTAGCATACAAAACACAAAGGCTTTATTTTGCACATATTTGCATAGCTCTTACTTGTGCTGGTTACTCTCCAAAGCACCTTACAAATAACATTACAAATGTCATTTGATTCTCATTACTATATAGCAGTTAAACACTACAATCAGCCTAATTTTACTTGTGGGGAAACTGAAAAATGTAAAAGTTAAATGAATTGCCCAAAGGCAACAGCTGCCTCAGCAGGGACATAAACATAGGCAGTACATCTCAGTGTCCCCGATCTTAGCCCCATCATGTGGTTTGTGTGTGAAAGTTGCACACTCATGAAAAAGCAACACACAAAGAAGAGAAAATTATTTCAAATCACCCAGGGGCAAGCTACACCTTGGAAAAGGTCAAGAGGGGAATAAAATTGAATAAGTGAAAGGGACAGAGTCATACTGAAAAATGAGAATTTTATCTTCAGTGAATCATAGTATTATGAAAATGACATTGTTTTTATTTCAATATTAAAAAACAACAACAACGAAAAAAAAAAAAAAACACCAACAACATCATGGAGTACAGGCTGTGAGATGCTGGATTGAACACAGAAAGAACAGCTAGGAGACCCTTGCAGCAATGTTGACGAACTGAAGTTTGCAAAGATTATTCTACAGGTGAACGTTTGTGGGGCTTGGTGAGCTGTTTTATTACACAAGAGAAAGATCACATTTGAAATGATTTGCAGAGCTCCAATTAGGACAACTGGGTAGATTGTGGTGACTATCTGAAACATAGAAGAAATAAAAACAACACAAAATTAAAAAGTACTCATCCTACACTTAGAAAGAGGTAAAGAAAGAAGAACTTAAAACTTTTTATTATTTTTTAAAAATTATAGATTTAATATACATGGACACATGGATGGGAAAAGCCACTTACTATGAATGAATGGCAAAATTTTTCAGTATTCTTTTGCATTTTCTCCTGTATTTTCTAATTTTCTGCCATAAACATGAAATAGTTATATTTCCATTGAGCTAAGGATAAATGATTCTGGAAACATTATTTTTATTTATTTTACTTCTTCTTTACTGAGGTATAATTTACAGAAATATATATGTCTAAGGTACAGAGTATGATCTGAAATGTGATAGATATGGTACTGGAGATATTTTAGAGAATAATGCATTTTTTTTTTAATATTGACTAGTACAATATTCATGAAAAGCAAAATATAGGTCTTACCCAAAGTAAGGCTTTATTAAATTCAGACCAGAATTTCCCTTTCTAATAATCTGCTTTAAAGTAATAAATAATGTTTACATATTTATTTATAAATAGATTTATTTATTTTCTATCAGCAATACTAAAATATTGGCAATAAAATTATGTTCTCAAAATTTGTTACAGTACAAGAAGTTTAAGTATTACCCACCACTTATATGTTTGGTGATAGTAATGTTGTTCATTGATTTTGTTTTGCTTTTTTCAAAATCTGTACAACGTAGTAATTTAGTTTGTAACCTGAGAACTATTACTTCCCTTTAATAAACTCAAAATGGTCTTACATTGGATGACTTGTAGTATATGGCCTTGGGTTCAATTATTCCCAGAACCACCCAAAATAAAAAATAATAAATTTAAAAAAAGAAGGCCATGAGACATTGGAAATTATGGCCTTTGGGGATATTTGAATATACAAATGGAGGGCTGACATTTGTGTCTTAGACCAGTACTGCTTGTGTTATTCTATTTGTTTCTTGGATAAATTAACCAACATTCAGAAGTGTTGGTGATATGACTTGATTTATATGACAAATATGAAACTTGAGCTACCATTTTTCACTTTTGACCCCAAAAGTAGCAGAATCTGTGAAAATGTATTCTATATTGTCACAATCTTTTTTATTAATTGTTCAAGAAAACAGATATTTTAGATTAATTTGACACAGATGTTTAGCAGTCCAGAATGTTAAAATTATTCAAATGATTGTATCCAAATATAAATATTTTAATCTATACAAATACTTTTATATCAATATTTTAATATTAATAACCTAATGATTTTTGAATGACTTCTCTGAGCAAGTACTATAAATGCACTATTCCATTTCATTCTCAGAAGATATAATACTTTGTGAAAGCTCAGCACTAGGCTTGAATTATTTAAATTAGTTTTGGTATGTCACATCACCTGGCTAGTAATAGAGTCACTAGAGAAGTAGGTAGAATTACCTTTATTTAAAAGAATAGGAAATTAAAATTGGGAGGTAAATATGAGGCCTAAAGTTGTATTATAGCAGTACAGTGTTGGAATCAAGATTAAAATAGGATTTAGTCTGAGCCTCCAGGGCCACAGTTTCCAGCACATTATGGAAGTGGCGTGAAAGGTTTCATCTTTTAAAGGCTTTTGAGAATTTGACATTCTTATGATTGATATTTTCTTTTTAAATTCCTCTTGTTAAAATACAGATACCTGTTGAAATTTTTTAAAATTATTTAATTATTTATTTTTACTGTTCATGCTTGTTTCTTTTGTGGTCATACTCTTCATATGCAGCTGTTGACAATTTAATTTTTATAGTATGTAACTTTCAATATGGTTCTACATCCTGTGGAGCTGCCATAATTGGATTAGGCATTTTGGATCAGGAAAAATAGTTCTTTTCTAGAATTAAAAGACATTTCTTCCTTGCCTACCCCCTTCCCCCATCTATCTTCTCTCCTTTTCCATCCCTTCTTATTTTTCTTTTTAATTTGTCTGTAAATTTATGCTCTGTAGGATTGGGAGAGAGCCAATTTTAGATGTGGTAGATGGGAATTTTCTCTCTACATAGTTCTTTATCTACTAAAAGAAGAGAAATAATGGGAGTTGTTTTTGTCTTAACAGTTTTAAGAGAATATTTATGTTAGAATACATTGTTCTTCAGTTTTCCTTGTCCTAATGCAGTAAGAATTATTATGTTCATTTCATAGATGAGTCAGCTGAAATTCAGAGACCAGGGCATCTGAAGCATCTAGCAAGTGAGTTTTCTGAATGTAGATTTTAGTCTAGACCATACCTGTGTCTATGTCCATGATTTTTTTTTTCCTATTCACATTCTGTCTTTTTTAAAAAATTTTTAAACGCAGATTGTGAAATGCCAGAGTGAAAGAGCATTTTAGATTTTATTCCAATTCCTTCAATTACTTTTTAGAGAATTGTAGCCCAGAAGATTTAGAACACTTACTCAAGGCCATTATCAGTCACCACCGTAACCGCAGTATGAATGTGGTGGCTTTTTGTCCACTTAAAGGACTTACCAGTTGGCTTATATTCTTTGGCTTACTGGGTTTGGTTGAAAACAGACTCCTGAAGTGGGGATATGAATTAGGAAAGAGAGTCACTATTTGTATTGATGATTATTTTGTATCAATAAAACTGCACTTCTGCCTCAATGTCAAGTACTGGTATAATAATGGAAGGTGAACTTTAATTCTCTCTGTTTCTTTTAGGTGGAAACCCTGGGACTGTTTACCAGATCATGAGCCTTTTAAATACAGACATTGCAAATACCATTCACACATGGCATTTACTTACTTTACCATGTACAATACATCAATTTGCTGCAACCATCTCTATTTGGGGGCTATTGCATATGCATTACTGAAACCAGGTCACTGACTGCTACTTTAATTATTGCTTCTACATACAACTTGGTTTTATGTCAATAACAACAGGGCTTTCACCCTTAGGGCTCTAAGCAGACACTCCAATACATAATCACATAAATCCAAACTCCACTGTTATAAATCTTTCCTCCAATAAACCCCAGATTATACACCCTTTCACTAATGATTTTAATATTGTAGGACCAAACAGGCTATCCTCTTTTAGTAACTGTGCCCTTTCTGCAGAAAGAACTTTCTACATAGTTCTTTAATTTAACTTTAATTAAACTTTAATTAAAAGTTTAATTAACTCTAATTAATTAAAGTTAATTTAATTAATTTAACTTTAACTTTAATTCGGTAGTAATATATGCCTCTATATAATAATGATATGCCTCTAACTCCGCAATTCTAAAAGTGTGCTCCCTGAGTCCAAATCACAAGTATCACCTGGTTATTTGCTAGTAGTGAAAATTCTTTGGCCCACCCAGGACTCACTGAGTGCCTTTAACGTTTGAGAGCAATGAATATAAATCAAGAAGACTCAACTGCTTTCCTCTTTAGAATCACATAGGATGACTTACTTGCTTCCTGTTTCGTCATATACTATCATGTCTTTGAACCTTTGCTCAATTTTTTTTTCTCCCTCAACAATTCCTCCTCCCATTTTTCAGATGTTTATTCATTCTTTGTAGTTGTATCATAGGCCAGTTCCTTACAGTCTTCTCCAAATAGTGTCACATGCTCTTCCCTCTCTGCTAGGGTTTTGTTATTGTTGTTTTCCACAGAGTTCTTGAATGGGTTATACTTATGTCATGCTCTCTGTGTTAACTGCTTTGTGTTCATGGTGACCATCCACCATAGGAGATTGCAAAGTCTATTGAATGCCAGCTCTGTCTTTGTGCTGTGTATTCCTTTGGTCTTAATTTCCCTCATTCTGATGGAGAAAATATCTTACTGTGTTCTTTCCAAAATGGAAATGTCTACTTAATGTGAAATGATGAATCAGAGTCAATATTATTAATGAATATTATGTAAGTGTTTGTTGAAATAATTGAAATTTTGGGGCTCCTAGAATTGTATATAAGGATCAGTATTCTTGTTAGCACTAAAGAAAAAGGAAAAAAATAAAGAGAAATTATAAGAACTTCTGGAGATATATATATATATATCCAAATGGCTCATGTCTTACTGAATTAAAAAAAAATATATATATGGATATATATATATATATATATATATATATACATGTATATATATATATATCCATATATATATAATTTTTTAAATATATATATGGATATATATATATATACATGTATATATATATATATCCATATATATATATATTTTTAATTCAGTAAGACATGAGCCATTTGTTTCTGTATTTATAATGTAATCTCAAAATTAAATATATTTAAAATAGAACTGTCAAAATATGATAAACTATATTTTTATATATAAAGCTGTATATTTTTTAAAAAAGATACTCAAGCTTGTGGAGACTATCTCAAAAAAGAGTTGAAGGTCTCTGAAAATGGGTCTGCACTTCTAAAGATGATTCAAAGACAAAGTGTTTTTTATACTAGATGTCGAGTTGCTTGAATATGTTTAAACACAGTTAATTATTGAAACAATTCAGGTTATTATTGTAGAAAATGATGAATCCAAAATCTCAGGTCAAGTTATGGCACCAACCATAAAATTTTATCTGAGATTGAATTGAATTCAAATATCAGCCTGATATTGGCTGTGTTAGCCACCTTTCCATCAAGGTGATAAAAATACTTGAGAAAATCAGATTTAAAGAAACTAAAAGGCTTATTTTCTAAGGTTTCAGTTTATGGTTACCTAGCTTCATTAACTTTGGACCTGTGGCAAGGCAAAACATCATGGTAGGGAGCATATGGTTTAGTTAAGCTGCTCACCTTAAAGCACCTTAGAAGTAGAAATAGAGACAGAGCATCGGTCTGTGGTTTCCTGGGATTAAATGTGATGATAAAGGAAGGGAAATATTTCTTTTTAATTGTTTTCTTTTTACTTATAACTCTACAATAGAGAAGTAGATAAGATACAGTTAAAACAAAATACTACTAAAATAGTTTACATCAGCTTATAAAAAACTTTCTTAAAAACATTAAACTGTTATGGCCTAATGGCCTAATTTAAGTGTATTGACCACTGAGCTATAAAATATACAAAAATAATTGCACAATATAATTAGATAGCTGATTACACTAACACAATCACAGCTAGTGGAGCCCTGTGGTAAACATAGTCATGCTCATTTCCTTAATAGAAAAAAAAAGATTACTTTTCTATATGGTGGTAATAAATTATTTTCTTATTTTTTTACAAGTGTTTTTTTTTTAAATTTCAAGACTGAATCTACTTTTGCAACAAGATAAATATTAATATATTATTTAATTACTAGAAAACAAATTCTTTCTTGAATATTATTGTCTTTGCTTAATGTAATTTAGAATTGTTTGGAAAGTCTTATCTCTGGTTTGAATTATTTGGAAAGTGTTATCTCCGGTTTAAAATCAGGTTTACTCTATCTCTGCAGCTGAAATATTAATTAGAGGAATGCCAATGTGTGTGAAATTCTCTCTCTCTCTCTCTCTCTCTCTCTCTCTCTCGCTCTTTAACTGCCATCTGATCCCATTTGCAAGGAAGATCATTCATCATCTCTTCATGATAGTGTAAAATGTGTCTTTTTAAGACTGGTCCTTTTGCACAAGCTGGTTGTTTCTCATGTATAATGCCTTTCTATTCTACAGTAGAGTGGGAGACATAAATCTATTTTCTTTGTGTGAGGGGTTTTCTCAAACATATACACTATTGGCTCAGAAAAATTTCTGTATGTTATAGAATATTCAGTAGTTAAAAATTTACATATGTTGGTAAACATATAATGAATATTTATTTTAAAGAGAAAAATACAAACATATATACACACTAGCAGCTCACATGAGTGCATATACATGCACATACATCCACAAGACTATTGATGTTGGTTCATGAGACCGTAAGGAAATCTGGAGCGATAGCTTCAGTTTAGTCATCTAATCCTATGACAGGTGCACACTTTGCTGCTTCCTTATCTCTGTGATGAACCCTTCAAGGAAATTTTCCATTTGCTATTTTTGGGTAGACATGGAAAATTCCAAAAGTTCAAGACGGAACCAGCTAATGGGGCCTGGGATTCCATCTAAATAAAGTAAACTCCAGAAAACTTTCAACTTTCTATTAATAAGGAAAACCTATTAGTAAGTTTCTTTACAGTTTACAATGTGATTTTTAGGTTATTTATTTATTTATTTTTAAACAGTATCTTTCAGATTTCAATAGTCTCCACAAGGTAAATAAATCATAGTTTTAATAATCTCCATGAAGAAATGGGATCCAAAGTGGCTAAAACAATTGGAAGAAGGTCATTAGTCCTTACATGGCAGAGTCAACCAGTATCCTCTTCTCTGGCCCTAAAATTGATCTTGAAACCATAATATTAATCAACACCAATTGCTATAGAACAAGGTTTTTTTTTCTTTCTTTTTTAGCACTTGTAATATTCAAATGGATGGCTCTGATTGCACATCAAGGCACCACTGTCTCAGTTCCTTATAACCAGCAGAGATGAGCTCAGTTCATTCATTTATTTTTTCACGTATTTCACAAATGTGTAAATGAAGTGGAACAGATTGATCATTTCTACTAAAGATAAGGGATGTCTTTAATCAAAGTTTACTTATTGACTTATAAATTAATTTTATATATTGATTAAAGTGATCAATGTATTTGTCCATCTAAAGCAAAACTATTTGTAAGAATATTACATTAGTATTAGGTTTTTATATTAACTTAACCTAAGTCTGTGCTTACATTTCTGTAATAATGAAAATAGCTTTTTTGTTATGTAGTTATTTCTGTTGCTTTGGAAATAATAGTCACCCTTATTAATGCTCAGCTTTGAAAATAGAGACAACTTGTAAAAATAATGAAAATGCAAAAACATAAACATGGCAGGGCTCTGCCTGTTTTTTTTTCATGGAGGACTCTATTATGGTGTTACTGCTTTTCTCAAGAAACAGTCTGTTCTGTGGTCATGATGTGGCTCCTGATACACAGTAGCTAAGAGCATCCAAATGACATAATAGGAATATAATTACAGCTCTCACAGAGTCTGTTCCATCACTACTTATATCTGAATTGTACCATTTGAAGAAGTAATATGGGCACTTTTTAGGTAATTTAAATACATGTGTTTTCTCCTTACTTGTGGACAATAATGGATTCCTATTTGTTCCATAGTTCAGTCTTTCTTATAGAATTTTTAGTGGTGTATTTACTGATATTAATACAAGAACAGTTTGAAAGAATAAAAGAAATTTTCCTTTGCCTAGACTATCATAAACAACTAGACCTGAATGGAGCACGACTATATAAATATCTGGGAAAATAGGTAGACAAAACAAAACTGCCCAAGGAATTCACTGTATGAAAGACAAATCTGCTTACAAATAAACAAATTCTGTTTTTATTCCTCAGTCTGTAATATTCTGTCCTCAGAATGTACAAAAGTAAAAGAAAATGTTGCATATTTAAACCATTAAAACTAAATTAGATTTTAATAAAAATACTTTCAAAAACTGACATTTCCAGCTGTATTGTTCATTCTTAGCTGAGTAAATTAATTTGCTGAAGTACAAAATCTAAATAGTCTAAGATTTAATGAAACACACACACATAAACACACACACATACAGAGAGAGAGAGAGAGAGAGAGAGAGAGAGAGAGAGAGAGAAAGAGAATGCGCCATGAAAGTGGTACAACAAAGAATTCCTTTGCCAAAGACTATAGTACAAACACAATAATTTAGGATTGGTTAAGTCTGGCCCCATTACCACTAGAATAAGCTAAGGCAGATTCTTTAACATCTCAAGATTTAATTTACTAGGAAAATAATTATAATTCTATATCTTAGAGTTGTTGTGGGATTTATGTATAATTTTGAAATTATTAAATGATGCTTAATTTCATAGAATTGCTTTAAGAAAACCTGCATATAATCATAGGCATTATACATAGAAAACTATTAATAATGCCTTAAATAATGGAAAATTCAGCACATAATTTAACATTTTCACAAAGAGAACAACTGTAAGTACAAATTTTCAGTTCTTAAGGTTTAACCAAAGATTTCCATAGTGTTTGCATATTTATTTTTAAAAAAAGCACGCACTTGGCACCATGGTAAACTAGCATACCTATCAAAAAATTTTGGAGAGTTGTCAAAGGAAAATATTTGCTGCTGTAGTCAATGAGTATATTCATCACTCTAACAGTTTTAAAAATAACCTCTAAATGCTAAACTGGAACAGTTACGAATATTTAGCCATTCAACCTTTTTTTCCATTCAACAAATATTTGTAACTGCCTACTATGTGTCAGAAATTGTGCTAAACTCAGGATGGAAACCATCTGGGATCAGCCTCAGAGAACTCACAGTGTTCTCAAAAAGTACTGCCAAGATTGTGTCTCAGAAATTCTTGCTTTTTTACATCTATACTTAGCATCAGTTCTCTTCAGATACCTACAGAGGTAAGCCTTTTATATTTATCAATTCATTGACAAAATGCTAAAGCTAAACAATGTCTAGCCAATATTGTTTACTTCTGAAGAAATCATAAGGACAACATATTATGGGCTCTAGTATGTTTTTAAAATAAACATTTCTTGAATTTACATTTTAGGCCTAAACCTTACTTACAGCAGAAAAATCATATAGTGTGACAGAAATGAAATAGAGTGTGAGAATAATTTTATTTACATACACTCCAAGTTAGCAACATGTTATGCTCATTGGTTAATTTTTGATTTTACAAGAGAACTTTGTCTTAACAAGTAAGAACTAAAGAAAGAACAATTGTGTAGTATTTTATCTCAATATTTCCATTTTATTTTATTTAGGAAATTTTCCATGTTCCATGATGATTTTTTAATCAAAAAATTCTCTTATAACTATGATTTTTAAATTATTTTTGAAATTTCATGAAGTGAATTTAACTTGAGAGTTCTCCTAAAATTACAATGCCAATTATGTCTAATAGTATACGTTTGATACATTTATGAAGTTCAATTTCACTTAAATACTATGACTTTAAAGGAGAAGCAATTATTATTTCAGTATTAGGCCTTGATTTTTTTTCTAACAATATGTCAATCACTTAAAAGTGCATGCTGTTGAAGTTGAACATCAGAATATATGAAGTGCTTCTCCTGATTTAAATATGATCTTTGCATCTTCTAGAATATCTACATGAGATCACTAAAAGTAGAACATTAATTAAGAAAGACTATGCTCCAAAATAAAAAAGTTTCTCATTATCTTTGTGTTTTTATCCCTCAAGATATTCCCCAGAGCAAGGTAAGCTCTGATGGCAAATTTTATTTTAAAATATAACAGTAGTGACAACACTTCCTTTGAAGATTTGTGTATGTGTACCTGTCCAAAAAATAATCGTGTATTGTACATGAGAAGAGGTGGAGTGTCAATCATTAAATGAGGTCATGATCAAGTCTTCCTACATGGCCTGAGATGGTGAATTCAACAGAGTCCATAGGCCTGAACACTTCAAAACTCCACAAGGACTCTTACCATGCAAATTAGGATATATATATTCTTCTATGACTGACTTTAAGACCTCTGCACCTTTATAAAAAATTTCTTTCTAAATATAATTTAGAAAAGAAAATCAAAATAACAAGGACTAGGAAAACCAAAAGGAATGATTTCAAATCCTGATTCTGCATTTACTGGCTTTGTGAACTTCTCTGAGACAGAACACCCATGTGAGAAAGGGTATGACCTCCTTTTCTATCCCCAAATAGTATTTTCCTTGTAGGGAAATCATGGAGATTAAATGATTCAATACCCAAAGAAGCAGGTGAAGAAACAACTGGACTTAGTGCTCAGTAAAAGCGAACTCTTATTTTTTAATGCTTGTTGATCCATGGCTATAAAAAGAACACTTGACTTCTCAAAAATAAAATTGTAAAACCTAAGTATACATTCAATGTTATGAGTGTTTCCTATAAATTGCTTAAAGGTTTGAATGTTTTCTATAAAATTTAGTTGGTATCAAATTATCTCTAGTTAGATACACATAATGCTAAATGCCCTGGGGGGGGATACAATGTAGTGGAAACAACATAATTTTCAGATATCTCCAGACAGCTAGATCTAAACACTTCTATAAGAGTGGTCTCAAACCAAGCAGATAATTATTTTCATCTCCAGGTAATCATATGGCTAGACACTTAAATGTCAATGTATCATTTTTAATCATGTTTTTCAAGAAAGGAATTAAAGTGGTTATTAATTATTTGTACAAACAATGCAGAACTGTGAATGCCAAAGAGTTGCCCAGCTGAACCACCCATTTAAAAGAGAACATATGTAGATCGGAGCCAACTTTTTCTTCTATCAGACACAGAGTCTCTGATTTGATATCAAGCTCCTTGATCAGTTTCATTTTGTTGCATATGGATTTCCAGTTTTCCCAGCATCATTTGTTGAAGGTGCTATCCTTCCTCCATTGCATGCTTTTAGCCCCTTTATCAAATATAAGATAGTTGTAACTTTGTGGATTAGTCTCTGTGTCCTCTATTCTGTACCATTGGTCCACCCGCCTGTTTTGGTACCAGTACCATGCTGTTTTTGTTAGTATTGCTCTGTAGTATAGTTTGAAATCTGGTATCGCTATGCCGCCTGATTCACACTTCCTGCTTAGAGTTGCTTTTGCTATTCTGGGTCTTTCATTTTTCCATATGAATTTCATGATTGCTTTATCTATTTCTACAAGAAATGCCATTGGGATTTTGATTGGCATTGCATTAAACCTATAGAGAACTTTTGGTAATATCTACATATTGTGGGGTCGGGCTCCAAATTCCTTAATAGGACATCCATATCACAAGAGTTAATAACAAGAATCAACAAATGGGACTTACTTAAACTAAAAAGTTTTTTTTCTCAGAAAGAGAAACAATAAGGGAGGTAAATAGGGAGCCTACATCCTGGGAACAAATTTTTACTCCTCACACTTCAGATAGAGCCCTAATATCCAGAGTATATAAAGAACTCAAAAAATTAAACAATAAGATAACAAATAACCCAATCAACAAATGGGCCAAGGACCTGAACAGACACTTCTCAGAGGAGGACATACAATCAATCAACAAGTACATGAAAAAATTCTCACCATCTCTAGCAGTCAGAGAAATGCAAATCAAAACCACCCTAAGATACCATCTCACTCCAGTAAGATTGGCAGCCATTATGAAGTCAAACAATAATTGCTCGCAAGGATGTGGGGAAAAGGGTACACTTGTACATTGCTGGTGGGACTGCAAATTGGTGTGGCCAATTTGGAAAGCAGTATGGAGATTCCTGGGAAAGCTGGGAATGGAACCACCATTTCACCCAGCTATTGCCCTTCTCGGACTATTCCCTGAAGACCTTAAAAGAGTGTACTATAGGGATACTGCCACATCAATGTTAATAGCAGCACAATTCACGATAGCTAGATTGTGGAACCAACCTAGATGCCCCTCAATAGATGAATGGATAAAAAAATGTGGCATTTATACACAATGGAGTATTATGCAGCACTAAAAAATGACAAAATCATGGAATTTGTAGGGAAATGGATGGCATTAGAGCAGATTATGCTAAGTGAAGCTAGCCAATCCCTAAAAAACAAATGCCAAATGTCTTCTTTGATATAAGGAGAGCAAGTAAGAACAGAGCAGGGAGGAAGAGCATGAGGAAAAGATTAACATTAAACAGAGACGAGTGGTGGGAGGGAAAGGGAGAGAGAAGGGAAATTGCATGGAAATGGAAGGAGACCCTCATTGTTACACAAAATTACATATAAGAGGTTGTAAGGGGAAAGGGGAAAAAAAACAACAAGGGAGAGAATCGAATAACAGCAGATGGGGTAGAGAGAGAAGATGGGAGGGGAGGGGAGGGGGGATAATAGGGGATAGGAAAGGTAGCAGAATACAACAGTAACTAATATGGCATTATGTAAAAACGTGGATGTGTAACCGATGTGATTCTGCAATTTGTATTTGGGGTAAAAATTGGAGTTCATAACCCACGTGAATCAAATGTATGAAAGATGATATGTCATGAGCTTTGTAATGTTATGAACAACCAATTAAAAAAAAGAGAACATATTCATCTATAACTTCCTGGCCAAGGTCAAACTTCACAGTCATACTTAAAGAGTGAGATTATTTCCTGAGGTCTGCACAAGAATGGTAAGTAGTTTCCTTTTAAATTTATTTTAAACTGGCAGCATCTTTAATTTATTTCAATTTTCTAGTTTCTAAGTGACTTGTATTTATTTGATAAGCTAAAATGCAAGAAGAGTTTTGTTTACCATCTCATGAAGATTTCTATCTTCCATGTCCTTTACCTTAAAAGTAAATTAAAATTTAGGTATTGGAAATTCTATCTTGTTTTTGTATTTCCTAATAACCCCTAATAGCAGAGGATATCAGATAGATAAAAGAAAATAATCTGAGTGAAGTATACTGCATCAAGGTGAATAGTACATAAAGCTCTTCTTAAAGGTGTATGTACAGAAATAATAATCCCTCTTATGTGTCAAGTGAATTTAGAACAAATACAAATCTTGCTGTTCACAGAGACCATGTATTTGAACATTAGAAAACTGCCATAACATAGCCAACACTTTTGCTGGAAATTCATGTGTTCTTACTTAAGTTATAGGAAAAGTTGGAAAGTATCATAGATAAAGCATTTTTTACACAAAAAATAAACTTGATTTAGAATATCAACTCATGGTTTCCACTATAAGCTAATTAGTATAAAATCTTATAGTCTTCCATATTAAGGATTTATATGACTATTGAAGATATTCTAAGTGATCTTGTCTTTTCTATTACAGTAGACTTCGTGAATGAAAATTAATGAAAAATGTACCCTAGGAAGGACTATTGTTAGAATGATTTATTGCTACCATAGATGATTACCAATTAGGCCAATAATTGATTGAATCTTATTTATTTGCCAAAGGAGATCTCTGAAGCAGAGGCATACTGATTATGTTGATAAGAATTTCTAAAGAAATAATTTTAAAGTTCATTCTCAAGTACATACAAAACAGCCTTTGAGTCACTTTGGGTCAAGTGAAATAATCTTTATATTGTACATATTTCTACTATGTAATGACTGTCAGTGGGAGATCATCATGTTGGCATGAATGTCTGCTATGTTCTTTATGTAAGAGTTATAGTACTCCAGCATCAATATATTTTTAACTTTCTTTTCTTTTCTCTCTTTTTTGGTGGTAATGGACATCAAACCTAGGACCTCATCCATGCTAAGCAAATGCTCTACCACTAAGCTACACCCCCAGCCTTAAATTCAATTTATTTTTAAATGTGTATATAATCATAGTTTAAAATATGGTGTTTTCAAAAATATGTTTATGACTAAATTGGGGTAATTAACACATATACTGCATCACATGCGTATCCTTTTTGTGATAACAGCATTTAAAATCTACTCTGAGTGATTTTAAAAACTGTAATTCATTGTTATTAACTATAGATACCATGTAGAATTAAATCAATAGAGAAAAAAACAAACCTTTTAATGAAACATTTTCTCTAAGAAAAATTCCAATAGTACATTAGTTTTTGTGGCATTTTACAGATTCAAGTCACCATCCTCAACTTATAATGAAATGTTTTTCTGATCAGAATTTAATTTATGAAATCTAGGGTACAAGATTGGAACAAAATTATATTCTTATAATAGCTATGTCATTTTATATTGAGTTTGTCCTATATTTTTAGAACACCCCCCCATGTAATATATTCTATAGAATTGTCCAAATACTTGAGGTGAATTCGTATTCTGGTCATTGTATTTGAACACTTTTTAATATATTTCATGGGCAGTGTGGCAGATTGTTGGAGTAAACACAAGTAAACACACAGGAAGTTGTTGCTCCTGAAGGTAAACTAAGAAGGACACCAAAGAAAGTGTTAGGAAGGGTAAAGAGAAGAGAAACTGGCTACCTCCCTTATCTCCATTCTTTAGGTGAAGATCAAAGTAGAAGAACCTTGTGAAGTGAAGTCATGAACTCACAAAACATCTGAAAAAACCCCTCTGCACAGTTGGCACAAAATCTATCCTGTATTATTTCCCCATACTTGTAGGCCCAGGGTAATACCCCATTTTTTTTTCTGTCCTGCTGCCATCAAGAAGCATGTGAGTAATAAAATATCTAAGTTCTCTCCTTAGAGTCTTCAGTGTTCTTTCTTTGGGACCAATAAGTGGTAAGCTGGAACCTTTGCATTCTTGCTTGAACAGTTGATTTCACCATCAGGGTCTCAAAGAGGAACGTGTTAACTCTGGAGTTAGAAAAGGAGATGGGTGGGCTGGCCACAAGCCTGAATGTGGTTTGAGATGGCTTCCCTGTTGGAAGAGTAGGGACCACTTCTTGAGTATGGGCATGTCCCCCAAATGCACAGTGGTGCTGCAAGTGTTGGAAACATCATTAAAAAATAGTCATGGAAAAGCAAAAGAAAATAAAGAATGTCGCTGTAGTGGCAGTAAGGTCCTGCTGTGTGTATTAAAATTAGCCACAGGTTGGGAGTTAGCCACTCAAGCCCAGCTCCACAGAGTACAAGAAGAGTCAAGGGAAATATAAAACTTGATGCAGAAAAGAGGAATCTATAAAACCCAGCCCAAACTGGAAGGACCTTTTTGAGTCTCCCATAAACAGATGTATGTGGACTTAATAGGAACAGCAGTGGATGAAAAGAAAATAGATAAACAACCTAATGTCACTCTGATACAATTATAAAAATAATTAAAAAGAACAAAATAGTTCTGCAGCTATTACCTTTCAAGAAGGAAAAGGAAAGGGAGTCAGAAAGATAAAATAGACTCTACTCCAAAGGGAGATAAAGATAAAACTCTCCTATTTGGAGATATCATGAAAGAAGAGCCTCTGGCTCCCCCTAAGGAGACTTTGGATCCTTGTTTGCAGGATGGTTAGGGGGGAAGTCAGGGTTCAAGAGGTTGAAATTATGTCTTTGTATTAAAGTTCATATATAGAATTGGCAATGCATTGATCTTCAGAAAATATTCAGAGTAACAGCAATGGTACACATGGAAGCTGAATCATATTGACACATGGGAACCCTGACAAATCATCAGGGATATTAACTGCTCTTGATAAATATGGGGGAACAACCGTGAGAGTTCTAGTAGAAACCCTTACAAGGCAGCTTGGATACCTGCTGCCTATCCCTAGCCTATGTTTATTATAGGTATTGATGTTTTATGGGGAAAATACCTGCAAACTATAATTGGGGAGTTCTACTTGTATTGCAGGGAGATTAATTAAGCATGTTTAAGCTGTAAAGCCAATATTAGGAGAGCATGTTAAACTCTTTCCCATTGGCCGAATAGTTATTATCAAACAGTACTGGATCCCCAGTGGACATCAAGAGATAACAGAGGTTCATACATAAATTGGCTAAAATAAACATAATTTATCCAACCCATAGTTATCTTTACTTTCCTGAGTGGCCTGTAAGAAAGCTGGTTGGAATTTGGGGCATGACAGCAGATTATGGGAAATTAAATAAGATGATCCCTTCACTTTATGAAACCATTCCCAGCATAAGCCATTCTGCAAGGGCTTAGCATTCAGTTGGGAATATATCCTTGCATACTGGACCTTGCTTATACCTTCTTTATCATTGACATAGCCCTTGAGAGTGAAGACCCATTTGCCCTTGGGTGAAATGGACTTTCACCATGTTACTTCAAGAACATCTTGATAGCCCCACCGGGTATCATAGTGTGGTAACACTGGACCCCACCTCCTGGTAAAACTGTTTACAAAATGCTCAAGCCAGAATCCGTTTCACTATACACTGAGACTGCATCCATCTTTTGACTCATTGAAATTATTCTTGGGCTTTTTTTATGGTCAGTTAAGAGGAAGATTTACCTTAGGCTATAATTGGTAAATTTCAAGCATTCCCCCCTTCCTAGAACAGTAAAGCAAGAATAAGAATTTGTGGAATTACTGGGTTATTGGAGGGCTTTCATTCCTCATCTGGCTCAGTTATTACAGTCTCTAAATAATTTGTGTAGGAGAGGTGCAGAATGGAACTGATTTGAGCTGTGTACTGAAGCATCTAATTAGGCCAAATGAACAGTAAACTAGGCTCAGGTCCTTGGAGTACTTACACACATTGAAACCTACCAGGCTTATCATCATCCTTGTCACCCCAGATAACTCTGAATTGGGCTTATGGCACTGAATCAAGAGATGTAAGACCCCCATTGAAATTCAGTCACAGTTATAGGAGGTGGAAAAATATTATACCTTGTTGATACAACAACTGTGTAATTCTTACACTGCCTTCCTTGCCACGGAGCCCATTACCAGAGAAGCACCAGTCAAGGTCATGCAGAAAGGAAGTGCTGGTCAAGGTCATGGAGGAAATTTCCACTTGGTTACAATATAGACTAAAGCATGCAGATCAAAAGACTATGAGGGTAGCTGTGACAAGTTGAGGACTGCCCATAAAGCTGTTTGAACTGTTTTGCCTGCTCTGAGCACTACCCACGACTATCAAATATGGTTGATGCGTATATCAAACAAGGTGGTGTCCCTCATCAGCACAGGTGGATACTATATTGACTCTCTCTCATTATCAAAAAGGGATAAAACATGCTTTGATGTGTATAAACCAAGTTATGGATTTAATGCAAACCTTTCCCAGAAGAGCCAGTCAAGGGGCCCCTATTAAGAGACTGATCCAGCTAAGTGTCATTTATGGTAACTGAATGACTAAGGGACTCATTCAATAGGTCATGACATTTAATAGTGCATTTATCACCAAGATATATTATGAATTTTTCCAATGTTGTACAATCTAACAGGAGCTTGTTAATTGAACAAATGAATGATTTCCTGAAACAAGCCTTAAAGACTGAATATAATTCTATGCAGAGGTGGCCTGGTCATGTGCCTGAGACAATAAGGGCATTAAATGACAACAGCAGCCTGCAGCCATTTCTATGTTAAGGCACCCATGGCCCCCAGTGTTAAGATTACAGATAAAGGACAAATCTATCAAACATTTTCTCAAGCTTTCCTGGGGCACTAGTAACAACTTATGTTGGCTCCTCAGGATATCTCCTCTAAGAAACCTTAGTTGGCCATGGACTATACAAGTAGTGAAACTGGTGATTCACTTTGCAGATCCCTTGTGGAAGGGAAATAATCTAAATTTCAGTAACTAAAATCTAGTGTGTGGTTACCTGGTCTTCACAATTACAAGTTATGTTATCTTTGGGTAATGACACTTCATTGTTTGAACACTTTTATCAGTTTGCCACAGCTATACATTCCAGGAACATCTTATTCTTTCTATACCTGCAAAGTGCAAATGGATAGATTGGTCTGGTTCACCTGCCTGGATAAACTGACTGTGCAGGCTACTTTACTAACACTAGTTTCTAGAGTGGCATGTATTCTGCCTCATGAAACTGATTTGCCATTATTGGTGTCTATTATACTGTTATGGTTTGGATGCGAGGTGTCTCCTAAAAGCACATGTCTCAAATGTAAGACAATGTGAGAAGCTTCAGAGGAGAAACGATTGGGTTGTGAGAGTCTTAAACAATCAGTGAATTAATGCCCGCATAGAGATTAACTGAGTGGTAACTGAAGTGTTAGAGTACAGCCTGAGGAGGTGGGAATTAGGGCATGGCTTTGGAATATATAGTTTTGTTTCTGGAAAGTGAAGCCTGTCTCTTCTTCCTCATCATGATGTGAGCTGCTTCTCCCCACCACACTCTCCTACCATGATGTTCAGCCTTACCTCAATCCCTGAGGAATCGAACTGGCCTTGTATGAACTAAGACTACTGCAACCATGAGCCCTCAAATAAATTTTTTCTCCCCTACAGTTGTTCTGGTTGAATCCTTTAGTCACAGAAGTGAGAAAAGCTGACTAAAGCACAAACATATTATATTCTCTGTAGGTTAGCAAGAAGTACTCTTTTCCTGGATTGGGCCATAAAGATTGTGCATCATGACAATGAGATAACTGTCAGATCAGTTGAGAACTCCCTGTGACTGCAGCACAAAGACTTCCCTAGTAGTGCAATCTGCAAATGAGACAGAATGGACTTGGCTGAAACAGAACTGGACCGAAAACTCTGACCTGCTGAAATGGCCATCATATAATTACTCTAAACAAAAGTTGTTTGTTGTGGTGGTGTTTTTTTTTTTTTTTTTTTTTTTACTTTAATTAGAGAGACACTGAATATTTCTTGAGGGCCTGGATATAGTTATAGATGGAATAGACTTTCATAGGAGGAGGCAATTCAGGTGAAGATAAAGGACAATTTAGGCATCTTTCCATCGTGTTGCCCAATGTGGTCATTATTATTATCAAGACATGAACATTGACAGTGGCCTTTTTGTACAACTCTCCGTGACAGAACATAGTCAATTCAACAAATATCTTTACCCCATCTCCCAGTGTTAAACCCTGCTCTGTAGGGTGTACTATGGGTATGTTGGCCTTAGGGATGACCTTTCCAATCTTACCATCAAACAGAATGATGGTAAGGCCTGAGTTTTGCCTCTTTTTTCACACACACCTAGTAATTCAGATAATATAGAGGTGTATAACACAAGGCAGTGCCACACCTTGTAGTGGTTCTATCCATTAGCTAGTCTTTTCTCAGAATCTGTCATAATTGATGTAGAAACTTAGATCTCAGATCACTGTTCCAGGTGTCAATCAGATTAAACATGCCTACCCTTTAATACTGAGTAACTACTCAAAGGAGAAAGATAGTGTTACAAAATATGATGGCATTCCATATGCTTATGGCTTCCCAAGATGGAGTATGCACAATCTTGGGGACAGAATGTTGTGTGTGTAGGTACCTGATAATGAACACAGTATCACCCATGCTTTAATCCAAGTATCTAAACAAATTAATGCTATTGATACCTTTTAATTGATCAATTCTCTAGATGGCTAACTTGCCTTCCTTCAACAGGCTTCATTTTTTCTATGCTATTTTAACTACTATAACATGCCTGATGATTAGTTCTTGTTTTTTTGTATTGCTGCTGTGGTATATAGATGAAGTGTGCCTCTGAAGTCCTCTTCCAAAGGTTTCGTGGAAGATACAGGCAGCATAAGAATGTGAGGGATCCTAAAGGGTTTATAAAGCACTGATGAGGTGGAGTGTTGGGCTAAACACAAGACAGTGCATAGAAAGTTGTTTGTTCTGAAGGTGAACTAAGAAGGAACCAAAGAATGTGTTATAGAGTGTAAGGAGGAAAAAAATCATATACTTCCCTTACCTTCAATCTTTAGGTAAGGATCAAAGTAAAACACACTGGGTTGTGAAGTGAAGCTATACATTCATAAAACATCTGAAGAAACCCCCTCCACAGCTGGCATTCAATTTATTCTGTATATTCTTCCCCTGCTTGTAGTGTGGGGCTGCCCTCTATTTTACCCTAGCCAGCCTCCGCTGTAATAAAATGCCCAAACCTTCTCCATTGAGTTATCTAAGTTCTTTCCTTTGATTTGTAAACAGTAAACGGGGACATTTGCAGCCCTAGAGTTGAACACAAATTAAATACAGCTACCATTTCTGTGACTCTACTATTGTGAAGAGATGAAACTCCTGTCACACCCCTTGAAGCTGAATGAGTGTTGTGACTGCTTTCCTAGATAATGAACAGCTCAAATGACTTAACAGGTGTTAGGTCTAGACGGAAGAGGCTAGAAACCTCTATTGACTGTTACTTGGAACTCTCTGCAGTTCTGAGCCACCACATAAGAATTTTGACTTGAGAAGAATGCTGTGCTGAGGGAACTGAGTGCCCTTAGTCAATCTGTTTTTCAGCCTCCTCCACCAAGGAGCTGTGTGTGAAAGAAGCTGCCTTGGATCTTCTCATGGGTCCATTTGCTGATGAATATTAAAATGGCTTTACTAAAACTGCATGGAACAGAATAGCCCAACCAAGTTTGGTCTGAATTCTTGATCCATGGATCACGAGATATAATACATTATAGGTGAACTCTAAATATTTCTGAGCACTTCACTTAAATCCATGTTTTCTACATAAGTGAAGCTAAAAAAAGTATTTTTATCAACCTCAGATGTATATAGTTGAGGGAACTGGTTTGATTTCCTATAAATAAATAGAACAAAATTTTTTTAGTTGTACTTATAATTTTGGGATAACATTGGTTCCTCCTCAATTTCAGAATAATAAACATATTAAAGAATTAACAAAGAAAGAAAGAAAGAAACAGACTGCTTAAATGTCACCTCAGAGAGGCATTTCCTAGCCAACTTATTTAAACTGCATATACTTCATTAACTATATTCATTGAATAATCTGCTTACAGTGCTTTTCCTTCATAGCACTTACCACTACTGATATTGCATTCAATGTGTAATGTCTACCTTTACTTTTGTGTTTCACTTTTCTCAGTATATTACTCTCATTTGTTTACTGTACAGGATGGTGACTAACACAGAGTAGCCTTAATAACTTTTTGCTAAAGAGATAAAACCTTGGCATCAGATATTTTATCTGAACATTACAAACTTTGTGTTTACAAATGAAAATACCAGGCATCACTAAAATTTTTTGATTAAATAGAAGGATTGTCCAAAACATGACTAATATATATATTTATCAATGTTTTTGTTTTGGAGGATGATTATTACAAATATTAATTTTCTATGAAAACCATTTAAAAATTAAGCAGCTTTTAAGTATCATTGACACCTTAAGCCATAGTTCTCTCTAGAGATAATAATCAATTTTTTTCTTCTTTTTCCCTTGACTTGTATCTAATTTACATGACAGTAAATTGTATGTGAAAAACTAACTTCCATAATCCTTATAATTATCTGTGTAACTCATGATCATGAGAGTTTCAAGACATTTATTTTAGCACATATGAGTTTTTTTTTATTTTTTATTTTTTTATTGTTGGTTGTTCAAAACATTACATAGTTCTTGATATATCATCTTTCACACTTTGCTTCATATGAGTTTTTAATGGATTTGAGAGTATGTTGGTAAAATTAATTGTCTTTCTTGACAAAGAGTAAGAAAAAATCTAAAAGGCATTTAAGAAAAAGTGAAATTAACTTTTAAATGGCAAAACATATAGTGGCTCCCCCTTTGGTTTAAGTGAACACACTATTATCAATCTATTCATAAAATCTCAGTGTGGTACCATTTCCCTATTAAAGCTTTATGCAGAGGGAGTGAAGCTATTTTGTATGCTTTTCCTTTGTTCTTCAACCACTTTCTCTTTCCCATGTTTACATTACAAGAGGGAAGTTAAGAAAATAAAAGAAGAAGCCAACTGAGAAAAGCCACGTAGAAGATGTGAGGCCTCTGGAGTAGCACAAGGAGCACAAATCCTCCAGGCATGCTGCTTGCATGGCTAACAATACAATTCACTTTAAAATTCACTTAAATGACATGAGAAGCTACATCATTATTTTCCTGAATTAATTTCTCTTTCCCATGCAACAATGGCTGTTCTTCTTATCAACCACTCTGATAATGGGGAATAAACAACCAACCACCTCAGCAACATATATTATTAAGATTCTTCCTTTTTCAGGCCAGCTGTCCCTGCAATTATATTTTACAAATACATTCTACGCAGCTCCTCTCAGTTGAACACAATAATGTAATTTTACTGAATGACTCTGCAGAAGGCCTAATTATTTCTTGAAGCAGGGCTCCTGATGTTATTTTGCATTTAATTCATGACCACATGCTGAAGGTTATTATCTGTGCAGCAACCAATTGAAATGTTTTCTAAAAAGTATTCCACATACTTTTTAACCTGTGACTTTTTAAAAAACAGTTGTATTTGTATTATGCTGCTCAAATACACGTTGAGAATTCAAATAGAATAAATAGTTAATTTATACACATTGAATTAAATCCTTTTTAATTTAAAAAAATAAACTAATTCTAGTGTTATTGAAAATAATCTGTCATCCAGCCAGTTATCAATTTTCTATATATTTTATATCAGTGAAAAAGTAAAAACCTTGTAAAATTAACAAGATATTATAGATTTCTATATTATTGACCAGGAAGGAAATTATTCATTCATGAAATCTTTTCTAAAAATTTCAATTAAAATTATATCATTCTGAATTATTTAGACCTTGTTTAGATTTCCTTATGACAGCCATCATATGCTTACCCTAAACTAGTGTTTTTTTTTTTTTTACAAGACACATATACTTAAGTGCATATAGTTCTTGCGTTTTAAATTATAATGATATAAAAAATTATAATAAAAATAATAGTTAACTTATAGCAAAAGTTTACCATGTACCAGAAATATACCACAATTTAGGTACATTGCCTTTAAAAATATTTCCAACAGATCTAGGTAAAATCTCATTTATAGATAAGAATTGCAAAACTTAAAAAGAATTAGTAGCTTGAAAAAGGATAAACAGGTAGGAAATGGAGAACACAGGATTTTGGTCAAAAGGTCTACTATCAAAGACGTAGTTCATAACATTGTACATGCTAACATATATTTAGTTTAAGTTTTCAAATTACTGAGGGTAGTATGTGTGTTCTTAAGATGTACAGATTTATTTAAAATAAGTATAAGGTAATATTGAAATTGCTCGTATGGATGTGTCTTTAACAACAAAATCAGCATCAGTATTAACAAACTACATTTCTAAATTCTAAAAAAAATAAAGAGGCGTAATAAAATTCTCTTTCTTTTATGACTTCTTTACCTAGGGGCATTATATGTAGTACATTATTTTCCTATAATTGACAATATAAATGATTCATTTTTTGATATATCCCTTAGTTACATTTGAGGGGAAAAAAGGTCCTGTTGAAGAACGAGGGTGAAAATTACATTTATAACTAGAATAAAATAAAAGATAAAAAGTTACAAATGATAGTGTAATAATGAATTTAGAATAATGATATTTCACAGAAAAAAATGTTATCTACATGTCAAATAGTTCTGGTACTCAGCAAACCATGTTCACAATCTAGGATTATTATTCTCTTGCTGCACAAGTACATTGTTGAAATGTTATTATAACATACCTACAAACCTCACAAATTCTACCACAAAGGTTTGTCTATGAAAATAATTAGCTATTAGTCAGCCTTGACTGCAAGAATATATTTATTAATATTAACTAAGAAGTATTTATTTCATATTGAATTTGCTCATGGCATGACAAGTGTAATTCCAAACCAAGAAGATAGAAAAATACCTATGTTAATGAAGTTCACAGAGAAAATGTGATTGTTACATAGAAACAAATTATGAGTGATTTTTTAGCATGAAATGATGAAAGTCAGAGTTGTAACTTTTATAATATTTCATATTGATATGTCATTTAAATTTTCTAACATCAATAATAACCTTAAGGAAATTTTATTACTTACTAGGTGCTATGCTAAAATATTAGCTGCACTAAATATTTGTCAACCAAAATTAAATCAATAGTGTAAACATAAATCCTGTGGTCTATTCTTCACAAACATGTGATTTCAGTGAACATCTTCAGACTGCAGTTCTGTTAATGATATGATTAATACAGTTTTTTTTTTAATCCTTTATATTCAGGTAGATAAAATGATGATTAAAATTGATGTAGCCATTAACACATAAATATTTAAAATGCCTTTTATCAAGGAGAGACTTATACCATTAAATAGTAGATGCGGCATATGTGGAAAGAGGCATATTGTGAATAAAATAATTAGCTGTCCTTTTAGGTCTTAATATAATTTAAAAGATTTATAGTATTAAGAAAAGATAAATTGAATTCAGAGATATAACTTTTATAACCCAGCAACTCAATATCTAATTTGCTTATAGTACAGAGTCATTCGGTTATGTAAGAGGCTAACTTTTGTCTATCTTACAGTAATTATAAAATCCTAGAATTCCCTTTTAAGTCATTTGTATGGCTTTACTATGAATGGAATATTCGGATTACATTTTGGAAAAGAAAATTAATTGTACCATGACAGACCATTACTTTGAATCAAAATATTGCATTTCTACAAAAGATGTGATGCTTTTGACAAAGATTTGGGGACTTGACCAAAGTTTAGTCAAGCTACTGTGAGTCTTCCACTCAACTACGCAGAACCTTGGGTTTTGGCCTTGGTCTTACTGAGTCCAGTTTTAGCAAAAATCCTGTAAGTTAGTTTAGCCAGATCCTCCCACTCCCTATATCTGAACACTTTTAATATCAGACCAAATTTTTCATGCCTGTTATCCCCCAAGTGAGGTCTGATCACCCTGGACTGTCTTTAGCAAGAATTCTGATAGATCAGTTCATGAAGAATTGCTCTGTAATATTAATAATATTCTATTTGCTGGTCTACTCACCCTATTTCTTATTGTCCTTGATGTATTCAGAATTGAACTTCATTTCTTTTTCCTGCTGCAAAATCCCACTGAGTTTTTCCTTGAGGCTCTTTGAATAAAGTCTTCCTTACCTTGGGTAATTGTCATGAGTAATTTTTTTCCTCTAAAATGATACATCAGTTTTAGCCATAAATCAGGGTTATTAATTTTGTTACTTGCTAAAAACTTTAAGTAAGAACTGGTATAAAATACCTAGAATAAAGCAAAATGTCTAAATAATTACTAGGTTAAATTAAAGGGCAATCATTGAATCTAGTTTCTTAACCTGAGAATACAACTTTAAGAGTTCATGAAAAACTTTTTAAAAAAAGTTCATTTAGATCATTTCACAGAGAAAACCCCAACTTTTCTTTCAAAGATGAATATTCAAAGTCCTTTTCCTTAAATCCACAAAATAAGAAGTATTGGATAAAAGATGTTACAATTATAGACTAATTAATAATCTACATCAATATAAAAGTTGCAAGAAGTTTCTAAAATTATATTCAGAAACACAAGCTTATTTTCTGTGTTTTAATAATAAAATGTTACTTTAGAAATTGAATTAAAATTTATTTTCAATTTTTTTATATTTTTTTAGTTGGACACTGTCTTCTTTATTTATTTATTTTTATGTGGTGGTGAGGATGGAACCCAGTGCCTCACACACGTGAGGCAGGCGCTCTACCACTGAGCTACAGACCCAGTGCCGAATTAAAATTTTTAATGTTAAAATATAATAGGTTAGAATTAAAATATATAATCAAAATAAATAAATATTCACATTGGTTTGCAAGACAAAAAAGGAACAAATTAAATTTTAAAAAAGTAGGAAAGCCATTCCAACAAATTGAAACAAAATTCAATTATCCAAAGAAGTAGAATTTATAAGTCCTTTAAAGATTTTTTTGAAAACATTGAAATATGTAAAAACTTTAAATCTAATCTGCATTTATAACCAACATAGAAATACTGATTTCCAAAATATATATTCTTCTTTCATACATGCTGAACTTTGCTCACAGCCAATGGCCAGTACCAACAACCAAGTGAGTGACAGCAATTTCTGGTCTAGTTGCTGTGGGTGATACACACTGAAGTAGAAATAAGTTATTCTGATCCCATCTAGACTGCAGAAGTGGAAAGAAATAAGCAGCTGTTATTTTTTAAGTTGCTGAATTTTGAGGCTATATTGTTACATAGCAGTAGATCATAACTAAAATAGTTAATTCCTTTGGAATTCCTTTGCAATTTCTTTTATTCTTTTGGATATCTTTTTTTTTTCTTTCAGTTAGTTATCAATTGAGATTTTCAAATTCAATGTTTTTTGAAATATATATGAGTAAAAACACATTATGTACTGAAATATTTCAAAATAGTAGTGCATATATTATTTATAAGCACTAAAATACTCTATATAAAATATTTCATTACACAGGCAAGAGATTTAATGATATTTTTACTCATTAGATAAAATTATTTACAAGTAAATAATGCTAAAGATTTATTCCAATTTACTATACCACTTGGGGTCTCTTTGTCAACAATTAACTAACAATAGTTCAAATGATAACTTTTGTTAAAATAATTCAAATAATTAACTTATTAAAATATTCTCATCAAACTATCAATGCAAACTGAAATATTATTTTTTCTTAGAATTGAAAATCTGAACATTTCAGTCATGGGCCATATTTAGTTAGCTTTTATTACCTTCTAAGTTATAACCACTTTGTATTTGCACTCATGGAATTACCCAATGGATACTTTAAACTGATGACCTAAAGGACGTTAAAACTATAGGCTAGGCTAAACTAAAAACAACTCTTAGTGCTCTAAAAACTGCATGAGTCATGCACACTCATCATGGAAAAGAGCATTGAAAAGGTCTTGTAAAAGTAGATCTGATAACACGAAGTCATGTATGATTAAATTAGTCTATATGGCTTTTCCTTCCTTCATCAAAGGCTATGGGGCTTCATGATTTTTGTTTATCTAGATGGCCACTGCTCACTGTGTTCTTACCTACTAATTCATTCATCTATGCACCCTCATCCCTGGTGTTTCTTTTGTGTCAAATTTTCTCTTACAAGAACTCACTCTAACTTCAATATATAATCCTATCTCCAAATACAATCATACTCTGATGTCAGGGTTTAGAATATCAATGTATAACTGTGGGGGGACAGTTTAACTCATAGACATTGCCATGCATGATGGTGCATTCCTGTAATCCCAATAACTCAAGAGACTAAGGCAACAGTATCACAAGTTTGAGACCAGCTGGGCAATTTAAGGTGACTGTATCTTGAAATAAAAAGGGATTAGGATGTAGCTCAGTAGTACATTACCACTAGGTTCAATTCCCAGTGCTGAAAAACAAATATTCTAGACATTGTTATGTCCAGCTTTTGTTTTAACCACAAATTATTTATTATAAAGGTCCTACAAGGATGCTTTATTTATTTGTTTATTCATTTATGAAAATTTCAAGGCTGAAATAAAAGTTAACTTCTTTCCAGAGACTAGAAATTTGAAAGGTTCAAAATCCAGGTTTTAGTGTGTCTGTTTTCCCCACTATATTTCAGTTTATCATAAACTGATCAATTTTCTGATATTGGTAAATTCACTCGTCAATTAATCTACAAGGCTGTTGTGTTGTTTATAGACGTTGTTTTATTTATTTTTTTTCCCCTCATTAACTGTTTTATTGTCCTGAGATATAGCTCTTCAAGAAAGGGAAAATAGCCAGACGGTGGCTCATGCCTGTAATCCCAATAACTCAGGAGGCTGATACAGGAGGATCTTGAGCTCAAACCCAGCCTCAGCGACTTAGCAAGGCCCTTAGCAACTCAGTGAGATCCTGTCTCTAAATAAAATACAAAATAGGGCTGGGGATGTTGCTCAGTGGTTAAGTGCCCCTGGGTTCAATCTTTGGTACCCACCCACCTTGCCCCCCCCCAAAAAAAAAGAGGAGGAAGAAGGAAAAAAAAAGAAAAAAAGGGGCTGGGATTGTGGCTCAGTGGTAGAATGCTCGCCTAGCACGGGCGGGACCTGGGTTTGATCCTCAGCACCACATAAAAATAAAGGCATTGTGTTGTGTTCATCTACACCTAAAAAAATAAAATAAAAAACCCAATTCATTATTTTGAAAATGGGAAAGAATTGAGCACCGATTTCCCCTTTCTTCTTCTTTTTCTTTCTTTTTTTGGTACTGGGGATTGAACCCAGCTGTGCTTAACCACTACCACTGAGCCACATCCCAGCCCTATTTTGTATTTTATTTAGAGACAGGGTCTCACTGAGTTGCTTAGGGTCTTGCTACATCGCTGAGATTGGCCTTTTTAAAATTTTTTTAATTTGTTCTAATTAGTTATGCATGACAGTAAAATGCATTTTGACACATCATACTCAAATGGAGTATAACTTCTCATTCTTCTAGTTGTCCATGATATAGAATCACACCAGTCTTGTAATCATATATGCACATAGAATAATGATGTCTGATTCATTCCACTGTCCTTCCTGTCCCACTCCCCTCACTTCACTCCCCTCTGTCTAATCCAAAGTACCTCTGTTCTTCCTTAGCTCCCCTCCTTTATTGTGAATTATTGTCCGTTTATCAGAGAAAACATTTGGCCTTTAGTTCTTTGGGATTGGCTTATTTTGCTTAGCATGATATTCTCCATATCCATCCATTTACCAGCAAATGCCATAATTTCATTCTTCTTTAAGGCTGAATAATATTTCATTGGGTTAGGATGTTTTCGTTATCCATTCATCTGTTGAAGGGCACGTAGGTTGGTTCCATAGTTCTTTTTTTCTTTTTTTAATTTTTTATTGTTGGCTGTTCAAAACATTACATAGTTCTTGATATATCATATTTCACAATTTGATTCAAGTGGGTTATGAGCTCCCATTTTTACCCCATATACAGATTGCAGAATCACATCAGTTACACATCCATTGATTTACATATTGCCATACTAGTGTCTGTTGTATTCTGCTGCCTTTCCTATCCTCTACTATCCCCCCTCCCCTCCCCTCCCCTCCCCTCCCCTCCCCTCTTCTCTATCTGCCCCCTCTACTGACATTCGTTTGTCCCCCTTATATTATTTTTCCCCTTCCCCTCACTTCCTCTTGTATGTACTTTTGTATAACTCTGAGGGTCTCCTTCCATTTCCATGCATTTTCCCTTCTCTCTCCCTTTCCCTCCCACCTCTCATCCCTGTTTAATGTTAATCTTCTTCTCATGCTCTTCGACCCTACTCTGTTTTTAGTTACTCTCCTTATATCAAAGAAGACATTTGGCATTTGTTTTTTAGGGATTGGCTAGCTTCACTGAGCATAATCTGCTCTAATGCCATCCATTTCCCTGCAAATTCTATGATTTTGTCATTTTTTAATGCAGAGTAATACTCCATTGTGTATAAATGCCACATTTTTTTCATCCATTCATCCATTGAAGGGCATCTAGGTTGGTTCCACAGTCTTGCTATTGTGAATTGTGCTGCTATGAACATCCATGTAGCAGTGTCCCTGTAGCATGCTCTTTTTAGGTCTTTAGGGAATAGACCAAGAAGGGGAATAGCTGGGTCAAATGGTGGCTCCATTCCCAGCTTTCCAAGAAATCTCCATACTGCTTTCCAAATTGGCTGCACCAATTTGCAGTCCCACCAGCAATGTACAAGTGTACCCTTTTCCCCACATCCTCGCCAGCACTTGTTGTTTGATTTCATAATGGCTGCCAATCTAACTGGAGTGAGATGGTATCTTAGGGTGGTTTTGATTTGCATTTCTCTGACTGCTAGAGATGGTGAGCATTTTTTCATGTACTTGTTGATTGATTGTATGTCCTCCTCTGAGAAGTGTCTGTTCAGGTCCTTGGCCCATTTGTTGATTGGGTTGTTTGTTCTCTTATTTTCTAATTTTTTGAGTTCTTTGTATACTCTGGATATTAGGGCTCTATCTGAACTGTGAGGAGTAAAGATTTGTTCCCAGGATGTAGGCTCTCTATTTACCTCTCTTATTGTATCTTATGCTGAGAAAAAACTTTTTAGTTTGAGTAAGTCCCATTTGTTGATTCTAGTTATTAACTTTTGTGCTATGGGTGTCCTATTGAGGAATTTGGAGCCCGACCCCACAGTATGTAGATCATAGCCAACTTTTTCTTCTATCAGACGGCGTGTCTCTGATTTGATATCAAGCTCCTTGATCCATTTTGAATTAACTTTTGTGCATGGCGAGAGAAAGGGATTCAGTTTCATTTTGTTGCATATGGATTTCCAGTTTTCCCAGCACCATTTGTTGAAGATGCTATCCTTCCTCCATTGCATGCTTTTAGCCCCTTTATCAAATATAAGGTAGTTGTAGTTTTGTGGATTGGTTTCTGTGTCCTCTATTCTGTACCATTGGTCCACCCGCCTGTTTTGGTACCAGTACCATGCTGTTTTTGTTACTATTGCTCTGTAGTATAGTTTGAAGTCTGGTATCGCTATACCGCCTGATTCACACTTCCTGCTTAGAGTTGCTTTTGCTATTCTGGGTCTTTTATTTTTCCATATGAATTTCATGATTGCTTTCTCTATTTCTACAAGAAATGCCGTTGGGATTTTGATTGGCATTGCATTAAACCTATAGAGAACTTTGGGTAATATCGCCATTTTGATGATGTTAGTTCTGCCTATCCATGAACAGGGTATATTTTTCCATCTTCTAAGATCTTCTTCTATTTCTCTCTTTATGGTTCTGTAGTTTTCATTGTATAAGTCTTTCACCTCTTTTGTTAGGTTTATTCCCAAGTATTTTATTTTTTTTTTTTTGAGGATATTGTGAATGGAGTAGTTGTCCTCATTTCCATTTCAGAGGATTTGTCGCTGATATACAGGAATGCCTTTGATTTGTGCGTGTTGATTTTATATCCTGCCACTTTGCTGAATTCATTTATTAGCTCTAATAGTTTCTTTGTAGACCCTTTTGGGTCTGCTAGGTATAGAATCATGTCATCTGCAAATAGTGATAATTTAAGTTCTTCTTTTCCTATTTTGATGCCTTTAATTTCTTTCGTCTGTCTAATTGCTCTGGCCAGTGTTTCGAGAACTATGTTGAACAGAAGTGGTGAGAGAGGGCATCCCTGTCTTGTTCCAGATTTTAGAGGGAATGCCTTCAATTTTTCTCCATTCAGAATGATGCTAGCCTGAGGCTTAGCATAGATTGCTTTTACAATATTGAGGTATGTTCCTGTTATCCCTAGTTTTTCTAGAGTTTTGAACATAAAGGGATGCTGTACTTTGTCGAATGCTTTTTCCGCATCTATCGAGATGATCATATGGTTCTTATTTTTAAGTCTATTGATGTGGTGAATAACATTTATTGATTTTCGTATATTGAACCAGCCTTGCATCCCAGGGATGAATCCTACTTGATCATGGTGCACAATTTTTTTGATAAGTTTTTGTATCCGAGTGGCCAGAATTTTATTGAGGATTTTTGCATCTAGGTTCATTAGAGATATTGGTCTGTAGTTTTCTTTCTTTGAAGTGTCTTTGTCTGGTTTAGGTATCAGGGTGATGTTGGCCTCCTAGAATGAATTTGGAAGTTCTCCCTCTTTTTCTATTTCCCGAAGTAGCTTGAAAAGTATTGGTATTAGTTCCTCTTTAAAGGTTTTGTAAAACTCTGCTGTATACCCATCCGGTCCTGGGCTTTTCTTAGTTGGTAGTCTTTTGATGGTTTCTTCTATTTCCTCAATTGATATTGGTCTGTTTAGGTTGTCTATATCCTCCTGACTCAATCTGGGCAGATCATATGACTTAAGAAATTTATCTATGCCTTCACTATCTTCTAATTTATTGGAGTATAAGGATTCAAAATAGTTTTTGATTATCTTCTGTATTTCTGAAGTGTCTGTTGTGATATTGCCTCTTTCATCCTGTATGTTAGTAATTTGAGTTCTCTCTCTTCTTCTCTTCGCTAGCATCGCTAAGGGTCTGTTGATTTTGTTTATTTTTTCAAAGAACCAACTTTTAGTTTTGCCAATTTTTTCAATTGTTTCTTTTGTTTCATTTCATTAATTTCAGCTCTGATTTTAATTATTTCTTGCCTTCTACTTCTTTTGCTGTTGTTTTGCTCTTCTTTTTCTAGGATATTGAGATGAAGTATGAGATCATTTATTTGTTGGTTTTTTTCTTTTTTTAAGGAATGAACTCCAAGCAATGAATTTTCCTCTTAGAACTGCTTTCAATGTGTCCCATAGATTCCGATATGTTGTGTCTGTGTTTTCATTTATCTCTAAGAATTTTTTAATTTCCTCCTTGATGTCTTCTATAACCCATTGATCATTCAGTAACCTATTGTTCATTCTCCAAGTGATGTATTCTTTTTCCTTCCTTCTTTTATCGTTGATTTTCAGTTCCATTCCATTATGATCAGATAGGATGCATGGTATTATCTCTACTCCTTTATATTGTCTAAGAGTTGCCCTGTGACATAATATATGATCTATTTTTGAGAAGGATCCATGTGCTGCTGAGAAAAAAGTGTAACTGCTTGATGTTGGGTGGTATATTCTATATATGTCAATTAAGTCTAGGTTATTAATTATGTTATTGAGTTCTATAGTTTCCTTATTCAACTTTTGTTTGGAAGATCTGTCCAGTGGTGATAGAGGTGTGTTGAAGTCTCCCATTATTATTGTATGGTGGTCTATTAGACTCTTGAACTTGAGAAGAGTTTGTTAGATGAACATAGCTGCACCATTGTTTGGGGCATATATATTTATGATTGTTATGTCTTGTTGGTGTATGGTTCCCTTGAGCAGTATGTAGTGTCCCTCTTTATCCCTTTTGATTAACTTTGGCTTGAAATCTATTTTATTTGATATGAGTATGGATACTCCTGCTTGTTTCCGAAGTCCATATGAGTGATATGATTTTTCCCAACCTTTCACCTTCAGCCTATGTATGTCTTTTCCTATCAAATGCGTCTCCTGTAGGCAGCATATTGTTGGGTCTTGTTTTGTGATCCATTCTACTAGCCTGTGTCTCTTGATTGGTGAGTTTAAGCCATTAACATTTAGGGTTATTATTGAGATATGGGTTGTTCTTCCAGCCATATTTGTTTATTTATGTTACTAAACATGGTTTGTTTTCCTCTTTGATTATTTCCCCCCCTGTAGTGTCCTACCTCCCACTATTGGTTTTCATTGTTATTTTCCATTTCCTCTTCCTGTAATGTTTTGCCAAGGATGTTTTGAAGAGATGGTTTTCTAGCTGCAAATTCTTTTAACTTTTGTTTATCGTGGAAGGTTTTAATTTCATCTTCCATCCTGAAGCTTAATTTCGCTGGAAACACAATTCTTGGTTGGAACCCATTTTCTTTCAGTGTTTGAAATACGTTATTCCAGGATCTTCTAGCTTTCAGAGTCTGTGTTGAAAGATCAGCTGTTATCCTGATTGGCTTACCCCTAAATGTGATCTGCTTCCTTTCTCTTGTAGCTTTCAAAATTCTCTCCTTATTCTGTATGTTGGGCATCTTCATTATAATGTGTCTAGGTGTGGGTCTCTTATGATTTTGCACATTCGGCGTCCTGTAGGCTTCTAGGATTTGGGGTTCTGTCTCATTCTTTATTTCATTGAATAGATTGCTCATTCCTTTGGTTTGAAACTCTGTCCCTTCCTGTATCCCAATGACTCTTAAATTTGGTCTCTTGATGTTATCCCATATTTCTTGGATGTTCTGCTCATGGTTTCTTAACAGTCTTGCTGAGCTGTCTATGTTCTTTTCAAGTTGAAATACTTTATCTTCATTGTCTGATGTTCCGTCTTCTAAGTGTTCTACTCTGCTGGTAGTATTCTCAATTGAGTTTTTAAGTTGGCTTATTGCTTCCTGCATTTCTAGGATTTCTGTTTGTTTTTTATAACCTCTATTTCCCTGTATAGTTGATCTTTTGCTTCTTGGATTTGTTTATGTAATTCATTGTTGAAGTGATCTTTCATTGTCTGATTTTGCTGTCTGATGTCTTCCTTGAGACTCCAGATCATCTGAAGCATGTATATCCTGAATTCTTTATCTGACATTCCATCTGCTGCAGCTATTACCTCTTCTAACGTTGAGTTGACCTGCAATGCTTGTGGTCCTTTCTTTCCTTGTCTCTTCATACTGTTCGCGTTCCTTTCTACTTGGTGAAACTGTTGTGCTATTGAATTTTCCCCCTATATATTTATATTGGTCTTGTATAGTTGGAAAGTCTCCCTCGCAGGCGTGGGCAGCGGCTCTGCCCCTCCTCCAATTGGGGCAATGTGCCTACCACGCTGGCAGGCCGCTGGGCCTGCTCTGCCGGTCGGTAGCAGGTCCGCCGACCTTGCAGGCGCAGGCAGCGGCACTGCCCCTCTGCAGGCCTCTGGGGCTGTACTTCCAGTGGGTCGCAGGTCCGCCTACCTTGCAGGCGCAGGGGGGGGGCGGCTCTACCCTTCCTCAGGCCACTGGGCCTGTTCTGTCTGTCGGTTGCAGGTCTGGCCTGTTCTGATGGTGGTCACAGTTCCGTCTACCTTGTAGGCGCGGGGGGGAGGGGGCGGCTCTGCCTCTCAGCAGGCCGCTGCTCCTCTTCTGCAGGTGGGTCGCAGGCCCGCCTACCTTGCAGGAGTGATTGGAAGCTCTGCCCCTCTGTGGGCCACTGGGCCTTTTCTGTCAGTGGTCACAGTTCCACCTACCTGGCAGGCGCGGGGGTGGTGGGTGGCTCTGCCCCTCAGCAGGCCGCTGGGCCTGCTCTGTGCGTGGTCACAGTTCCCTCTACCTTGCCGGTGCAGGGGGAGGGGGCGGCTCAGCCTCTCAGCAGGCCGCTGCTCCTCTTCTGCTGGTGGGTCGCAGGCCCGCCTACCTTGCAGGAGTGATTGGAAGCTCTGTCCCACCGCGGGCCACTGGGCCTTTTCTGTCGGTGGTCACCGTTCCACCTACCTGGCAGGCGCGGGATGTGGGGGGCGGCTCTGTCCCTCAGCAGGCCGCTGGGCCTGCTCTGTGCGTGGTCACAGTTCCCTCTCTATAGACGTTGTTTTAAAAGTTTGTTTATTTTTTAATTGTTTCCATCAGCAAAAGTGTTTTACCAAATGGGTGTAGACATTACTTTGTGGAACTTCATTTACCTTTTCATTGGAGTATTTGATTTTTTTAAAACTTGGAATATTTTCAATGATTAGCAAAGTAAAAGTGGTAGTAGTATTTTCTACTAATACTTGCCATTTTTTTTCATTACACACTGGGTCCACTTTGGGGCCACTTCTTCTTAAGTGGTTACTTTGGAGGATGTAAAAGATAAAGTTTGTTAGGAATCCATAGAAGATGAAAAGAAGTCATACTAATGTATTGACACTCTAGTGTGATAAGGCAGAAGGAGGGCATTCCTAATGCTTATTAATTAATGAAAAGAATATATACAATGGCTTGTTTTAAAAGAAGGGGTTCTTTGAGGGATAAATTAGACTATCTCTGTTTTTAATGGTTTTCAGAGGTATGGTGATTTTCAAAACAACACTGATTTCACCAAGTAAGTATTATCTTGTGAACAGACTCACTTGGTAGAAACTTGCTTGCATGACAATCTATGGTCTGATTTAAATGGATATCCTCCTAAAAAATATAAATTTTGAAAAAACAAATTTAATGCTATTAATTTTCTTTCCTGTAATAACATTCTCTGAACTATAGAGAAAAATAATATTGTAATTCATCACAATAACAGTATTTTTTTAAGAGAGAGAGAGAGAGAGAGAGAATTTTTTAATATTTATTTTTAGTTTTCGGTGGACACAACATCTTTATTTTATTTTTATGTTGTGCTGAGGATGGAACCCAGCCTCCCGCACATGCCAGGCGAACGCGCTACCGCTTGAGCCACATTCCCAGCCCCATTAACAGTATTTTTAAGGGAAGATAAAAGCTTCTTTTCTCCCCACACTGTTTTTCCCTTTTTGTTAATATGACTTCTTCAGAGACCACTCATACAATGAAAATGCAATAATGTCTCTGCTATATCTGTATACCAGCATGTGACTCCAAGATTCTTAAACCTGTGACAATTAGAAATTTAAGTAATTCATGACTATATATCATGTGACTATGTACAAATTACTCAAAACACAGAGAGTGAAAGAGAGCAAAAGAGAGAGTTCAATTGATTATCAAGCATGAATAGCTTGGCAAAATATTATTTTCATTTAAATTTTACCTTTGTTGTATAGCGGCAGTATTGGGGAATTTAGGAAATCATAGAAATTTGTTCATATTAATACACTCCAGGGAGAAACAACATTTAGTCTGTAACAATTTGTCGTTCTCTCTGGGATCCAGAGATGAGGAAGCAAAAATGTATTAGACTACTGAGGCAGAAGGAACTTACAGAATCACACAAGTCACAGGAAGAGAAACATTGGGGACTCAAAGAGAAACATCCCCTTTTACTTTCAATAATGCCTTGTCACTTCCCATTGTAACCTGATTCTTGTGAGATTTTTTATTTTGAATTTTCCACAATTAATCAATTAAAAATACAAATAAGGGGCTGGGGTTGTGGCTCAGCAATAGAGCACTCGCCTAGCATGTGTGAGGCCCTGGGTTCAATCAGTACCACATAAAAATAAATAAAATAAAAGTTATTGTGTTCAACTACAACTTTTAGTTAAAATCTAAAATATTAAAAAAAAATATATAAGTAAAATGCATAGTGTCAACAATAGTAATTTGACAAAGGGAAATCTGTAAGCCAGTACATAGAGTAATCTTCAAAACATGCAAATGAGAAACTTTACAATACATTTTTTTCTTAGAATGTTAGGAGTAAAATTTTGTTGAGGACAAGATCTCTGTACTATCAGACAGTCGAGGCCATCTATTAATTATTCCCAACATACTTGTCTGTCTTCAGGCTGCTATAATAAATTGCCATAATCCAGGTCGCTTGAACAATGAATCCTGATTTCTCATATAATAGGGGTTGGCAAGCCCAAGGCAAAAAGCACCAGCAGATGTGGTGTCTGGTGAGGGCTCTCTTTCTGTTTGCAGAGAGCTATTTTCCCCTTGTATCCTCACATTTAAGGCCGGAAGAAAGATGGTACAAACAAATTCTCTCTCTCTTTTCTCCCTTGGTAGTGGTGATTGAATCCAGGGGTGCTCTATTGCTGAGGTACGCACCCAGGCCTTTTTAAATTTCATTTTGAGACAGGGTCTTGGTAAGTTAGCCAGGCTGACCCTAAATTTGTGATTCTCTTACCTTAGCCTCCTGAGTTGCTGGGATTTCAGGTGTGTGCCACCAACCCCAGCTTTCATGACTCAATCATAGCCCAGAAGCCCCATCTCCAAACATCATGGAATCTTAAGTTTCAACATGTGAATTGCTGGAGAGGGCAAGGCATTCAGTCTTAACATTGCTTTATGTCATACAATTAAGTAAAATGACTTTTGCCATTGCTTCTTCTCCTTTGTTTTCCTTTTTCACTACCCAAGAACCACATTTTCCATTGCATTACTATCATTGTATATTTTCCTCTTATTCTTCGACAACTATTATGTGATTTGTTCTAGAACAACCTTCTCCATGAAGAATGCTAATGATTCAACATCAGGACATTTCAAACCTTTAATTCCCATGGTATTTATATTTGCTTCCAATGGTCCATTAATTGATAATACATTATCTTATCTTCTATTTTTTTTAAGTTGGTGTTGCCTTTCTGACACTGTGTGTATGTGTTGTAATTCCCTACAGATCCTACAATACATAAAATGATTATAGGTGGACTTGACATTATGAGTATAATATCCACACAGTGCTGGTTCCCATGTTAAGAGGATCAATGTGGAGAGAAATACAAATTTTAACTGATCTAATTAGCTAGCATTTAGTAATATTAGGCAAGTTTCTATAATTTTGGAGACATACTGAATAATATATTCTAAATCAACATGAAGGAATTGCATCAGATAAAGGGTTCCCAAACCAGATTAAAGATCTATAGCTCTCATGTGGATCTGAAACTGAATGTAAAACAAATCTGGAAAATTTTCATATCTAGATAGAGGATTCGAAATTACTGTATTTATTCATTCACAAAGGAAACCAATTATAACCTCTTATGAGGATTTTATTTTAATCATTTCTTTTTCTTTCTTAAACACAGAGATTCATTGTTTATTTTTAAATTTGATGGGAAATGAAAATGGCCTCCAGGTGAAAGCTACGTTGTTGGTTAACAAATACAAAAGGCCCAGTCAACATTAAAAGCACTTTATTTCTATAATCCTTGATTATTAATGGCATCAAGATTCTTTATGATGTTCAGTTTCTTTTCATGGCTTTGTCTACCTTTATTCCTTCTTTTCTTCTACCAAAAATACATATCATGCTTCAATTTTTAAATGTTTTTTGTCCTTATCATGAATGCAGTCGTGAAGAGTATAGCCAGAGAAAGGCAGGAGAGGGGTTTAACCAAGATTTAAAGGATATATTTGAAAGGGCAGTGCAAGAGAATTTGAGGCCCATAAAGCTTTCATTTCCTGTACTTCTATCAGAAAAATAAACCAAGTGATGCCCCAAAAGAAAAAGGTAGCTGCCATGAGCAAGTAAATTTGATTATAATGAAATCTGCGCAAATACTCAGACACACATAAAAGCTACAAAGCATGCCTTTCCCCTGACTAATTCCCTGATGAAAACGGGAATTTCCAGATTGTTTTTTTTTTTTTTTTTTTGCTAATTTACAAAAGATATAAGGGCTGTTTTCTGTTGGAGAAATTTATTAGTTACATCAGCAATCTAATACACAGCTAGAGGCAGTAGCACAAAGTGATGACTAAGAACATGAGCTCTGCAGTGCATACTCATTATGAATCCTGGCTCTGTCCCTTACCAGCTGTGCCACTTTGTACAAGGTACTTAATTTTCTTTTGCTTCAGTTTCCTCATCTATAAAATGAGAACAATATTAGGGCTTCTCACAGGAATGTAGTGAGAATTAGGTTATGTGCATATGCACATATAGTAAAGACACATTAATGTATGGTATAGAATAAATACTATTTTATATCAGTCTTAGTTATTATTATCAGTGGGATGGGAAAGTAACATTTTATATTATTATCTTTCTTATAGTGTTTGAATTTATTCCTTTATGAAGGCTTAATTTTGTTCATTTAACCAAAAACAAAACATTTTTATACTTAAACTCAATTATAAATATTTAAAAGCTTAGAAATTGCTTATTATTATAAATTTAAAGTTTTTGAAGGGAGTGATTTCCTTGCTTGAAGAAATAAACATAATCTTTCATAGTCCTAAATGCTTTAATATTTTATATATAATTTTAATCATGCCAAAATTTAGATATCAAAATGACATAACATATTATAACATATTATTCATTAATATACTTTAGCAATATGTAAAATTCTGAAACCTACAGTTAAATATTTTTTGAGATTTAACATTAAATTTGAGATGAGTTACAATTCAGATACCCCTAAAGGTAAATATTCTAGGAGAAATAGAAAGCAAATTATGGAACCATACAAATGTGTTATAATAACATTGATGAACATTAATAGTTTTCTGTAAAAATTACACTTCAATATTAATTACAAATAATTTTTGAAATTAAAATTTCTCAACATCCTATATTTTTATTAACATCATTGCTGAAATATTTTAAAGGCAGTCTTCTTTCCATTAATATGGTGTTCTCTCTTGAGAAAGAAAACAAAAACAAACCCACTTTTGAAAATGGATTGTGAAAAGAACATACAAGAGGAAATGAGGGGAAAGGGAAAAATAATACAAGGGGGAGAAATGAAGGTCAGTAGAGGGGGTAGAGAGAGAAGAGGGGAGGGGAGGGGAGGGGAGGGGGGATAGTAGAGGATACGAAAGGTAGCAGAACAGGACAGTCACTAGTATGGCAATATGTAAATCAATGGATGTGTAATTGATGTGATTCTGCAATCTGTATATGGGCTAAAAATGGGAGTTCATAACCCACTTGAAGCAAAGTGTGAAAGATGATATATCAAGAACTATGTAATGTTTTGAACAACCAACAATAAAAAAAATAAAAAAGAAAATAAAATAAAAAAAAAGAAAATGGATTGTGAATTGGAGTATACTGAATCAAAGTTTGCATTGTATATTTTGTTACATCATGTAGTAATTAGGTGTGTTTTATTAAATGATAATTATTTTTATTGTAATGCAGAAATATGATCATCCAAATAAATACAATAGCAGTTTTTAATTTCATCATTTGAGTTCTCAAAGAAAGCAGTGAAAAGGCTCCCAAATAAAAGACTACCTTAAGTACTTACAGTGCCCAATTTTCATAATTTCCTCCCAATTAGATGTAAAGAGCGATTAATTGAAGGGTTTATTAAGAAACAATTTGCAAAGTATGCAAGTGGACTTAGTCATCTAGTTAAGTACACAAATACTTTTCCAATGTACAGCAGCCATGGGTACAAATTGTCCCTCAAACGAAGGCAATTCATTTCCACACAGAAAGATTAATATGTTGGAGAGGAAAAGTACCCACTAGTATTGCATGATTTCTAGTTCCAGAAATTCACATTAGAGTTATAACCAGCAATCAAATCTTACCACACCCTCCCATCATCTTCGGCTGATACTCATTGAGTAATATGTTCAGAACATTGTAATCCTAAACTTTTGTTTTCTATGGTATTGAAATTCCCAGATTGAAGCCAATTTTTCAGATCTTAATTAATTTTAGAATTTACTATGCTTATTATCAAAGTTTCCTCTTGGTCAAAAGAAGGAGTGAGCTCATATGTAAATAATGAAAATTTTATGTATTCAGTGAAAAACACTGGACCTTCTAAACACTATGTCCAGAAGTACTTTTCCTTTTCATTGCATTCAATTTTATCTTTGAACTAACATTCCATAAATTATAATAATTAAAAGAAAAGTTGGCAAGAATCCTAATTTATTTGGGTTGCATCTTTGGGAAAAGGGACCTATAGAGTTGAAATGATTTTCTTAGAAGAATTAGAAAAAATAGGAAAACCAACTTCCCAATTATAAATAATATAAGTTTATCTTAAATTTCTAGAAATTCTAAAAAAATGCAATTTAGAGAAACAAATTGAAATTTTCATAAAAGAATGTTTCTTCATATTCTTTATAAAAGATTTACATAAAATTCCAATTTTAGCAAATCAAGGGTACCATATATGAAGCACCACCAGCCTGATTATAACTTCTTAAAGGAAGAGTGAGCAATGTTCCCCTGGCTCTTATCAAAAGATATATGTGCTATAGGGCTGCAATACTGAGAACAGCTGTTAGCTACCACCGTGCTTAAATTGGCTGAAATAGTTCTGAAATACTTCTGAAATAGTTGTCCATAGTAATAGGAAATTCATGGTCATTTTACGTTTAGAGGAGCTTTAGTTCCAGCCTATCAAAGCTTGTTCTTTCCTGGAGGAAGCTCAGAATTACACTGTTTCCACATGTGCAGAGCATGTTGTGCTTCTCAATCATCTAACTGCACTAATGCCGGAGTTAGGGACATCACAATGAGATCACTGTTTGTGAGCATTTTATCCAGCCCTGTGTATTTTCCAGCAGGGCAGGGGAGGGAGAGCAACCAGAAACAAAAGTGCCTTGCACAGTCACAGCGTTAGAGTCCATTTTTCAGCCTACGTAAAAACTGTTAGTGGGACCATGAACAAGTAACTCTTTTTGTTTTTACTTTCTTAACCAGCTTGACTTATTAGAAAAGAAAGGTCTCTGAAATTTCCTAAAATAAAGGCCTCCTTGCTGATTTTTTGTAGTTATAGTTTCCTATAAATCTTTATGGAGGGGAATTCAATTCATGGAATAGCATGAAATACAATTTTTATGATAAGATACTAATATTAGTCAAATTTTACTAAAAAGTACCCTGTATTTCCAAAAAGATTTTGAGGCTACTTGTAGCTTTTTTCTCATTTAAAAGATTTTTATTTCAAGTGTTAAAGCACAATAAATCATAAATTTTTTTTGCAGTCTTTCTAGACTATTTGAATATGAGATATAATAGCTATTGTGTAAGAAAAAATATTGAGTTGTTTTAAAAGTATCTAAATACAAAGTAATAAAAATAATGGTTTATTCTGAGTTGGGGGATTTTTTGTTATAATTGCTACACTGTTTTTTTTCCTATTCATAATTTATAAAAACCCCAGGGAAAATAATGTTATAAAATCTGTCTTGGAGTACAAATAAACACTGATTATTCTTCCAACATTATTTTAGAGGTAATAATATTTTATTTTGGTGGTGGTTAAAATTTTCTCTAGAAGAACAAATTCTTCTTATAGTAATCGAACTTCATCAAATGGAATGGGCAGGGGAAACACAAGGTGTATTTGCTATTTTTTTTCCTATCATCAGCTCTAGATGCTTGTGGATGAACATAGGATATAAACTGGATGAACAGCAATAACTCACATTTTCACTAGACTAATTGAATTTGGGTCGAAAAAAATGACCTTGGAAAATCAATTACAAGGTTGACAAAAAAGATTTCCTATCCATCAAAATTATTTTCAGCACAAGTTTTATGAGATATGCCCAGTATCTGCTCATTTGTCTTTAATGTGAGTTTTGAAACTTAATAGATAAATCAAACTCAGAAATATTATTAATAAGAAAATTTAAAGAAATTTATAGTGAAGCAAAAAAAGATAATAATGACGAGAATTTATGTTTCTAGGCCAGAGTGCAAAATTCTTATTTAATAAATTGCTGACAACATGTCATTTATCTAAATAGAGTAGCTCATTTGATTTAGTATTTTGTCTCCATGATAGCCCCATTCAGAAGGGGAGGGGTTAAGAATGATTTATGGCAATGATTTGGTGATCGTTTTAAAAAGTTCCAAATAATTTTATGGAGAGCAGAATATACTCATGGTAAGGCAGCCAATTCCACAGTGTTTAATATTTCTCTCAGGATTTCAAGTGTGTGGACTAATAGCACAAAGATTAATATGGAAAACAATATAGGAAACAGTTCTCCAGCCTTGGCAAGCTTCTTTCTATACTACTCCTATGCAGTTCTAATTAGGGGTCTGGACCATCTTGACTATAGACATTGATCTCCAGTGCACACATATTTTTGTCCCTCCTTAAAAATCATCTTCCAATTATTATCTTACTGATTCATATTTGGTTGTCCCTTCACATTTATTTTTTTGTACCAAAGTTTGAACCAAGAGGCATTAACCACTGAGAAGATTTCCCAGTCTTGTTTTTTTTTTTTTTTAATTTTTTAATTTTGAGAACGGGTCTTGCTAAGTTGCTTAAGGCCTCCATAAGTTGCTGTGACTGGCTTTGAACTTGTGATCCTCCTGCCTCAGCCTCCCAAACCTCTGGGATTATAGGCATGCACCAAAGTGCCTGGCCTCTTCACATTTATTTTGTGGCTAAATTTTGACTTCTCACCCATTCTTCTAATCTACATAATATAAAGGATGTTTTTTTTTTTTTTTCCTGTAAAACTCTTTATTTATGTGAGCACAGGACTGGGCTTAAAGTGAGTGGAACTCATAATATGTGTTGTGATTGAGTAATGGGTTTGGCCTGCCCAGCTGACTGTGCTTCTTCATGCTTCTAATAATTTCTACCTTGATTTTTTTCCCATTTTTTTAAATCTCATATTGGTGTCTTCCCACTTCTAGTCCTGAGGACTCTCAATTGGCTTTTGATTCCCTGAGGAGTGAAAACTCAAAACTTTGTTCTTGCAACTTTATGTCTTCAGAAGACAATGCCTAGCCTTCTGCCCAACTTTCTGTCTTACATATAAACTTTTGCCTTTGTCCTCATCTTGCTAAGAAACTCTTTGTGATATTCATTGAAATTAAACAACAATATAAATTCAATAACCTATAAATTAACTTTAAAAAGACCATGATTTTCTCTTTACAGTGTACTTGGATCGGAGAAAGAAGTACTTTGATCTGAAAAGATCTCTCACAAATACTTATTCTTGTCCTGGAGAGTACTTGGTTTTGTAAATGCAAAATATGGGACACAATTTTTAGTGTTTATAGCTCAAGTTATCAAAATAACACATGGATTAAGTCTTCTATTCTACACACATACTGTGTAGGTACAGGTCACTTTAAGCAAAATCTGTATTGAATCTTGCATCTAAAATCAGTTTTAGGGAATTTACTGAGAAGGCTGGGTAAACGTCCAGTGTATATTCACTGTGCCATTTACAGCGCAAGTCCAGGCTACTTCACAAATTCAAAGCCCTAATCTGCTATAGGTCTAATGATACAATATCACTATCTATCACAGAGGTTTGCTGCATAGTTCAACCTGTTGCATGTATCAGTCACTCTGTTTAATCTGCCACAGGGAACAACTGGGCAACCTACCATGTACTCCTTTCATATAGTGAAACCTGGCATGGAGAAAAACTTGCTATAAATGCCCACAAGAAAGTAATTGCTATATTATATGATTATGTTAGATTTAACATGTAACATCATATTACATGTTCCATGGAAAAGGGTTTGGTTTTCCTGCAAGGTCACTATTTAAATAACTGTTCAATTCATTCTACCTCTTTCTTTTTTTTTTTTTTTCCAGTGCTGGGAATTGAACCCAGAGCCTTGAGTGTTATAGGCAAGTAGTCTACCACTGAGCTACACCCACAGCACCACCAATTCATTTCAAAACTATTAAATATTTGCTTAACACATGCCAGGCATTGCACTAGATATTGTGCCTATAAATAAGATACCATTTCTGTCCTCCAAACCTCACAGATTGGTCGGTATGACACAGATGGAAAGCAAAATTTATTTTCACAATAGTAGAGTATTTCTGTAATCGAGCTGCTCAGGGTATAGAAATACTCTATTTTAATAGAGTTATTTTCAGTAATAAAAGTAAATCCAGAAATGGCTTATAAGCTCATCATGACTGACTCATTCAGTGTTCCAGAAATGATCCTCTAGGACTTTGATTCACTACGATTATGTTCACAAAAGAATAATGCAGACAACCAATATATATGAATTCATTAATTTATAAGAAGAAATTCAGTTATCTAAAGCTTAGGCAAACATATTTATTTTCCAGGCATGTTGTCTCCCTCAGACAAGCTGTAAGGTAAGCAACCTTATTAGAATACTGCTTTATAAGTAGAATATCAGAGCAAGGTACTGTCACAGTGTGGCTTTGATCTCTAGGAGAATCTGTGTTGTCCATTTCCCCAAAACTAGCAGACCAGAAATTGATGCAGTCCCACTAGGATAAGTCTTGAAAAGAGCATCTGTACTTGGCAAACACCATTTCATCAGGTTAACATGTATCTTTCCTCCATTGACTCAGCGTACTCTCATATCCAAAAGACTTTGGGAAAAATTTAAACAAAAATGACAAATTATATGTCACCAAGTTGTCTCACATTTTCTTAGCTGAACCTGGCTGTTTCTTAAGGATGCAACTTTCTTTTCACTTTTCTCCTTTGAACCTGTTTCTATATTGGTCAGGAGATAGGACTATGTCTTTTCTCCCTTTCTGTTGCAGCTCTATAATTATTACATAAATATCACATATAGGATGATTTTTATTAAAATATTATCCTACATCAAGACTCACACCATTCATTATGTTTAATTATCTTTTACCTCTTCTTTTTTTCCCTCTTGATCTCTAAGTCATTTCTCCAAATTCATTGGAGAATTTGGCAGAGTTTAATGCTTTTGTCTTTGCCCAAACTTCTTCTTCACTATTTCCACCAGGACATTTTATCTTCTCCATCAGGAAGAAATTCCAGCATAGTGACTCTTCCAATCTGGATTCATTATCATTTTCTGACTTTATTTTCTACCTTGTTGGTGACTCCAAGATTCGTTGTTTTAATAACTATCTTCTTGAGTTTTAATAAGACAGGCATTTTCTTTGTTTTATACACAGGTATTTATAGTGCCTGTAATGGGACTCTTTATAAAAAGTAAAAATTCAGTAAATGATTGTTAAATGAATGGAGACCCCATTGTTAAACGGATGCCTACTTTGTGTCTTTGTGATGCATCCATTTAGAAAGGCATAGATATCTGCTTCTTTCATACTTGTTTTTCAGCATCTTAGTGATTCAGGAGAGAAACTCAAAGAAGAACATCATTCTTAAGTAATGATCATCAATCCTGCTCAGTCTCAGCATGATCTAACAGTTTTCTGTATTTAAAATAAAATTGTTCTAACATTTGTCATATTCTTATCAAAACTTTAACCAAGCTAATTTTCCACAAGTATGTACCATCTTAGCAGAAGACAGCAATTCTCACTTCCTAGAGAAAATACGAGTGTTTGGGTAAGAAATTTCAATATCCGGCCACTAGACCTACAAAAATATACGTAGATACACTCATCCTTGTACTTGAGTTTTTTGTTCTTCTTCATCACTCTTTTCATCATCTACACTATTGATTTCCTTCACTTATGACTTCTAAGGAAACTTACACTTGAATTATCCCTTCTTTCCTCTCTCATTGTACAAAAAGCAATAAATAAATAAATCCTCTTTCCACTTGCTTTTTGACTTCCCTGTACTACCTTGAAAGAGTTTCCTATCCACTCTTTTACCCTTTCTCCATGACTCTCTCACTGCTCAACTATTTCTAATTGATTATCTACAACAAAAGAGCCCTGGGTAAGATCAATGGTAATTTTTTGCTATCAAATTCAAAGGGAATTTTTAGCCCTCATTTGATCTGTCAGTAGTATTGATCCTCTTCATTATTGCCTCTTTCCTGAAACACTATTTCCCCAAAGTTTTTGTAATACTATAATTTTCACAATTTTGTGCCGTCTTTCCCTTTTGTTAACTTGCCATCCTCTGTCACGACCTTCAGAAATTTCACTCCTCAACAGTAAGCCATGGATTACTTTGGCACTTGTACATGAAGTCTGGCACTCTTTTTTTATGTTTGGAAGTGGGTAATACTTTACAAGTTACAAAATATCATTTTCCTTCCATGCCTAGTTTCCTGGCAGGTTTTTGGGACTGAGTGTGGTAACAGGGAAAAAGCATGTGACCAAATTCAGATAATCAGAAACTTTCACTTGAGACTTTGAATAGAAAGCACATTCTCTATTAAGAACATAAGACTTACAATACCCGATACAAGATTTAATACAAAATAAACCTAACTTTAGGAGGTAAAACCATAAACCTCTTTGTGGAGAGTATAGAGGAAATTTTTATGTTGTTGGATTTGGTGAACATTTCTTAAATGTAATCCTAAAATCAAAGCAAGAAAATATAGATAAATTGGACATCTTCATCAATTTTCAAAAAATTATGTGCATTAAAGGGCATTATTAAGAAAGTAAAAAGACAACTCACACAATATGATCAAATATTTGTAAATTGTATATCTAATGTGGGTATAATACCTATAACATACAAAATACTTTAAAATCACAGCAAAGAAAAGGCAACTTGCTTAAAAGATGGGGAAATGGATGTAAATGAGACACTAGAACTGAGCTTCCTATCATTCATACTCTCACAGAAACATCAATTTAAGCAACTATCCATGCACAAAATATCTTTACAGAAGCTAGAAAAGGAATTCAGGTGAGAGAGTATAGCACCAGGGTATAGCAGAGAAACAAGAAAAATGCCTTGAAAAGGTTTAGGAAGGACAGTTTCACATGACCATATTGCCTCCCCCACAAGCCTGAGCAGACAGCTTTGAGAGAATTCTCCACGTTGGGGAAGAAGAGTGAAATGAGTCTCATCCCAGTGAATCCTGGCATAAGCTAGTTCTGGATGGCTCCAGGTTCCAGACATAGAATTTAGGTCTGCGCAGACTCTAAGACTAAGTAGACCCCTATAGCCCTACATTCTAATATATTCTGGGTCCAGGATAAGCCTCGTGACCCCACACTCCAGCAGACTCAGGGTCTAATCTCACCCAAATAGGACCTATTTCTGGGCTCTAAGACCTGTCCTCAGACTTAAATTCCAGGCCAGTTCCAGAAGAGGCAGCACCTAGCTTTACCTCACAGAACTACCTTCAAGGCCAACAAAAGATTTAGGACAACACTCATCCTCCAAGGCTGAATGCCCTGCAGATAGACGCTCCCAGCCTGCCCCATGTAGCAGTTCAGTCCATATGGCTCCAGATTTCAGACCAGCCCCTGTGGGTTCAGCTTCCAGACTTGTACCCACAGACCCATGTTCCAGACTTACCCCTATAGCCCCAGGCTCCAGCGTACCCAGAGTCCATGCACATCTTAGTAGACTCTAGCACTATGCCCAGCTCTGTGAAACCAGGGTCCAAGACTGTCCCTAAGGACTCAGAGTCCAAGCCTTATCCCAGATTCACCCAGGCAGATCCAAGCTTCATGCCCACCTAATTGTACCAGTAGCCCTGGCCCAATACTGTGGACTTAAGCATTAGGTTGGACCCTATGGATCCAGGTGTCAGGCCCACCCAAACTGTATCAAGCACTAGAATAGCCTGACTGAGGAATACAACAAAAAGCTTGTCCATTGACCCCACCAGATGTCCTATAAATGATTTATAGACAGGCTGATTAGTGAGAGCTGATTTTCCTGCTGATGCTAGTCTGTTAAGACTAGAAAAAGTATTTACTTCTTCACATGCATGAATACCAATGCACAACATCAAAGGAGTGAAATATAGTATAAATTACTGATGTTAAAGAAGTGGAGATCTGCAAATTTGTTGCCAAAAACTTCAAAGTATTCATTCACCAGTCACTTATAAATTGTTTTGAGTCTCAGACTGTCAGAGTCTCATCATGCTTCTGCTCAAGGGACCTTTATTTTATTTATTAATTGTCCTAAAGGGACCTTTATTTTATTTATTAATGGTCCTAACCAACAAGAGGGGTGATACTGCCAATTTAGATATACCCCAAAGAATGCTAAAATATGCTTTTTTTAAGTAACAAGGTAAAAGTACAATAAAATATTTTGAGAAAGAATAAGTGTGTGTTTATTCTGTTTCTATAAAGACTTTTCCTTTCTTTAGATTCTACATATAAGTGAGATAATATATTTGTCTTTCCATGTGTGTCTTATCACAAGGATAATGTTCTCCATGTCTATCCATGCTTCATCCAGTTGCAGGATTTTGTACACTTAAAGGCTGAAAAATAGCCATTTAGGTTACTTTCCTATCTTGGCTTTTGTGAACAGTGCTGTGATAAACATGGGACTACAGCTATCTTTACAAACTGATGTCATTTCCTTTAGGTATATGCATAGAAGAGGAATTGCCAGAGCATATACGAGTTCTATTTTAATTACTTCAGAAACTCCCCAAATACTTTCCATATTGGTTGCAAAACATACATTCCCACAAAAGGGTGTAAGGGTGCCTTTTATACAACCCTTTATACCATGTGTTATCTTTTGTCTTTTTGATAACAGCCACACAGGTTGAGGTGATATCTCCTTGTGGTTTTGACCTGCATTTTGTGATTATTAATTATGTTGTTCATCTTTCATACACAATGGCCAATTGTATGTCTTCCAAATTTTATGTTTATCCGAATGTCTATTTGTAACTTTTGCCCCTTTTTATATCAGGTTGTTTTTCTACTGTTGAGTTACAAAAGCTCTTTGTAAGCTTTAGGTAAGAACCCTTCATCATATATATAATATGCACACAGTTTATTTTTCCCAGCCCATTAGTTGCTATTCCAATTTTTTGCTTTCTTTGCTCTGCAGGTACTTTTTAGTTTGGTGCAGTCCAATTTATTTATTTTTGCATTAGTAGCCTGAGATTTTTGTGTGATAGCCAAAATATCATCCCCAAGTCCAATGTCCAAAAATTTCCTAGTGGTCCCTTCTGGAAGTCATATATTTTCAGGTCTTTCATTTAACTCTCCTTAATGTTATCAGTTGTTTCTTGCATATTGTATAATAATTCAGTTTCCTTCTTTTAAAAGTTTTCTAGCCTGTTTATTGAAGCAACATCCTTTCTTCATTGTGTCCTTCTGGTATCCTTGTCAAAAATTAGTTGACTATATGTGTTTGGAGTTATTGCTGAGCTCTCTATCAGGTTTCAGTAAAGATTTGATGCAATACCTATACAAATTCCCATAGCATTTTCCAAGAATAAAAAAGCAAAAACTAAATTAAATTTCTATAGAACCACAAAAGAATACTAAAAGCAATTCTGAGAATAAAATGTTGGAGACACTATACTTCTTGATTGAAAATTGTACTGCAAATCTACTGTAATTGATGTAGTATTGTATTGAAAGCGTCCTTTAGATATGCCTGTATGTGCAATTATTTTAGTGTAGAATTTCCATAGTCCTAAGGTCATTATCACTCCTCATTATGACTGTGTATATTTCTGTAGCAACACATTAAACATTAATGTTATAGTCAACTCTTTCAGGGAATTCTTACTTTTATTATATGCACATTCTTGGGGCCATTCCTTTGTCTACTTTGGCACTGCCAGTAGGTATTAGTTGAAGTGCTGGGAGAAAGAATCAAGTTTTCTGGGGAGAAAAATAATAGAAGAGTTAGTGAGATTTGATGAAAGTTTAAAAAAAATGAGTAGGAGTTTAGCATGTGGACTAGAGGGCAAAAACCTTCTAGCGGGGAATCGAATCTGCAAAGACAGAAAATGATAAAATATTAAGTTAGATCATGAGGTACGTGTGAAAGAGAAGCCAGCAACAGGCTGTACACAGAGCCAGAGATCCATCCACTTTCTTAACTCTTGATTTCATGCCTCCACCTGCACATGTAGAATAAGTTTTGATTTGGTTTTTTTATTAGCAAACACTTCTGATTTGCAACCTCCATGCACTTTATTTGACTTCTTGAATTTCATTCTGCCCTTAAGGAAGTTCATTTTTTTTCCTGCCACTCAATCAACATGACTGCCACATCTCAAGCAAGTAATAAGCTAGGGTAAGACAGTTGCCAGATAATGAATGGCCTAATAAATATAGAATTTATTTTATCCTTTTGGCCAACAGGGTTTCATTGAAGGGACTGGAAATGTAATATATTAAAGAAGTGAACTAATCAGCCTTGAGTGACTGAGTGGATGGCACTGGCATTGATTTCAATATACTTTGCTAACTATGTTAATAACAGCTAACTTTAATCCCAGGGGATTATTATTTTAAATTAAATAATTTGTAAGTTAAAGATCTGCTAAAAAGGTGAACACCAGCATGGATAAGAGAAGACTGCTTTAATCGACTTGTCATTCAAACAGTTAACAAGTGATAATACTTCACTGGTTGAAAAGAATTTTCACAAAAAGCTTTGGGACTCTTCATTTAATGTTATGACTCATCATGTGTCTATATTTTAGAATAGCAGAGTCCTATATCTTACTAAGGAGTTTTTACCAAAAAACATGAGCTATTTCTCTTAATTCCTGACAAGCTTCTTAGTTATTAGATCTCATCTTTAGCATCTAACCTATTTCTTTTACTGTGGATATATAGGAGTTGACTCATCCATGATTTGCCAAGTATAAAAAATCATGATCTGGTGCTTAAACAAGAAGAATTTAATTTTTTTGTCACTAAAATCTTGGTAGATGAAATATGCTTAATCATGAATGGTTGTTCTGTTATTCAGGTTTCTTCAAATAATTCATATTATTTTTCATTCTTCCTTCCTTCCTTTCTGTCTGTCATCTGTCTTCTTTCTTTCTAGGTACTGGGTTTTGAAAGGAGTACTTTTGGCATGCTAGGCAAGTGCTTAACAACTGACTCATATCCCCCGATCTTTTTAATTTACTTTTAAAATTTGACAGAAGTTCTTGCTAAGTTGCCCACACTGGCCTCAAACTTGTGATCCTGCTGCTTCATCCTCAGGAGGAACTGGGATTATATATGTGTGACATCATACTCAGTCTAAATATTTTCTTTTTTTGATTTTGATAGAATCAGCCTAGACCTTCTAGGCTCCACACTCAAACTCAAGGGGAGTCAGAGTTTGATATTCTGTGGAGGAGATCGATTTCATGGCAGACATCAACTAGTTTTGTTTCTCTTTTATTTTTCTGGACAACTGCGCTATAGCTGTTTTAAAAATGAGAAAGCACTACTCCATTTGGTTCCTTGACAGCCACTCATTTGAGTTTGTCATACAGTACAATTAACCACTGCCTAGCAATTAGAATAATGAAATTTTGATGATTATATTTTGATTAAAAAAGTAGAAAATTTTGAAAATTTTAATAAATTTGAAATATAGGAAGCATTTAATGGATTGAGCTAGACTCACATCAATGTGAAGTATAGATTTATCTATAATGAATGAATTCAGTTACATGATTCAGTCATTCACAAACCTATGAACTTTACAGTGTTGGGGAATTTGGGCACATTGTAGTGGGCCTCAGTGCTCCTTTAGCATGTGTTCCCTAGGAATTATGCACAGAGAAAATTAAGTATTTTTTTTGTCCTACAAACCTATGAAGGTGCTTTTGAATACTAATTAATTATTTTTAAAGTTTTCAGATATAAATGCTGCAACTATCCTATCTATAAACTAAGAAAAAAGTTGAGGAAAAACTAAAAGTAATTTGATACAAAAGAAGGTAGAACAACATAAAAACTATATCTAAAACTCTGAAAACTGGTAGAGACAGAAGATCTCAAAAAATAGATACATTTTGTTTTTGAAATGAAAAATATTGAGATTTGTCAGTCCTCCCTACATTAGTCTATAAGTGATATGTAACCAATATCAACAAATTCTCCAAAGTGTATTTTTCGTAATAAAATCATGACTTAAACCGACATCTATAGGAATAAATATAATTAAATCAATAGGGAAATAATAGAAAAAATAAAAATATGGGACCCAGCTCTATGCTGTGAAGTGTCCTAAATTGAAAAGCAGTTTTAAAGTGATGTTGGAATAGATTTCTGAACTATATCAGATTAAAATATAACGGAAATTTGATGTATTACAAAAGTGGCCTTTAAAATTAGTAAAGATAAATATAAATTTGGTCATTCAATAAATGGTAGTAAAAATTAAAAATGACATTTTATTTACTATTTATATCAAAATAAATAATAGATTCAATGCAAACTATAAAACTACATAACTATCTGTGAAAGTCCTGGATATACAATCTATAACTTTGAAGAGAGAAAGGTCTTTTTAATCATGAATTAAACATAAATTAAAATAAGGATGTACTTGATACCTTTTCAGTACTAAAAAAAAAATTCCTGAGGTAATTAATATAAAATAGGCTTATGTAGCTAACAGTTTTGGAGCTTTCACTGCTTGTACCAGCGGCCCCATGGCCTTGGGCCTCTGATGGGATGCCAAGTAGCAATGATGGTGAATGTGTGGCAAACAAAACCCCTTATATCAGGAGTTAGGGACAAAAAGCAGAGAGAAATAGACTGATGTCCCACAATCCCCTTCAAGAGCACACTCCCAGAGACCACACGGACCTCCTGCAAGGCCCTAACTCTCAAAGACTCCATAACCTCCCAGTAGTGCCACACTAGCGGCTGAACCTTTACACAGGGAACTTTTGAGAACACTTACCCAAACCATAGCAAAGGGTATATTTATATATATTTATATGTCTCAAAAAGAAGGTAGAAATTTCATAAATTAACACTTGCAACAATAGGTTAAAAAAGTAAAATCAAGTTTAAGATAATACTAAAAATGAAAATGAAATATGTGTTTAGAATTTCTTTTAATAATCAGGAAAAAAAAGTCATTCCCACTGACTGTTACCCTAACTAGTTTCACTGAGCTAGGAGCATGTTAGGATCTTAGCTGCCTCTTATATTCAGTGGGCTTGAAAGGACAGCATCTTTTCATTTTCTTTCCCCACTATAGTTAAAAAAAAATAACGGAGTTCTTCCACTATATAACACCATGCTTTCATGATCTTTTCTCCTGTTTCTGTGTGAGACCCCCTATATGCCATACTTGGTTTGAAGTCAGATCCTAAGTCTCCAACATAAACATAATGAGGATGTGCTTGTGTGGAACCGTTGAACTTCCTCACTGTAAGGTTTTACTCTTCTGGGTCATTGTGACCCAATCTCTGGCAGCACAAAAGCTGGAGAGCCAGTCAGCAATTAGAAAGGGACATCAGCATCTGTTGCTGATCAAGCAGAGGTTGAATGCCACTGCACTACTGAAGCCACACAAATCTCCTTGCTTGTCAACTTGTGCTTGCCCACCTATGCCTAAGAAGATTGATATGTGCTCTCTCATCTTTTAGACTTGCACACTAGATCTGATTTCTCTGTAGCAACTGTTGTAAAAAATACATTTAATATTGGATATTCGAGAAAACATTTTTTTATAATTTTTGAAATATTCCAAGTTCTTTATAATGCAATTATTAGAATTAATGTTTGCCCATGACCTGCTTTCTGATCTGTACTAAAGCACAGAGATTGCTTAATAAGATCTTTTGTGCATACATACAAATTCATTCCTACTAGCCTCACTTCTCCAAATCTGTTCCTTGCTTGTCAAAGGGATTAAATCCTGCTTATTGTGTATGTATCCGTGTGTCTTTACCAACAACTTTTTTCTTCTACTGGAGAGAGCAAGCGTAGTCCTGCTGGTTCAAACAGGTCTTACAATTAAAGTATCTCATCCAAACACTTTCATGCTTATTGTTTTTACTTAAGGAAAAAGTTAATCGAAGTGAATTTGAGGAATTTAGTTGTCTAAAATGCTCACTCTGATTTTGTACTTCTCAAAAAAAATAATTCATACCCATGAAATTAACAATTACAATTGTGAAAAGACCCCCTGTTTAATGCAGAAAAGTATTTGATTTGTATTTAATTTAAAAAATACAGATAGCACTTAATAACAGATATTTTTAGGTACTTTACAAATATTGAATTACTTAATTCTTTTAAATGACTATGAGGAAGGTATTATTAATGTTATTTTTATAGTTGAGTACACTGAGAAACAGAGAGGTAAGCATCTTGCCTGTAATAACCAAGCTTTTAATGGCTAGAACCAGGACTTAATCCTGAACAGCCTGACTTTACAATGAGCTTTAACTTTACCCTGTATTACAAGTATTCAAAAAAATTATTCTAAAAATTTGATATTGAGCCCAAGAAACCAGATTATAGCATTGTAACATATATGTTTTGTGATTTGTGTTGATTTCTGAGGATGAAAGGTATAAAAGACAAAGGTCATAGAAATAACCCATTCTATATTTATTAGGTTCTGTAAAATTACCTGTACTGGCCTCATTTATTTCTAAGACACCTGCAACATATACTGTGAACTTGTCACCTAACTATTTTGTTGTAAAACAGAGCATGGGTGCAGGCAACTGTCACCTTGAGAAAAATAGCAATATTATGCCCAGTCATGATTGTAATTGTTAATTTCATGGGTCAAGTTGGAGAGTATTTTGGGACGAGTTTAACTTTTAAGTCAGTTTACTTTGAATGAAACGGTATACTCCATAATGTGGGTGAAACTCATCCAGTTGATTAAAGGTCTGACTGGATTTAAAAAGCTTTTCTCCTCGAACAAGGAGGAACAAGGGGGAATTCTCAGGCATCCCCTCTTCAGACTTCTGTACCCTTAGTCTCCTGGGTCTGCCACCTGCTGGCTGAAACAATAAAGTTTGGATTCACCAGTTTTCATAATCTCATGAACCTTTTCCTTACAATACCTCTCTAATCTCTCTTTCCTCTTTTTACACACACACACACACACACACACACACACACAGTTCTCTTTTTTTTTTGAACCCGAATATGTTATGCTTATAACATTAGGATTTTTTTTTAAGTGTATCTAAAGATTATGCAATGTTATACTGGAAAGAGAATTACACTGGATTATACTGGGAAGAGAAAAACACACAAATAAATGTACCAATAACACTACTCTGGGTCTATGGATTTCTCTCTTTATTAAAGGATATAAGTGATAGTTTCTGAAGGTCAGCCAAGTGGTGTTCTAAATGGGAAGAGGAGCATGTGAAAATGATTTACAAATTTGAAGAAGCCAGTGGAATGGGAAGGGACATGCTAGAACAAACGGAGAACCGTGACTGAAGGAAAATATGAATTAGGTAGAAACCTAGGTGAGGGGATGCAGTTCACCCAGTCAGTGGTAGAAACACTCCTCCCTAGCATTGTGGGTTGTAGTAGAGTCTCTACAACATGCAGGGACATCTTGACTGAACTTCAACCAGAAAATAGACTATACCCCCATGTTCAGGTATGAGAGTAGGAAAGCAATGCTAGAGCTGAGAAAATGATGTGAAGCAAGAATTGTTAAAATCTGCTGATTCAAATGTGGGAAATGGAAGGTTGAAGATTCAAGAAATAATATTTCAATTATGAGTCAAATGAACACAGTTTGGAGTTTGAACTAAAAAATTCAGCTTTATTTTGAGGCTCCCGCACAATTTCCTGGAAACAAAAAGAACTATAAATGATTTTCTGGAATGCATAGAATGGTATAGTTGTACTTGAGGTAGACCATAACCCATTCTGCAATAATAAGTAGACTGTCAGATTTATTATTGTATAAGCGAAAAAATACTACTAGGAACAAACTGTTAGGTTTCCCAATTTCTTTTATGTTGACATTTCAAGTTCTAAACCACAGTATGCAAATATTAATTTTATACTTTCCTGACCAATATCTGTTTTCCTGTTTTAAATTTTGTTATGATAACTGGTTTGTTTTAGATTTACTGGATGGAAATACACTGCTACATTAATCTAAAAATGTACTAGACTTGACTTTTAAAGGGAAGTTCAAGTATGAAAAAATATGTAGTTGAAAGTTAATAGGAATAATAAATAGTAAATATTTTTTCCTAAATTATGAATGGATTTATTATTTACAGTTAAAGGCATATTTTGCCTTATTGCAATAGGAATAATCTAAGAAAAAGATGGAAGTCGGATTTCTTCCAGAGGTTTATTAGCAAGAATATAGTAAACAACAATAAATATATTCACATGACTTTTTGGTAATTATAGACTATTATTTTAGTTGGTTTTTTCATCACTGTGAGACAATGTAAAGGAAGAAAAGTTTATTTCAGCTCATGGTTTCAGAGACCTAGTCCATGATCAGTGGATTTCATAGCTTTAGATCCATAGTGAGGCAGAACATAATGGAGGAAGGATGTAGCAGAAGAAAGCTGCTTAAAATATGAAGGCTAAGAAGCAAAACACAAGACAGAGCTATGCTCACCAGGAACATAATATGAACCCAAAGGCACACCCCCCTACTTCTTCCAATCATACTCACCTGGCTATATTTACCATGCATTGAATTCATATCAGTGGATTAATCCACTGATTGGGTTACACCCCTCAAAATCTATTCATTTCACCTCTAAACTTTTATTGCATTGTCTCATACATGAGCTTTTGGGGACACCTCATATCTAAACCATAACAGATATTTTGGCATTAATGATGTTAAAATCTCTGTGGGCTTAGACCATAACTGTCAGGGAATAAGGTTGCCGCGTCCGGCTAACGGAGCCGAGTCCGGCGAGGGACGGCGGGGTTAAAAATACACAGGACACCAAGGTTCTTCATCCAGGAGGGAGCGTGTGTGCGCGCTTTATTGCCAAATTTGTTCCCCTTATATATCTTTTTAACAGCTGCGGGATATTACTCAAAAGTGAGGAGGGGAGAGTAATAACTGCGTCCTTGGGTTACCGTCACGTCACCGTCCCCTATCAGGAGGCTCGAACAGGTCAAGATGTTCCCGAGAGACACACATGCGCGAGGCAGATAAACAGGGAACCGCAAGCCCGCTTCACGGCCTTGTGAGCTGGCCACATTGACATGCATAACAAAGAACTGGGGGTTGAGTCCCCAGGGGCCAGGGCGGGCCTGCTACCAGCATAAGGTAACAGAAATCTCTTGTCATCAATATTTCAATTAAATAGCAGATCTAATTGTTTTTACAGCATTGCTAATTGTCACATTGTCTGTGCTCTTGCCTAGGATCCAAGACAGCATATAGATTTTTTCATCCTCTCAATCATTCTTTCTGCTTATAGATATGAAGTTGACATGAGGTTTAGCTCCAAGCTTGTATCTTGATGCAGACTATCATATGTGTGTGTTTAAATATGCATATGCTCTAGATTCAAACTGCCTCTATGCTGTTCTATAGCTGTGTTAACTTCAGTCTATTTCTTAATCTTAGTGCATTTCAGTTTCTCACCTGAACATAGTATTTATAAGGAGAAAAATCATAGTATTTATGAGATTTTTTTCTAAGATTAAAAGTATACGCTATTCTCAGAAAGCAGAGCTTGTAATAAGACTTAAAGAGCTTGTCTTTTATTTTGGTAATTCCAACCCAGAGTGAAAGATGAAAAGGACACAGAAATAACAAAAGTAAAATGATACAATGTTCTGTTAATCAGTCTGGAGACTATTTCTCAACAGGTTTTAGGGAAATGCAGAAGATTGCTCTTCATAAGTACACAGCAATTGCCTGGAAGGATTGGAATAAGAATCAGCTAGGGAAAAGAGTAAGGACAGGGAAGTAGAAAGGTGTCTTTGTGACTCTCCATCTCCTCTTTTTGTTGGTCAAGGTTCACCTCACCATACAGCTGGCTCTCTGGTGACTGTACTGTCATCTAGCCCTTGGTGTTTCCTCAAGAAATCTTGCAGAAAGAATCAGCTAAGTCTCAAATCAAAGAAGAAATCTAGTACAAGTAGTTCTCTGACCACAAGAGGAGGCCATCAGGGAAATCTGAGAAGGTGCCCACAATGCTTAACACACTGAATTAATATTTGTAAAGCACTTAGAAGAATATTAATGATGGTAAATAATAAGTGTGATAGATGTTATTACTCTGAGATTGCTGAGGAGATTGTAAAACAAGAATAAGCCTTGTGACAAAAGGATTCCTTTTGAATGTGTTTCTAATGAGATTCTAATTGCCCCAAGATTGCCTCTGATGTCATGGGTTAAACTGAGACATAATTACAATTCCTTTTAGCAGATTACAAACACAAAAAAATGACCTAGAAATGCTCAATTCCCCTAGGTCTTTTTCCCAACAAAGACAAAGAGTAGATGTATTAGAGTGATTTCAGATGAGGCTCACCTCTAATTTGGATGATGATCAAAACACCCACGAGTGCTAGCCACAGGAAGGAGTAAAATAATTCTGGCAGGACTTTGGAGTGAATGCCAGAACAATAAATGGGCAACAACATTTGACTTTCTCTCTGTGGGTCCCCATTGAGTAGCATCTCTTTATAGCTTTAAGGCTTGTGAGTTGCTGGAATGCATTACTGAAGAAGGCTGGAGTCATGGAATATGTCATGAAAGGACAAACAGCTATAACTTTGTGGGAGAAAGGCACAGAAAGTTTCTAGTTAATGGAGTTCTGCCCAGAAACACAAGGATGAACCAGATCAATGCCCTGACAGTGAGGATCATCTGGTAAAAGCTATGGGATGCTTCAAGAACAAAACAATAAAAGTACGGATGTAAAAACAAGAATTATCTCTCTCTATCTATGGCACCTTTCCTCTTTCACTACCCAGCACCCTGGGACTCAAGTAAAGAATTCCTCAAGGTTTTTTTTTTTTTTTTTTTTTTTAAATAGCAAACTACTGCAGTACAGTATTTTCAAAGGCATCAGAATCAGAATGTCAGATTCTCACTTCCGTAAATATGCAATCCAAGTTCAGATTCATTATATAAATCTAGAAACTGACATAACAACATTCCTTTTCTATAACTTTAGCTGTTTTTCCAAAAAAAGTTTTAAAATGTTGTTTTGTTTTATTCTAATTAATATCACTAAAATGGAAAGAGACCAAAAACATTGGGCCCGTTTGCATGTTAAGTGGGGTTCCCTACTTGAAATTTTTGCGTTGTCAAGGGATTAAACTGGCAGCTGTCAGACTGTTCTCATGCAGAGTACAGAACATGCACCTCCTTCTTCATGTCCAATGGAGATTTATGCCAGATGCCCAGAAGAAAGGACTGGATTTCAAAATCTTACAGTCAGAAAAGGGGGAGGGTGAGTTACAGAATAAAAAAAAAATGGATTGCTTCAGTGTCCTGAAGGGCTTGAGAGCCTAAAAGTGTGTGTTGTTAACATAAATTATCTAATACAAAAATGAAACTCCCATCCAATTAAAGATTCAGAAGCATCCTACAGTTGGAGTGGGGTTCATCCTGGTCACATTGTTTTCTTGACTTCAGAGAAATGTCAATTGGTCTTGAGCTGCTTGCTACAAAAACAGCAAACCCTTTCTTTCTTTTATTGATTTGCTGGAATAAACATAGATGAGATTATCAAGAAATATCGCTGCCCAAAGTTTGAGATCTGTGCTTTGAATAAATGAGTCCTATGTGTATGTTTGTGTTTTTAAAATCTGTGGATGATGTAATGGAAAACTGCTGTGAAATTTTTTTCCTCTTACTTTTTTTTTTTAGTCGAATGTAATATTGCTACTCACCCTATATCTGTCCTTTAGTAAACAGTAAGAGAATAAGATTTGTTTGTTTATGGATTTACATTTTGACTTTTCAAATCTATTTAAATAATTATTCATATCTGGATCAAATAAAAATAAATTGGATCCTAAAAAATTGAACATTTTTTACTAAGACTCTTGGGAATATTTTAACTTTACCCAGTTTCAATCTATTTTTGCTAAAATTATAAAACTTTTCACTACATTATCAGACTCTAAGATGAAAAAGTAAATAAACTGACTTTTAAAATATAAACAATTTGCTCTTTAAATATTTAAATTGACATCAGATTCCAGGAGTTGGTGTTGGGAATATAAGCTAGCTTGGATCTCCCACTCAATTCTGTCAATTATCTAAAAATTTACACAATTCCCTCTTTCCCTATTTATAATTATATTCCTTCAAATTCTTCTGTAGACTTTGTATCAATATTGGAAGCCCCAGCTAAACAGTACATTGTAGATGAATTTCCTCACAGAAAAAGCTGAAAAGTGTAGATCTAACAAGTTCTTAAATATTGCAGAAATGTATGACTACAGAGAAAATTAAAGCAATATTGAAAAGTAATGTTTAGTTGCTGAAAATATGGCAAAAATATTATTTGTACCAAAGGAGAGAATTGTGTGCTCGGTACTTTTAAGACAACTCTCTTGAGACATATATTCATAATCATATTTATATTATGTATAGACTCACTTTACATTTAAGTTGGAAAAATCCTACAAGGATATTTTCTGTAAAAGTTAGGTAATATCATTAATTCTACAAGTTAACTTCTATAAGTTTGTTTTTATTTTTGTTTACTTAACAGAAAAATTAAAAACAAACAAACAAACAAACATCCTTTTCAGATTTTACGCTGGATAATAATCCTAGGACAGTTTTAATCCCAGTATATAGGGGTATAGAATTTAAATGTCTAGATGATTTATGATAAAAATCAATGTATTCGACTTTATATTGATAGTTATATATACTATCTCATGTTCCTATTTGAAAATAATTAATTGTAATAGGAATGACCTTGTGAGTTGTTTTGGCCAATGAAATCTGAGTAGAAGTGTTAAAGAGCTGAGATGCAATTTACCTTCTCCCTCTCTGCAAGGTGCAAAATGGGTGACTAGATAAAGAGCCCTTTCTCAGTTTTCGGTGGGCATTTGATATCAACAGAAGAGAAACCCTTTCTTGTTTAAACCACCAAGATTTGGAGTTTGCTACCACAGCTTGATCCAGTCTATTTTGGTTCCTTCTCTGGGTTTCTCTCTCTCTCTCTCTCTCTCTCTCTCTCTCTCTCTCTCTCTCTCTCTCTCTCATTTTTCCCTCACTCAAGGACTTATGAAAGAACAGAATACAAAGTTGTCAACCTTCTCTTCTAAATTTAGTATGTAATATGAAGGCAGAAATCCATGGCTAATTTATCCCAGTGTGGAAAGACAATGGCTAACCCTTTTTGTAAAAAAGGGTTGTACGGCTTTCAATCTTTTCCTCAACATACCTTCCCTTATAACTTCTTCCTCTCTCTGGTCCCATGAGTACTCCATTGAGGCACATCTTCCAATACTTTTTCCCTGAGACTAAGTATAACAAGCAGATCAACAGACAGGCACCAAGAGAAACAAAGAATTTAATATACAAAGACAGTGTAAAAATCTGAATTAAATTTAGTAAGTATTATTAGTCTGTTACCAGTTTCATTAATAATAAGATGGTTAATAAATTATCTCTGATTTTTTGCCATCTATCAAAATCCCATACTCTACTTAATATTTGAATTACAAAATTTTAGCTTCCTTAGCATTGAAAATTCTCAAACAAACAAACAAACAAATAAAACTCATACTCTAAAGGCTTAAAACCACCAAGTATTAATAGTAGAAAACAGGAAAGAAAAAAGGAATATCACTAATTTCTCTAGTGTCCAGTTAATCAAGCAAAAATTTTATGCTAGTTTAACACTGAACATAATCATAGCTAGTTTAATAATAAGTGGTTTCTGCTCATGTGTTGTTGTGCTTGTCTTTATACCATTCTGCTAGTAAAAATTAGATTTCATTAATTTCTATCCTTTCTAATTATTTGACAGCTTGTATATATTCATCTTGATTGTTCTCATCAAGTTTCCCAAAGCAAAATCATTTTTATTAAGTGATAGACTAAGAAAACCAATCTTTGAGTTGAAAATCATAGGATTGAATTTAAAAATAAATTGCAGCTATACTTATTTATATTTAAATGTCCCATTGTTTAATATTCTCTGCCCACCCAGGCATATACTCAATGATCTTAAAGTACACCTCTGAAAAGCTTCAGAAACTAACAAAACAGAGGACTGCTAAGTCAAACCACCATTCCTCATATCTACTTATATGCATTGTAAAGGATCAGAAAATGGATTCAATTTCAAAATTGCTTTAATGTTTTCTTTAATACTCTCAATAGCTAGCAGTATTTAGCAAGCAAGTGGAAATTAGTTTTTTATTAAATATGGAGTATAATATTTTTAGGTTTTTCAAAGCTAATGAAGGGGAACATACTGGGGAATTATTCAAAATAGCTTGTGTCCATTACAAAGTAAAAAGCAAAAGCAATAAAAACCATGATTAATATGTTCTGTACCTAGGGAAAATCCATTTGCAGTACATGGTACAGATTAGATTTATTTAGTATACTGTGAATGAGGGTGGACTAAGAGCTACAACTTAAACAGGTCTGAGAACCTTCTGTTCTCATATCTGGTGTGGGCTGAAACCCTTCTCAAAACTAATGGTTAAATATCAACCTATAAAATACTGAAAAACTTAAGAATTTTCTTTCTTCCTCTTCCTCTCCTCCTCCTTCTCCTCCACCTTCTTATTCTTCTTTTTCTTTTTGAAATGAATGGTACTGAAACCAATAATCTCAGTAGCTTTAAACTGGTGTGTGGGTTTAAGTTATTGGGGGAGCATTCTAACTTTGAAAATCATTTGAAGGGGCTGTTTTATCATGGGGGAACTATTCTGATGTGCATCCCAGGAACTGAAACACTTTTTGGCAGGTTTCCCATCCGAGTACTCACAGTGAGATGATCAGTGGCAAATATGGACTTCAAATGCAAAAATATTTGAAGGATTATTTAATATTTTACTTCTTCTTCCAAGAGTTGCCTTTGTTGTTGTTATTTCGTAATTCCCACAGACTCCAGAAATACCTACATACCCAAAATGAATTTAACAACAAAAATCGATAGTATAAAGATAAGATGTCTAGGTATTTTTCAATAAGAACACTTTTGTTACGTTGCACAATAATAACTGAGAAAACTGTTCAAATGGCAGAGAAGAAAATTTTTTAGTTTCCTGGTTTGAGGAAAGAGAGGTCTCCCCACTCTATCCCCACTCTTGTCATGCTTTTATTTTTGTTAATTTGGTCTTCATTTCTAGACCCACTAACTGACATAAGCAATTTTAATTACTTGGTTATGAAACTGTTTTCTGAAAAGAAATTTATATTATCTTCAGTGTTGTAGCAAATTGCAGTTATTTAGGAACAGCTGCTGCCTGCTTCAGGGGAGCTCAGAGTGTCAAGGTATACTACCCATTTAGATCTGAAGGTCACGGACGATAGGTCACTGAGTTCCTGCCATCCAGGATTCACTTGTTTTCCTTTTGTTCAGCTCACATTTCATCTTTACTCCTTCTCCATTTTCTCCTTGAAAGAGTGGAAATATATTGTAGTTTCAATTTCTATTTGCAAAAAAATAATGTTCATTTTAATTGAAACATTTATTTTTGAGTTATATTCTCCTTGTTGGCTTTTCTCTCCCCTTTGATTTATTTCCAAACATTATTTTCATGGAATTATTATGTTCATAGGGAAAATTTTTCGTATGCATACATGCATTTAACAATTTTGATGTTTGAGTTTAGGTAATAGAAATACCACTTTGCTTTGATTTCCTTGAAAAATGTGAAGGTCACAGTATTGGTTGTAACTAACAAGAATTTCTATTTATTTATTTATTTTTGGTCCTGGGAATTGAACTGAAAGGTGCTTTACTAAGCTATATTCCCAATCCTTTTTTATTCCTTATTTTGAGACAGTCTTGCTAAGTTGCTAAGGGTCTTGCTAAGTTGCTGAGGCTGGCCTTGAATTTGTGGTACCACTGCCTCAGCCTCCTGAGTTTTGGGCATTATAGGCCTGCTCCACTGCACCTGGCTTGGGATTTTAATTTTTAAAATATTTGTAACAGTTTAAAAATAATTTAGTAAAATTAAAGACTGTTTATTTGTCACCAAGAAAATAGATTTTGTGGAGGAGTTGATCATGCATGATGTTTTTTAAGGAGCAACTCTGGGATCAGGACCTATGGAAGTTAAGTGTAAGAAGCAAGATTGTGAAGAGGAGAAAGTCAAGTGATAATGCAGGGCTAATACACAGTCAGCTGACCACATATATTTATCTAGAGCTTGAATGTCTGTTAGTTGGGCCAATATGGCCATATTTATTTATTCCTACATCTATCAATATTTGAACAATGTAGGCCTACTGAGAGATAGGGAACTCATATCTCTAGCAGTTAGGGTGACAACCCTTTCTTTGAAAGCCTAAATGTCTAGGCTTTTAACAGTCATTGTTGGTAGACTGCTAAGTTAAATTTAACATATTGCCTTTTTTTTTCAATTACAAAAGTACCAACTATAATATGTGAAATGAAATATAGATAGCGATTAGAAAAATATTTTAAATGACAAAGAAACTATAACCTAAACTGAAATTGTATACAAACATCTTGTAAGATTGTTTTTTATGGTATTGGCTCATGACTAAATACAAGTCAACATCATCATTGACTGGTGCTATGGTCTGAAGGTCTCTGTCCTGCCACAATTCATATGTTGAAGCCTAATCATCAATGTAATGACATTAAGAAGTGGGGGGTCTTTGGAGGATGAAGAATTTCTATCCTCATGAACAGGATTACTGATCTTCTAAAGAAAAGTCCCAGGTGAAGACACACTGAGAAAGTCCTCACCAGACATTCAATTTTTCTGTCTGGACTTTCTGTCTTCCAGAACAGTAAGAAATGGGTTCCTATCTTTTCTAAGCTATCATTTTATTGTATTTTGTTACAGCAGACTGAATGAACTAAAACGACTGGTAAATCCAAATACAAGGTCAAGGCAACTACTAAATAACAAGAAAATAATAAGAATTGTGATCTAATCACAAAAGTAGGTATCTTTGCTATATTTCCGATATTTTTTGGTGGGAGAATGTCAGATGAGATTAGGTGAGAAAGAACTAAATCGTATTTTAAAATATTTTAAAATTTTATTTTAGAGTTAAAAAACATTAAAATAAATGGCTTACACAGAAGAGTTAAGTAATGGTAGGTGTAAAGGGGAAATGAACACCAAACTATATTTTAAAGTGTTATATTCTGAGTCATCCTCCTCCAACACTGAGCTCTGTAGATTTTTTTTTCCATCTAAGGGAGGGAGAGTATCTAGAATTAATAACCAAGGGAAGGCAATAGAAAAAAAATAAAAGGAAAGAGGAAGAGACCAAGAAAGATGAAAGAGAACCTCAAACAAGAAACAGGAAAAACAAAAGACACCAGGGAATAATCATGTGACTTTTTAAGGCTTCAAGTCAATTCTATGCAAGCGTAAATCCTTCTATTCAAAGCAGTCTGGTAATTGACACAACCCCTTTTTTTTGTCCTTTGCATAATTGTTATGGATGGCTTTTGCATTGGGGAATAGTGACATATCTATGATTAGGGTATGATTTTAAGATGTCGAAACATAGGTTTCACCAAGCTTTCATATTAATTTTTTTCTATTCTTTTAGTGAAACACCAATCTCTACCTTCAACTTCAATTCAGAAGTGAATTACAGGTAAAATAGTGGAAATGTCTGTAGCTTAAAAGGTCAAATAATAATTTTCACTGCTTAATATAAACCTAAATATTAAAGGGTCCCATATTTCATGCTTGGAATCTTACTTAGAAATGATTGCTGAATCATTCCTAGGTATACAGTTATGGGAAACATTACCTTGGATAGAATCAAACTTTTTGACTATGTCTGAATTAATCTTGATTCAAATAGTTAACCTGTTTCTTCATCTGTTTAAGAGGCATAATAAGATTCCATCTTATGGATATTTTGAGAATTAGTCAGCTAATGATTTTAATGTACTTATCATAATGCCTGATAAATGGTACCTGGCCAATCTATTTCATCAGTTGAAATTACCACATTAAGTAATTTTACGTTGATTTTTAAAATCTAACATGAAACATTGGGGGGATTTGTGGATTCTTGTTATTGTCAATACTATCTATTCAGTACAATGTACCATCAAGCTGTATCCCAATTTGTTATTCTGTTAGCAATTAGAGGTAGTTTCCACATTTGACATTTGGGGACACTTCCTCTAAAATCAGATTTTAAAACATCACATGAGAGATAAAAATCTACTGATAATTATATCCCAATCATTCTAATTTTGTAGGGGGTGACCCTCTTGAAAAGTATTCAAAGAACTCTAGTGGAAAAAAAAAATGTTTATTGTCCATTGTAAGTTGGAATTGTAATTAAAATTTAGACACACTGCAAGGCGAGAGTTCTTCCAGAAACATTGTGGCAGAAATAGAGTGAGCTCCTGGACCTAGTGTCAATTGATTCCAACAATATATACTTGAATTGCATTGACTTAAGTCAACATTTATGTTAAATATGTGCAAATATTAAATCTCAACATACATATAAATTATAAATTTCTTTTTTACATAAGAGTTTTCAAGGGCAGTGTTTTAAAGAGCCCCTTTAATCTTTCTTTAAAAAAAATTTTTAAAGGAATGAAAATATACTAATTAAAATCCTACTGTTTTCAAGGTGTGAACCCACTCATTTCCATTATATTGGGTTAAAAGCTGTGACCAAATAGGTCCGATAATACAATTAAATTTTAAGTTTCATTATGAAATCATGCCTTTCTCCTATTTATTTAAATCCTAATATTGTCTCCATCCTATTTTTTTATTCAACATGCATTTCTTAAATTCCTGATATATTTAGATGTCATTGTAGACACTAAGAGGTAGTAGATAATAAAATAGATAAAATTTATTTCTTTAAAAGTTTTTAAAGAAATAACAGTCTCATAGATGTTTGAATTAATTTTGAAGCACCTTTTTAATTGTGGTAAAATGTACAATATCATAAAATTTGTTGTTCTAACCATTTTTAACTACACAGTTTTATAGCAATAAGTATTCACTTGTTGTCCAATCATCCCATTATCCACGTCCAGAACATTTTCATCTTCCTATCTGAAATTCTGTATTCATTTAAAATGATCTCCTCATTCCCACCTTTTGAGCCTCTGGTAGACATAAGTCTACCTTCTGTCTCTGTGATTTTCACTATTTATCTGAGTTCCTCATAGAATTGGAATTATAGAATACTGGTCTTTTTTGTAACAGGCTAATTTCACTTACATCATATCTTTAAGTTTCGTTCATGTTGTAATGTTTGTCAAAATGTCTTTCCTCTTTGATCAAATAATATTAGATAATATGACTGGCACTAAGTGCCTTTATCATTTTCATGTCTACCAGTGGCTTCCTTTCAGAAAATTTTACCTGTATTTTATTTTTATGTATCTATCACAAATTATTTTACTTAAATAAATTCTTTAGTTTAGAGTAGTTTTTGTGTTCATAAGAAAGTTGCAAGATGGTATGGAGAAGTCCTAAAAGTATGGAGAATTCCTACATGGCCCTCACGGTCAATTTTCTCTAGTATTTGCATCTTACTAAACTAGTGTGGTCCACTTATTATAGCTAATGAACTGACATTGTTGCATAATAAGACTTGTTAACTCAAGGCTATATATTATTGGGATTTCCAAAAAATGTTTACATAATGTCTCCTTTTTTTTGTTCCAAGAACCCATATAGAATACCACATTTCACATTGCACTAGGCTCTTGTGGACTCTTTCTCAAAAATCCCTCATTTGTAAAGAATTTGGCAATTTTTAAGAGGCCTGGTCAGGTGTTTTTTGTTTGTTTGTCTGTTTTCCTTCTCATAGTTAGACTGGGGCTATGGATGTTTTGGGGGAGTAAAACCACAGAAATAAAGTAACATTCTTATTATATCATATCAAGGGCACAATATTGTCAACTACTGATAATGTTAACCTTACTCACCTGCATGTGATAGTGTTTACCAAGTGTCTCTGCTATAAAGTTACACTCTCTTTTTGGAAGTGAGTCTTTAAATGTAGCCAACAGTTCAAGGTTGAGTAGTGATGCTCTACTTTCTTCAGGGACATGTGTCTACATATTTAAATTTCTCCCATACAGGAGATTTATGTATTCACTTTCATTTATTTATTGTTTCTACCATTTATTTATATTAGTAGGGATGAAACAAATGTTATGGAGGTAAATTATTTGTGTTCACTATACCCTGTAACTAGTGTTTATTATGCATTAATTCATGTAATCCTAGCTATAAATATATTGGGATTATATATTATATCTTTCAGAGTTTGAATGAATAATCTAAACTTCATTTTAGCAACTTCAACTCTAAAAGAAACATATTGTGTGCATATTATTTTGACAATGTGAACTTTGTTACTCTGTGATTCCAAGAGATGGATCAGAGGATATGGAGTTAAAATTTTTGATCTCAATATCCTATACTAGGGAGTTTAGCTATTAGTTTTATAGAATCTTTTAAAACAATCTGGCCATGGTATGTGATATTGCTTTGATAAAAGCACAGGTTTCTCTCATCCCATTCTTCCCTGAATTTCCATTGATTTCTGTGCTATATAAATCTACATTCTTTGTACCTCATTTTAAGCACTGAATTTATAGAGAATTAGATGGTTGGTTAAGATGGTCAGAGTCTATCAGCTTACTAAGTGCCTTAGGGAAATTTCTTACTCCTCAAAACTTCTGTTTCAGTGTCTGTAAGTTTGGATGGAAACATTGACAGCAACAAAAATAATAATGGTTTATAAAGATTAAATAAAGTGATGAATGATTACAGTTTTTTCTTTGCAGCATGGCACAATAGTACTCAGTTTGGGCTGCCATTTTCAAGATCATAATTGTATTCTTTATTTCTTTCATCTTTTTTATGTGTGATAGTCTAATATTTTAGGTCCACTTCTCCAGGGGACAAGCCTGAGACAGATTAATGTGCTAGTGAGTGGAGATTGGGACTTGAGTCAGGAAGGCAGGAAAGACAAGAAGCTAAAAGATAGAGAGAATAGGTAAAGTTAACTAAGAGCCTTGATGCTTCAGCATCATACTGTGGAGAGCTCTGGAGTGTAAATTGGTAAGACTGTCCCATCTAAAGGTGATGAAACTTAACTTTTGTCTACCACACTAGTTGGTCATTGGCTATAAGCTGAGTAGAAGCAGGGTGACAGTTGTGGTGAACATCTTGAGGCACAGTGAGAGCTTTAGGTGTCTGTGGATCATCCTCTAAATAAGGTTGTCCTGGCTAGAAGACATCACCAGGAAAACTGAATTGTGATCAGCAGTGTCACATAGCCAGGAAGAAAACTGGCAATATCTGAGTGGTACATAAATGGCATAGTTTTGTCCAAAGCACACAATAAACACCCTTTAGAGAAGACATTCAGTGGAATTCCAAGTACTTCTTTTTTAACACTTTTGAAATAATTTTTTTCATTGTATATGGACATAATACCTTTATTTTATTTGTTCATAATATCTTTATTTTATATGTTCATTTTTATGTGGTGCTGAGGATTGAACCCAGTACTTCACACATGCCAGGCGATAGCTCTACCACTGAGCCAAAAGCCCAACTTGAATTCCAAGTACTTCTTTGGGTCTGCAGATGACCACAATGGATTTTTAAAAGAAAATTTGGCATTATACATCTAGAACATTTTCCTTTAACAGAATAACAGTTTGTTGTGGTGGTTGTATTTTTTTAACATGATTATTTTGTTCACATTGATCTGTGGTTGAGATGATTTAGTTGTCTTCCTGGAAACTAAAATATTAATTAAGAACTGTTCGTGGAAATGTCTGGATGAAAATTTCCAAACTGTTACTTGCAATACAATATCACAAAGATTATATAGCTGTGGTTCTCTAGGGCACCACGCACTCAACCTTCCTTCCTTTGTTTGGTACCTGTCCTTGTCTCCACCCTCTTCACACACTGATTCTTTTGGTGTAAGCTGAGAGTCGGGGTTTCAATTTACTTTCAAAGATGCTCAGCCAAGATTGAGAACAACCAGATTGCAATAAAAATTAGAAGTTGAAAAATAACAAATCATGTAACTACTGTAAAACATAAGCAAAGAGATCTGCCTCCTCTTGAAATTATTTCATTAGAAAATTTTGATAAGTTCCATAATCATAGTTTAAATATACCAATAAAGAAAATAAAGATGAATTTCATGTACAATTACTATCCTTTGAAAATTATCCTGAAAACAAAAACATTGCATTATCTTTCCTACTCCCTCCAAAATAGAAGTTCTAGCTCTAAAGAAATGCTAGTTACAATTTGAGCAAACTGACACATTAACTTAGGTATGCAAATAATATAGTTAAAAAGTTTGAGCTAGTAAATAGTAAAAACCAAAGTGAAATTTTACTCTCTCTATAAAAATTAAGCACTCATAATGAAATACAAATGCCCCAAAGAGGTTCAAGCTGGTACAATTTAATTGGTAGAGTTAAACCAGCTCTAACATAATTCTAGTCAGATGGAAAGGCTGCAAAATGCATGTCATAATATTTTCCTTTCTCTGAAATTAACATTAAAATTTTCAATAGCATATTTAAAAAAATGAAAGCAAGTTTAGCAGTTTTAATTACTTTATTAGCTATTAAAAGAATGGCAATGTTTTAGTTGGTTTCTAAATAATCTGCAGTTTTTTTCCAATGTTTTATCTGTCATCAATGTTTTCTAAGTAGTAGCTGTATGTATAAGAAATAAAACTCAGAGATTTTGCCATGAAGAAATTTGCAAAAATTGCATGTTAAATGCTTATACTTATTTAAAAAATTATTGAGTCTTTTTTATGAATAAAAATTTGAATCTAAAATGCCCCTCACAAATGCATGGTCCTTGACTGGTTAAAACACTCTTGGATTGATTTTCACTATAACTCTGTGAAGATAACATTTCAAAAACATCAGTTTTGCTATTCCTGGCCACAAAATAAAAAAAAGAAAAAGAAAAAAGGCTACTATCATATTTTTACTATTTTTTTCAAGATTCCCAGATAAGTGTCTCAATTCAGAACTGTAACAGGGATTTATAGGACTTGAAATATGAAACATATTTTTCACATTGGAATTTTAAGTGTTTTATTAAGCAATAGTAAGGTCTATTCACTGCTTAAACAAAACAAACCAAAAAAATAAGTATGTGTGTACTTAAACTTCCCTCAGGAACCACCAGCTAATGGAGATGGAGGAAGGAAATATAATTTTATCTTTTTACACCCAGTAAATGCAGCTGCATTCTCTAATTATCTTATTTCACTTCCCAGTAGTGTTTCCATACATATTGGAATATAATTTGCACATTGCTGGATATACATACCTAGTAAGCATTCAGACGTGTGTGTGTGTGTGTGTGTGTGTATGTAAATATTTGCAAGAACAATTTATAATACCAAGGACCTGTGTCATAAAATATCTAATAAAGTAGTGTATAATTAATTGTCCTGAATCAAAGGAAGAGAGTGTCTCAATTATTTCTGAAGGGATATCAAAAAGCAGGTAGCATACATTGATTTGGTTTTTGCTAGTGTTTCACATGCATTTTTTCAAATTTATAAAAGAATTGTTTATGTGGTTCTGCAAAAATCATTTGAGATGCTTAAAATATATTGTTTTTAAAAATTTTTTAATGGAATCTGGTCCTTTAAAAGTATATATTCCATTTCTGACTTCTTCCTTTTTGTTTTTATTCTTTGTGGCAATAATGGTGTTAAATGATTCAATGGGAAAGGCATTTTAAAATGATGCTTTTTAGACTTAATAATCTGTTGGAAGAAAAATGGACAACTAAGGAAACAAGGTAGAAACATCATCATTATTCCATTAACAAATATAATAAAGTTAGAACTCTTTGTAACATACTAATATAGACAGAACTGAATAAAAATGGACATTCTGTTCAAAAAAGCCATGAGCAAACCTGGAATGATAAGTACGGAATTACACTCACCTTTATGTGAATTAAAGAGTTTAACTACAACTGGCTATTTAATTGGTCTAGTTGTAACACTGCTGTTACCTCCCTCAGGATGTGCGGAATTCGATAAATGGAAATTCAGAGGTTTTATTAAATTTTAATTGTATCTTATTAAGGCCCAGGGAAAAAAGACATTTTTGTGGTTTTATTATTATCATTGTAATTTGCCAGGAGAAAGATTTTAATGGTTTAAATACTAATTATTCAAAGATATATTAAGCTCTACAAAAAGAAAAATGGTTGCTCAGAGCATTGGACATGCAGAGGAATAAAAGATAACATTTGATACAACAACTCATGCTGATCCTTTAAATAAAAAAACAGTTGGATTAGGAAAAATCTGCATCTCATGAAAAGCCAAAGGAATAAATAGAATAAATAGAAGCATAACAAAGAGGATTAAATATTCATCCATTCAAAAAATCTTTATTAATTGCCTGGTCTATGTGCCAGTAACTTGTAGTGACTGGGTGTGAAAAGTTAAATTACACAGGGTCTTGCCCTTCAGGGGGTAAGTGGCGGCAGAAAGGCATGAATTAGTGATAATATATGATGGTGCTGTAAAAATCAAGGAATTCTATAGAATTCCAAGCAAAGAAACATCTAACCAAAGCTGGTGTGTGAGTAGAGGAGCAAATGGGAGAGTTTCTCCAGAAATAAAAACTATTTAAACTGAATTTTGAAATAGTAGGCATCCCAGGTGCAACCTAAAAGACAGAGAATTATTGAATCTGAAGAAGTGACGAAAGGTCAGATAACTAAATATTTTATTTGCAAAACTAGGAAATTTGCAACTTATTCCTAATTTTAGGAAGAATCACTAGAATCCTCTTCCCATCCCATCTAAATTTAGGTAAAATTTTCATACCTCTCAGTACAGGATTTACAGAAAGCCCAGGGCTCTGTGGATTTACATTTAGAAAGATTACTTTGGCAGTTGTATAGGGAATTAACTATCTACCACCTGTCTTTTTAATCAGGCACCTTTATATTTCAGGTGTCTTATTACTATCTGTTGCTTACCAAATATCTCTGTTTTCCCACAATTTCCCCACCCTCTTTCAGTTAGGTATCATAATGTTACTGCTTAATAGATTATGTCAAAGGAATGAAGATTTGGCAAAGGTACCTCCAGCTTTCTTTCTTCCCTATGATACAAACATAAATCCATGTGCTCTCTATGGTTCTGTATCAATATGGGAAAACATTTATTAGCTTGACTCCCTGAATGACTATGTGGAGCAGGATCCATTTGAACCCTCCTCCAGCTACTACCTACATTCCTTTGTGAGTTAGAATCTGAACTGAAAAATGTTTACCTATATTTTTAATAGTCAAATGTAAACACAATATTTGTTTTCTTTCACGCTAACTTAATCATTCATTTCTATGACTCTAGTTTATATGATTGATTACCAATAATTATAATTTCATATATATGTCTGACTCTTATTTTTCCCACCAAATCTACAAAATATCCATTCTCATACTATTCTTTAATTTTCTTAGGACTTAGAACCTTTGATTCAATTTTTCACTAATTCTCACCTCCTTCACATGCTTGCATTACTCCATCACTAGCTCTTATGGTTAATGTTATGGTCACTCCCTTTCAAATACTGTAACTCCTTTGTCCCTTTCTTGCTTTCTAATGCCTCTCTGGCAAAACTTCAAAACTATTTAATTTCAATTCTGCCATCTCTGTTCCTGGACTCTTGAAAATAAATGTAGCTGGAAAAAACACACTAACAGGTTGATATCGCTGATGTATGAATCATGACTTCTGAATAAAAATATATATTTCCCTCACCCATTCATTCTTCCACCATAAGTTACCATTTTTAAGCCTTGTCCTCTCTTCTCAAATCTCCATCCATCACTAAAACTGACTCCTTTTCTCTAACAAAAGAGCAAACAGAAAACAACTCTATTAGTTGTAATTCCAAATTAATTTAGAGGAAGAAGGATTTATTTGGATTCATGATTTTAGAGGTGTCTCTTCTTGGTCATTTGTCTCTGTTGCCTTGGGCCTTTGGTAAGACAAAACAGCATGGTATCATGGTGGGAAATGCCTGAGAGCATATCTACTCATCTCATGATGACCAGAAAACAGGGAAAGAGAGAGAGAGGAGGGATATATGAAGGGACAATATACACCTTTCCAGGTCATACCACCTGTGATTCTCTTCCTCAAACTAGACCCCACTTTCTATAATTTTTATCAACTCCCAGTAATGTATTCAATTATAAACCCTTCAATGGACTAATTCATTGATAGGATCAGAGCACTCATGATCCAATCATGTCCTCAAAGTCCCACCACTGAACATTGCTGCATTGGGTGACCAAGCCTTCAAACCATGAACCTTTGGGGGACATTCCTGATCTAAGACATAACATTCTGCTGTTGCTGCTGGTCACCAAAAGCTTTTGCCCATCTCACAGTACAAAATTCATTCACTCCCTTTCCCGAATTCCCCATATTCTGAACAGTTTCAAAATTCTTTGTCCAAAGTCTCCGCTAAGATTCAAGACAATTTTAAGCTGTAAGCCCCTATAATTTGTTTTAGTTTACATATTTCTAATATGGAAGTTTTTACATATTTCCATTTCAAAGGGGAGGAATGGAAGCAAAGAAAGAAGGGGTGGGACCAAAGCAAGACTGAGCAAAACAGGAAAACATCCAGCATCCAGGGCATATGGTGGTGAGATGGGATCTCCAAAGGAGTTGCACAGCCTTATGGCATATGTTGTTGCAGCCCACATGGCCTCTCTCTTGGGCCAGATCAGCTCAGTGCCTGAAGCTTCCCTCAGCAGATGTTCTACATTTCTGGCATTTTGAATTTCCTGGAGAGTTTTAGTCAACCTTTTCACCACTGTGACTAAATGACCTGACAGGAACAATGTAGAGGAGGAAAAGTTTATTTTGGTTCATGGTTTTAGAAGTTGCATTTCATAGATGGTCAACTTCATTGCTCTGTGCTTGAGGTAAAACAGAACATTATAGTGGAAGAGCATAGTGGAGGGAAGCAGCTCAGGACATGACAGCCAGGAAGCAAAGAGAGCTATGCTTGCCAGAGATAAAATATAAACCCAAAGGCACATGCCTAGTGACCCACTTCCTCCATCAACATCATACCTGCCTACAGTTACCACCAAGTTAAACCATACCAGTGTATTGATTCACTGATAATGTTATATCTCTTATAATCTAATCATTTCACCTCTGAAAATTCTTGCAGTTTCTCACACATGAGCTTTTGGGGGATACCTCATACATAAACCCTGACATAGGGTCTCCACTGAAGCTTCTGCTTCACTCTTAAACTTCACATACCAACCTTTCAGGGGCTTCCTATATAATTCCAGTCATACCACATATTTCCTAGTCTCTCAGGCTATCCTTTTAAGTCGTGCTGGTAGCCTTTATTTTCTGCATTTATGCAAGAAGAGCAGTATCACTTAGATGACAGTATGTTCTTCCAGCAGTGAGAACAGAAACCTTGCCAATATTGACCACAGCTATCATGGCCTCTTGAATACCTGGACAATTGATACAGTGCAATTATTTCTAGTGAAATAAATTTCTAGGCCTCTGGGTATGAACTGGGCACCCAGGTGCTGTCTTCTCAAAGCAAGTTCTTTCATAAAAGTTTATACTTTTATGTCCTTGAAACTGTGTTATATGGGGTCTGACCAATTTCTAAGATTCTCTCAAAATATCTTTCTTATTGTCTTTTTCAAAATACCAAAGTACTTGAGTTCATTTCAGAGACATTTATCTCTTCAACAGCATTACTCTCCTTGTTCCCAATTTTAAACACACTCCTTTTATAGCCAAAGAACACATTTTCCAAATTTTCCTCCTCTACTTTTTACTCCAAATTCTTACTGTAAATTTGGCTGAAAGTATCTAGCAATACATGTTACTTTCTGAATGCTGTGCTACGTTAAAAGACCCTCCACCAGATAAACTAGCCCATCAACTTTAAACTCAGTCTCACATGTCATGGATGAAATATAGCTGAGTTATTTGCCAAAGTGTAACATGAATGTCCTGGAGTCCATTTCCCAGTACAGTCTTCTTTTTATTATTCTCATCTGAAATGTCATCAGCTTAGTCTTTACTGTTCATATTCCTAGCAGCATTCTGATCTTCGGAACTCAAATCAGAATCTAACTTTGCTTATATCATTCTAGGGCCTCTCTAGTCTGCATCTCAAACTTTTCCAAACTCCTCCTGAAAATCAATATCAAAAGTTTCTGAAGTGCATATATAGATATAATCATAGTAATAACCCTGCTCCTGATTCCAATGTTTTATTTTGTCCTAGGGAATGAAAAGAGATCACTTTACCACTGAGCTACATATCCAATCATTTTTTTTTTAATTTTGTATTTTGAGACAGGGTCATGCTAACTTGCTGAAGGTCTTTTCAAAGTTACTGAGGCTGGTCTTGAACTTGTGATCCGCATGCCCCAGGCTTCTGAGTTCCTGAGATTATAGGTGTGCACTGTTACACACAGCTTCTAATTCCAATATTCTGTTAGTCAGCTTTCTATTGCTGTAACAAAGTACCTGTAAAAATAAATTTATAGAGGAAAAATTATTTTTTTTATTAATAGTTTAGAAATGTCAGTCCATGGTCACTTGGTTCTGTTGCTTTGGGTTGTTGGGAAAGGAAAACATAATGATGTGAGCAGAGGTGCTTACCTCATGGTGGACAAGAAGGAGAGAGAGAGTAGGCAGTAGGAAAAGAGAAAGAGAGAGAAAGAGGGGTCAGGGAGGAAGGGGCTGGAGATAAGTTATATCCTTCCATGACATGTCCCTACTTCTTCCAACTAGACCCCACCTCAAATAGTTGCCATCACCTCACAATAGTCTATTCAATTTTAAATCTATCAATAGATTAATAAAGTTATGATATCAGAGCTCTTATGTTTCAATCATTTCCCAAAAGCCTCCCATCTGAACTTTTCTGCAATGGGTACCAAGCCTTCAAAACATGAGCTCTTTGGGAACCCTTTGTATCCAAATATTCATATCAACATCTTTCTTAAGCTACTCCCACATGTACTAATTACAATTGAGCACTGTTACTGCTCTATTGCTAAACCTCTTTATAACAAAAATTTATCTGTATTGCTACAAATTTATCTGTATTGCTTCTCTCCAATTCCCCTTCTGCCATTCTTTCTGGGTTTAGATCAAATACCTTTTATCCCATTGTTCTGCTGAAATCTTTCTTGTCAGTTTTTCCAATATTAATATTGCTCAACATAACAATTTGGTTTTCATATTTCCTGACCATTTTCACATATTAAATTTATATTTATAGCCTTGATTGATCCCATCAAATTCAAACTGTTAAAATCAAGTTGTCCTCTTTAAGTTTTTTCCTACAGCACATTAAAATAATTTCTGTTTTTTTCCATCTCTTCTGTTATCTCTAATTGGATTGTTGAAAGAGCCTTCTAATGTCTCTTCCTAATTTAATGTTTGGTTTTCTTTGGAAAAATATCAAAATAGAATTCAGATTATTCCTTTTTAATCCAAGTAAATCATATGACTATTTTGCTGTTGTTGTTGTTCCAGGAATTTAACCCAGGTGCACATAACCACTTAGCCACATTCTCAGCCCTTTGTATTTTTGGAGATTAGGTCTCACTAAGTTGGTTAGGACCTCACTAAGTTGCTGAGACTGGCCTTGAACTTGTTATCTCCTGTCTCAGCCTCCCAAGTCACTGGAATTATTGGCATGTGCCAAAGTGCCTAGTTATATAACTATTCTTGTTCAAGCATTTAAATATCTTATTTTCCTTTTTCACAACAGTTCTTAACATATCTATAAAAACCTTCTTGTGCTCACTCCAATGTTTATCTTGTTTCATCTCTTCTTTTTCTCCTGTTCCCTTGATTTATGAGGGCTGATTTCCTGCTATTCCTGTATCATGCCAGTAGAAGCTCTTTCTTCAAGATTTTCATATTTGCTATGCCCTTTATCAAAGATATCTGAAAGTCTGTTCTTTTCCCCTTCTGTGATACCTCCTCAAATATCACCTATTGCTATTATTTGAAAGTTTGTGTCCTTTCACAATTTATGTTAAAATTTAACCTACCATATATTAACAAGTTTATCCTTATTGGAATTGATTATATCATTGCGATTCCACCATTGTGGATATTTTGCAGTGCACTAATAAAAGAAACTTTGTGTAGATGCTGGACCTTTCATCTCTTCCACCACATGAGGATTCATAGGAGGCACTCTACAAAGACACATAAAAGGAACCATCTACAAAGAACAGGTCCTCAGCAGACAACAAATCTGCTGGGACTTTGATTTTGGACTTCTCACCCTTTATACCAGCAAACAGTAAATTTCCGCTTTTTCTAGAACATCCTGTCTAAAGCATTTTGCTATAGGAACAGGAACAGACTAAGACACCTTCAAGTGAGCTCCTCCTTAGCCACCCTAAATAAACATGTTTCTTCTTTTGGCAATATCCTAAATAAGGTATTATACATGAGAATTGAAGAGAAAAGCAGAAGATAATCATCTCCATATTGTAAAGAAAGTTAGTTTCACAGAATAATGAATACCTGTATTATTTTTCTTTGTTAGAGATACTAAGCACTGAACTCATTTAATCACTATAAGAACTACATAATCCACAGATATCAAATAAAAAATCTGGAATCACATAATTGACTTATATTGACAGCTAAGAGAGCTCATTTAACTCAATACTCTTTTTTATTGTATTCTGTAGCATCAGCATTATCACTCAGTCCTGAAGAATACATACTATTGGTCATAAATTGCTACTTACACATTGATAATGCAAAATTTTCCCATGAAGTCTCTTCTATAATCCTATATTAATTGGACCATGTTTTAAATTAGTAAACATTAAAACTCAAAGTAGATAAAAATGTTGACTTCTGGGCATTTCCATATGCTGTTTGTTACACTTTCTGTGTAAATTCTTATCATCATCCTGACATCTCTAACAGAGATAATCTATTTTTTTTAAATCTCAAAATAGAGATGTTTCAGAAATTTTAAATAGGACATCTGAAAAATGCTATCTCACATTATATATATATCCCAACATTGTATTTTTGATGTTTCTGGAAATTTATTCATTAGCAGAGATCAAGTAGTTTCAAGTCATGAGTTAATAGGAAATTTCAAAAGATGTTGTCCAGCTATATACATTCCAAAGTGAAGAGTGATAAAGGAGAAGGAAATTCCAGGAGGAAATAAAGAAGGGTGAAAATGGGCATAACTAGATTCTTTCTCAGTGAATGTAGCAAAGAGAATTTTTACCCTTTTCTTATTGGACTGTCATCTCTATATAGGATGAAGTGGCTAGATATGAACTGTCCTAATTTATAGAACATTGCCTAACAAGTTATGAAGCCCTGAGTTCCACCCCCAGCACTGCAAATAAAATGAAATAAATAAATAAATTTAAAAATTCAAGAATAGGTAGAAAAAATGAATTCAAAGAAGGTGGAGGAAAAAATATTGCCAGAAGTCTTTCTTAGACTATTTTTTAGAGGGAAAACTTTTAGAATTTAATGGGTTAATACATCATGTATATGAGGGATATTGGGACATTCTGATAGAATGGATAATACCCACAATAGCATACTTTATTCAGGAAATAACACATTTTATTCAGAATTTAAAAATAGTTATTAATTCTAGTATAGAGATAGTCTGAGAGCCAGGAAAGCAGAGTTATGTAAAATGAATTTTAGAGGGGTCAGTTGCCTGAGGGAAAAATAATCTGGATTGTTTCAGTGAAATAGAAATCTTTTAAAATCTTTTTAAATACCTTTATTAAAAATAATGTATTTATTATAGAAAAATGGAAAACAGGAAGTAAACAAGATTAAAACAAATTCACTCAATTATCCTGAGATTACTGCTACCAACATTTCTTTCTATATTAATAGTCCCATCTATATATTAATCTATTTATACTTTTAGTTTATTTCCATTATTTTAGTTAACTATATTTATATATATATATTTAGTTGCATATATATTTGCATATATTCTTATTTATGTATATTCTTACTGTTCTTCAGCTTTGACCTATAATACATGACTCTTTGTGCATAAACTTGGCTTCCAGGATGACCACTATTCTGATTTTCCTACTACTTTACTACCTATGTCTTTTGATTACTTGCTGGTTTCTTGTCTTTAAGCTTCTAAACTTTGGAGTGTCCTGGGGCTCAATATTATATTTCATAGAAAAAAATATATATATATATATACACTATCCCTTAACCTCCTGAATTCATATATCAACTATGTAGTTTATTGACATGTAACTTTTTAATAATCATAAATTGGGTTTTCTTGGCAATTCTGGTTTTATTTATTGGGGGGTGTATTGGGGATTGAACTCAGGAGCACTCGACCACTGAGCCACATCCCGAGCCTTATTTTTGTATTTTATTTTAGAGACAGGGTTTTACTGAATTGCCTAGCACCTCCCTTTTCATGAGGCTGGCTTTGAACTCCTGATCCTCCTGCCTGAGCCTCTCAAGCCACTGGGATTACAGACTTGTGCCACTGCACCTGGACTTGACCATTCTTTATCAAAGATAAAATTTTTGTTACTTCAATCTTATACATCTAGTTGTTTATATTGCTAATCATGTAATACACATGTCTAACATTACATGGCTAAATTAATTGCTCATCTTACTTATCAAACCTGCCTCTCCCATAGTCCTTTTGGTTTTTGCTAATGGCAACTCTATTCTTGGACTTGCTCAAAGAAATCTTGTGAGAGATACGTGGATACGTGGCTTCTCGCGCTCAGTAGGTCAGAACATCCTCCTGAGGACCCATTTAAGATATATCTAGAATTAGACTATTTCTCACCATTTCCCCCAATAGTGACCTTCAAGCCATAACATTTTAGCATAAAATACTGCAGGAGTCTCTCTATTGCATATTTATAATAAACCACTAATTTGTTTGCTACATAGTGATGGTTTGAATGCACATTTTAGATCATTCCATTCCCCTCTTCCAAATTCTTCCACAGCTTTCCATTTCATTCAGAATAAAGTTCAAAGTCTGCAGAATGTTCTACAAACCTTCATAATATTATATCTCTGACTTTATTTTCTACTACATTCATCTTTGCTCTTGTTACTCCAGCTATACCTTTGCTTTTCTTCAGTTAACCTAGATTCACTCTTGCCTCAAGGATTTCACATGCTCTTCCCACTGTGAGATACATGTTTTTTTCCTAATACCTACCTAAGTATTTTGTCATTTTTGTGTGTTTTTTTCAATGTTATCTTCTCAGTGTACGTTTCCTTGGCCACCCTATTGGAAATAACTGCATCCATTTATGCTGTATTTTACTTATTATCATCTAGTAATCATTATAACTAATTAATTTGTTAATTAGTATCTATTTGTACTGCAGTGTAAGCTCTTTGAGGGCAGGGATATTTATCTCTTTATTACTGTTTCCCTAGAACTATAATACTACCATGTCACTATACATTTGCTGAATAAACAGATTATTAATTAACTTTGTAATTTTGATATGAAAATATTGGAAATCATATTATATAGACATATGCTAAAATAATTTGAAGATCAATGTCTGACATTTAGTCTTATAATTGTATTCAACTTAATGTACCTATTGAATGTATATTCTCTAAAACAAACATTTATTTATTATAAAATAAAGATTGGATTCCTCATTTAAGTCACTAGTTCATTCTGCTTATAGTAAAAGAATCACAAAATTGCACAGGTAGTTCAGCTTTAGGTAGTCATCCTCTTTTATCTAGACACAGCCTAAAATTTTGCAATGTTGATTTCCACTAATTTTGTATGTAGATAATAAAGATAGTACTATAAAAATATTGTTGAACTTTTGTATATTTCTTGATGTTAATCACACATTTTGTGATTAACAAAAACCATATCCATATGTAAGTTTCATGAGGAAATGAATATTCTGAGATTTGAAATAGAAAAATAGAACTTGATATGTCAAGATCATTGTACTGTCATGTGTAACTAATTAACACAAATAAAAAAAGAAAAATAGAACTTGTTTAAAAAATTTTAAAATATATTAAATATTATATTGAAATATACAAAGTTTTTGTTATTGTTTTAGATAATTTTTGTGTTTGTTTGTTTTTGGTACCAGGGATTGAACTAAGGGGCAACACTTATCACTGAGTCACATCACCAGCCCTATTTTGTATTTTATTTAGAAACAGAGTCTTACTGAGTTGCTTAGAGCCTCCCTGTTGCTAAGGCTGGCTTTGATCTTCTTGCCTCAGCCTCTAGAGCCTCTGGGATTACAGACATGTGCCATTATATACATGGGCCCGGCTTCTTTTCTTCTTTTAGATAATTTTATCAACAAATGACATGAAAGAAAGAAAGAAACAAACAAAAACCATATATATATATATATATATATATATATATATATATATATATATACACTAACTATAAAATAAATCATGTGTAAACACACACATACACACACAGAGTTTGCTCATTAATTAGAAAATTTTAAGTAGATAAACCAGGTATGGAGGCACACAATAGTAATCCCAGTTACTAGGGAGGCTCAAGAATGAGGATAACAAGTTCAAGACCAGCCTGGGTAAGTTAGGCCACCTTGTCTTAAAATAGAAAATAAAAAGGACTGTAGATGTAACTCAGTGGTGGAGCACCCCTGGGTTCAATTTCTGGTACCAAAAAAATAAAAAAGTAGAATTATTAAATTTGAGACTTAAACTTTCTGTAGTTTACTTGTGCATTTCAAGATTTTATATTCACTCAGTACATAGGTCTGTGTCTGAAGACACAATGATTTTTTTTTTTTTTTTTTTTTTGATTTCAGGCTATACATAACTCAATCCCTGTTTAGCCAGAAAATACAAATGTGCTTTAGTCTTGGCTTTTAGTCTTGACTGTGAAACACAGGCTGTGGATCAAGGGGCTTAAAATCTTGTCATCCTGAGGCCAATAAGTGACAGAAAGTCTTTTCAATAGCACTACACAATCCACTTACATTGAGTAAATTATATGGTACAGTAAAACATTTTTCAGAAAGATTTAGATAACATGATGGGCATGGGAATTCCATCAATTTGGTTTGTTCACTCAGGAAAGTTCTTTAATATATTTTCTATACCAATACTTTGCATAAGCCTCAGATTTTAGTACTCTTTCAGATTTGAAATAAAACCACTAAATGAGTGTTGAGCAAGAAAATATGGAATTGAGTGGTGCTGCATTTGTTAAAAGAAAGAAGGCAAGAGAGAAATTTTGAAAGAAAGAAAGAAAGAAAGAAAGATAGAAAGAAAGAAAGAAAGAAAAGGAAGGACACTTATTATATGAAAAGGCAGAACAATAAGTGAATTTGTCATCATAAAGATATTTCAATTCTACTCAGCCAGCTTATTGGTATAATAAGAAATAGTTTTTTTTAAAAAAATGTTTGCTCTAAAATAAATTAAAAAGGTGAAAGCAAAAGAGTTGGGACACAATTTAAATATTTTCATGTTAGACATCAGTCTACTGACAACATATTAAGAATATTGAGTATTTAAGATTTCTGTTTCTTACAAATAGCAACATAAGATGAAATGTCTTGTAAAAAAATGTTAGGAATGTTTACATTCTAATACCCAGACTATCAGAGCATTCCACCACACACAAGCTTGATGCACTTTTTATTTCTCATATAATGATCTCTTCCTAGTCCTTGTAACTCTGTAGCTCTGTGGCATCTGCTTTGGAAGGGCAGGAATTTTAGTTCTTCCATGAATGACAATAGTCAATGTGGGAAGGAATGGGGAAACTGCAAGGCGGTAAACAGATGTAAAAATCTCCTTGTCCTTCTTCCCAACAGCTGTCAGTCACAGGATATCCAGACAAGACATCCCTGAGAACAAAAGTTAGCCATCTCTTGGTGCTTGTCATCTTCATAGAGGACTCACAGCAGGCAGGATACCAGGACTGGCTACCTGGTAAATCAAGGCTGGGTGGATGTATAACAAAAAGAATGGCATTAAACAAATGAACAAGGATATAGGGCACTCTCTTCATTGAATGCCTGTTGAGCACACATGACTCTAATGGCTAGGAGAACAATGAAGATCCCAAGAGAATTAACAATTAGCTTGTATGAAACTCTCAATTTCTGGCTAAGGCATGTGCCCTTTACTCTGTATTGTCAAAAACATCTGAGAACTGGGTGTTGTGCTCCACAAATTAAGACAATTCATTGTTCTTCTTCCTTTTCACAGATAGCATTACAGTGCTAGTTATTGTCTTGCTTAAAACACATTTTTTTGGTTCATGTTTTTAAACTCACATGCTTGATTGACAATACCCTAGGAGATGTCATAGTTTCTGTAGCAAACACTGTAGCATCATTGAGCAGCAGGCATATCATGGAGTCTCTCGTAGGTGTTTCAAAGAGCTGTCAATGAAACAGAAGGATGTCCCCTTGTAGGGTTCACTTGCCCAGCACTTTAACATCAACTAATGTCTATTTAAAGAGCAGATAAGGAAAAAAAAAAAAAAACAGTAAATGATCCAAGAGAAAAAAGAAGGCAACTAAGTTCATTAAGGGCCTCCATCTGAAAGCAGCATGTGCGGAATGTCAATTTAATAATAGAATTGACAGCTCTTCTCTGGTGTCATTCTGCCACAATGGCCTCTTTGACGATTTATAAAATGGACCCTTTGTAGATGTCAGTGAGTGGCACTGCATACATTTGTGAATGCCCTGCATAACTAACATTCTCCCTTATGCTGCATTTCCAGGATCTGTCCCAAGAGTCTTTTGAGACTGACCTAGGGATCTGGTATATGAGGACTCAGTGAAGCTGTTCTGTCCCAAATACAGTATATAAAGTTGGAAACACATAAGTCCCAGGTCATAAGTCAAAATGCTTAACTAGATCGGAAAATATTCTAACACTAGAAGATATTTTTGAACTATGTTACTCTACTTACACTAATACAAAATGCATCCAATCACTTACTAACTTTGAAATGACTCCGATACAAGCTGATTTCATTATTCTGGGCTAATTTTGGCCTTTCAATGTATATGGGTCATTCCCATGAATTGAGTCAAGCAACACTGTGCACATCAGATATGAGAATTCTTTTAAAAATGTGAATGATATTTGAGCAATGTAGAAAGCAACAAAGATTTCTCAGCACTCAAATCCGAGCCCATATTTCTAGATTGTTCTTTTGTGTTTAAATGTTTTCCCCAGCCATTTATAATTTATTCAAGGAAACAAATTCCCCCCAAAATGCATTCCCAAATATCAAAGGTAAAAATGCCATCTAATTTTCCATTATTTACTCTACATATTGGAAAATCGTTTATTTTGTTTTCTGATTATAGCAGCATTACCACAAATTGTTATTCCAAAATGAACAAGTGTATACAGACTGTTTGACTAAAGATGATAAATATATACATTCCATTTTATAGTCCCCATGAAAAATTGATTTGACCAAGTCAATGACAATATTGTTCATTGTGCTGAAACTAAAATTGCAAAATGTGTAAACTATATTGTTACAATAAGAATACGGAGCACTATTTATTAGTGATAGAAAACAGGAAAATATACATGCATATTATTGTTTTTCAAAGCAATTTTTATTGACTCATTGGTCCTTTCAACCATGATGGCTTTTCATGATGGAAAAAAAAAGTTGTATAATGTCTCAAATAGCAATAGTAACAAAGGGGATATGCACAATAATGGGCATAGACTAAAAAATAGTATTCTAGTTTATTTTGTATGTAATTATTTTTGTTAGCTTAATATCTATCTATTAATTTCATTCAGTAATACTCAACAGTTTACTATGTATAGAATGTTTTAATTTGGTGGCAAAGAGAGATGCGAAGAAGTTTTACAGCTAATTTATAAAGTTCTAAAGAAGGAAAGGAATTGAAAGACTCGAATATCTAATTTTATCATTTTATTTTTGATGGAACTGAAGCCACAAAGTTAAGTTCCTTCAGAATTTTGAAGCAAAGTTTCTGTTAGTGAACATAATATGGAACAGGTTGAACAAAGATTACTAACTATAAGGATTTTTAAAATAATCACAACATATTAGGGCAGCTCAAATAGTTTGGCTATGAAACATCTCCATTCTGCCTTGTTTTTGTTGTTGTTGTTGTTTTTTGTTTTGTTTTGTTTTTTTGTCCTGAACTAATTTTATATGAGCTATTTGTCAGCTAGCAAACAAATTGACATATATGAAATTTGCTTTTGGAAATAGTCAATGACATCAAGTAGAATAAAGTTAACCAACAATTGCTGTATACTCAACACTGAATTATTAATCAACTAAATTAATTGAATTATTAATCAACTAAATTAACTGAAGAATAGTATTTATTAAGATAGATAATTTGGCTTGTAAAGTAAATAAATTTTACTTTTCCACTATTTATCCAAACATACTAACTTTCATTAAAGGAAATTGTTGATAGGCAATTTCATGTTGAGTAGTTTTCATACCAATGTCAGTAAAAATATAAGTTAACCAAAGATATTATATAAAAGATATATTTGCTATCTTTATTAATTTTTACATGTAATCTGACATGTGTGTCACTTTCATTGTCCTTCATGAGATGTACATTTTTCTCAGCACGACTTATTGAAGAAATTTCTACTTCTTCATTGTGTGTTCTTGGTAACTTTATTGAAGGTCAATTGACTATAAATGTATAAATTTAACTGGGTTCTCTAGTTTGTTCCATTTTTCTCTTATGTCTGTTTTTAAGTTGTTGTGATTACTAAGCTTAATCAAAGCTTTTCTAAGTAAATCAAGCCTTTGTAATATACTTTGTTATCAGGTAATGCTATTTCTCTAATTTGTTCTTTTTATTCAAGATTACTTATGATATTTGAGTCCTTAGGATTTTCTATAAAAATCTCAGAATAGGTTTTTCCATTTATATCAAAAGTATCACTGCAATCTTAGTGGAGATTATATTGTATCTGTAATCTCTTTGGGTGATGTGGACACTTTAACAAAAGTAATTCTTCTAATCTCATAGCATGAGATATCTTTCCATTTATTTGTATGTTTAATTTCTTTTATTAATGTTTTACAGTTTTTAGTGTTCAGTTATTTTGCCTCCTTGAGTAAATTTACTAATAACTATTTTTTATGCTATTGTCAAGTGGGATTGTATTTTTTAATTTCTTTTCAGAATATGTTGTTAACAGAAATGCTGCTGATATTTGAATGTTCATTTTGTATTCTACACCTCTAGTTGATTTGTTTATCAGTTCCAACAATTGTTTTGGTAGGGAGTCTTAGGATTTCCATATATGAAAAAACATGTTATTTGCAAATAGAGAGATCTAAACTGTAAGTCTATTGGAAGAAAATGTAGAGGGAACCTTAGTAAATAAACTGTTGTATATGACTGTAAGAGTAAAAGCAACAAAACAGAACTAGACAAATGAGATTTGCAAACATACATTTGTACAGGGTTAATATCCAAAATATATGAGGAACTCAAAAAGCTCAACAGAAAGGAAACAAGCAACTCAAATCAAAAAGAGCAAAGGACCTGAACAGATACAAGTCAAAATAAGACAAATGACAAACAAGTTGCAAAAATACTCAATATCGCTAGTCTCAGGAAAATAAAAATTAAAATCATAATGGGATATGCCCTAACTTCTGTTAGCATCACTAGCATCAAAATGACAAAAGGTTGCAAATATTGGTGAGGGTGGGGAGAAAAGGAAATCTTTGTATACTGTAAGTAAAGATGTAAATTGCAAGAGACATTATGGAAAACAGTACCATAAATTTAAAAATAGTTAAAAATACCCCATCTGAACCAAATGTATGATATGTCAAGATCATTGTATTGTCTTGAGCAACTAATAAAAAATATTACTTTTTGTGATCCCCTTTCTGGGTATATACATAAATAAAATGAAAGCGATATCTGTATCTCCATGTTCATTGCAACAGTATTCATAAAAGCTAAGATACAGAATGAACTAAATTGTCTGTGTATAAATGGATAAATAAAATGTGATATGTTTATACAATGTAATATTATTTCAACATTAAAAATAAGGAAATCCATGGAGCAGAGAAAAGGAATTTGGAAGGGAGGAGGTGAGATGGAAAAAGGAACTGTGGAATAAAACTGACTAAATGATGCTATATACATATAAATGGATATATCATAGTGAATTTCACTTTTATGTAAATCTACTAATCACTAATGAAAAATAAAACTATAAGTAAATAGAAGCAAGACCAGAAGAGAAGACAAAGGGGAACAAGGGGAAGGAGGAGTTAGAGGGAAACAAGAAGTACTGGGGACTTAAGTGAAGAAAATTATATTCCAGGTTTGAATGGAATGGATCCCAAAATCATGTTTCCCTGCACTACTAAAAACATAAAAGTAGAATATCATTACAAAGCTCCTGCACAATGCTTGCAGAAATAAATAAAATGAAGGAAATCTTATTATTTGATGAAACAACATAGATAAACTTGGAGGATGTTAGGCCAAGTGATGTAAGCCAAGCACAGAAAGATAAACATTGCATGATCTCACTTACATGAGCAAGCTAAAAAAAAAAAATGGAACTCATGAAGCAAAATGATGGCAAGCAGGGGCTTGGAGGAGCCTGGGGAAGTGGAAGCATGATTGTCAATTGTACAACTTTCTGGTTAAAAATAAAAAATAAGTTCTGAAAGACTACTGCACATAATGGTAACTATAGTTGCCAGTGACAATGCATTCTATACTTAAAATTTGCTAATAGAGTAGATTTTAGATGGTTTCATCACAAAAGAAGATGGATATATGAGGTGATGGTTATGCTAATTCATTTGATTTAATCATTTCATATTATTTACATACATAAAAAACTGCATCTGTCAATTATACCTTTATAAAGCTGGAAAAATTAAATGTGAATCTAGAATAAAAAATATAAAATGTCTGGGGTAAAATGTATCTGAAATAAAAAAAAAAAATAATGAAAACTGTATGGTGAATTGATCACAGTTTTTCCTTATTTTTGTCTTTTAAAAAATATTTAGGGGGTGTTTTAGTCAGCTTTTTCACTGCTGTGACTACAGTATCTGACCGGAATAATTTTAGGAGGAAAGTTTTATTTGAGGGCCCAAGGTTTCAGAGGTCTCAATCCACAGACCATCAGTTCCTTCCTCCAGGCTCAAGGTGAGGCTGAACATCATGGCAGGAGAGTGTGGCAGAGGGAGGTAGTGTTACATGGTGATAAGGATGCAGAGAGAGAGTCACTCCACTGACCAGACACAAATATATATATCAAAAGGCACACCCCAGTTCCCACCTCCTCCAGCAACACCCTACCACTTCATTTACCACTGAATTAATCCCTGTCACAGGATTAAATCACTGATTGGGTTAAGACTCTTACAACCCAATCATTTCTCATCTGAATCTTCTTGCACTGTCTCACGTGTGAGCTTTTGGAGAAAGCCTCACATCCAAACCATAACAGGCAGTATAGAAATTAAATATTTCTAATGTAAATTTATGTCTTTTCTCGTTAAGAATAGCAGATTATGCTAAGTGAAGCTAGCCAATCCCTAAAAAACAAATGCCAAATGTCTTCTTTGATATAAGGAGAGCAACTAAGAACAGAGCAGGGAGGAAGAGCATGAGGAAAAGATTAACATTAAACAGAGACGAGTGGTGGGAGGGAAAGGGAGAGAGAAGGGAAATTGCATGGAAATGGAAGGAGCCCCTCATTGTTACACAAAATTACATATAAGAGGTTGTGAGGGGAAATGGGGAAAAAAACAACAACAAGGGAGAGAATCGAATAACAGCAGATAGGGTAGAGAGAGAAGATGGGAGGGGAGGGGTGGGGGGATAGTAGGGGATAGGAAAGGTAGCAGAATACAACAGTCACTAATATGGCATTATGTAAAAACGTGGATGTGTAACCGATGTGATTCTGCAATTTGTATTTGGGGTAAAAATGGGAGTTCATAACCCACGTGAATCAAATATATGAAAGATGATATGTCATGAGCTTTATAATGTTTTGAACAACCAATTTTTTAAAAAAAGAATAGTGATTTTACTTAATAAAAAATCACTGTTGGACTTCTAAAACCGAACAATTGATTTTATAGGAGTAGACAATTAATTCCTTAATTCTCAAAATAAATTTGATTGACTAAGTGTGCTTGATTTTATAGTTCAGGCTAGTTGTGTGTGTACACAAATATGTTTATGTCATTATCATGGAAAACTGAAAGCTGTAACTGTTGCTCTGTTAACCAATTACATGATGCCCCTCTCAGTCACATAAATATTGAATATAGAAGATCAAAAATCACTGACAAACTATTCTGAGAGAACCACAAAAATTTTCTAGAGTCTAAAAGATAATGTTTGTCTAAAGATATCACATTTCAAAAACCCAAAAGTATGATTAACTCCAATGAAAATATTTCAATTTATTTTAAAATTCCTGATCTGGTTTATGAAGTTGTTTTTGATGAGACCTAATGGCTGATTTATATTACTTATCTATTGGAGTACTTAGCTTCCTTATAAGTACGTTTTCAACAGGCCACATATATGTGATATATGTGTATATGCACAGAATGTGGAGTCACATCCCAGAAAAACTGCTGAGATAGTACTGCCAAGTGGGCAGGTTATCATCCAAGGAACACACCATTTTTTTTTTTTTTTTTTGGTACTGCTGAGAATGGGACTCAGGGCCTTGTTCATGCTAAGCAAGTGTTCTACTCCCGAATTACAGTCCCAGCCCTTAGAAAACTCTTAATAAAAAATAATCAGATAGATTTGCTTTGTAATGAAAGATATATGGGACAGAGGACCATGCAAAATGACACACTGTAAGAATCATGATAAGGCTGATGGACTGCAATAATGCCAAGTAATATAAATACCCCTGCCCCACTAAAAAAGCATTTTTATTATTCTTGAAAAAAGCATAAATATACACAATAACAATTTTCAGGATGGCATTTAAGTCATTGAATAAAGCACATATTTGTATTCTCTTATCAGTAAAGTGTCATTTTGTGAATAATTCTATAATAGTCGTACAATTTATAGCTTTATTCCTTCGTTCAGAAATCAATTTTACTTGAAAATTGAAACACTGTTAGATTCAGTCTTGCATCTAATTAGATTGTATCCATGAAACAATATCATGACACAATGGGGATGTGTTATCAATATCACTTTAGTAAAACAGATTGATAATAAAAATGTGGAGACTATTGTAGGAAAACAAAATCAGTGAAAAAGAAGAGTTTAGCAGCATTATGCTTTGATATCAACTACAAGGTAAAAAAGGAGTTACAAAATATTAGCAATTAGAAGCTAAGATTAAAATTAAATAAAAGAAACAGCAATTTGAAGAAGTTCTTTGCAGCTGCAAAGTAAATCACACAGACATTTTACAGTGAAAAGTCCCTGGGAAAACTCCCAGAAGTTATTTATTTACTATTCTTTACAAAGTTCTCAGGCAATGATAGTCTTAACGTTAGTGAAAGTAATTCAAGTACATATAGATAAATAGTAGAGCTATACCTGTTTATATCTATATCTCCATTCACATCTCTCACGTCTATTATGTATCTTCCTAAATAATGCTTGAAGAGAATAGATTGAAAAATAAAATGTGAGAACTCATGTCTATTTTATAGCTTCCTGATATGATGCTTGTGGAAGTGCATTGAATAATAAAATGTGAAAAATTAAAAAAAAAAGAAGTACTAGAACAATATGTCCAAACTCAGCCCTGTGAATGGACTCTTATGGCACAACTAAAATAGTCATGGAAGAAAAAGACTCATCTTCTTAAATCACTTAGTTATAATTTTTTTGTCAAATATGATATATTACAAAGAAAAGCTTATAGATTAATAAGACAGATTTTTATATAACAGATGCAACAGAGTAAATTAATAAACATTAACATTTTACAATACTTGATTCATACATTTTACTTCAAATGATAAACACTTGAACACTGTAAATCAACACAAAATTTTTAATGACTATTTCATGGAAAATTAGTATATAAAAATTCTAAGGACTTTCTTCAGAAGAACATGTTTGGCTTCTGGTAATGCTGATAGTGATTTTATATATACATATAATTCCCTGAATCCCAGTCGAATACACTCACCATTATTTTAAAGACTCATATTTAGAGATAATCTAAATTTCATACGGATCATAGATTAGAAATTATATTCTGATTAACCAGAAGTTTATGAAACTTGTTCAAATATTGCACTTGCTCCACATTTACACTAGGGACCACATTTACTAATAATCATACACTGCATACTTCATATGTTGCTTTTCTCAATTTTCCTGAGTTACATTTAAATATTAAATAATAAAATTATAAGTGATAGATAGAATATGCTTCTAATCTTGGGGGGGGGGGTAAAATAAATATAGGTTATAAATACTTTAGTTCATAGAAATATGAATCAATGATTCTGAATACTAATGATCATGTTATTTCTATAACACACATTTATTAGTATATCAGATTAGGTTTTTAGGAGTAAGAAATGGAAAATGTCTTTTTTTAACTAAAGGACAAATAGAAGCAACTTATTGAGATGGGAAAGAGTAACATCAGTTATATTGTGAAGGCCAGAGAACTAGACTTGAGTCTCCATAGCATCAGAGACCAGAGAAGACACTCCAATCACTGTCATTGTCTCTGGACACTGTTCCTCACGCTATCTTCCTCAGGGGTGCAGACTCCAGTCTACCTCTCTTCTACCATGGCCTGGACAACTAGGTGTAGCTGTTGACTTTGTTTCTCATCACCAAGCAGGATTCCATTGTGACACCAGTCTCCTTGCTACTGCCTCAATTTCAAAGTCTGGAATGGAGAGTTCTGGTTGCAAAATCTAGACCGTGTAACCTACATCATCACTACAAGAATCTGATAATGTCATTTTTTTGACGTCTTCAATTTCTGTGGTGGGGAATGAATATTGCAATGATAAGAAATTGTTTACAAATTGGTGACCAATAAAGTACAGATATCTACTAGTATTGTAAAATAAGAAGTATTATACTGTGGAAATAAACTAATCTTGAAAAAAGCATAATTAATGAATTCGTCATATGATATCAGATAAAATATTTCTCCAACTTAGGTATTGATTAACAATATCCAGAACTACAATTGATGCTTCTACATGGCAGTTCAATCTCAAGTGATTTGCTAATTGCAAGTATTAAACAGGATGCAACGAAGTGTTACATATTTTTTTTAGGCACTTTGAAGGAATATAGACCCTACATTGTATCAAATAGCATCACAGTAAATATACACATTGTAATGAGATAGGGATTTATGATAAAGAGAAAGAAATACTGGATCTTAAAGAAAACACCCACAAGGCACTGAGATGCAGAAAGCATAGTTGTAAATCCTGAGTAATATGTCCTTGGTCTCTGCCCCTATAAAACGAGGGAAACACACAAGCACAGGGACAACTGGAGGGAAATTATGCTGCTCCACCTTGGCTCCACCTCCAGTCCAGTCCCTGATACAACCCTTCTATAAATATTGAACCTAAAGCTTAAGCCAGGGCTGTTTCTCACTCTCCAGGGAGCCTGCATACATTTCATGTGTATCTACCTTCCTAAAGGCCTTTGTGTGGCTCATGCAGAAATTCAAGTATGCCAAGAACACCACTGGTCCCAAGCTGAGTTCCTCCTCACCTCTTGGACCCTTTTCCTATGACATTAGTACATAAAAATATATATTAAGTTTTAACATCCCGACTCACAGAAAATTAATGAAGAAATCCTGATGCTCATTCTCATTTTCAGTATGGAAAATAAGGTATAAAAGTCACTGATTCCAAACAAATCCATATGAATATTTCTTTATGAAGACTTAGAAACATAAATGAATACTACAAAATTTTTTACAGAATTTTAGAAAATTAGAAAGTACACGGAGTACAGCAGTTTGGGATCATTATCACTTATCTATTCCTTCAATAAACAAACATTGAGTGACTACTATGTGACTTAGGCATTTGGTATAAATAAATCAATGACAAAAAAATTCTTTACAAAAAAGCAAAGCAGAAACTTATGCTTGTGAAGCAATATGCATATAAAAAATAAATATTAAGATAAATATATAGGGATAACTGCTATGAAGGAAGAAGAAGAAAAAAGTTTTGGGGAATGCCAGGGTGTGGGTTGGGGAAGGTCAAAATTTTAAACAGGATGTTTATTTAACATCCCAAAGAATGTAATATTTGAACCAATATTTGGAGGAGATAAAAGCCTATTCATCATTCCTCTGTCCTGGGGGGACTAAGCATTTTAGACAGAAAGGACTGCCAGAGAAAAGACAAACAATGCCTATTGTGTTTAAGAAACAGCCTGAAGACCAGAGTGGATGTAATGTAGGGTGCAAAAGAGGAGGAGGGCAATAGTAGGTGAGGCCAAAGTGGTAAAGGGGCCAAATTGCAGTGGACTTTGAAAATCAGTACATATGGATAGATCATTCCTGAGTGACCTGGGAAGCCACTGAAAGGTTTTGGGCAGAAGAGCGACACCACCAGATTCATGCTTCAAAAGGATTTCAACAGGGAATGGAAGAGTTGTGAAGACTTTTTAGAAGGGCCTTGTCTTAATTCAGCAGTGTTGTTTATTAATGTGCTACTTCTCACCCCTGGTCAACCAGGTGCATTCATCCTGAAAGTCTCAGGCTAAAATATATCTTCTTAACTTCGTAATTGACACTAATCCCTGATAGTTTGGGCATAATAACATTTCTAAACCTATTGGTCTTCCTTTATAAAATAAACAAACCAATTACATATGAAGTTCTTTATACATTACATGACAAAAAACGAGAACTTAATAAATGCCAGCTAGCACTCAGAGTGGCAAATATGTTGTTAGTTTGACTAGAGCACTTTACAAATTTTGTCCCAGGATTGCAATGACTCCAATGAGAGGATTACATATGTAGTTTAATGTTATAATTCTTTAGTAGAAACAGTTTATAATATTTATTTAATATTTATTTTGGAAATTCATCCCTAGAGAAATACAAATACTTTAGTTGATAGAAATATGAACCAATAATTCTGAATACTAATGATCATAGAAATATCTTTGTGATTGTTGAGAGTCAATTTTTTTATGAATAAAATCAAAGGAGCAGGGAATGAGTAGAATTGAGACTATCAGAATATTTGAAAGCAATAGAAAACATGAAAACTTTACAACTACAAGAAGATAATAATTGGTAATAGATTAAAAACATGTCTTAAACTCTCTTTAAAAATCACGTGGAAGCAAAAAGAAAATGTGACTAGAGGTACTGAATGAACAAATGAATTGTACAATATTGCACTTAAAGTTAATGAAGCAAGGTAGATATATATTTATGAAATCTATAATATGGAAAATCAACTAGCCATAGTTAGCTTATACAACCTTATTTTAAGGAAAGTGTTGAACATGCCTTTGTGATGATCTGTTAGAGATAGATATTGCCAGGTCATCATAGCCCACTGAAAATGGTTAATAAAATAAAAATTTTATTTACTTCATTATAGCCATTGGTTGAAAGAACTTTAGATACAGATTTAGATTAACTGATTGTGTGACCATGGACAATTCAATATACAAATATAAATGTTTTGTTATTATCAGTATGATCACAGGTCTGGATTTTGATAAACTTTCACTTGAACAAAGATCTTTAAAAAGTACATTGAGCCTAGATTTTGCGTAGCTGATTACCAATTAGAACACACATAAATCAGCTTTCATGTCAAAGTCTTATAACAGTTCATTTTCATTCAACTTATGATTAATTCTGAATGGATGACTTACTTGGTTATTTAGAAAAAGTCAGCTACTATAAACGTTTTGTGCCAATGATGTTTACAGAGTCTGTTGAATATGCTCTGGGTTCAACATCCTCAATCATAACAGTGATTTTCTCAATGTTGAGGATTGTACTAGAAAAATCTCCAGGGAACTTGTCAGTGCAAAAGACAACTTGTTCACCAAAATAGCTTTTTTATATTGATTAGATTTCCTTACCAAGCATCTTGTCCTTTGTGGTGATAATTCTCTAATCAATTGTATTACTCCATATTGTAGGGTAGCACATTTTTCAGTGTTATTAAGTCAATGACATTCTAATTAGTAAGTGAGATAGTCGGGAATTTAGTAACCACAAAGTAGTTCCCCCAAATATATACATTTTAAACAAATGAAAAAAAAATTTGAAATATGAATGGCAAGTGTACCTTTCATGGAATAACTCAACTGTCTCTAAATTTAATCTACAGGCTGTGCAACAGTATTTACAGTTTTAAAAAAGAATAAACTTCAGTGATAGTTTTCTAAATTATATAAATTTATCAGGAGTAGTTGACTATACCACATGTTTTATGAATTTCGTCAGTGTAAAATATAAGTGAAAGAAATATTAGTGGCATTTCAATTCCCAGAATAAACTCCTTCATGGGTTTGTGTATATTGCTGGTGATGTAATGTATAAAATATTTAAGTTCACTCCATTATTGTCTTGAAGCAGGACTAAAATAGATCAGGAATCATACATAACCAGTGGGTCAGCCAAATCAAGTTTATGTAAAGATAGAAAATCTACCATAAATATGACACAATGTTAAGAATGAATAGACCATGATTTCTTATTTCATCAATGATTTTTAATATTTTGAAGTGTTGTATAAGTATCATTTATTAAAAATTCAGACAGACAAGCCAAATGACAGGTAAACTTCTTCATTAGAATCCTCATATGACAGGCACTGCTTTCCTGGAATTTAAAAACAGCAGTTCATTGTATACTCCATACATCTTTGTTACTGTGAGTGATGCTCAAATTTGATACATCCACAGAAACAAAAGGAGAACAAAACCATAGCTTATTCAAATATAATCCTTACAATTTAATGAAAATAAAAATAATATTCAAATCACTGTTAGTCATCAAATGAATAAAACATACTCAATCAAATTTTCCAGTTTCTATAGAAGAAATGATATAAAAGTCACCCATAAAAGAATAACTTCAGAGTAGCATGGTATAAAAAAAATTCACATAAAACAAGCAACTAAGATAATAAACTCAGTTTGAATCTGATTATGTTTAGATAAAATAACTATTTAGAATCTGGTTATGATTTTTATATATGTCTAATATATACATATTTCCATATAATTTTTGTGATCTAATTATCTGGATTCTGCTTAAAATAATAAGATATAACTTGGAGCATTACATAGTTTCAAGTCAATAAAGTCTGCTAATCAAAAAAAAAAAAAAAAGAGAGAGAGAGAGCATTTGTTAGGTTTTTTTTCCCCTACTAGAGCAATTTATCATAAACATAAAAACTTAAACAGCAAAATTTTATTATCTTACAGTTTTGTTTATTCAAAGTGTGAGATAGGCCTCACTGTCCTCAAATCAAGGTGTGTTCTGGGCTGTGTTCTTTCTAGAGTTTCAAAAAGGACTACTTCAAAAATGGACTACTTCAAAAATGGACTACTTCATTCAATAGCTCATGGCCTCTTTCTTCATCTTAAAACTTACGAACTTTCCTCCTTTCTAATTTTTCTTCAATTGCTGAATTGTTATCTCTGACTCAGCTGGGAAATTTCTAAGTTTTTAACTATTCATGATTAGATTTGGCCAATTGACAATTTAGGATGATGTTCTAATCTTAAGATCTTAATCCTTCATTGCATCTGTAATTTCCCATTTGCTAAGTACAATATTCACCGGTCTGGGAAGTAAAATATAGAATCTTTGGAGGTTCTATGGCAAGGCAGAAAGTTAGTATAGGATTAAGTCTGATTAGACCTACATTAATAATTGATTCTGGTTGGCATCTTTATTCCTGTTCTTGTCAGCATTGTTTTGAGTTTTTATTTTCAAGTATATTCAGAAATTTGAAAATGATCTAAATAAAAAATCTGATGTCATCCACAGGGAGTAGAAATGACCCATTGCCCTTCAGTTCTGCAGAAAGTCTGCAGAGTTTTCTTGTTTGTTCTGTAGTGCCAGCAGTGTTGAGGATGTTCTAAAACTTCTTCAAGTCTTGCAACTAACAGGAATTAGAAAATATCATTTCTTATATAGAAGGAACTGTTACTTTACATTTAAGATTTTCACCTTTGAAATAACTAACAATTTGTGTTGTATGGTAGGTATAGTGAAACCAACGGCTATTTAGGAAGAAAACTTAGTTGTAATACTTTACATATTGTGTGAATTTAGTCAATTCTCTTAATCTCTTTTATCTGTTGTTTTTTTACTTGTGCTCATTCTTACCATATTTCATTAAGTGCGTGTGAGGGTTATCTGCACAGATGTTAGATTTATAATATATATATATATATATATATATATATATATATATATACATTTCAGTTAATGTTAATAATAATGATAATTTTTCCTTTTAACATTCACTGGATAGGATATTATTTTTTACACTTTACATAATAAAGGCACACACACAAACGCACAGGGAAAAGATAAGTGCTTTGATTAATGAGGTAGTTCAAGAGAGAGTTCTAGAATTTTCTCATTGGCTACATTTTCCTCTGATGGATTATTATTATTATTTTTTTAAGTGAACTTCGTTTTAAAAAATTCAAGTTCTTTCTTGAAATGGGGCTTAGGGCTGTGGCAGGAGCTGATGTTAAACATAGCACGAGAGCAACCTAAATTAATTCTTGAGTACCTCGGGGTGATGAATTAAAGTGCTACATTTCACTTTTACTTTGAAACAATGGTTTCAAAATACAGCATCTCACAGAAAATTAGAGTCAGTGAAAGGTCTGTAGTAAAGAAAATGAACTTGCCTTTCCAGTTTGCTCTTGGGCAGGGAAGTGGGGAACAAGAGTAGCCAAATATCCACAGTATCTTTTTTTTTTTTCTGATTTGTGCTCACTTTGGTTAATGCTTTAGTTATTAAAGTACTTACTTCTAAGACTCTGTGCATACAAAAAATAAAACTGGAATTTTTATAAATAATAAAAGAAATGGCATGTGGTTGTATTTTCGTAACACCTATACTTTGAAGCTCAGGGCACTGGGTCCATTTCAGGTTCATATGATCCACCTCACAGAAGGACGTAATACTTCCCAAAAGATTCTTCTGCCAGGGGCTAGCAATAAATCCCTCTACAGCCAGACAAGTTGGCCTTTATTTTTTGTATTGCTGTGGGCATCTCACATGACATTCCCAAATAAGGTATTGTACTACAAGCCTGCTATGATTACTAGTAATGACTTAACTGCAAAGGAATTATAACAGTATGAATAACAGTGGTTTACACTGTGAATGCCCTAGCTACTCCAAAAAATGCCAGAGCAACAAATATAAAATGGTTCTCATTTGGCAGTTTGAAAGGAGTAAAAGTCAGAAGACTACAACTGCTGCTAATCTGTAAACACTGATTGTTCATTCAACAGCAGGAAGCAAAACAAATGTAAAACAAGTGAAGGCATTAGCCATTTTGCTGTGTGCAAAAGCAATTACATTAAGGGAATGAAAAGAAAATAAAAATTATGTTCAAACACATGACATTTGGGAAGAAAAAGGTTTTGCCTGAAAACTTTTTAAATAGGAAATTTATGTGCATTTCGACTTTGGTTTTTGAACTGATCACATTGTTATTGTTATGAATCACATTTTTCCCCTACATATTCCTGTCTGACCTTAGAGATTCATGGTGTTAAGTACAAAATTAAATGTGTTCTTAGTTAAATTGTGAGGCCTCCATTTATTTCTAAAAAATATTTGAGTCAGATTGCAAAATTAAATGTTATATCAATTCTGAAAAGCATAGAAAACCAATTAAAACCTGAAAATATTAAATGACATTATTTATTGTGTGGCATACGAGGTTACAAATGAATTAAAGTTTACCCAAAGAAGATATAATAAATATTCCTATTACATATGTACACTTCAAATAGTCTTTTATTTATGGAACTGATTTTTATGCTCTAAAATTGAAGTCTACTGTTAAAGATTATAGATTAAATACAAGCTTTGTGTGGTATTATAAATTAGGGCAATAAATTTAGCATAAATTCATGTCACAGTAGAAGGAAAAATGAAAAAGACTTCCCAGTCTAGAGAATGTGTTAATGTTTCTTAGCCTCTATAATTTAAAAATTAGTAATATTGTCAAATACAGGGCTAAGTAACCTTTAGTTTATAACCAAATAATTGCTGAATTTCATGAATAAAAGGCACATATAATCTGTCTTGCAGCTTACTTTTAAGTATTTTAAGTATTTTTGGTATTGAAAATAGAACAGATTTCAGGTCCTCTAAATTATTTCATAAATCCATCTAATGGAGCATTTCTTTTACTCAGGTACCCATTCTATTAAAGGAATGCCTACTTGATTTAATTTTTTTCTTTCATGATACCCTGAGGCTGCCCAGTTATCTAAACACCTATACTATTTCTCAGGATACCATACAGTTGAACCCTGATATTGTGAAGTCTGGTAAGATGAATGAAAGGAGGAGGGTGCCCAACAAGGTTATGGGTGTCTCTTACAATTGCAGTTACCCACAGAGATTTATTGACAACTCAACTACCAGATGGGGCATGGGTTGGGATGTATACAATTTCAGCCACTAGAACTATGTTTCCCCCAACTTCTCTTGCTCTTTATATTTGAATACTTGGTTGCTTCCCCATGGGACAAGAAATGACTTACACTTGGGATTCTTGAATGATTGCCAAAAAAAGAATTGAGTCTGAGAAATGCTATTTTCCAGGTTCCCATAGTGTGCCATAAACCCAATTATATAAGCTGAGGGTTGGGAACTGGGCTGATATGAACACAAGAGAAAAGATCTACATAAGAGTCATAAAGAATGACATAGCTACCTTCTGAGGGGTTAAAAAGATCTATTACACCCATTTTGAAACTCATTAAGAGGGTGAAAATCACATAAAGATGATGCCACAAACATATTAATAATCTATTTCATGTATTAGTCACAAAATATTTCCTCAATAATTTTCATGATTTTAAATTAGGTCAGGGTATGAGAAATTATAAACCTCAGGACTGATGCACACTGTTATCTACTTTTGAGGGCTCATAGGCTGCAAAATGATTCTTAAATCATCAAAAAACAATTAAAAGAATAATATTTAATGGTTTGTGGAAATTTCATGAAATTTAAATTTCAGTATTTGTAAATACATACATATTGGAACACAGCCATACTAATTGATCTTTTATAGAAAAAAAACAAACAGACAGTGTGAGCCCTTAACTGGATTGTTTACTCTTTAGAGCCAAAGACCATATTTTCTACATTTCTGGTGTCCCATTGATTGAGGAAAATGAAGGAGATGCTCACTGATAATTCAAGGTGGCTCACCTGCTAGGCATGACTGCCAACTCAAAACAGATAAAAGCCATTCTTGCAAACACAGAATAGGGTAGCCCAGAGGGATTTTGTAGCATTTGAACTCCTAATGTTTCAAAGAGTGTTTGCAAATTGAACAAATGCTCTGTATAATTAATGAGTTTGATTATTTTATATTCATTCTACTTATGAAGAAAGTTTAAACTTGTGAGAGAGATAAGTTTATAAAAGAAATTCATACAAAACACACATACATACACTATAGTAGGAAAAAAACAAAATATATGGAGTGAATAAGACAGGACAACACTAATGTTCAATATAAAATGATCACTCTGTGCAATAGGCACACATTATCATTGGTTTTGTTCCCTTAACTCTCACAATAACCCTTTAAGGTTGCTTTACTACTGTTGCCATCTTAGTGATAAAAAAACAAACAAACAAAAAAGAAACTTATTAAGTAACTCCTGCAAATTTCAAAAGTTGGGGAAACTTGATGAGAATGCAGATCTAATTCTCCCTAGTAGGTATCTATTAAGGGGTGAATTGTGTTCCATTCAAAAATTTAAGTGAAGTCCGAACCACCAATACATCAGAATCTGACTGTATGTGGAGATTTGAAAGAGGTAAGTAGGTTAAAATAAGGAGTTTATGGTGGGTCCAAATCCAAATTTATTGGTGTCCTTATAAGAAATGGAAATTGGGATATAGATACCTATAGAAAGAAGAAGATGAGAATATACATGAAGAAAAGCCATGCCCAAATTTGAGGAGAGAGGCCTCAAAAGAAACCAGCCCCATCATGTAACATGATAATTTGAGTTAGGACTCTGGAACTATGGGAAAATAAATTTTTATTATTTAAGCCACATAGTCTAAGGTACTTTTCTATGGCACCCCTAGAAAACTGATAGGGTATCTAAAACTGAAGACTGAATATGTTTCATTAAGAATACTAATAAAATAAAATTTTTATGAAGGAATGCACATACTCAACACATTGCATTTTTATTTGTAATATTGTGGGGCTTACCGTGTGCAAAATATATATATATATATTGTTGTAAGATTCCTAGATACACTGGGAGACTAGTAAGACAAAGTTCGTTTTCTCATGAAGCTTACATTGCACTGGTAGACAGCCAAAAATTATGAAGAAATAAAGAGCAAATGTATTTCAGGTAGAAATAGAAACATTATGGGAATGAATTTATCTATAATAGTTGTGAAGTACTCTAAAGACTTTTGAGATAAAACCATATAGTAAGAAGGCATGTAAAATATTGTGGAAAAAATCTTCCAGAAAGGGTCCAGAAGTTCCATCATAGGGGTGCTATTGGCATATATAGTTGATGGTGGAAAGGACATGGTAGCTAAAGCATAATACAAAAGGGGAGGGGTGTTGGGAGTTGAGTTTAGAGAGGTAAGTGGGATGTAGGTCCTGTAGGGCTTTCTATTTCCAGTGAGAGATTTAGAGGGATTGTAATCTGGGGCATAAAATTATGTAATTTGAACTTTTAAATTCACTCTGCCTGCTCTTTAATTCAGGTGAGCAATGGTCACTTGAATAAAAGTTTTATCTATAAAAACCTTGGAGAGTAAATAGATCCAGGATGTATAGAAGAGGTAATGTCAATGTAACCAAGAAACTGAATGAAGATTGTGGAAGTACAGTTATGGTACCCTCATAGGAAACATACACAGAAAATTTTCTTTGGGTTCTGGAGAGTTGATTAAAAATTCTGTTTTTGTTTGATTTGGATGTGAGGTGTCCCGCAAAGCTCACATGGGAGACAATGCAAGAAAATTTGGAGGAGAAATAATTGAGCTATAGCCTTAACCTAATTAGTGAATTAATCCCATGAGTGGTAACTAGAGGCAGGTGGGATGTGGTTAGCGGAAGTGGTTCATTGAGGGGATGGTCATGGGGTATATGTTTGTATCTCTCCAGTGGAGTTTCTCTTTTTCTCTGCCCTCTGATCATTATGTGAGGTGCTTCCCTCCGCCACACTCTCCTGCCATGATGTTCAGCCTCACCTCAAGTCCCAAGGAATAGAGCCAACAACCTTCCATGGACTAAGACCTCTGAAACCGTGAGCCCTCAAATTAACTTTTCTTCTTCTACAATGTTCTGGTTGAATCTTTTAGTCACAGCAGTAAAAAAAAAAAAAAAAAAAAAAAAAACAACACTGACTAAAATGATTTGATATATCTATCTTTATATATTAAATCATGGAGAAATATGAAGTAGATATAGGACATACAAACATGGAGGTCAAAAGGAAGGTGGAGTTCAAGCCATAGATCTGAATAAGATCATACTAGTAGAAATTGTAGCTTGAAAAGAAAAACAGAGTTTAAGAGAAGCTTACAGACATACAGCATTAAAAACTAGCAAAAAATACCTGAGAAGAAACGATCAGTGAGTTGAAAAGAGGATCAGAAACATGTGGTGGGTGTTTTAGGAGCTTAGAAAAAGTTCCATCAAGAAGAAAGGAAAGACAACTATGTTAAGGGGTAGATATTGCAACTTTTAGAACAACAGTTTCAGTGAAATAAAAGGAGGGATTAAGCTCACCTGGGCTGGGTAGGTTCAGATGAGAACTAAAAGTGTGAGAACAGTTTTGATGATATCTGAGATGTTTTAATAGGAAAGGGAGCCAAGAAAAATGAATAGGAGCTGGTAGATGGTGTGAAATGTGAAGTCATTTAAAAAATTATGGAGAGATGTTAGGCATTTTGTTTATTGTTTTGTTTAGCTGTTGGGAATAATTTAGGTGTGAGAAAACACGATGATTGTGGAGCAGTTAATGGATGAGAGGAATGAGGGTCTTCATCCCATGTAGGAGAAAATTGGCTTGGATAACAGCAGACATCTTCATGTGACAAGAGGAGTGACACACTATCTGGGTTTAGAAGCTCATATATGAATGTGGGAAGATAACATCAACTATTGTGATAAATATTTTAAATGATATTTGATGTAAGATCGTCAGTGTAGAGTAGTAGGGCACAATGTGTTTAGAGATAGAAAAAAAAAGGTGTGAAATGGTCATTTAAGAGCTTAGGGAAATGTACTGGCATGTTCACATGTGCTAAGTGCTCATTTGAGATTTGTAAATATAAATTTAAAATGAGATCAGTTCACACAGTGGAGGAAAATTTTTCCAGCCATAGACAGCTGTTGAGGAGACGGGTGGGTGAATGGCTGGATTTCACTATGGTTGGAGGTTTGCCAGCAAGTAGGTCAAAGGGTGAGGAAATGCAAGGAGGATCAGGCCTCAGCAAGGCATTGGTCATAGTACTGCATAGTTATCCAAGGAATCTAAGAAATCTTGGCTGTGTAAAAAGGGAGGTAAGGACAGGGGTGTGGAGGACTGTGAAGAAAAAGATGGACTTGGAGGGGAAACAAGTAGAGTTAATTATTGAAAGTTTGTGAAAGGCTGACATGTAGCTGGAACAGATTATTTCAGTAATTGAACAAGAAACTTAGACTGTGGTATTGAAATAGGATATTTTAACTGCTGATTTTTGAAGTAGGACTGATAAAGATGGACACAAAATTCAACAGGGAATATCTTAGGAGTTGAGAAGAACAAAAGTTTTGGATGGGTCAATGTTAAATTTCCAAGAACAACTAGAGTAACAGTGGAGAAATTTGTGAGCCAGTTACTAGTGACAGTAATGAATAACAAGAGTTGCTGTATGTCTTCACTGAAAGTGTGAGGAATTCCTTAGATCTTAATAAAGTACTTTGACCCTTCCTGAATTTGCAGTCTGATAAATTAGGTTTTAGAGATAAATAACTTATTTATCACACCCCTGCACATTAATGATCTATTAATGTGGAGTGATTTTGCCTATAACATCAGGATGTCTGAAAAGATGCTTCTGATAAAACCTGAGAATTATTGGCATATATATAATTTACTCATCAGTCCAATTGCTTGATTGACTTAATAAAAAGTTATAGTATTTCTCATAGTGACCTAGAATTTGCATGTTATTTGGAAATTTTGTTTTCTAGTTTACAACAAAAGTTCAAGTGGTGGAGTATAAAACATTTGAATGATTTCTGTCTAGAGTACAAAGTTCTCCTTAGCAGATATTTTTAAAAAGTGGTCAATAAGCTAATAAATATTCATACAACACAATCAAAAAAGTATAGCAAGAAACTTGAGAAAGCATATTAGAATGCATTTTACATTAAAGAGTAAATTTGAATCACTCGTAAAATATTTATTCTTTGATCTAAAAATATATACTTGAATCATATGAAAGTAGGCTCTAAGATAGAGCTAAAAGTGAAAGGGAATGATATATTATGAAGGAGAAAATAAGTAGTGCTGGATTGTGAATGCCACTGTATAACATTCCTTTCTAAAGGAATATGAAAAACTTGTACAGAGCATATTCGGAAGGAAATTTCATTTCCTGACTGGCATAAATATCGACATGACTTATTTAACATTTTACTTTCATACTTGACAAATGATTTATTTTCTTTAAATAACCAATAAAGATATTTACATATTCCCTTTTAAAAACATGGCTTTTTTTTTTAAGTAGGGGCATATTCTTAAAATCCGAATAAATGGAACCTTTCTGTACATTACCAAACTTAAATCATAAAACTGTAAGTAGTATGTGCGCCATCTATTGGCAAAAGAAGCACAGTGTAAAAATATCATCAAAACCATGGTCTAAGGGCTTTTTAATTAAACAAGCATTATTTTATGACACGTAAAGTGATGTTTCATTATAGCAAATATCCCAATATATCCACAGCAAAACTGAGTTTATTGCTATTGTGCATAAGTCCAATAAAAAAAGACATAAGATCAGGACTTGGTACATCATAGATTTTATCTCAACTTTCTGTCAATATGAAGTATAAACTTGTACATTTTGTTTAATTTCCAACATACCACTTTTCATATATATATATATGATATATATATATATGATATATATATATGATATATATATATATGATATATATATATATGATATATATATATATGATATATATATATATATGATATATATATATATGATATATATATATATATATGATATATATATATGATATATATCACCTTTTATGGTGTTTCCCATACATTCTTACTCTGAAATGAGAGATGCACAGGAATCCCGGATATAAGCCCTAGAAGTCATTAAACATAAGACCTTACCTTTAGGAACATAGAAATTACTAAGTACATGATAATTGAACATGCAAATGAATTGGAAAATTATAAAACAAAATAAATTTTCAAATTTTTATCATTATACTTTCCTCCTTGCTCAATTTAATTATTGGCTTTTTGTTTTTACAGTTGCACAGTGTTTATTGATTCTCTAAGTTTGAAAACTTCTTTGTGAAGCAGAAATAAAAGTGGAAATTAAAGATATTTAAATTTAAAAAATTAGTTACATTTTAATTTAAATGTTAAAAAATGATTAGAAGAATCACTGAGTTTTATTATTATTTTAGTGTGCTTTTGCATAACAGTGATTTAAATTTCTCTTGAACAACATTGTAAACAAAATTAATACTCTTTCTTTTATCCATTTGAAGAATAGTAACATTAGGAACTGATCATGTCTTGCATTTATTATCAGGAGGGCCACTGAAAGCAAGCAGTTCATATAACTTTTAGGAACATTCATATGCTTTAATTTAAAAAAAATGATTTTCCCCATAATATATCCTTGAGATATAATAAGTAATTCATTGGGAGAGTAAAATCATGTTCAATATTTCCTACAGTGTTGCATTCATTAACAACTGAATATAAAAGTGCAGGTGGGATTATTCAACAGTAGTTAAAGCCCCAAAGAATGTACAGTTTAGGCACAATGTTCATAATGTTTATGGTACATTCTTTTTCATCAGAGTTGAGATCCTTAGTTGCAGGGGAAAAAGCCTAAATGTCAATCTTACCAATTTAGAAATAAAAATGGGAAAGCTAAATTAAAATAAAATCAATTTATAATTTCACATCTGAATATACTTAACATAAAATAATGTGATGCTAATATACTTTAAATAGTAAGAGAAATTGATTAACTTTTTATTATAGTTTTTTGGATGTTATTGTAAGTGGTACCTCCTTATGATCTATACCAGTCACTCTGTTGTCTGAAATATTTGATTTCTTTATAAATAATAGCACCGTAAGTACTAAAATAAAATAAAACAGAACAGAATAAGGAGATGCATGCTGAACTGTTTTTCTTCAAATTCTTAAATATCTGATGTGAAAAGAAGACATGGAAATATCTCTATTCTTTTTTCTAAACTAAACACTAAAATTTTATTACTCGACTGTTTTAGACATTAAAATATTAATGAGTTAACAATGAGGGCCTCCACGTTTTTCTTGGAGGACAAGGGGATGGAGTTTATTATGTGAAGGTGACAACATTTGTAAGGGTCCTGAGTCTTTACACACTGTTCAGTCATCACGTTGAGCCTGAGGCATAAACACATTGAGTCTTTGTGTCTAGATTGCCTGTTCATTCTGTGATGTTAAAAATCATTTCAGTACAAATTTAAACAATTTACCAAGATATATATCCAGAACTCCAAGCATATGCTTGCATTATCAACTTGATAGTCTTTTTTGTTTTGTTTTAAAAAGAACAAAGTAAGAAGTGAAAAGCAACACAACTTTAGCAGGTGAGTTTTTCTCAAGATTCCACTAGGTCTTGTACGAATGTCTTAGGATGTGAAGTTTGAAAATCCATTTATTTATTCAGCAAGATCCATTTACTTGCCACTATTTGCAATATTAAATTGATAATTTTAAATTTTTTATTTAATTCACTATAATATTGTTTCAGCTTATAGGAACATATGAAGGAATTGATAAACAGCAACTTGCAAAACACAAAATATTTTCCTCAATGAAGGGAAATATAAATACTTATTTTGATTTGTATGGAGTGTCAGATAAAGATATAAGATTTTTCTTTGAAATTATACTATACTGATTATGGAATCTTTTAAAATTTTGAATTGTTGGCACAGCCAGAATCACATTTCCTCTAGCATGGTATCCTAGTATGAAAATGTCTACCAAGTGAACAAATATCAAATGTCCCATCTTCCTCATAATAGATCAAAATAAGAAAATAGAGTACTAAAAAAAAAAATTCACCAGAGTAACTTACAATGTTTTCATTTATATCACCTAATAAATAAAACAAGAATATTAGGCAAAGAAGGCAATTTAAAAGGACATTTACACAAATGACAAAATACTGTTTTAAATGAATAAGAGTCTGATGACGGTGCAAAGGGATAGGTGCAAATATGGAAATAAATTTTTCCTTTCCCTTTGCACCTTCATCTGGACAACTGTTATAATTAATAGGATATCATTTATTTTCTCATGTGTTTTCTTGAAGTTTTTTCTTTGTAAGAAAACAATGATACTGCAGACACTCAGGAGGAATTTGTTATTTAAATTTCCTGATTTCAAATGCTCCATAACCATTTGAATAAATTAATTTTTGAGTCAAATTTATCATGCTGTTCTCAGTCTGATTTTTTTAAAGATAGAAGTATTTTGGCTACTTTTCAGTTATTCAAGCATGAAAGAGCCACATTTTTAATACTCTCAGACATATTTGGAAAGATTTTCCATCCTTGGTTAACTCAAGCTTAAGTACAGAATGACAGTCTATCTGTGTACCCATCTGTTACCAGGGCCCACAATTCATCTCAAGAGGCAGTTGAGGATAGAACTAGGGTAGTGCATGTGAATTAATGCTAGAAGACAGAAGAGCAGCAGGGATTCTCAATCTCTCTCCTTTCCCTCTAAGATGAGACTTAGGAAGGGAAAGTTACTATCAGAAGTAAGGAACTGTGGTAGGTTAATTTCCAAATACAATTTTGCAAGGAAGGAGTAGATTTAGTAGAAAGGAAGTATAGATAAGAAGGAAAATGGTAATGAGTTAAGATTTCCAGAAATCAGAATTAAGTTCATTACTATCCTCAATTAAGTAATGAATTAAGTTCATTACTATTAGAGGCTTATAGTGCCTCTAATATCCCCAAGAGGCTTTAGGAAGAGATGTTTTGTTGGTAACAATCACTGGGGGAAAGGAGCTACTGTCATTATTGCCTGAAGGAGAGGGATGACAGATTAGTCTGCAGGGGAAAAATTCCTTTCAACAAAAGATTGTCCTTCCCCAAATTCAGCAGTGAGCTTGATGGAAAAGACAGAAGAAATGTCCTAACCATTGATATTTTAAAATTTCAGGCTTCTCCTTTCACCATATGGCAGATATCAAATGAATGGCAACAAGGACAGGAGCAAGGTAAGCCTTTTTGGCCAGCTCATATAACAGCAAATATCATAAACTGTTAACAACCAAATTGACTTTGTGTTTAATAGATGCTCACTATGAGGTTGGTGACCCTTTCCATTTCTTCTCTGAAGGGCACAAACAGCAAGAAACGGTTGATCTATATGTCCTGGAGCTATTCTTACAGGGGCATGTAGAGATCCTCTTCAGACTGAAAAAAAAAAAAAATTATGCTGATTGTGTAGCAAAACATTTTGGACAGAAACCATACAATTTCTCAACAACTGAGGAAGACTTGGCAGGACAGACAACAAAATAAGAGAAATGACTTTCCTCTCCTAAGATATCATATTGAACTTTAAGCTCTGTGTGGCGAAGGACCTTACCCTATAGTTCCTTAATGTTTCCTGCAGCATTTAGTAGAGTCATGTGTACATTGTTAATATTCCATGAGAGTCAAGTCACTCCTAGATTTCACCTACTAAAATTAGATATTTAAGCCATAATGATGCTGTTATTGTTTAACTAAGTAGAAGATTTTATATGGGAAGTAACACAAATGGATTGGCATTCATTGGAATTAGAAATCTCCTTGAAAGTCAAGAGATAGAAGATATTATGAATGTATGAAATGAAATAGAAAATTAAAAGACAAAAATTTGGGGGGGGCAATATTTACCATATTTTCTGTATATAGCATGGGAATCAAGTGGGGACCCAAGTGTGAGACAATCAATTATGAATGCTATTGACAACATACTGGCTTACCATCAGTATTTTTTCTGGCAATGGTTTGAGCTGTAAGAAAATATCCTAATAAAATGATATAAAATAGAAGGGGAAATATTTTATTTCTCTTAATCATTGGCATAGGAAAATCTTGCATATAGTTTCATACTCATGATAAGCGCATATGTGAAGAATAGTAAAGAAAATTCTTGAGGTCAAACTTAAGTTGGATGCTAAGAATACATTTTTTCAATTTGATGATGCTCTCATTGCAAAGGAGGGTAAGACGTTTTTCAAATAGAAAATCTTTTTCAAATGGCAAGTTTGTAGTTAACTTCCAGCTAATCTCAATCCTAATTTAAAAAAAAGCAGCACATATTCAGTGTATAATAGGATAATTGTGTAAATGAGGGTCTTAAGTTGTTGAATTTTCCTTTCTACTTTCTTCAAGTCTCTCAAAATTTATTTTGTCTGGAAAAATTAAAACAGTATCCATAGAAGGTGGTAGTTATTTTTCTCACGAAAGTAACACCCTGGATAGATCTTTTAGGAAAAGATTAACTAGATTATAATATGGTTTCTCCTCACTGAAAGTACTCCCTTTGAGATGAAGGAATTAGTAGAGTGTTTCCAGCTGTTGGCAAATTTGATATGTGGTAAGGATTAATTTTCCCAGGACAATTAGAGGAGCAAGCTAAATATATTAAAGGAGCAAAGGCAAAATATTAGGAAAAATAGATTGCATATCAGTGTCTATTAAGAAACATATGCCCCCCACTAAAATGTGAGGTTTACTACTTTTCTTGATTTAAGAATCCTAATTGCTTCTTTAACCTGGTTCCTAAATAATAATAATAAAAAAGATTCCTGCAACATAATTGCAAATCATTTTAGCCTATGGGTGACATAGTTAAGGAAAACTTTTATTGTCAAGCTTTTGGACAAGGTAATCAATGAATCCAAAATATTTATTAAAAGCCTATGGGATACAAATCTAGAAATTTAAAATATCTCAGATATTGCCTCAGCCCACAACGTTCTTCTACTCTCATTAGGGAAGATAAATGCTTTCTTTTTAACACTTGTTTAACAATGGCAAGGGGAAAACAGGGATGGTAGAAACTCTTACTACATCACTGTTGCAAACATACTGTGTTTTTATAATTGAAAACAGTATTCAATGTTTTGTAATCATAGGTTTAAAAACAAGTTTCCTACCAAGTGAGCACAGAATCAAGAATTTAAACAGTTAACTCTTATTTATTTACTTTGCATGGGATTATGGATAGCTTAGCACATGATAACCTGTTTTAGAAATTTTAACAACGAATTATAAATCTCTGCTTTGGCAACTCAGCTACTGAGAGTTTTCCTTAGATCTAGTCTGCTTTAGTCATGCTAAATCCACACTAAGTACATAAGCCTGATTTTTCCTATTTCCCAAGTAGTTCAGAAAAACAGAGCAACTTCTAATCCCCACTCCTATATCACCTACTGCTAAATTCATAACTTTGTGATTTGTTTATATCTCATCTAGATTGATGGAGAGGAAATGAAGGAGAAGAAGTAATTGGTGATAAAGTTGAAGGGAGAAATTAGGAAAGGATGAGATCAATCAGAAAAAAATGGAATGTAAGAAGAACTCTATAAAAATTCAAAAAAGTAAACAAGAAAAGCTATGAACCTCTAAAATTAAATCATAGCAATATTTCATCTGAACTTTTTGAAAAACTGGCAACTTTTAAAAAATAACTGACTTACTTATAAAGTCTTTCTCCTCTCCTTCATAAGGATTTTAGGTCACAGATTCTTTTCACTTATTGGTTGGCATGTAGGAGTTGACTTATTAAGGAATGCAGAGTATATCAGTTTCAAAGGCAAAACTGGATTGAAGAGTACTTGTTCAGTCTAATGCTTTCATTAAATTTCTGTGTAAACAAAAATTTACCACTCCTTGGTTAAGATTAAGAATGATGAGAAAAAATATTCTATTCTTTAACCAGTTCATTAAATATGAAAATTAAAAACTCCTTCAAAGATCTGTCACTATTTGGAATCTTTGATTGATTAGTAATTTTCTAAAAAATAATGTAAATATCAATCAAGAAAATTTGGTTATCAGTAGTCAACTTTATTATAATACATAATTATATTAATGCATTCATTTATAGAATTATATGTGAAAGGATAGTATTAAAGTTTATGAACATAGTAATAGTTATATTGAATTGTATCTTGTTAGAGTTTATATAAATGTAAGACTTAAAGAGAAACAGAATTGTGAATGTATGTGAGATGTCATAATGTTGCTTTTTATGTTTTTTTTCCTTAAATGTTGTAATACACAGAAAACAAAACTTGCTAGCATGCATACACACACATACAAACCAACACACACTGTGTGAATGTATCAAAAATGTTTTATATATTATATAAATATATACATATATATCTATATATCATAAAGAAAGTATAAGATCCTCTATTTGAAATGATATGTTTAACAAATTCTTTATTTTTTTTTTGTTTGTTTGCAAAATACAACAGTTTTTATTTGACTATCAGAAGGATTCAGTGTTGTGAAGTTGCTTACATTGTTTCAAGAAACTATTTAGCAAGCAGGCCTTGAATTTTGGGGGAGCTTATCAGTTTTTCCCACAGGCAGGCAGCGAAGGCCAGTGAGACCTTTAATTTGTCAACCAACAAGACATCATTATACAGTGAAAACTTTGAACATCAGAGAAATTTTCTAATATTCTATAAATGCTCAAAATTTGAACATGTAACCCATTTCAAATCAATTACATATTTTTACAACTGTACAAACAATGAGTAGATGCCCTTCAATGGATGAATGGATAAAAAAAATGTGGCATTTATACACAATGGAGTATTACTCTGCATTAAAAAATGACAAAATCATAGAATTTACAGGGAAATGGATGGCATTAGAGCAGATTATGCTAAGTGAAGCTAGCCAATCCCTAAAAAACAAATGCCAAATGTCTTCTTTGATATAAGGAGAGTAACTAAGAACAGAGTAGGGTCGAAGAGCATGAGAAAAAGATTAACATTAAACAGGGATGAGAGGTGGGAGGGAAAGGGAGAGAGAAGGGAAAAGGCATGGAAATGGAAGGAGACCCTCAGAGTTATACAAAAGTACATACAAGAGGAAGTGAGGGGAAGGGGAAAAATAATATAAGGGGGACAAACGAATGTCAGTAGAGGGGGCAGAGAGAGAAGAGGGGAGGGGAGGGGAGGGGAGGGGAGGGGGGATAGTAGAGGATAGGAAAGGCAGCAGAATACAACAGACACTAGTATGGCAATATGTAAATCAATGGATGGGTAACTGATGTGATTCTGCAATCTGTATATGGGGTAAAAATGGGAGCTCATAACCCACTTGAATCAAATTGTGAAATATGATATATCAAGAACTATGTAATGTTTTGAACAGCCAACAATAAAAAATTAAAAAAAAAAAGTGCCTAGCAAAGTTTGTGCAAAACTTTCTATGGAGACATAACAAATTCTTTATAAAGCACATTTTCTTATTGGTTAAAAGGATAGTGAAACTATTATTATATATATGCAATTAAGTAAGACTTTAAAGCGTACTATGTACACATTTTGAGTATATAATGAGGATTCTCTGATCTTTCTCTGCCATCTAGTGGCATAACCAATGGTTATCCTCTTATTGACTTGGAATTACAAATCTGTCATTCAGCAGAGCTGTGAATAAACAGAAGTGGAAATTCAAGGTATGTATTTTTTGGTATTTATACATTACCTTCTCAGTTACATAGTGTTTCAAATGTGAAACTTCAAGATTAGAATGAGCTGGGTAAAGCTGTTGCCCTAAAGTCACAATCTCTCAAGTCAGGCACTAAAGGAAACAAGTGTGAAATGTATGAGCGAGGTTTAAGAGTCAAGTTAATTATCATGTTTTGTTTTGATATTTATAACTGTATAGACCTTATGTTGTAGGAGTTTTTAAGCACTTGTACACACACTGGCTCATTTTAGTGTATGGCACACAACTTGAATAAAAATGTTTATGATGCATTTGTTACTTTAACCTTAGCTTTAGAAATGAATTGCCTACTTAAAATAAAAAAAAAAAAAAATCAAAAACTGCATTTGACGAGATTTGGAAGCCAAGAGTTAAACAGAGTGACTACTGGCTGCATATTCAGACTCTCCTAATGGAAATATAGTCTGCCTTCTTCTTCTTCTTTTTCAATATAGAACTCTTCACAAATTTGCCTGTCATCCTCTCTCAGGGGCTATGCTAATCTTCTCTGTATTATTCCAATTTTAGTATATGTGCTGCCAAAGCCAGAACACTCTGCCTTCTTGAGGGAGGCGGGCTTCTAAGCCAGAGCAGGTATAAGTAGTTTCAAAATAAATTACAAGAGAAAGATATATATATATATATATTTCTAAAATAAAACACATCGAAACATAAAAGTTCTGCAGTGTATAATACTTTAAATGCTCATCATACTTAAGGGCATTATTAACAAGTTAATGCACTTCTGTCTGTCCTATGAAAAGAAGCTTATTATACACCTCCCACCTCCTTCCTCACTCTTTTTCAACAAAGCCTGGTAGATATGAAAAACTTACTTGATCTTTATCCTAATCTGTAGCTAAAATATATGGCAATAATTTCCATGCATAATTACTGATTTATATTAGACCTTTCTAAAATATAAAAATCTACTGACAATATCTACCTTAAATTAGTGTGAGTCTAGATTAGTGTCTGTAAATAAAAACTGTATATGTACATATTGAGAATTGAAGTTTCATGGAATCTAGACAAGTAAACATCACACATTATGCAAAGGGAAGTAATTCATTATAAAAGAAACATAAACATGTGGCTTTGACTTACATAAAAAAGAATGACTACACACATTGTAGATTCATTATGCATTTTCTCCAGAAAGGTCACTTTACATTTATATTAATTTCTATACTTTTAATTAGAAAAATGACTATTCTATGTAGTTGGAAGTTTAATACTTTTACATCATGTGTGATACCATGATACAAAAATGCAATTTTTATAAAAGTGTGGATAAAATGCTCATTTTCATAGGAAATAATCTAACTTTTCTAGGAAAGCTTTATGGTGCTTATAAGAACCCCAAAAGTTCAAATGCAGATGAATTATTATAAATTATGCAGTTGTTTCCCAAGAAATATAGTATGAAAAATTTTTAATTATGAGTAAGTCAAGGTCAAAATAAGAATAAAATCATTAATTTGATATTTTTCATTTCATGCTTAAACATATAATTTTATTTATAGGTATTACGCTAGGTGCACACCTAGTTGAGGTAGATATTGGGTTTAGTAGGCTTTTATATTTTGCAAAGATCTAGTATAAGTTAATAATTATTCATAGAAATTAATATCATCCAATACATCATATCTTTATTGGCAGATAGCTAAAATATGATCATTATTTGTAAAATTATGTTGTCAAGAGATTGTTTTCAAAATCATATTCCTCATTTATATTATGTATTTATTATTTTAATGGCATTTTTCCCCCCACCATTTTTTTTTTTTTTTTGATACTGGAGTTTGAGCCCAGGGTTTTCCACAAGCTAAACAAAATTCCGTTTTACCACTGAGACACGCCTCTGGCCTTTTAAGACATTTTTAATCTAGGGTTCCTAAGCAACTGTCAGTTAATTTGAAGAATAATAGAGGATCATTCTACAAATATAATTGTTGCAAACATTTGAAAAACTAGTTACTAATAAATATGAAATTATTTAAAATATTTCAAGAAGAAAATAAAGATCTCCAGCAAGATCATATTGTTTAGTTTCAAACCCAATGCAACAAAACACCATCTTGTTAGGCATCAGAAAGGCTAGTGAACACCCAATCTGATGCCATGTACTCTTTATAGAGTAACTCTTCACCTTCACTGAAATAGCAGTCAGTCTTATAAAGATATTTTGCCAAAGCAGTCATCAAGTTTGACTTCAAAGCTGTTATGCTCTTCTGTGCAAACAAAGCATTCTCAAACAGCAAGATTTCTAAATTGAAAATACATACTCATCAGTGTTGCTTTCTTAAGAAAATTTAAAATGCATGCTTTAATATCACTGTTGTATTTAGTTTTAAATACAACTACTTAATTATTTAAGTGGTCTTAAATACAATTGTTTTAAAGTACATTTAGCTGTAGAAAAAGAGGTGTGTCTGAAAAAGGTATGGAAAATGGTACCTGAATATATATATATATATATATATATAGAAAGTGACAAAACAGTTTTATGACCTACTTGCATTTTAATCAAAACCACAATGAAATATCACTTCACTCCATTAAAGATAGCTTTTAAAAGTGTTAAAGCCAGGTGCAGTGGTGCATGCCTAAAATCCCAGCAGCTGAAGAGGCTAAGGCAGGAGGATTGCAAGTTTAAAGTCAGCCTCAGGAAATTAACAAGGCCCTAAGCAACTGAGCAAAACCCTGTCTCAAAAGTAAAACAAACAAACAAACAAGTAAAAAGGGCTAATGATGTTTCTCAATGCTTAAATGCACCTAGGTCAATCCCTAGTACTAAAAAAAAATGAATGAATGAATAAATAAACAAATAAATGGACTAAAGCTAACAAGCGCTAATAAAGATGTGGAGAAAAGGGAGTGGTTGTACACTCTTGATAAAGATGTAAGTTAGTTATAGATATTATGAAAAATAAAGACAGCATGTTAAAGTGATATCCACACTCCTGTGCTCATTGCAGCACTCATCACAATAACCAAGGATTGGAAACAACCTTAGGGTCATTAACCGATGAATGGATAAAGAAAATGTGGTACATATATTGTTATGGCTTGGATATGAGGTGTTCTTCCTGCAAATGTTCTGTGCTAATGCAAGAATATTCAAAGCAAAATTATTAGATCATGAGAGTTATAACTTCATCTATCCTAGTTTGAATGGTATGACTAGATGGTAACTGTCAGGTGGGGTATAACAGAAGAGATGGATCACTGGCACATGCTCTGGAATGGTGCATCTTCCCTAGGGCCCCTTCCTCTTTCTCTCTCACTGCTTTCTGACCCTACCATAAGCTGTGCATCTCTCTTCTACTGTGTCCTGTCCCCTTGATGTGCTACCTCACCTTGGGCCCAGAGCAAGGACTAAGACTTCTGAAACAGTGAGTCCCAAGTAAACTTTTTCTTCTCTAAGTTGTTCTTGTCTGGTATTTTGGTCACAGCAACATGAAAGCTGACTACAACAATGCATAAAATGAAATGCTACTCAGAGATGAAAAAAAATGATATCCTGTCACACACGCAACACAGATGCAACTGGAGATCACTATGTTAAGTGAAATACAGGCACAGAGAGAATGGTACCTCAAGACCTCACTCATAGGTTGAATCTAAAAAAGTTGACCATATAGAACTTGAGAGCACAACAATGATTACCAGAAGCCATAAAGACAGCATGTTATATTCAAAGTGACAAAACAGTTTTATGACCTACTTGCATTTTAATCAAAACCACAACGAAATATCACTTCACTCCATTAAAGATAGCTTTTAAAAGTGTTAAAGCCAGGTGCAGTGGTGCATGCCTAAAATCCCAGCAGCTGAAGAGGCTAAGGCAGGAGGATTGAAGAGAAGGAAGGGGGAAAGATGGAGAGAGATTGGTCAATGGGTAATTAGTTTCAGTTTGAGATGAGCAAGCAGTTCTGGCATGCTACTTCACAAGAGTGTGAATGTAGATAACAATGAAGTATTGTATATTGCAAAAAGTTGGAAGGAAAGATTTTGAAACTTTTCACCATGAAGAAATCATGAATGTTGGAGGAAATAAATATATTTAACCTGACTTAAACATTATATAATGTATACAGGCTATATCAAAATAGACTATATTACCCCATTAATACATAAAATTTTTAAATTTTTAAGTATAGTTAAAAAAAACTTTAAAACTTAAAAATTCTTGCATTTTCATTAGGTTTATGTCTATATATGATACATATTTAAATATATTTGAAATACTTGTGTGAGTATATATGTATGGTTTTGTAACCAAAAATTTTAACTTAAAGTTTTGTCAATTTTTATATTTTTTCTTTAAATATTTTTTGTCTGTGAAAGATCATATTATGGAGTTTTGTTTATAGCTTTAGGTAACCAACATTATTGTTGGATATTCTATATTAAAATGAATAAAAAACTGATTTTAGCCTATCCATTATAATTTTCACTAATGCCTAATACCTAGGCTAAATAACAAGAACATCTTAAAAAAGATTTTCATAAATATTTTTATATTTTCCTCAAGAAGTCATTAAAATGTCAAAGAAACAATTTTCAAGAGTTTATCAAAGCCTTACTGTCTTATACCCTTTATGTATCTTATGCCTTTAAATTTATCCAAGGGAAATGATACAAAATTAATATAATGTTTTAAGCTTTAAGTTAATTTCAGGGTCATTTATTATTTGGGAATATTGTAAATCATGGAAATACTTAAAGATGGAATATTGCATAAGTAAATGAAAATAATTTTATGATAGGTAGCCTCAACATTAATAATAATAAATAATCTGTAATAAAATGGGAAATATGGATAATAAAACCTTAAAGTAAAGACTTTATGTTAACACATTTTAAATTAAAAAATGCAAAAATACTAGAAAATTCACCCAAATAATACTGGTCATCTTTGAGTGGTAGTACACAGGACACTATTTCTTTTTTCTATTTATAAATTTTATAAACAAGCATACATTTATATATAAATTAAAACATATAATTAACAATGTTTCAAAACATTAATTACATAAGATTACCTTTCCCAACATGAAATTATTAATTCTAGAATTATTTATTCCAAATATCTTTTAACAAAATAGAATTCTGACTGTTGACATTGAAAATGGAGAATCACAACTTGGTTCATTTTACAATTGCTCTTAAATCTAGGAGCATTCAAATATTGGTATAACCTGGAACTTGCTTTCTTCCTGTATGTTATATAGCTATCACTACAATGCTAAACATTCTTACATGGTAGGGCATAGGCAAGGGAACTATAAAGTTTCCAAACTGTAACTTAAGTAACTCCAAAGGAAACAGTGTTTTTACAAAGATTCATGAATCCATGGGTGTGCCAACTATGTATGCATTATATATACATATAAATATGTGTGTGTGTGTATATATATATATATATATATATATATATATATATATGCAATGCAACTGTAATCTCAATGAAGGGATCAGTGTCAAAATTAATAAAAGGTTTGGAAAAATGTAATATTCAATTAATGTGAAAATATTACTTCAACGTTTATTGATCCTTTTTCACTACTTTTTTCAATAAATGGTAGAATTAGTTATTTTAATTTCTATGTATATTTATATATAATGTGATAGTGAGGCTTTATAGTTAAAGCATGATTCCCAAACTATAGTGAATATAGAATCATGTGTGGGTGTTTAAATTGAAGATTCAGTGCTCAATATCAGAAATGGTGATAGAAAATTTTAGGCAACAGACATTCATATTAAATATTCTAGAGGTTTTCTGTTGCATGCACTCATTGGATCATGCCTTAGGAAACAGTGCCTAAATGTTGGGAACTGCTACATGATTTAGGAGATATAATGAGAATCTTCACCAGAGTAGGATAGCATCTTTTTAGCCCAAAGATAAATGTTTCCAGGCAACTGCTAAGACGATGTTAAAATAAAGAAGTTATCACTAAAAAATATGAAACATCTAATACAATTTATAATAGTATCTAGAGGGTAAATATCCTTTGTAAAAACAAGATCTTTGTGCATATATATATATATATATATATATATATATATATACACACACATATACATATATGTGTGTGTGTGTGTGTGCACACTTGATATACATGTACATAAAAAGTACTCTGTGGAGCTCTTTAAATCAAACTATTACAACAGTTTCTGGTTTTGCATGCATTAGCAACATAAGGGCTATACCCACGTTATATTTCTTTGAGTGTCTCTATCCTTAATTTACAATGGGAGGTAAATAATATTATAAACCAGTGAATAGCATTAGAGTTGAAAAATTCCTGATATTTTTACATCCAACCATTTCTACAATATTGTTCAAATAAAATGTTAGGCAAATAGAGGGTACAAGTTGCAGCTAAATTCCAAAAATCTCTCCAGTGAGTCAAATTTTAAATGTTACAAGTGCAGGAAAGTTTTATTAAGGTATTTTTTTTTTAAGAATTGTTGATGTTTATTTTTTGCCCTCCTGTCTTCTTTATTTTCTTCTCATACTGACTTGCAACTAGCAGGATACACTCTTTTGTGGTGATGTAATTTACCCCTGACCCTTGCTGTGACTGTAGATCTTGTAATCTAAGTCAATTTCACTCACAGTAGGGGTTCCTGGTAAAGCATTTCAGTTCAGAACAGAAAATTGGTTAAACTCTTCCATTTTGGGTATCCAAGGGATATCTATGGGCAACTGACTTCCAAAAATCCAAACAAAATACTTCTAATCTCAATATGACAAACATATATTTTATAAACTCAGCTGAGATACAATAATGTTTAAATTCTTCAGTCTCAAGTATTCAGATCTTGCTTAACTGGCCACATTTATTATTGCTTATAATTCAAGCAAGGTTCTACAACAATGTAAAACTTCCCATTCTTGAAGAACATAATTTTAGCATATTGTAAAACATAGAGCATGGTATTGTAAAAATTATAAATCTATGTGTCATTGCAAACAGCAATCAAGTAAGCAAATTAAAGGTAAGCTGGTTCATGTCTAAATGAATCTAAGAAGTAACTTTGATCTACACTCTTTGATACAAAAGAACTTTTTTTAAAATTCCACCTTTTTTTCTTTTATTTCCAAATTCATTTATAAATAAATATCCGCTAGTAGGGTTTGTTAATGTCATCAATATCTTAAATCAGAATTCAACTTTAGGGAAAATTGTAGTTAATTAAGGCAGACATTTATCAGCTTTTTGAGATAACTAATTTGAACTGCCACCTTATGCTTGGGAAATCCCAAACTGAATGATAAGGGTGATATGCACACAGATTCTTGACATCACTTACTACTCCTGGCCTAGGCACTGCAAAGTACAGCACTTGCCCAGACTTAAGAATTAGGAGAGAGAACTGGACAAAAAGTGGGTAACTAAGTGATGTCCGTGGAGGCAGTAGTTGGAGTAAACTCAGCTTCCTTTGGTAGCAGTAGCAACCTTGTTGGTGGTGGATCCAGTATCTGAGACTGAAGTTACAACATCATAATTCAGTGATCATTAGCAGCTGTGGTGATGTCTTGCTGCAGGAAGGATTTGGGGTCCAATTTCATGCCAAAGAAGCTTCATACTGTCTCTCTATTCCTTTCTGTGAATTGGGAACTCTTCAATATCCTTTTAATAATTTCCTTTATGCTTTAGTACTCACAATGGTTTTTCTTGTCTGTTAACTAAGAACACTTTTAATAGATTGATTGGACCAAGAAGACAGTGATTAACAATGAAAGGATGAATACACATGGTGACAGTGATTTGGCCTTGTTGTAAGTTTGCTGACTCAGTCATATGGCTGCTTTCAATTTGTGGGGGTTTGAAGCACTGCATGGTATGAAGGGCCAGTTTTCAGTCAAGAGATGATTGAATTAGGTCAGATATAAGAGTGAGTCAAAGAAGCTTTTGCAATATGCCTGGTTTGTATAGGGGATGCTATATATAAATTGACAGATATATAAATGATTAATTGCAACAACTTCATTTTATCACTTTAAAAATTAATCAATTCACATTGTTCTTTTAAATTCAAGCCAGAAGCAAATGTGCTTTTATATTTGTTTTCTTGATACACAGTTGTAGATTCAGATGGCAATTTATTGTTTTTCTCTTTAACAAGTCACATGTAAAAAATGATTAAATATATTTTAAACATTAAAAAAATTCTTTTCATGAAAACAATAGAAAATATCTGCCTAGATATAAAGAAGCTGGTAAGTCTTGTGAGGAAGGAAATCTGTACATCAGAAACCAATGCTTGTCAAAACTAATTACTATTATTTATTTTTTTGCGGGGGAGGGGCATTTGTTTCTGAGAACAATATTTCAAATAAGAGCCCTCCTGGCTATAGTCACATCACTGTGCAGAGAGCAATCCTGCCTGCATGTGCAGGAATAAGAAATTTTATCTTGAACTAGGAAGAGAAATTTAAAAAAGGGTAAGGACAAACCCAGGCTTTTATAATCTCTTGCCAGAAACCAAGGAGAACCACAAGAACCACCCTCTGAGAGCATGTCCCCAATGACTTAGGATCTCCCACTAGGCCCAAGCTTCTAAAGTTTCCACCATCTCCCAATAGTCTCATCTCAATGACCTCGCCTTTAACATATGGGCCTTTTGGGAACATTAAACATCCAAGTCATAGTGCTCAGGGAAATGAAAGGATCACAGAGATAAAATATATATATTGCTTTTTGTTGTTGTTGTAGGTATGTATTTAAAAATACATAATATCTTGTTCAAACCATTGCTTGGGAATAGAAATTTCAGTGGCCTAATGGATTGGAAGGAAATTTCTGTATCTAGAACTCATGACTCCTAATGATCATTATTAATTTGGACCATAAAGGACTTAGAAATACAAGCAGAATTGTGAATTCTCCCTATCTAAAGACGAAACTCTCATGTGAGTGAAACATTGATTTCCAAAGGATTGAACATATTTTGGGTAAAACAAATTACCCAGAGATTATTTTTAATCCATCTTCTTCCTTTCAAGTTCTTTTTTTTCTCTCTCTCTGTGACTTTCAAATTGTAAATCTCCAGATTCAAAGTGGAATATATCTAAGCACCATAGCTGTTTATCTCATCATTATACCCAGCACAGAGAGACTGGCAAATGGTTGTTGTTCAGTAAATGTGTTGAATGAATGAATCAGAGGAGAAAATTCTTTCTAAACATGCACCAGAAGTAAGGGTAAAATGCTGGAGCAAGATTGGTCAAATGCATTGAGTTATTTTCCCTGAAAATATCCCATAAAATAGAATAATAAATTTCCTTAGCATATATGGGTTTGATGATAGGTTGCTCAATAGGGACAATATAAATGATTTCCTTACACAAAAACTATTTTCCACTTTGTAAACAAAATGTGCAAATTTTGAAAAGTAAATTGAATTACAGAAATTGGGATTCATCTCCAGACTTTTCATAAATTTTCACACACACACACACACCTGGGAATTCATATATTGAATTTTTTTTTTTTAATTTTTTTTATTGGTTGTTCAAAACATTATAAAGCTCTTGACATATCATATTTCATACATTAGATTCAAGTTGGTTATGAACTCCCAATTTTACCCCAAATACAGCTTGCAGAATCACATCGGTTACACATCCACATTTTTACATAATGCCCTATTAGTAACTGTTGTATTCTGCTACCTTTCCTATCCTCTACCATCCCCCCTCCCTCTCCTCCCATCTTCTCTCTCTACCCCATCCACTGTAATTCATATCTCTCCTTGTTTATTTTCCCATTCCCCTCACAACCTCTTATATGTAATTTTGTATAACAATGAGGGTCTCCCTCCATTACCATGCAATTTCCCTTTTCTCTCCCTTTCCATCCCACCTCATGTATCTGTTTAATGTTAATCTTTTCTTCCTGCTCTTCCTCCCTGCTCTGTTCTTAGTTGCTCTCATTATATCAAAGAAGACATTTGGTATTTGTTTTGTAGGGATTGGCTAGCTTCACTAAGCATAATCTGCTCTAGTGCCATCCATTTCCCTGCAAATTCTATGATTTTGTCATTTTTTAGTGCTGCGTAATACTCCGTGGTGTATAAATGCCACATTTTTTTTATCCATTCATCTATTGAAGGGCATCTGGGTTGGTTCCACAGTCTAGCAATTGTGAATTGTGCTGCTATGAACATCGATGTAGCAGTATCCCTGTAGTACGCTCTTTTAAGGTCTTCAGGGAAAAGTCAAGAAGGGCAATAGCTGGGTCAAATGGTGGTTCCATTCCCAGCTTTCCCAGGAATCTCCATACTGCTTTCCAGATTGGCCGCACCAGTTTGCAGTCCCACCAGCAATGTACAAGAGTACCCTTTTCCCCACATCCTCTCCAGCACTTGTTTGACTTCATAATGGCTGCCAATCTTACTGGAGTGAGATGGTATCTTAGGGTGGTTTTGATTTGCATTTCTCTGACTGCTAGAGATGGTGAGCATTTTTTCATGTACTTGTTGATTGATTGTATGTCCTCCTCTGAGAAGTGTCTGTTCAGGTCTTTGGCCCATTTGTTGATTGGGTTATTTGTTTTCTTATTGTTTAATTTTTTGAGTTCTTTGTATACTCTGGATATTAGGGCTCTATCTGAAGTGTGAGGAGTAAAAATTTGTTCCCATGATGTAGGCTCCCTATTTACCTCTTTTATTGTTTCTCTTGCTGAGAGAAAACTTTTCAGTTTAAGTAAGTCCCATTTGTTGATTTTTGTTATCAACTTTTGTGCTATGGGTGTCCTATTAAGGAATTTGGAGCCCGACCCTACAATATGTAGATCGTAGCCAACTTTTTCTTCTATCAGACGCAGAGTCTCTGATTTGATATCTAGCTCCTTGATCCACTTTGAGTTAACTTTTGTGCATGGCGAGAGGAGGGGATTCAGTTTCATTTTGTTGCATATGGATTTCCAGTTTTCCCAGCACCATTTGTTGAAGATGCTATCCTCCCTCCATTGCATGCTTTTAGCTCCTTTATCAAATATAAGATAGTTGTAGCTTTGTGGATTAGTCTCTGTGTCCTCTATTCTGTACCATTGGTCCACCCTCCTGTTTTGGTACCAGTACCATGCTGTTTTTGTTACTATTGCTCTGTAATATAGTTTTAAGTCTGGTATCGCTATACCGCCTGATTCGCACTTCCTGCTTAGAATTGCTTTTGCTATTCTGGGTCTTTTATTTTTCCATATGAATTTCATGATTGCTTTATCCATTTCTACAAGAAATGCCGTTGGGATTTTGATTGGCATTGCATTAAACCTATAGAGAACTTTTGGTAATATCGCCATTTTGATGATGTTAGTTCTGCCTATCCATGAACAGGGTATATTTTTCCATCTTCTAAGGTCTTCTTCTACTTCTCTTTTTAGGGTTTTGTAGTTTTCATTATATAAATCTTTCACCTCTTTTGTTAGGTTGATTCCCAAGTATTTTATTTTTTTTGAGGATATTGTGAATGGAGTGTTTTTCCTCATTTCCGTTTCAGAAGTTTTGTCGCTGATATACAGAAATGCCTTTGATTTATGCGTGTTGATTTTATATCCTGCCACTTTGCTGAATTCATTTATTAGTTCTAGTAGTTTTTTTGTAGACCCTTTTGGGTCTTCTAGGTATAGAATCATGTCATCTGCAAATAGTGATAATTTAAGTTCTTCCTTTCCTATTTTTATGCCTTTAATTTCTTTCGTCTGTCTAATTGCTCTGGCCAGTGTTTCGAGAACTATATTGAATAGAAGTGGTGATAGAGGGCATCCCTGTCTTGTTCCAGATTTTAGGGGGAATGCCTTCAATTTTTCTCCATTGAGAATGATGCTAGCCTGAGGCTTAGCATAGATAGCTTTTACAATGTTGAGGTAAGTTCCTGTTATCCCTAGTTTTTCTAATGTTTTGAACATAAAGGGATGCTGTACTTTGTTGAATGCTTTTTCTGCGTCTATTGAGATGATCATATGGTTCTTATTTTTAAGTCTATTGATGTGGTGAATAACATTTATTGATTTCCGTATATTGAACCATCCTTGCATCCCAGGGATGAATCCTACTTGATCATGGTGCACAATTTTTTTGATGTGCCTTTGTATCCGATTCGCCAGAATTTTATTGAGGATTTTTGCATCTAGGTTCATCAGAGATATTGGTCTGTAGTTTTCTTTCTTTGAGGTGTCTTTGTCTGGTTTCGGAATCAGGGTGATGTTGGCCTCATAGAATGAATTTGGCAGAGCTCCTTCTTTTTCTATTTCCTGAAATAACTTGAAAAGTATTGGTATTAATTCTTCCTTAAAGGTTTTGTAAAACCCCGCTGTATACCCATCCGGTCCTGGGCTTTTCTTGGTTGGAGGTCTTTTGATTGCTTCTTCTATTTCATCTATTGTTATTGGTCTGTTTAAGTTGTGAGTATCCTCCTGACTCAGTCTGGGCAAATCATATGACTTAAGGAATTTATCGATGTCTTCACTATCTTCTATTTTATTGGAATATAGGTTTTCAAAATAATTTCTAATTGTCTTCTGTATTTCTGTAGTGTCTGTTGTGATATTGCCTTTTTCATCCCGTATGTTAGTGATTTGAGTTCTCTCTCTTCTTCTCTTCGTTAGCATGGCTAAGGGTCTGTCGATCTTATTTATTTTTTCAAAGAACCAACTTTTAGTTTTGTTAATTTTTTCAATAGTTTCTTTTGTTTCAATTTCGTTGATTTCCGCTCTGATTTTAATTATTTCTTGCCTTCTGCTACATTTGCTGTTGTTTTGCTCTTCCTTTTCTAGGGCTTTGAGATGAAGTGTGAGCTCATTTATTTGTTGGTTTTTCCTTTTTTTCAGGAATGACCTCCAAGCGATGAATTTCCCTCTTAAAACTGCTTTCATTGTGTCCCATAGATTCCGATATGTTGTGTCTGTATTTTCATTTATCTCTAAGAATTTTTTGATTTCTTCCTTTATGTCTTCTGTAACCCATTGATCATTCAGTAACATATTGTTCATTTTCCATGTGATGTAGGATTTTTCCTTCCGTCTTTTATCATTGATTTCCAGTTTCATTCCATTATGATCAGATAAAATGCATGGTATTATCTCCACCCCGGTATATTTACTGAGGGTTGCCCTATGGCATAATATATGGTCTATTTTTGAGGAGGATCCATGTGCTGCTGAGAAAAAAGTATATCCACTTGATGATGGTTGATATATTCTATATATGTCAGTTAAGTCTAGGTTGTTGATTGTGATATTGAGTTCTATAGTTTCTTTATTCAGCTTTTGTTTGGAGGATCTGTCCAATTGTGAGAGAGGTGTGTTGAAGTCACCCATAATTATTGTGTTGTGGTCTATTTGATTCTTGAACTTGAGGAGAATTTGTTTTATGAACGTCGCAGAACCATTATTTGGTGCATAAATATTGATAATTGTTATGTCTTGTTGGTGAATGGTTCCTTTTAACAGTATATAATGTCCTTCCTTATCCCTTTTGATTAATTTAGTCTTGAAGTCAATTTTATTCGATATGAGGATGGCCACCCCTGCTTGCTTACGAGGACCGTGTGCATGGTATATTTTTTCCCAACCTTTCACCTTCAGCCTGTGTATGTCTTTTGCAATCAGATGTGTCTCCTGGAGGCAGCATATTGTTGGATTTGTTTTTTTAATCCATGTTACCAGCCTATGTTGCTTTATTGGGGAGTTTAAGCCATTAATGTTTAGAGTTACTATTGATAAATGGTTTGTACTTCCAGCCATGTTTGATTATTTATCTTCTTCTTTTTTTTTTTTAATTTAGTTTGTTTCTCCATGGTTAGCTTTCCCCCCGCCCTCTGTCTTTATAGAGGCACTTCCCACTGATGGTTTTGGTTATTGTTTTTCATTTCTTCCTCGTGTAGTGTTTTGCTCAAGATGCTTTGCAATGCTGGTTTTCTGGCTGCAAATTCTTTTAGCTTTTGTTTATCATGAAAGATTCTTATTTCGTTATCGTACCTGAAGCTTAATTTTGCTGGATACAGAATTCTTCTTTGGCATCCATTGTCTTTCAGTGTTTGAAATACGTTGTTCCAGGATCTTCTCGCTTTCAGCGTCTGTGATGAAAAATCCGTTGTTAACCTTATTGGTTTACCCCTGAATGTAATCTGCCTCCTTTCTCTTGTAGCTTTTAGTATTTTCTCTTTGTTCTGTATATTGGATATCTTCATAACAATGTGTCTTGGCGTTGGTCTACTGTGATTTTGTGTGCTCGGTGTCCTGTATGCATCTACAATTTGTATATCCGTTTCCTTTTTTATTTCTGGAAAGTTTTCTGTAATTATTTCTTTCAGCAGGTTACTCATTCCCTTGGTTTGAATCTCTGTACCTTCTTCTATCCCGATGACTCGTAGGTTTGGTTTCTTTATGTTATCCCATATCTCTTGGATGTTTTTCTCGTGGTTTTTAACCAGCCTTTCTGAGTTGGCTAAGCTCTTTTCAAGATGATATATTTTGTCTTCATTATCTGATGTTCTGGCTTCTACTTGCTCCACTCTGTTAGTGATACTCTCAATTGAGTTTTTAATTTGGTTTATCGTTTCCTTCATTTCTAGAATTATTGTTTGTTTTTTTTTTTTATAATCTCAATCTCCTGATAAAGATGCTTAACTTCTTCTTTTATCTGTCTATGTAATTCATTTTCAAAGTGTTCTTTCACTGTTTGGATTTGCTGTCTCATATCTTCTTTAAGGTTCCATTCCATCTGTCTAAGGTATTCCTTGAGTTCTTTATATGACCATTTTTCTGCTGACTCTAGGTCCTCCTGAATATTTAGGCTGTCCTGCATTGTTTGTACTCCTTTTCTTCCTTGCTTTTTTATGCTGCTCATGTTACTTCTTGTTCTGTTTGACTGCTTAGTTACTGTTTACTCTTATAGATTTATTTGATGCTTGAGAGGAAAGATATTAGAAGGGAAGGGAAGAAGTCACTAAAGAGAATGAGAGTAGGCAGGTAGAATTCAAGGAAGGGGGAATAAGAAAATTGAAAAGAAATGAAAAGACAAAAGAAACACGAATAGCAAAGATTAGATAATAAAGAAAGAAAGAAAAGATGAAAAAAAAATTTTAACAAAAATAATAGTGATAATAAAAAATGAAAATTAAAATTTAAAAAAAAATAATAATAAAATAAAAAAAATTAAAAAAAATAGAAACATTGAAAAAAAAATTAAAGAACAACAACAAATAAAAATTGAAAGTGAAAGAAAAAGAAAAAAAAAGAAAAAGAAAAGAAAAAAAAATGATAATAATAATAATAATAATAATAATAAATGCAGTCCTAGAGTTCTATTAACTTCTCTTCCAGTAGGTGGAGCTGTGCCCACTGGGCCAAGCTTCTCCTCTCAATAGGTGGGAACCATTCACTGTGCAGCAGCTCTTTCTCCTAGACTGGGCGGGTCTCCAATCCTGAGTGTCTAGGGCCTTGTCTTGTGTTTCCTCAAGCCAGGCCGTGCTCACCTGTGGCGCTCACCACAATACTGGCTACACGCCAGGTCTGCTGCTCCTGGGAGCCCTGTTTTCATGAACACCTGGGCTCACTCTCCCTGTTTGCCTCCCTCAGACCCTAAGTTTGTAGAGCTTGGGGCTGAGATCCCCCAGCGAATTTGCTTGCCCTCCTGTAGCCACACCCCCGGTAGCTGGTGCAAGAGACCTCCGTTGTCAGCACTGGTGGGAGCGGTAACCGGGAGTTCCGTGCCGCGAGTCCCGCGTCACTCCTGATTCCCTCGGTCTGGTTATTGCGTTCACAGGAGAGCTGGGAGTGGCCCTTAAGTTTTCCCTGCTGTGTGGAGAGGGATGACTAGGGGATTACACACCTGTCGCGCTGGTTTCAATGTTCTCTGCCATGGAAGCAGATAGGAGCAAAGCGCCCGCGGCTCATATATATTGAATTTTAAATTGTGAGAATATTTGTGAAATTTTTCTTTAGATGTTTACTAAGTAAGCATCATGATGGTTAAAAGATTATTTTAAAGAGTGTATATTGCCAGAAGTGGGGAATTATTTATGGATGTATTTCTTCTCAGTTACCTATCATTTAAAAAAAAGCTTAAAATATTTTGTAAAGTAAAATGTACATTTTGAACATGGGGATGATTTCTTATTCACATAAGGTAAACTGGGAAAATGCAGAAAATATGGTGGTAGCCATTCTCTTGATGTTCATGTTACTAAATATTAGTGGAATTATTTATCTGGAGGTCAAAACCATTTTTTTTTTAAATTTGCATAACTTTTTAGAGCTGTTTGCAGTTTTCATTTGAAGAAAGAAACAGTATATGGAAAATATTTAGCTATTTAGAAAAAGAAAACATTGCTGCATAATACATTGGTTGCCACACAAATGTCATACAATACTCTGAACTTGTTACCAAAACAACATGGCTTGATTTTATTTGTTTGCTTTCTGCACATAAATATTTTCCACATGAATAATGTCAAACTGTTTTCTGATTCAAATAGAAATTCACAAACACCGTTTCTTTCTTCTCCAAAAAAAATTTTAACATGTAAGATTTACTTAGAAGTTTTTGCTGAAACATGAAAGTTAAAGGGAAGTCTATTAAATCATTTGCTCAAGTAAATATCTTATCACAATTCACAACACTGCATCTACAATATTCTCTTCTAGGAATAGTATTTTCAAAGATGTTTGAACTGGAATATATCAGTGTAACCTAAACAGAAGTTGCAGAGACCTAGTATTTAGGGGGGCAAATCAGAAAATTGTGAAACTGTGTGAGTTCTCAATAATCTTGGCTAGGTAAACATCAAGAGGTTCTTAGGAAAGCATTTCTGCCCCCACTCTCACTTTTTTTTTTTTTTTTAAAGATAACCCAGTGCCAACATGCATATTGAGATATTTCTGATATGGCAACCCAGGTAGAGTTACATGGATCTGATTACATAACCCTTCCTTTTCTTTAACATCAACTGCCACCGTATTTGATTTTCAGAGGTGTTGGGTTTTTTTTTTTTTTTGTGATTCATTTTATGTTTTTCAAGATTATGTTCATATATTTGGTCTCATTTGAGCCATATTCAACAAGAAAGCAGTAAAGTCTTTGAACAATTTTGAGATCATTTTCTTTCTTCCTTTAGTTTGTGGCTCAATTTTTTGAAGTAAAAAGAGCACCCATTGCTTGACAGAGTAGAAATGTACATGTTTTTATTGTATGTTGGTCTCATGTCAATTGATTCTTTATATCAAGTACTCCTTTGCTTGTGCCATCATTGAAATATGAAGAGTTTATGTGAAATAGATTTCCAATTGATAACATTTCTATAGAATGGTAATGGTTGTTATAGAGAATACTAAAGGGAGAAGGAAAGCTACAGATGTGTTTAAAATTCTTAGAAGAAAATGACTAAAGTGATTTCAAAAAATGATATTCTGAATTGTTTGACACACAGAAGAATTGGTATAGAAAACCTCAGCATTAAGGAACAATATAAGGGCAATATATGCAAAACAATAAAAAATTAGAATTTTGAAGATAGATTAGAATTGTAGAGCCAAGACTTTAATATATATAGTTCTTTTGGTCCCATGCAAGGTAGCTTTCTGGATTTGATGTGCGCATTTCGAATTCCTGTGTTTTTCCACATGTAACTAAACATCAAAACGAGATCAAAAGATTATTTCTTATTCAAAATTTGCCTGCTGTTCTTGTAAGTATGTAACTTATTGACATATATAAATTTATAATGTTTTAAATGAGAAATGTAAACAGTATATGCTCATCATTGCTTCTAGAGAGTTTTGTGAATAAATTTCCATTGATCTAGTGGCAAATGTACACTAAAGTTGTATAATTCATGCCCTTTCTGGATGTGTTTAATAAGAAATAAACTGCTATTTCTCATTTTCCTTTCTCTCTCTGTTCCAATTGCACTTCTATAGAAGTCCAAAATGTTTATATATGTATCTGGTTCTGCATATTGTAAACATCTGTCAACTCTATAAACTCATTGCAGGGCACTCATTACTTTGAAGGAAAAACTGAGCTCACAGTAATGAAACTAAATTTAAAAACTGCTTCAGCACAAAATTAAAGAAATAGCAAATGGATATTTGCTTCTTATTTCACTGATTTTATCAGGATGCCATTGGAGAAAAATAATTTATATTCTTTTATTTTTCCAAAGGTCTTTAAATATATTTGAAAAATATATTTCTTCATATTTGTGTTTTTCATATATATATATATATATATGAAAGGAATATATATATATTCCTTTAAAAGGATGTTTTAAACAAAACCAAAGACAAAACATTGCACTCAAAAACAGCTCAATATTAGGATTGATTTTCCTTATCCATGTACACAGTTCATTTTTTCTTTCAATAGGTGGGTCCTCTAACATCAATTCAAAAAGCAATTAAGTCTATAAGTCTTTTATAAATAAAAGTTCTGGAAAAATGGGAACATTAGTTTCAAAGTGATACTTCTGAAAGCTATAGCCAAGTAAAGTCTATGAGTGCTTTGTACAGTATATTTTCACTCCCCAATACATACAAACACACAAACAGATTAAAGGATAATTTGGAAGTATATGATATACAATGATGAAATATTTTTTCTCAGCTGTATCTTAAGGGGAATGTTCTCCTCATTCCTTCTGCATTAATCCCCACTCCTGTGATGGTGATACTTTCCTTTTCTTACACACTTTCTAACTTACAGTATCTGAAGAGCATCCTCCCCACAGTGGCTAATAATTCTAGGAGAGAAGTGGCCTTCTTGGAGCCATCCTCTCAGGCAAATGTACCCTAAAGTTGTATAATTCATGCCTTTTCTGGATGAAAACAAGCAAAGGCCATTCCTTCCTTCAGTGATATAGCACATGACCCAATTCTGGCATTGTCCGAAGATATTTTAATATTAAATAGGATGATTTTCACTATGCCATATCAGTAGTTAATTTTTACATACAAAATATAATGAATAGATGTGTCCAAAGCATTATTAGTTTAAGACTGTAAATTTAATTCTCCAGTAAGATCCAATATATGGCTAGCAATTATTTTAGTAGTAATTATATGTATAAAAGTTGGAGAAGGAGATTTTTTTCATAAGAAATTCATGGGAAATCAGTGGTCATATACATAATTGAGAGGCTTCATAAAAGGATGAATAAGGCTAAGGCCTTATCTAGATACAGAATGGAGTCCTAAGTTATCTTTTTGTTGTTGTTGTTTGGATACCCAGGACTGAACTCAGGGGCACTTAATCACTGAACCACATTTATTTAGAGACAGGGTCACACTGAGTTGCTTAGCACCTCGCTTTTGCTGAGGCTGGCTTTGAACTTGCAATCCTCCTGTTTCAGCCTCCCAAGTCTGGGATTACAGGTGGGCTCCACCGTTCCCAGCTTAAGTTATCTTTAAATGAAGTAATATATAGTTTATGGTGCACATTCACCAGCTTCCCCCCCTCCGCCAATTTTTCTCATTTTTTAAAAATTTGTTCATTTGAGATATATACTGGAGAGACTATCAGGCTAAGTGAAATGAGCCAATCCTAATAAACCAAAGTCCAAATGTTCTCTCTGATATGTGTTTGCTGGATTCTCTGCTTTTTGCTGAGGTTAATATCATTTAGAGTGAGTATATTTATGGTTTTATATATAAAAATGACTTTAATGAAATTTGTAAATGCATATTTGTTACCCAAAATATAGAAACAGACCTAATAAATGTTATTAAAAGCTCTTTAATCTTTGAATATCTTTATATAAAGAACATTGCCAATAAATCTCATACTTGAACTTTGACATAGAATTGAATTGTGACTAAGGTCTTATTTATGTGGTTTTTGATTAATGTCTGAATGATTCAGGTATTGTAGGATGTTGAGTAAAGAACACTGTTTCCTTTTGAAGGTGAAGAAAAATTGTGACTAGGCCAAATATGAAATAAAAACTGATTTTCCATTGGCTGATTTCATGGAATTTATTATTTTAATAATGTTTTAAGAATAGGGATTAACAGGAAGCACTGTAGAGTTATGGTAATGTGTAATTAGATATCATTAATTTTTATTTGCCCTAAAAAAAAAAAGATAAATTGAACTACTGAAGGAAAAGAAAAAACAGTGAATGAATTATCCCTTCTTTATCATGGTTGCATAGGCTGGGTTACAACTTGGTAGCCTTTCTTGGCTGATATTGTTGGGTTACCATGGTGGATTTGAAGAATGTAATTCTATAACATATACAATGGGTTGAAAATTTAAATATTTTCTATTTTTGAATTTTAGGTGTAAAGCCAATTAGTCCCCTTTCCCTTTGCAATGTGATCTTATCATATACTTTTAATTTTAACTGAAGGATTTTAATTTTTCAGAACCAAATTTGACTCATTATCACCTTTTTTAAATACATGGAATAATTCTATATTTATCTTTGTAATTCAATAAATTTTACATAAACTTTTAGTTTAAATTTTTTCTTCTCTGCAGAATTTCAGTGTGGAACAGCAGCATCAACTAATGTACATTTAAATTTGAGGTCCTTGTCATTGGTATCTGAAGTCCACATGTTGCCACAGTGACAACCTAGAGCATCCACTGTTTATGCATGATGTTCTGGGAATACTGAGATCTGTGTCTGGCTGATGTGCATCCTATTGGTCCTACTCTCTGCGAGTTCCTCATCCTTTATTTCTTCATATGTTTCCCCATTCCTACCCAATATTAGGCCATTAAAGTCATCTCAGGCCAGCAAATTTTAAGTAAAGCCTAGTTTGATATGATTATAAAAAGACCTGAATCACAAGCACAATAGTGATTGGCTGAGCCCCTTCGAACCCACTGAGCCATATCATGGACCTCATTAGTAATCCAAAAGGGAGACAATCACATTACTTGTGATTAGTGCTATGGTGCCCAATAGGCAGTGTCAATTGTTTTATTAGGACATCTAGCTTCCTCTGCTGGATGCTAGTCAATATGCACCCCCGAATTTGTAGATGTCAACATGGGTGACACATGGGCACCAATAGAAAGGAATAAAAATTTAAAAAGAACAGTGTACAATCAAAGGGTTCTACAAGAAGAAAGGCTGAAGTTTGTCCTGGATTGAACTGTATTAAAGTATTGATTTGCACATCGATGGCTCTGGTTTTTATTGAGGTTAGATGAGGCCCAGAGGCACATGGTTTGTGTGGCTTGAACTTCCCCTGCATAGTTAAGGTAAGTAGTGGCTGGGCTTTCTTACTGTTTCAAGTGGTCAAAAGGAAATTATGGGTAGGAAAGTCTTGAATGATCTGAGTTTCTTAATTACATTGTCTGGTCAAATTTTTGAAACTATGTTCTCGGAATTACAAAGACACAATTGTAAGTGTGAGGCACTATAAAACTTCTGGGTGGATTATTTATTAATGCTAGTGCAATTCAAGCTCCAGGAAACAAAGAAACAATTTTTCCACCTATCACAGTACTTGGCACAGAGGAAGAAATCAATAAATATTTTTGAATAAATTACTGGTAATCTGGCAGATCTCCCATAGGAGGTGATAGTTAAACTGATGACTAAAATTATTTGAACAGTAGGACAATATTTAGATACAACAGCAGGAAACGTACAGACCCTCAAGCAAAATGAAGTTTTGAGTTTTGGAGAAGCAGAAAGGAGGCTATTATGTCTGTCCTTTTGGTAACTGAGATATGAGTCTAGTGAAACCAAATTGGAGAGTAAAGAGGAACCAGGCCTATAAGACATGATGAATGGATTGCATTATATACCAAGAACAATTAAAATTCATTAAAGGAGTTGAAACCAAGAAGTGACATAATGTAATATAATGTCACTAAAAGCTTCCTCTTAATTTTCACTTTTGGAAAATAACCCAAAGCTATTTAACTTATTATTTGTTTCCATTCTGGAAAGCATCAGTCATTAATATAACATGTTTTGCATTTTGTTATATAAATGAGAGGTTAAAAACAAATGGCATTCTCTGATCATGTATTAAATGATTGGATTATTATCTTGTAGATCTTTCAGGTGCTCTTATAATACAGAAGTATAAAAAATGTGTGGAATAAATCTGGTTTGTTAATGATATGGAAACCAAAGATATATAAAAGTATCTAGTAGGCCCTGATATTAATCATGGCATAAATATCCAGCTAAATAACTATTGCTAAACATTTATATAACACAAAACATTGGATAAAATACATGATCTTGGCTGGGTGTGGAGGTGCATGCCTGTAATCCCAGCAATTTAGGAAGATGAGGCAGGAGAATGGTGAGTTCAAAGCCAGCCTCAGCATTTAGCAAGGCACTTAGCAACTCAGTGAGACCCTGTCCAATCTGGCTCAGTGATTAAACACTCCTGAGTTTAATTCCCAGTACCAAAAAAACAAAAATCAATAAACAACAACAAAAAAACCCCATGGTTTCATAAGTTTTCAAAATAGCCTATACAAAGTAGATAGGCTAATTTGTTAGATATCGTGTTATTTCCCCCCTCTTCTCTGTTTCTCAAATCATTAAACCTAACAATGGACTCCAACAAGTTTTTATACTTTTCCAAGAAGCATAGCAACTCTCTCCTTCCATGTACATTTGGTAAGGCTTGGAGTTTTTGTCTCTTCTGATGTAACAGCAAGAGCCACTTCTTTCCCTCAATATCTCAGCGGGCAACCACTGTGGAGGGGGCAGACTCAGGAACAAACACTGAGCACCTGCAAGACAAAATCTTGTAGAAATAAAATCCTGTCTTCTCTCCTTGTTTCTCTGTGATTGTGCTAGCCTACCTACTTAGGTTTCTTTGTACATTCTCAGTTTTTGTTCTCACTAAATTGTCCCACATCTGATGTCCTTCCTTCATTTCCCGTGGGACTAAATCTTCCTTGCTATTTTAGTTCCCATTTCTGCATCGGGACCTTGAAGGCTTTTTTTTCTGTACTTGATCTGAGCTAAAAGCATAAGAAGACTGAAATATTCTCACACAATATATTCACTTTATGCAAAAATATATGAGTATGCACCTTAGTACACATGGGCGAGTAAAATAATATATATTATTGAGAATACTTAGAAAGGTAGGACATTTTGAGTAAGGGTCTAATTTTTGAAGTTAAAATATTAAGATTTTTAAAAATTAAGAAATCAATGTAAGCAGTATAGATCCATAGTATACTTCAACTCTCTTCATTCCACACCAATCCTGAAATGGATTCATTTTACTGACTTTTCCATTTTTGGTCAATTAGATTAAAGCAACTGGAGATAGCTTTGCTGCATCCTTATTCTTTACCCCATCAGCATATATATACACAATTTAAGTTTTCCACTTGGAATTACTGTTATCATTATTTTTCCACTATTTTAGAATTCTATTCTTTAATATCACCTTAATTATTACTGGTCTCTTCTTTTTGTGCACTGTGCCTACTAAAATGTATGCTGAAATAAGATGTCATTAAACTCAATATCAATTAATTATGTCTCAATTCTAAGATAAATTTGCAGGAATCATTTCTAAATTTTAAATTAACAGCTTTATTGAGACTTAATGAACATACTATAAAATGTACCCAGTTAAGTACACAATTCAATGGCTTTTATGTATTCACAGTATAACCCAGTTTCTGTAACCATCATCACAATCAATATTAAAACCTTTCACTGTGTCAAAAAGAAACCCCACACACATTAGTCATCATACTTATTTTTGAATATCTCGTCTAGCCTATGAAAACCTTCGTCTGTTTCTATAGGTTTGCCTATTTCACTTAATGTAACTTTTGTGTCTGGCTTCTTGTCACTTTTCACATTTACTTTGTGTCATGTATTTAAGGTTTATCTATATCATAACATATATTAGTATTTCATTTCTTTTTACTGCCAAATAATATTTTGTTGTTTGAAAATATCATAGTTTATTTATCCAATTATCAGTCAATGAATATTTGGGTTTTTTTCCTTTTTTTTGGCTATCATGAATAAAACAAGTATTTATGTACATGTTGTTGTATGGATGTACCTGATATCCCTTGAGTATATACGTAGAAGTGCAATTGCTAGGTCATGTCATATTTCTGTTTAACATTTTTTTAGAATTTATTTTATTGGTTTTTTCTAGTTGTACATAACATCAAGATTCATTTTGACATGACTATAAAAAGCATGTTATATAATTAGCTCTAATTCAGTCCCCAGTACTTCCCCTTTCCCTCCTCTCTTCTCTTCCTTAATTCCCTTCTCTCTACTCTTCTTATTTTTCTGCTATTTACTTTTAGTTAATTTTTTTTTCCATTAGTACCTATGGACAGGCATGATGGTGAGATTCACTGTGGCATATTCATATATGAACACAGAGAATTTATTTCACATTAATTCCACTATTCTTCTCTCTTTCTGTCCTTTTCCCTCCACCTCAATTCTCTTCATCTAGTCCACTGATCTTTCTTTTATTTTGATGGAATCCTCCCCTCCCTCTTTCTCTCTCTCTCTTTCTGTCTCTCTTTTACACTTATTTTGAACTACCTCCTGCATATCACAGAAAATATTCAACCTTTGACTTTTTGAGTCTGGCTTACTTAGCATGATAGTCTTCTGTTCCATCCATTTACCAGAAAATACCATAATTTATTTCATTCTTCTTTATTGCTGAGTAATACTTCATTGTGTATATATACCATTTTTAAAATTCATTCAGCTATTGAAGAGCATCTGGATTCATTCCAAACCTTGGCTATTGTGAATTGTGTTGCTATAAGCATTGATATGGCTGCATCCCTATCAAATGCTGATTTTAGATCTTTTGGATTTACTGCAGAGTGGGATAGCTGGATCATATGGTGGTTCCATTTATAGATTTTTGAGGAATCTCAATACTACTTTCCAGAGTGGTTGTACTCCTTTGCAGTCCTACCCAACAATGTATGAGTGTACCATTTTCACCATATTCCCATCATGTATTTAACATTTTGTAGTTTCTAGACTGTCTTCCAAAGTACTGTGCCATTTACATTCCCAGGGCATTGTGTGACAGTTCCAGATTCCCTATAACCTCTCCAGTACTTCTTGTTGTCTTTTTGCACTTACCTAATGATTTCAATGGTCTCAAAGTGCATGCTGTACCTGCGACCATATGTACTGCCTTGTTTTAGATGACTATTGAGTTTATGTCTTAAACATTGAAAATGGAAATCAGGGCAATGTTGGGCAATATCAAAAGGTAGGCAGGAAAGAAAGAAAGTACACACAGGATGCTTCTGATGGCTCATTCTCATTTGTACTTTTCTACAGTACTCCACCTGTGGTATTGCCTAACATTGAGGGTAGACTCAGATGTGACTAGGGAATACCCTAAGTATCATTTGCCATACTTCAATTAGATGGCCCTAGAGCAACAACATAAATAATATTTCTAAATAAATATAATGGGCTCAATCTTTTCTCATGTAGCACTCCAGTGAAGTACTACAAATTGTTTTTATATGAGATTAATAAGAGATTAATCTCTTGTTAATTATGAATTAACTATATTAATTATAAAGTTAGAAAATTATATTAGTCAACTCTTGCCACAGAGACTACTCGTGGTTTGAATGTGCCCCTCAAAATGCATAGATTGGAAACTTAATTCCCATTGTGACAGTATTAAAAGGTAGGGACTTTATGAGGTGAATAAGTCAAGCAGGCTCAGCCCTTTTGAATGGGCTTAATGCTATTATCATGGTGCTCCCTTAGTTATTGTGGGAAGGGACTCCTGATAACAAGAAGTGTTTGGCCTGATTTCTTTCTGCAGATTACACAAGCTTGCTGGCCCTTGTGATATGTTGCTTCTCAGGAAGGAGTTTCTCACCAATGTGGTCCCTCAATCAGGGACTTCCCAGACTCCAAAACTGACACAAATGAACTTCAGTTGTTTATATGTCACCTAGTTTGTGGTATTCTGTTATAGAAATAGAAAATGGATTAAGACACAACTGAAACATCTTTTAAAATATATCCAACAGATGGTGAGACCTCAAAAAATCCACCACTCTTTTTTGAGGAGGAATCCTTTGGGAGTATTAATAATAATAGTTATTGATATACCATGGGTGTTATCAAGAGGGAAAAAAAAAAACACATTTATCTGATGAGAAAAAATACATTTAAATAGATTCCTTTGCCTCTTAGACTATTGTTTTGTATTTTTTGTAAGAATGAATTTGGGTTTTTAAAATGAATCTGATGTTCAGTATTATTTACTAAGTATGACATGCTTTTTAAATAAGTAATTTGTGCAAGGATATTAAAATTTTCTGTAACATTCTGGCTTAGAAATTTATAAATTCTTTAATTTTTTTAAAAAAATATTTTTTTAGTGGTAGATGGACACAATATCTATATTTTATTTATTTGTTTATTTTTTTTTATGTGGTGCTGAGTATTGAACCCAGTGCCTCACACATGTCGGGCACATGCTGTATCACTGAGCCACAATCCCAGACCCAAATTCTTCAATTTTTGTAAGCACAAAAATTTTAGAAATTATGTGTTTGTTTAATAAGTAGATTTTTAAATGTGCAATTCTATTTAAACTGTGTTTTGATATGGCCCAAACCATAATTCACAACTACATAAATTTCACGATTGATTATAATGCTAGAAATTTTAAGTACAAGTAAGAATAATGGATTATAATGAAGTGTATTTGTCTGTGCCATCTGGAAGTCTTTTACAGTCTAATAATTAGTAGGATTATTACAATGTTCTCTCTCAGTTAATGGATTCTGTCAGATTTTAGCTCCAATTGTTTTTTTTTGGTTGAAGAACTGTTAAGTGTTTGGTCATTTCAATAATGTTGTGACTATTATTAAATGCTGCCTATCAATCCCATATATTCCTTTAAAATATATTTGAAATTCATGAAACTTATTGAGCATTTTGAACTCTTGGACAAGCAATAATAAAAATACTTAATCTGTGCATAATTTTACATGGTCTGTGGATCATTTTTTTGGGGTGGGGGTGGGTGGGTGTCATGAGTCAAATAGTATAAATTTACAGCAAAGCATTTTTAGAGAGGGCAAGGAAAACACATATTCTTAATCCAACATGAATCAACAAATGGCAAATGTTTTTGAGATGATTATGAGATGTCTTTTCTTTCTATTGTTGACCTCTGTCTTTCAGGTGAGCAGGTTGGACTAGATACTTGCTTAAGACATCTTCTTACTCATTCTGATTCCTAATTATTTATTTTTCTTTTTTTCCAGTGGCATTATGACATCATATTCCTCCAACAGTATAATTTAGTGTCACATCTGGAAATACAAATTCTCTATTATTCAGTGAAAAGCATATGAGTTAATTCAAACTATCTACAAAGTCTGTGGTGTTTCACAACTCTGATAAAGTATTGCAAAGATATTTTTGAGTTTTCTCTCCACCAACACTTTCTCATGAGTGTTTAAGAACATTCATATTCTCTGACCTGCCCCTTTGGGATATGTTGTTATATCTTTTATAGGTAGTTAAATGCATAGGCACATTATATGGTAGTAGGAAAAATGATGAATATTTTGAATGCAGTATATCAAACTTAGCAGTTTGTCAAAGATTTGTTTAAGAATCTATGAACACTTTATTGCAAGCATTTGTTTAGCATGCCAGGTAAATAGATTTTTCAACTTAAAAACCTACACCATTGTACTAAATAAATTTTTTACAGGAAAATTTAGCTTCACCCCAGACACTGATTAGAACCTAACAATGGTTTTCACAAATGTATATAAATACAAAATTTAGTTAGATGAAATTTGCCTTTTTGTGCTTGGGGTTTTCTAATTTGTAGCCAATTTGATTACACAATACTAACCTATGGGTTCTATTAGAGTTATGTGTGTTTACTTTTCAGAATGAATAAGAATTTTATTTATTTTAAAGTCTTTGCATCATGGCATGATAATATGAAATAAAAATAAAATCCGGTCTTTAAGATCATTGATGAAGGAGACAATGTAGGTTCAAAATCATTCATTTCAGCTGGGCACAGTGTTGCATGCCTGTAATCCCAGTGGCTCAAGAGGCTGAGACAGGAGGATCACAAATTCAAAGCCAGCCTCAGCAATAGCAGTGTGCTAAGCAACTCAGTGAGACCCTGTCTCTAAAGAAAATATAAAAATGGGCTGGGGATATGGCTCGGTGGTCAAGTGCCCCAGAGTTCAATCCCAGGTACCACCAAAAAAAAAAAAAAAACAAAAAAAAAAAAACATTCAATTCAACGGTGGATTTCAGATTCAGAAAAAGAAAAACAACCTCAAATACAATTAAAAGTTTCTATTTGCCAATGAAATTACTACACAAAGGTATTACTTTTTTGAAAAGTAAGAATTAAAGGATGTCCAAGGGCTCCAACTTTATATATTGTGTATGGAGCAATTTATAAGACTGTCTTCGTCCTCTCACTACAGATTTGACTTTTATAAGCCTCAAATTTTCTTTGTATTGAACTTCTGTTGCATTGTAATCACAAAATAAAATTTATTATGGTTCAACTCTTCTGTTAAGTGGAGGCCTGAGCTTACAAAATGACTTTTGATAGCACACTTGAGGACTGGCAAAATTTTAGACAGATAAATGTTTCCTTGATATTAGTTGCTGAAAATCATAACAGGGAAGTTGCTTTACTAATAAGAATTTAATGGACAATAAAAGTTGTATGGGAGAAGAAAAATGAATTTAACAATATGAGAAATTTGAGGAAAATGCTGCCGCTTATTTTGGCCTATCACCAAAAAGTTATTTTAAATAAAAAAAATATAGGATAAAAAATGAGATTAGATTTTTTTTAGGTTTACTAAAGATCTTAGCAATGCATCATATTTAACTTCATTTATAACTGACTGAGTATGTATTATAAAGTCACAATTCAAAGACAAGGTGTAACTGATTCCACTTGACCTCTGTGTTTTTCTATTTCCCAAGTGGGTTACAAAGACACAATAAAAAGGCCTGTTTCTTTTTATTTATTCATTTCTTTTGCATGCATTATCCAAGATAACTGATTAGGTGTCTAGTGCATATTTTCTAAGTGCAGAAATAGCCTTGAGTCTTTTCAGGAGACAGGTGGTCTCATTTTTGGCCAACTTCAATCATTTTTTTTTTTTTGGTAGATTTCTCAGTTCTGTTTCCTCAGGCACTGACAAATTATACCAAATGTCTGTATCTGGCTCTCATTCTCCTTTCAGGCATTCCATTACTAGGAGAACTTTCAATTTATAACAAAAAAAAAAGTGAAGGGATGAATTAGGGATGAAAATAATCTTCCAATATTCTCAGGCCCAAGATAATCCTGACCATTTCTCCAAAAACATCTTAAAATTCACCTTCAAGAAATAACTTTATTTTCAATATTATAATCATAATAGATACTTATTAATATGTGGTTGGTGTTAAATTTGATGATCAGCACAATTAGTCCAAAGTTATTTAAGTTTTCAGTTACAAAACACAGGGCACAAGCAAGACAGAATCCAAGATGTCTGAAATCCAGTATTCAGAATCCAGGAGATATACTAAAGGTAGGTTACTAAAATCAATATATATGATTCAGCATAAAGCCAAACTATTGTTTAATCTAACTTATAAAATCCATTATTAACTAAACATCTTCTTTTTTCTTTTTGCTTATTTTCTATATCATTGGTGTTTTTCTTATTGTTGTGAACTCCTTTTCCTTTTTTCTTTTTTCCTTTTCTATTGCTGGGAATTGAGGTTAGTACCTTGTGCATGGGAGGCAACTGTTCTGCTACTGAGCTACCCCAGCCTGTGTATATTTCTTGATGAAAGCCTTTGTCTGTGGATTCTTCACTTTCTCCTAAACTGTTGAAACAGTGCTTCACCCCAGTTGATTATGCTGGAGGCTGACTGATGGTGAGTACCTAATATATCCTTTTTCTTGTGGGTTACCACTGTTACTTTCATTTATGAACAACAAAATCCTTTGAAATATTATCTGTTTAACAATACTAGAGGACTTACATATGCTTTATTTTTCTCATTTAATAGTGGCAAAAAAGAGAGGAGTAAATAGGCAAAAAATTCTAAACTGGAATTATCTAAATCATTTCAATAATCAGCACATGATCTTTCATGTATAAATGATACAATTTTAGGAGCATTCAGCTTAAGTTTCTACTTTATAATGTTCAAAGACTGATTGCATTACATACGATTGGATTGATCAGCCCATGAAAGAAAGCAAAAGGGATTGAAGATATGATATAATAATTGACTGGTTTAGTAACTAATATAATATATAATGGTGTCTCAAGACACATAAAATGTTGAATTCTTCTGAGAAGTTCTGTCAACAGTATTTTAAAGAGAAAACTTGAACTAACATCAAAATATATTAAAATAATAATCATTATTTATTACTATATTCTTTTCATAGATGACTAGGGCATTTTTATGTTTCAAATAATTCAGTTAGACATTTAAAATATTGTTGCAAAAAAATAACTGGAAGCTAATAATAAAGTAAATGTTTACACATGTCTATGGGAAACTACTTTTAACTCCAGTATTTAGTAGACATTCAAAACTAATTATGACTCTAAATTGAAAAATTTAATTTCTGCATGCTAATTCAAGTGTGTATATATTTTGCCTTACAGGTCAGCGTGGATGGGAGGGGGATGAGAAAATTTGAAAATATAAAAAAAAACTAATTGGACTTTGATTTAATATGAGATACAGTGATCTGGTTATAAAATTACAACAAATGTCAATATTTGCTATTCATATGTCTAAAAAGCAAGAATATGTGGTGATATTGGTTTGGGGGAAATTTGTTAATATAAAATTGTATTATTCTTTTGCACATATGGTGTCACAATGGCTGCAAAATTAAATAATGAACTTATGAATAGCAATGTTTGTTTTTTCTTTTATACTTGAACTCATCTATTATGGTTCCTTGGTATGAAATGTTTTGGTTGTGAGAACACACTATTATTAATATTAACTCCAACTGGACCATTCAGCAGATTTCAAGTACACACAGAGACCAATGTGATAGGTCTGTAATAATGCTGTATTAACATTTTGAGGCTCATATAAACATTTTAAGACAAGATCATACACTTGGAATAAAAATTTAGAGCTTGGATAAAATAATGCCTTAGTAAATAAGACTGGGATGGTTCTTGTTCTTATGGGGATTATTTCTGTTCTTATGACATTTTTACTAGGTTTTTGTTATTTTCATTCTTTTGGTTCAGGACTTGGCAATGTTTCATTTCATATTGCACAGTTCATCCCAAAACACCAAGCAGGGATGATTTTAGGAGAAAACAATTGGGCAGTTGTCTAAGTATTATAATTGACACTGACTTATTGAGATAATATTTATCTGATGTTTTCTCTAAATCTATCTTCACAAACTAAAATAAATTTTGATATATTTTTTATAGCATATTGATGCCGCAGCCCGGCTGGCTGGGCAAAATAACCGGGGGGTGACGAACAACTTGTGTACGTTGATACAGCAGGAATGGGAGCCGTTTATTGTAGGACAACAGAGGTATTTATACATTCCACACAGCTTATCTTAATTAACATAAACTCAATACAGCAGTCGACCAATCAGGAATCTCCACACTTAATGGCTCACTGGCGTACTTCACAAACCACTCCCTCTGGCATTTTGCCAGGTGCCATCCAGACTTGTTTACAGACTCTAACATTTCTCTGGCAAAATGCCAGGTGCCATCCTGACTTGTTTACAGACTCTAACATACTGATAAGCAAATGACATTATAATTAATTTAGTTTAATTCCCTGTCAAAAAATTACTACCCAAACTTATGAGAAATCATTTATGCAAATAAAATGCTATGTCTTAAAAAAATCAAATAAGTCAAGAGACTATTTTTAATTTTAATTGCTATACAAAATCATAAAAATCGTACACATTAATGTGGTACCAGGTGATGTTTTCATACATGTATGTGCTATATAATCTTTATATTAGGTTAAACATGTATCTCTTCATTTATTACTTTTTTATGTTGAAAACTTTCAAAGTGCTTTATCTCAGTTTTTTGAAATGTACAGCATATTATTTTTATTTCTATCTATCTCTTGTTACTCGACTATGCAACGGTATAGCAATTTTTTTTTTTTTTTTGGTGCCAGAGATTGAACTCAGGGGCATTTGACCACTGAGTCACATCCCTAGCCTTATTTGTGTTTTATTTAGAGACAGGGTCTAAGTGCATTGCTTAGCACCTCACCATTGCTGAGGCTGGCATTGAACTTGTAATCCTCCTGCCTCAGCCTCCAGAGCCATATGGGATTACAGGACTGTGCCACTGCACCAGGCCCAAAACTTCTTGATCAAACTGTATCACAATGTCTATTGCTCACCTTTTCCCTATGCTTTCCTACCCACAACTCTTTGGTAATGAGCATTCTCCTCTCAACTTCTATGAAATCAATGGTTTTAGACTCCTTAATATATGAAATCTTGTGATACTTGTTTTTCTCTATTTTATTTCACTTAACATAATGACTTCAAGTCCCATTTATGCTGTTGTAAATGACAGGATTTCTTTCATTCTTTTGTACCATTCAATATATTCTGTTGTGTACATGTACTGTGCTTTCTTTATCTGTTCATCAGTTGATGGACACTAGGTTATTTCCATTTGTTGGCCATTGTGAATAGCACTGTAATGAACATGGGATTACAGATATGTAAAAAAAGAGATTATTTATTCACCTTTTAAAATTCCATCTACTCTTTTTCTGTTCTCCAACCAAAATTTGAGAATGTTAGTGTCTTAATGAGGGTCATAGATAGTGAAGAGAAAAAAGAAATATTCCTTTTAGAAAATAAGTGTGTCCTGAGAAATTAGTCCTGCGTTTGGAATTTAAGCCAAAGGACTGTTTAAGAAAACATATGACTGATTATTGACAGGGGTACCAGAAAAAGAAAAAGAAGAGGGAGGAAAAAAACTCGACTTTTATCAGAAATCCCCCTGCAGGCTGGTGCTAGGCGATTTTTCCATTTTAGGACTTACCTGAACTCAAAACTCAATTTTAAGAATGAAGAGTGAACTCCAGTGTAAGAAAGAAAGGATATTTTTTTCAACATACTAATAAACAAAAGTCAAATAAGTTGCTTTATGTATTTTAAACATAGTCTATGTGATTTTTATTAGCAATGGTAATAGCATATGTGCAGTAAGGAAACTAAAAATACACAGTGTAATTCTTCCTGACCTCATAAAATGTTCCAATACTTTAAATAGGCTCCAGCAATGTTTCCAGAGAAAAGGAATCTGTGGCTGCCAGTGGGTTTAATTAGTATTAAATGCTGTTCATATAATATTCACCAGCTGCAGGTCAGAAAATCATTTGTTCCTCTGAATTGATAAAATAAATGCTTATTAATATTTTTAGACCAACTATCTTATTTTATTATACTAAAGTGAGTTTCAGCAGTTCTAGGGGGAGTGGTAAAATTGTACGTTTTCTCATTTCAATTTTATGCTCTAAGGCTGGTTTTCCTAAGCAGATTTTAATACTTTATCCTGTTTTTTTTTAATTAGTCACATGTCCTTACTTTCAGGAGAAATTTTATTGTAGTTACTATTATAAAGAGAAATAAATGAATAATATTTATTGCAGAAAGCATACTGAATTGTATGAAAGACCTGTGTATGGGTATAGAAGCCATAGACCAAATCATAGTTCCAAGTCCAACTCTTTGCAAACACCATGACTGATGTCTGCAGGTTACATTAATGGTAATTCAAGTGTGCTAATTTTCTTTTAAACCACTGGAGAATCTTACAGATTCAAGGGAAAATTTCTGTGTTATTAAACTCACAACCATTCTAGGAGTGAACATTCTAACAGAACACTGTGCTAGGTAAACTGTAGTTAATTTCACTATAAAGTAAAAACAACTTAGTGTTCCATGAACTTCCACTGGGTTGGTTGCTTTTCAAAAATTATTTTTTTAAAGAATAAAAAGCCCTTTAAGGGGACTGTACTAAGGAGTAATACAAATATTAAAAGAAGGACACAGTTACATATAGTTTTCTGATTGTATTTTTTTATGAATCCTAAATTCATAAACTTTTTCATAGCAAATGCACAAAACAGAAAAATTGAATTAGAGTTTTAACTCTGAATTTTTCTTTTGAATTCTTTTTGTTGTTCATGGAAATATTTGACAAAATATGACCTTTTATCTCAGTTCCTAATGAGCTCATCATGATGTTTGTAAAAGCCAATAAAAAATCTATATCTTTATTTTTAAATAGAAATTACTTCAAGTAAACTCGACATATATCAGTCAAATCTAGTAATTCCAAGGATGGTCCTTTGGGTCTTGTAAAATGCTCGTGCATTTATTAAACACTTAAGTCACGCACTTCCATACCTATTAGTTTGGCCAGCTGTGTAACTGTTTATCCTCTTGTACTGAATTCCTGAGAGAACAAGAGTATTCTTGTTGACATCCCTTAAACTGCTGCTATCCCATAGGGGTTCAAAGCAATGAAGTGAGAAATTGAGTTGAAGGGTAGAGCACTCTTGACAATATCAGCAGCAAACTGGTTTGTGCTAATCATAAGACATGGCCTTGGAGGATTCTGGGTACTAACTATGCCTCTTTTGATGGCTTCGTTAACGTAAAGGAGTTGGTCAATCAGATTGTGTACATAAGAATTCATAATTATTTATTAAAAATGGACGGAAAAATTTTAATTTTGTGTTGTAAGTGCAACAAAACAAGATAATAAGCACGTTATCTCTTTCTTTTTCAATAGACCAAATGGCTAGAAATCTAGTGAACATGAATATACTAAAAAGTGAAGTATTTGTCTTTAGAAACTAATATCCTAGAATGGATAACCAAATAAATAAATAGTAGGGAACATCATATATAAACATGTAAGTAAGAAAACCTGGGCAGCATTACAATGTCAAACGAATTAATTATATTTATCTATTTGTCTCCATGCAATTATTTTTCAGATTAATAAAAAATCATATGTGATAAATTCTCTGGTAGTGTCTGTACTGTACAATGGTTGGTAAAACAAGATTCCTAGCTTCATGGAGCTTGCAAGATCATGAAGCCATAAGACTTTGAATTAAAACCAATAAATGCTGCGTACACAAACAGTGAAAGCAGTCATGGCAAAGGCCAAATCTTGAGTCACTGAGGATGTTCAGTTCATCTCCTTGCTTTAAATCAATAGGGCCAGACTTTAAAGTTTTGTCTTTATGGGAGAGGTACATATAAGGGAATCTATATTGTATTTCTTACTAGTTTTAATTTAAACAAAACTGGAAGTATCCTTTAAAACCACATGGGAGGCCTGTTTCCATGCTCAATCTGTTATGACGCTGTATTTTTCAATGTGGACTAAGATTTATGGTGGAGCAATAAGTAACTGATGACTTTATAAAGAATAATTTACACTTAGTGTTTTAGACAGATGTTTTTACAATGGTTATCTGTCTGGATGCATCTGTTCAGTGTGTTTTTCACATTTCCAACAAAAAGGTTATATTTTGGGCTGTAATTCTGTCATCTAATCACATGGAAACCTGCCAATTCCTATTAACATCTTGACATTTTATTGCTATAAACTTATCATAAGTTCTTCTAATGTAAGATAGATTTAAATTCTAGGAGCTGAGCCGTGTGTGTGTGTGTGTGTGTGTGTGTGTGTATCCATTAAATGCTTGGTTCTTTGTTCCTTCTATCAACAAAACTTTCAGTCAAGTAAATCAGCTATTGTCCAGAATACGAATTACAGATTAGGCCCTGGAAGGTTAACAGTTTGTTATTTGGATACAATTGAAAATCTAGGGAAACAAAGAGAATAAATGTGTGCAAAACTATTTCATATTAACTTCTGCACCAGGTAACTCTGACATGTGGAGCTCTTTATATTTCGACATTACCCAGTGGAGGTGCAATGGATTCTTATTACCACAATGTAGTTCTTTTGTTGTTCAACAGAAGGTGTTAACCTTTCAATTGCTACGAAATTAAAGGTTTAGCCTGGAAACCTACATCTAGACAAAAAGAAAATCTGCTTTCTGAGGCTGTAACAAGACTCATCAAAAGACTGAAAATGCTCCAGTGATTACTCTAGGGCACATCAGGATAGAGTGTATGGAAAATGTCACCATGATATTTTGCCTGTGTTGCAAATGATCAGAGGACCATGAATGTAGTCTTAATCCAATGTGAAATAGACACATTGAGTGCACATCAATGAAAGTAAACAAGATGCTACCTACCCAAAATGTTGTTAGAATCTTCTCAAGAAACATTTATAATTTCTCAATGATTTGTACTAATGTTATAAGATGAGCATGGTGACATACTCCCAGCAGTTTGGGAGGCTGAGATAGGAGGATCAGGAGATCAATGCCAGCCTCAGCAATGGCGAGGAACTAAGTAATTCAATGAGACCCTGTCTCTAAATAAAATACAAAATAGAGCTTGAGATGTGACTCAGTAGTTGAGTGCTGCTGAATTCAATCCCTGGTACCCACTCCCCACAAAAAAAAAAAAAAAAATACCAAACTAAGTTCCAGGTAAAAGTAACAAATGCTACTTATTCAAAAACTATGACAAGGGAATCAATCTATCAGAGGGGTTCAGAGATTTTAGAAAAGAATGCATTTGTTAGAGAGAAAAAAGGAAACATGGATCAGCCTCTAATTGTAGCAGCTTTTCTGTTAAAGTGGGATTTTGGAAGTGAGTTTAGAGAAATTTCAAACTGGTCTTTAGTTATATCTGACAGAACTTGGTTGCTGAAAGGGACAAGTATGAGACATTTCAAAATAAAAAGGATCGTTCAATGTTGGGATTCAGGAATGGTTTACCATAGGCAGCCATTTCTTGAGTAAAATCATGGTCAATAGGGTGGTGTTCAGAGGTCAAACTCTTATGGTTCCTGTAGGGAGGGGTGACTGTTATGTCTGAAAGTATTCACTTGGTGAAATGTTTGCACTTCTTGACCATGCAGTGACCAATGAAGTCTGAAATTGATAGCCACGTCTTTTTAAACCTGTTGACTGCAAAGAAAGGTATGGTGCAATGAAGTCAGACATAGAAAAATTCTCCTAAAATATATCACCAAACAATATTGTAGACATTCCGGTCAGTGTAAGACAAAAGTTATCATAATGAGAAAATAGAAAATACATTTTGTTGATATGCAGAATAAATTTAATTTCTCTTCATTTTTAACAAACAAATATCTTCCATTGTAATCACCACAGAAGCAGAATATAGAGCTAACTTGTTTCTCAGGAACAATCCTTTTAAGTGTGAACAACTTCTTCCATTTACCTAGGCAGGTAAAAACTATTGTCCCTACTAGTCAAGGGATTAAACAGTGAATGAAGTGAATGAGCAAGTACTTACTGACAAGGTAATTTGCTAGTGAAGAATGAAAGTAATGCCCTTCTAGGTACTTACAACCTACTGAAAGACAGTATATGCATGCACCAAAAAATTAAGGGATATTAAAACACAGAATAGATTTTAAGTATTTCCTGAGTTTTACAACAAATGCAAACAGTTTGAGAGGCAGCACTAATTTTCATCGTGAATAACTTGAGTTGAATGAGTTTTTACAAAGTTCAAGATGGTTCGAAGGGGCTATATGAAATGGGCTATGAAGAACTCAATACCTTCTTTCAGTAATGAGCTTTAATAAGATTCCACTTAGCAGGTGATGTCTAAATGGAACTGGGACTAATTAAATGAACTGCTTATTGAAAAAAGTGATGGATTTCAAAGAAATCAGAGAAGGATGATGAGGCAATCACAATAGTATCATCACCTTAAATTTTTCATGCTCTTTTACAATTCTCAAATGCTTTCTCAAAAATGTAATCTTCGTCAGAGAACAACTCATGAATAATACTTATAGATAAAACCATATAATAGAGAAATTAAGTTGACTGCCCAATGTCACTCGGCTATTAAATGGCCACTCTTCCTATGACCATGCACCCAATCATGAACTCTCTGGACAACACTCTGAAGTTCTCTCATCTCCAAAATTATGGCACTTGTTTTCCAATTTTTTAAAATGGCACTTCCACTGTTAACTGTACAGTAATTACAATGCTTTTTTATTTGCAAAACAATTTTCTTATGAAAGCTCACATTTCTTTTTTATAATTCTACATTACAATTTTGGATTTATGGAAAAATTGAATGGACTATACAGAGAGGTCCCATGAACATACATACATGTAGTTTCCTAAATGTATACTTAGTTTTCTCTACTATTATCAAATTATTATAACAATGTTATTATAAATAATAGACCAATATTGATATTGATACAGTCCTTTACTAATGTTTTATTTCTTAGAAAAAAAATTATTTTATTTCAACCTAATATCTTTTTGTAGCATAATCCTATCCATGATGCCATGTGATATTAAGTATTAGTTTCTTTTGATTGTGATATTCTCCTAAAACTTATTTTGGATAACCATGGTTATATTCTAAGTTATATTGGTAAGGTTTTTTTTAATAGAATATCTGGATGTTTCTGATGTTTTCCTTATGATTAACTTTTGGATATAGTTTTTTTTTTTTTTTTTTTTAGAGTATCACAATGGGAAAATGCCATTCTATTCACATAATAGTAAAGGCATATACTATCTACATGATTTATCATTGTTGATGATAATTTTGAAGACTGGGTTAAGAAGCTGTCATTGTTTATCAATAGTTATTAGATTACTATTTTCCTCATTTACATTCTATACATTTTGGTTGAAAATCTATAAATGCAGCATACACATAAAGAGAAGAAACTTATATTCCACCTGTTTGAGAAATTCTGCATAGAGACCTTATCTGTTGTTATGGTTTGGATATTAGGTGTCCCCCCAAAGCTCCTGTGTTAATATAGGAGCTAAAATGATTTGATTATGAGAGCAGTAAACTAATCAGTGTCCCAGTCTGAACAGGTTAACTGGGTGGTAAATGTAGGCAGGTGGCTGTAATGGGTAATAGGGATGCCCACTGAAATTTCAAAAGAAGGCCTGGGAGGTCAAACAAAGTATATTAGGATCAAAATTCCTGTTGGCTGCCCCTAAGAGGGTGATAACATGAATCTGTGAAGGATGCTAAAATTGGAATGGAGACCCCAGAAATTAAGAGATTTCAGTAACATGGGCTCTCTGCTGAAGAAATCTGCAGAGTAAGCCAGGTTCAAAGAGAGGCCATGTGTGCAACCTGCAAAGCCAAAGGGGCAGAACTGTCCAATTCTTTGGATATAACATCTTGCTACCGTGTACCTCAGATGCCAGAGGCATAGCTATAGGAAATGTTAGCCCTGTATGAGTTCTTACAAACTGGGTTTAGGTCTGTTTGGTGACTTCCCTTATTTTCTCTTACTTTTTGATTTTGGAATGGGATTGTTTACTCTGTGCTGTTATATACTGGGTATATGTAATTTGCTTTTGATTTTAGTTACTTAAAGATCAATTTGCTTTTAATTGCAGATGAGACTTTGGACTTGGACTTCTGGGAAATGCTGAGACTGTTAAGATTATGGAAACTCTTGGAAGTGGACTACATGCAGTTTTCATTGTGACATGAATGTGAGCTTTTAGGGGGATGGGGTAAAATGCTATGGTTTGGCTCTAAGGTGCCCCCCAAAGCTCCTGTGTCAAAACAGAAGGTGAAATTTCTAGATTACAAGAGCTGTGACCTAACCAGTCTATCATAGTTTGACTGACTGACTGACGAACTGAGTGGTAACTGTAGGTAGGTGGAGAGTAGCTAGAGGAGATGGGTCATAAGGTTGTGTCCTAAAAGGGCTCATCTTCCCTGTATCCTCCCCCCAACCCTCTGTTTCTGAGCTTGCATAAATAGAGCAGCAATTCTCCATCATGCCCTTCTGTGTTTATGTTTAGCCTTAACTTGGATCCAAAACAATGGAGTTGCCCCACCATGGACTAAAACTCCGAAAACTGGAGAGAAAAGAAGCTTTTCCTTCTCTATAAGTTGTCCTTGTGAAAAAAATGCTTTTCCTTCTCTAAATTTTTCTCTGTTTTAATCACAGTGATGAAAAGCTGGGGTTTTAGTCAGTTTTTTTTTCTTTTCCTGCTGTGAGTAAAAGATCTGACCAGAAAAACAATTTTAGGGAAGAAAAGTTTATTTGGGGATTGATGGTTTCAGTAGTCTCTACTCAGAGACAATAGACTCCATTTCTTGGGGCTCCAGGTGAGGTAAAATGTTATGGGAGAAGAGTATAGCAGAGGGAAACAGCTCACATGATGATCAGGAAGCAGAGAGAGAGAGACTCCACTCATCTGATACAAAATATATACCCCATAGTCATGTCTCCAATGAACCACTTCCTCCAGCCACACCCCTTCTGCTATGGGATTAATTCACTGATTATGTTCAGGCTATGACCCAAACAATTCTCCTCTAAATTTTCTTTCATTGTCTTACATGTGAGCTTTTGGGGGACACCACATCTAAACCATAACAGCTGAATAACACATTTTTTTTGTTTGTTTGTTTATTTATATCCATATGGACTCATGAATTATGCTTTGAATTATAATACAATACTACTTTATTTTGTTGCTTTAATTGTTGCAGTTTGGGCCATTGAAAGTTCTTTCATTTGGTTCTCAGTTTGTTTTGTTTTGATTTTTCGTCTCACAAGTTTATTTTTCTTTTTTCAATATTGTTACTTCTTTACAATATTTGTTAATTCGCCCTCATTTTGTGTGAGTAAAAAGTATAAATTGCTGAGCAAGTTAAACCATCTATATCCCCTACATGACACCTCCTGTGTCTATTTCTAAATATAAAGGAGACTAGTGTGAGTTAATTATAGCTCAGCTATATCATTAGTTTTATAATTCTCAGTTTTCCTCCTTTGTGTGTATGTGTTTGTAAATCTTTGCCCTTGGATGTTGGATGACATTATTTGTTTATTTGTTCTTATTATATTCCTTATTAACAGTTTCGGCAATGTCTTGACTATCATGAATAAAACTGACATGAATTTTCAAAACAACAACAACAATAACTTTGGGAATACACAATATTTATATACAATATGTATTTTTATTTTTTTCTGTGGACATTTATCAATGTGCAAGGAAAGAAAAATGAGTAGTGCTGTTAAGAAGAAAATGAGACTTTTTAGGAGCTTTGCTGCAATAACTGATTTAAGGTTTTTAGGGCTTTAACATGAATTTTGAGGGTACACAATTCAGCACAAGGTGCCAGGTTATGCAGATGCTGCAAGCCTGGAGCCATATGTTGTGAATTACTGGCTTAAATATTGAATGTAAAGTCAGGGATTTAGATTTGCTAAGAAAAACTGACAATGATCAAGATAATCAGTGGTACAACACCAATGAGGAGAAAATGGGCAATAACTTCTGGATAAGTTATTGTCATTCTACGAATGGTAGTTGTGAGTGACAATCACACAGCGTGGGGTTATGGGGAAGGCTTATTTGGGGTCAGTAGCATTCTTTTTTCTTCACCTTCTGTGGATTCTGATTCAATCAAGAAGGCATGTCCACATGAGGATTCAAAGGCACTAAAAACTTAGCCTTCATAAATAATTTGTAGACTCACCGATTGATATGTGTTTCTGATTTCCTCATATTATTGCTTTCAGTATATGACTCTTAGAAGTGGGCTTTCCAGGTGGCCTTCCAGTTGGGAGGATTATAATATTACGCCAATCAGTAATCTTTTTTTCAGAGTTTTCCAGGACAATTGTGACAGAGTTTTCTCTAGAAACAAGGTTAAGGTAGGTAAGTATTTCTGCTTACTAATATGATCCTTGCTTTGTTTTGTTTTTTTTTTTTAGCTCACAATCTGAAGTGGTTGGCCCTTTGGAATATCTGTCAAACCTGGGGACCTTCAGTAATATCTCCTGGCACTCTACCTTGCTTATACTTTGACTTTTATAAACTCTCCCCATCAAATGACCATGACTAGACTTATTAAATAGTAAGTAGCTCCAGGTTACTAGGAATCCACTAGTGTCACTTTTTTAAACTCTGATCATTGTTATGATCTGTAAAGATTTCTCTTAATTTCTCAGATACTTCATTATAGGATAAAATAAAATAGTTTTGTCAAGTATGGTGGTGCATGTTTGTAACCCCAGTGAAACTGGGAAGCTGAGTCAGGAGAATCACACATTCAAAGCTAGCCTTAGCAACTTAGCAAGAACTTAAGAAACTTAGTGAGAACCTATCTCAAAAAAAGGAGGGTGGTAGGGGGAAGAGGTGTTGTGCTGGGAATGTGACTCAGTGGTAAATCCACCCTGGAACTACAACAAAAAAAGACTTTACATGTGTATTTATATTTGTTTGCTCTTCTGAATGTTTGATTTGCTGTTAGTTCTATCTAGCAAATAGGCATTTTTATCAAGAATTTCTCTTGGATATCTAGATTGTCATATTACCAGAAATGCTTTTCTTCATATTACTTTCATTATCGGCAACTTTCTTGAAAAGAGTTTCTACAATCATTACCTCCTTTTCATCAACTTTGATTCGATTCAGTCTTAAATGTGAAAGAGATCTTAGTAGTTTTATATTTGAAACTATGCCTTATGATAGGAGAGATTGGCAGAAAATCCACCATCATTGAGGCCAGAGCAGAAGAGAGGTGTTTCAGAAAAAAATATTTGTCAGGTGTGATGGCACATGCCTATAATCCCAGTGGCTCTGGAAGCTGAGGCAGGAGTATAGTTTAGTTCAAATCCAGCTTTAGCAAAACTGAGGCACTAAGCAACTCAGTAAGACTCTGTATCTAAATAAAATACAAAGTACAGGTCTGGGGATGTGGCTCAGTTGTTAAGTGCCCCTGAGTTCATTCCCTGGTTTAAAAAAAAATGTTTTAACAAGTATTAAGGAGAAATCAACACAAATAGTATTATCTGAAATTTTCTATTTCGAGTATGTATTTATGTGTGTATACATACGTGCATATAAGATTTAGAAGAAGGGAGTAACAGATCACTGAAATAAGAAAATCTGAGAAATAGTACAAACAACTCATCTTTTTCAGGTCTCATATATGATTAATTACAGAATGTTAAAATTTAGACTTCTAAAAGATTCTCAATTTTGTTTAACATTTTACCTCAATTACATCTACCCTACCAACAACTGTCACTTTGCTTTAGACTTTTTTTTTTTTTTAGTATTTATTTTTTAGGTGTAGATGGACACAACACAATGCCTTATTTTTTTTTAATGTGGTGCTGAGGATGGAACCCTTGTCCCCGCTGTGCTAGGTGAGCGCTCTACCACTGAGCCACAATCCCAGCCCCTAGACTTTTTTTTTTTTTTTTTATCCTTTATATCAGGGATCAGCATAGTATCCTTTCATTTACTTTAATCCTTCTATTATGCTTATACTACCATCTTCTTACATAATTTTTGACTCCATTTGGACTAACTCAGAAGTATTCACAGTTAGATTAACATTAACCTTGAATTCCTGGTTTTAAGTGACATTCTTGCCTCAGCCTCCCGAGTAGCTAGGACTTCAAGTGCATTGACAACACACTGTTTTTTTTTTTTTTTTGCTAAGATATATTTAATACTGGTATAATTGATGAAAGTGTTCAAAAGTTGAGTCCAGGTTCATAGAATATCTATCTATATATTATCTATAACTATCATAATATAATAATTTTGGTCTATAATGCAGTTGATCATAGGCTGTATCTGGCTGCTGAGTATCCTTTTCCTCTAAAGAAGATAAAGAATTATATGTTCTTATTTAAACTAAAATTACTAAAAAATACAGCATCATTAGTATCTGATAAATTACTTTCTCATGTGAATATAAATCTTGTTTTTCTTTCTATTCTGCTTGTAGGTAATCATAAAAATTAATTAAATGCAATGTAACATCTTTAATCCCAGGGATTTGAATTTCTTTTTTCATTGTTGGCAGCTAAATTTGTAATTTACCTTATTTCCCTTTAAATGAATGGAAAGGAATAAAAACAGAGGTCTAACTCAGAAACATAAAAAATAGTGATTAAAAAAAACCCAGTTGTTTCAGAGGTAGGGTTACAACTACATGTAGTAAGACTTTAGTTATTTGGGTTAGTGATCTAAAACCAGATTACACTCTTGTCTCTGGAAATAAGGGAATGAATCCATGATCAACAACAACAACAAAATCCTAGTCTTCAAGCTTTTCTATTTTTAATTATAATATGCATCAAATTATGGTATATACTTTAACATGTTTTTTTTTTTTTTGCTGACACAGAGAATTCTAGGGAAAATTGCCACGATTTATTAGAACTTTAATACAACATTATCATTCAACAGCTATTTATTAGTTGCACCCAAAGGGATCATTTATTTTCTTTACACTACTATTGCCATTTTTAATACATTATTACAAATGGTCCATGAGAATGTGTGGCTAGATTAAAATTTTTGGTAGATTTTCACTATGTTTGTAAATTTACATGATGCTATCTTTTATTTTGAGTATATATAATAAGACCACATATGGACAAAGTTTCTCTAAATAAAAGAGACTCATATAATAATTGCATATATTAAGGTAAACACTAAATCTGTTTTTATTAGTGCATTTTAATTATCCCATACCAATTTAGTCCACAAGCACGTATTGCTAAGATTGTTTTAAGGTTTTCAAATCATCAACAATGTTTTTAAATGAAGAAATAATGTATCCATGTGTTTATTTTTCACATCATCTCTATCATTAAACTGTCTTGTTCTTAACTATTTTCTTATGCTCCCACAGAACCCATATGAAATGTTTTTATTGTGAATTTGGATTTTATGTAAAATAAATTAAGTTGCTTAGGACAACAATGAGACATTGATACAGAAAAACATACAGTTTTTAATGCTTTGTTATGTTTAATATTGAGGCTGAATAGGAAGGTATATTTGAATAAACAGCCCAGTTCAGTATTAGACCTAACAGTTTATGTTAAGAATCAAGAAAATTTTCCATGGAGCAGAAAACTATAAATATTTTTTGAAGAAGTAATTTTATTCATTTCTCCAAACAACTTATCCAATCTAGAAAACTGTAAATATAAATAAAAGCACTCTGGTCCATAAAATGAAAACAATATTCATTTTTACAAACATTTTCAGCCTTCTCTTATAACTCTGAATAAAAGTCATGCTTGAAACTTTGGCAACATTGGATATGTATGCTACATCATTCAATATTTCTCAGGGGTTTGAAAATAAGAAAGCTATGTTACAGAAATTAGGATTGATTTTTTTCTCTATACTTGTGAAAAATAATGTATTTAAGGACCAGAATTTGAATTTGCAAAATTTCATTCATAAATTCATACAACTATGCTTCCAAAGAATGCCAGGATTATTAAATCCACTGACTGAAGAAGTAAAAAAGTTGTATGGAAACAACTCAGATAAACTCCTAACTAGAACATTGGGAAATGAAGCAAAAATGTATCATTTATGGAATTTTTCTCACATTAAAAAAATAAAAGAAAAACTTGAACTTGGGTAAATACCAGACACTGGTTTGGATAAGAATCATGTACATTCCTCACTCTGTGCCAGTTCTGAGTCTGGACTGTGATTCACAGAACAACTTGTGGACTTCCTCTTTTGTTTATTCTGATTGAGTCTGCATGCTTTGAAAGAACAAATGCAGGATCAAGGCAATATGACCTACTTTTGCAATTTTTCCTTTTTCTTTTTTTCTCTTCTGCAATTCCTGAGAAAGACCTAAGTTGATAATATAATATACCTGGTAACATTTTATGCAACATGCTGTAGGAAGTGTAAAAAAATGTAAAAATCTGACACTCATAAGATTATGAAAATAAATCATAGCCTTTTTTTCTGGAGAATTCATTTTGATGAGACCACATGTTTCATGATCTTTTCCTGGACTATCTCAATAAGCAGAAAGACAGGGTAGGGCCTTATACAAGACATAAATTCAATACATTTTCAAAATCTTCTATTAATAAGCATAATGGTTTAAAAAATTCTTTTTGAAAAGATATTGAATTTGAATAGCAAATATACATTTTGTAAATTAAAGTAGTTAAATATTAAATTGTACTAAAACAAATGGCAAATTATGACAATGGATAGAGAAATAACATGCTATTACTATAAAATATAATTTCTTATTACTCAGGCTAAAGTCAAGATGACCATAGAAGATATAAATATATAAGTTTTCTTTTTGTAACTTGGAAAATACAGGAGAAGATAAATAACTAGTATAATAGTTTCAAGAAGGCTGGGTGATCCTTATTTTGGATTAGGAAATTTATAACCCAATTTCTTCTGGAAGAGAATAAGAAACATAATTTGAATCCAATTTTCATATTAAACTCTATAATAGATGGAAAATATGCAGTCTAGATTCCCTAATTGTTAGGTGACTCACCAATAGAGGTCCTTAGCAGAAATTGTTACTCTATAATGTCAGAATTGAGGTTTAAAAACTTTAAATTTATTTTTTTTTTCAGATTTATTCACTTATATGTCCATCCAACAAATATTTATTTTTACTTTTTCGGATGGTATTACACAGTGTCTAAAATAAGGGTTAGAAAGTTGTACACCTATAGAGAGGCTGGATAAGTAATCTAAATGGACAAAGTAGATCTGCTGTGTGGCATGAGATTCCCTAAGGCACAACAGTCTCCTGCTCCAATATGATTAAGTGGCACAGTTTTTCTAGATACATCATTTTTATTAGAATTTGAATAGCTGAAATTTTATTTGTAATATTCTGATTTTTAATACCCCACATATAACTCATTTAAAAATCATATACAAGCCAAACAAAATGTTTACAGTCCTGATATTACCTGCCCCTTTAAATTTTTGCCTGTTATTAGGTTAAGAAGTATCATTAACTGCATTTTGAATTTTTATTCAGGTTTTGGAAAAATCAATAAAAAGTTTCCAATTTCGTCATTGGTCCTAATGACATACACACTTCTGCTATCTTCATTTAATAATACTCAGTCTTTTTTGTTAGTTGCTTGGATGGCAACATCCATCAGTTCATCTTTAAGGTTGTCTATATCAATTTTGAAAGGAAAAAATGTTACACTTTACTATAGATTACACTTAAAAGTACAAGTGTTCTGAGGAAAAACATAGCAAGATAATATTATTTGGGTAAAAAGTTATTGTATGTATACATATAACATACACACAAATAATAGAAAGATTCATGGGGGTTGAGCCAATTTTATCACACTTCATGTTCACACGAATTATTTGGAATTCATAGAAATTTTAGAAATGTGGCTGTGCTTCAAAAGATGCAGATTTTGTAGCTTGGAAAAAGGACCCTTTAAATAAGCCTCCTGTGACTTAAGGTGCATGGTTATAAGATGGATCTTTTAACAACCATGGTGAACTAACAAAGTAGTGAAGCATAGTTATTGATATCTTCTTAATGTGCATATTCTAGATGGTTGAAAACTAAGTAAGCACATCATGTGTGTGAAACTTATTGGCTGACAAGTTTAAATGATATTAAAATAATAATAAGGAGTATTAGTTTACATTGAGACCATCATATCACTCCCAAACATAGAGCTACTACTGTTATACTGATTTTACACACAGAGAACAAGAGTATGTCAGATGTTTTTCTGGGGTTAGGTTGCCAAACATTGTGTATTTAATGAGTTGTTGATCCACCTGAAGAGAGAACAACCCGGGATACTCTTACTGGAAATGGGGGGGAGGATAATGCAGTGTAGATGTCTGTATATTTAGTGTTTGTTTACAATCTTTGTCATGAAACTGTTATTTATCTTAATCTTTCTCTGTTAATATAACCATTTTTTTTTCTCTTAAGCAGGAAGATATCATAGAGTTTGTTAACAGTGGTGAGGAGCCCGTTTGGGATCAGTCTTCAACACCCTTGGTTGGTTATAAGTTATGTACATTCTTTGCTGTTTTTCTATTTCCTTTTCTCATTGCATAAAAGTATTCAGCAAGATAGCTAATTCAATCCTGCCAGCCAGTCTCCTTCTTCCCCTCTGTCCCTTCCCTGGAATTATGCTGGTCACAAATGAAAATATGTTCAAAGATCTTACTCTAGTCACAATTTCAGAGGACTGGCCATAACATGGTGGCTTTATCAGGACAGAACAGGGTGATAATACGATCTACTCTAAAGAGTAGGAAAAAAAGCTAGACTATTTGGATTTGAATCCTCAACATGCCACTCTACAAGCTCTGTGACTTAGTGCAAATTATTTAAATTATCCTTTCTTGGTGCATAACAACACTACCGCATAATATCATTGTCAGTGCTCTGTAACTGTTTGTTATCATAATTATCATTAGAAAGAAACAAAAGTTGGGAGATGCTCTCACAAATGTATTTGCAGTGGGCAGAATGTACAAAATGTGATTCCTTACCCATGGCCAGCATTGTACTCCATTATCCTGGTTAGGGCATGCAGGTAAACATTACCACATTCTATGTGTCAAAACAAAGGAGACATTATAATTAGAAAAGTTCTAGGAGAGATTTTTAAAGCTAACTTAAACTTGATGTTAAACTCTGAGATGGGAGGAGGAGAAGGAGGAAGATAAGGGGTAAGAAAATATATTAGTGGCTTTCAAATATTGATTATTTTTAAAATTATTGAGGTAACAAGTGTAATTTTAGCATTCTACATATAAGTATTTTTTTTTCTTCTATGTAATGTTCTATTTAAAATATTTTTTATTTGGCTCTAATTAGTTTTACATGTCAGTAGAGTGCATTTGACATATAATACATATATAGAGCATAACTTCTCTTTCTTCTGGTTATACATGGTGGAGAATAACACCAGTTGTGTAATGTAATTATATATGTACATAGGGTAATGATGTCAGATTCATTTTACTATCCTTCTTACCCCCATTCTCCCTCTCCTTCCTTCACTCTCTTCTGCCTAACCCAAAGTACTTCTATTCTTCCCTAGACCCCTCATCTTATAGTGAATAAGCATTCACAGAGAAAATATTTGGCCTTTGGTTTTTGGGGATTGGCTTATTTCACTTAACATGGTATTCTCCAGCTCCATCCATTTACCTGCAAATGCCATAATTTTATTTTTCTTTAAGGCTGAGTAATATTCCATTGTGCATATATACCACACTTTCTTTATCCATTCACCTGTTGAAAGCATCTAGTTTGGTTCCTTACTTTAGCTATTGTAAATAGAGCTGCTATAAACATTGATGTGGCAGTGTCACTATAGTATGATGATTCCACTTAGGCCACTCATGGAAAGACACTGAAAGAGGAATCATGCTGGAAAAAAAGCATCAAAAGAATTGTTATTACTATCTTCACTAGTATCTCTTTATAGAGAAAGATCACCATTTTTTTTTCCTATTCTCTGTTAGAAGTAAGGAAGAAGAAATAAGATACTTATAAGATATTTCATTTCAGTTACTGGAAAAAGTCTACAGATTATAAGTATTAAATTCAGGCATTCGATATCTGTGGCTATGCCATGCCTTTCTTTAACAATCATTTAAAACATAAAATAAATTTTATCATTTTAATTACAGATTAGAACTTAATTTTTCCATATCATTTTTAGGGAAGAGAATTAATGATTGACAGACATCCTGTTTTTCACTCATGGTTGTTCCTCATTTAGTCCATAACCTTCTGCATAGGTCTCATTTGTCCACATTTCATACATGAGAATGAGGCCGTCAGGCTTGGAAGCACTAAGGACCTCACCCAAGCTTATGTGATTAGTCATCTTTTAAACCAGCTTGCAAATTCAGGATCTGACCACTATGAATCTCTCCATTTTCTTCTGGATGATGTCTCTCTGCACTAAAATACTTTACAATAATCATGTCTCCTTTGTCCAATTTCTTCCCATAGTGCAGTACCACATTTTTTGTCTAGAACTACATATATAGTTAATTCACCAGCTCCCAAATCTTTAGTAACTTCCCACTTCTTAGGGGATTAATTCAAAATTCCTTGGCAGAACACAGAAGGTTTTAAGCAACTTGTTTCCAAACTATTTCTTTGGCCTTGTCCTGATCCCTGCAAAGAAGACTCCTGTCATGCAGATTTACCTTGCTCTGTAGAATAACAAGATTCCTCAACCCACAAAATTCTTTCTGCCTGGAATACTTTTAACAGTATTATCTGCCTAGCTCATTTAAATCATTTTCTGAAGGCTGCTGTAAATATGCTCTCTGTGACACCCACAACAGAACTAATTTTCCCTCCTTTGTGATATCACATATCTTTTATACATTTCCACCTTGTAATCTATCTGTTACATATCAGTACCCATGATTGAAATACAAGCCACTTGAAGCAAGATACTAGTTTTATTCATGTTTCTGTCCATAGTATTCAGTTCTTGGTAGGTGCCCCTAAATTTACTTAGATAAATGAATGTGTGAGCATAAAATAGTTACTGCTCTTTTTAACCTCTTTTAAAAGTAAATTTCAATCCACCATGGATATGTTCTCTGGTTAAATTATGAATTTATGAACTATATATTTATAAAGTAGTGGTTATTGTTTATTTTCACATTTTCATTAGCAATGTAAATATAGTTTCTCATGAAAAGTTACTAGAATTTTTAAAGCATGCTCTAATTCAATGGCAAAGTAATTATCAAAAACATGACTTTGATATTTAAAATTAATAGCAAGTATATCAGCATAATTATTATTGAATAATTTTAAATAAATGAAATAGATATTATTTCTCTGCAACAAGAGATAGTTTGCATCATGCATGTATAAGATTTCTCCCTTAGGCCAAATTTAAATGTAGCTTCATAAATATCTACTACTCATTTTATGTTAGGAGTAAGATATAGAGGACAGAAGTCATAGCTGATTGGTCAAAGAATTAGTAGAATAAAATTCCCTTGAAGCTCTATGGAATGAATACTAGGAAATCTTCAGTAAATTTGAATTTGTTTTTTTATAAACAAACTTAGAAGCCATTTCAAAATACATGCCTTTTGCTATTTTATGCATATCTTGTATAATCGTGCATTTTTCTGAAGACATGCATGGGGACTAGATAAAATTCTTCAGAACTCCTAACTCTATACTTACTGTCTGGGGTAATGATGGTTGAGACTCACATTTGATCTGCTTTGAGCCTTTTGTAATATTTTATTTTCATTAATAATACATCTAAAATTGATATGCAGGTACTTCCGAATTTAATATACACAGTGTCATTCATTTCATTTTTTAAGAGGGCGATTCTATATATTTTAGTAACTAGATTAATCCTCTGATACCTACATGTTTTAAAAATGTTTTGCATATGAAACGTGAATTGTTTCACTATTCTCTCATCCTTATCAGCATATTAATTTCAATGGGTATCACACCAATTAGAGATTTTTTTTTCCATCTTAGTCCATGTGTGTTTTGGTTGTTTATATAACATTGGAAATTGTCTTGTAGAGGACTGCATTATTACTAAAACAAAGATGGAGTAGTTTACTTAGGTAATGCATTATTTCTAATCTCCTACCATTATATGTCAAGACAAAATCTTGACTGATGTGGTTGAAATGGCCTCTACCAAAGCCATTTACAGCTACAACTTGGATTCTTGAAGATCTCGATAATGCCAAGAGCAGAGAGCATAGGTTTGCCTGGCCTTGATGAATGTTACCCACACATTTGAGTTATTAACTCCAGCAATGTATCACCCTGGAAAATCTGAGAAAATAAAACAATTTTAGGAAAGAGCTATAAACTGTTTCAAGAAATGGTGTATTTTCCTCCATCCTTTCAAACAGCACCACAAATTAATTAAGGAATCTTAGTTCAAACCTCACAAGTATGTATTGGTTTATGTGTTAAATCATAGGAAAAGCCTAAAATTGCAGACTTAACTTTAATTGTACAAACAAATCTCTAAATAGAAAAAGACAATTTTAATAGCTATTGTAAATTTCATTTATAAATGCAATAGTGTGTTTCAATAATAAAGTTTTTAATATTTTAATCAATCAAAGTATTTAGTATTTAGGTTATTTAGTATGTAGTATTTAGGAGTATTTAGGTTACTCCCTTTTTTACTCTTTACTAGAGGAGGAAAAGTAAAAGGAATCCTAATTCACCCTTTACATGTGCAAATTACAGTGATGTCAGGTTAAAGATTCTAACTTTCTCTGCTGTCCCTTTCCACCTTGACTCTGAAGGCAGAGATATTAGTTCTGTACCTTCATTACTGATGGCCTTACACATATATCTTGTCCATGAGTGAAAAATCTTCTGCAAATTCAGAACTAGAAACACATTGACTTGCATCATAAAACAGAAGCTACATTATTTTACTTTTTTTACCCAAAGCTGTTGAAGGATGCCAAAGCTGAATTTCAGTTTTTGCTCTCTGTTTCCAAATTTCTTTAAGATAAAAAAATTTAATTTGTTATTATCTTATCACCCAAATTTTAATAGTGTATAAGAAATTCCCTATAAACCATCCTATATGATTTTTGAAAGCACGCTTGCCATAAATAATTCAATAGACTTAAAGAAAGAATATGTAAGAAAATCTTTGTGGAACTACTTGATGACTTATAATAAATAGCCACCTGCCTCAAAATATTTTCCCTGGTAATGTCCAAAATTCTACTGTTAATAAAGAATGGTTGGAACAAGTAATTTTCTTTTTTCAGCCAATTGATGTACAGGAGTTCATTGCATTAATCTGCTTAAGTGACTAACAAGATCAGGCAGCCAACTATTTATTTGGTTGGGTGGACAGTGTGGAAATCAGACCAAACTCAACCAAACTCTCACAGTGGCCTCTGAAAAGGAAAGAATACTAAAGCAAAAAGATGCACTCTCCATCTTTATCCTAAGAATGACCCCTCCTCCATTTCTATGTAGGATTCTCCAGAAAGTGAGAGGAAATAAGGAAATAATCTATTGAGAATAAGCTATGCTGGGTAGGGATAGTATAAGGATAGTTACAAAGTTACAACATGGACACTCCTGCCTTCCACAATCATCATTTATCCCCAGGATGGAAGACTCAGCCATTTTTGGCTGATGTTCCCTTATATAAAAACTCTATTGCAGACCAATAAGTTAGCATGCTAAGAAATTTTATTGGTTGTGATAACTCTTTAAAAATGTTGAGACACCTATGCCAGTGTATTTAGTATTTCAAAGTGCTAGGTATGGTAAAAGTTTTAAATTTTGGTCAGTTTAATATTCTATGAGGCTTAGATTGTTCATTAATTTAATTATTTCTCATATTTTTTCACTACCCTAGTATATTACATTTTTACTATTGACATTTGGGAAATTTCATTTATTTAATAAAGCCACTGTCTTATGTGTATCAAAATGTTTCCCAGATTGGCAGTTGGCTACAGACATTTTTTTTTTTTTTTTTGGGCAGGGGGGGGTCCTTTATACTTGGATTTATGTATCCAAGGTTTTTTTGTAAAATCAATTATTTGTGTAATTTTCATTACTCCAATAAAAATGTGAGCCTGTACAGCCTCAAGTAATAATCTACCAGGCTTTTCTTGAGCTGAGTAGTTTGAAGGACTAACTGAGGCATCCAAGTACTGTTTTACACAATCAAACACTCACTTTGCTGAATGTCTGGTGAGTTAAAGAACTAATAAATTGACTAAATAATAAATTTAATCTCAAATATTAGGTTATGATTTGTGAGAATATATTTCCAATAAAGAAAAATGTATCTTGCTATTGGAACTTAACAGGAAAATAAGAAATTTACAAAAACAGAAATACAATGTTGTCTCCAAGAGAATGATTTCTTTTTTCCAAGGAACATTTTTTGCAAAATATTTCCCTATTCCAAGGGATAGTTTTCAGTAATACCAACCAATTTATCAACCATAGTATGCAGGGTACACTTACCGTTAAGAATATCTTTTGAAAGATGAAATTTAAAAAGAATACATGAAGTTTTAAAGAAGAGAGTTAGAGGAAGCAGTTAAGACTACTCAGGCACTTCTTTTTGTAAGCCTGACTCTCACTGATTTAAAGAAGGCAAACAGAGATTTACTAGGAAATCACACAGTGAAGACCTTATACCAGGAAAAGTTCATAGGTCTTTTAGGTAAATTTATGAACAGAGTATAAATTCACACTAAGTAATATTTTATTAAATGAAATGTTTCCTCTGAGCTTTTCTCTCTTTAAAAATATAAAAGGCTATAATACAAAATTTTGAATCAATCAACAATGACATCTTTCCATCAGTCCAAAACAATTCATAAAATTTATTTTTAACAGATTATTTTAATTGCATAATATTAACTGGAAATTAAAAATGTACTCCAGATAATTTAATAGTTCATAAAACCTTTGTCCTAATAAAAATCCTCACCTTGTTTTTTTCAATAGTGTTTCATACAAAATCAAAATATTATTAATCCTAGAATTTTATGTTTTATTTTATATGTAAAGTGTGTCTGGAGATTCACAGTGAGAAAATAGCCAAATATAAAGTGATCCAAATCCATAGAGATATCACGTAAGAATAATGATCCAAAAGTCAATTAAAAGTTCCTTTATTTTTTTAGCAGATGAGGGGAGTTGGGGAGACACTCAGAAGGGAAGCCTTATCTTGGGTGCCATCTAGTGGACTACTAAAAAATGCCATTGTCTAAAGTGGAACTTAAAATGATGGTTATAACAACTTGAGCTCTTCATCTAACCATGAAATAATAATGAGCATCTACTGAAACATACATGGACTTAAGAAGTAAAATTGTCTTAAGTAACATTGAAAATTATAGAGGGAATTTCTGTAAATAGAGACATTATTATCTTCATGAATATATTTATAAACATGCTGATGTAATCAGATAAAGAAAATGCTTTTAATACTTTTAAGAGATTTTTAACATTAAAATCACAGTCTTGAGTTCTTTAAAGTTCTTTAAACTTTAGTTTCTTTTCTAAATTAAAATTAAAAGTTAAATAATTTTGTGTAAAAACATTTATTCTCACTATATGATTTTTATGACCATCTTTTGCGAATATCATCTTAGGAGAGGAATGAAGAGCCTTTCCACTATTCCTTGACTGTCAATTTTTAATAAGATCCCAAAATATTCCTATTATTTGTGACCTCTTTATTTCTAATCAGCTCTTCTGACTTTGGGGCCAAATTGAGTGCGCTCGCTACTGCTTGAGCCACATCCCCAGCCCCTCCTCTTTGGTTTTGTACACCCTTTTGCATTGTTTTTGACACTGTAATGCCTTCTTGTCTCCTTCAGTGTTTGCTACTAATCCCAAGGACTCTAACTAGAAAACTTTTGTGATCTCTAATTATTTTCTTGACAAATCCTTTGTCTCTCTATTCAAGCAGTGTTTACTCATTTGCCATATTCACCTTCCTGCTGTTCCTAAGGTTATGTCAGTGATTGAGAAATATAATTTTAATACCTTAGTTGAAAAATATTGGTAGGCACTTAATGGAATTCCTTAACTAGTTTTCTCACCATTTGGGGGAAATTGACAAGAATCTACTGAGCTCCTGCTATATGTTTGGATCTAGCTTAAATTGTTTTGGAATTATTGAAGAAAAATAACAGTCTCCACAGTCTTAACAGTGTCAAATAATCAGCTTAGTGAGATTATCAGTTGTGAAACAACAAAAAGCAATATGAAATAAGTGCTACAGTTTGTGGTATTAACAGAAGTGTAACAAATTCAAAGAAAATTAAAAAAAAATAGAGAGGAATGGTTTTAATTAGAGAGGAATGGTGTTAATGAATTTATGTGAAGTATGGCACTTATGTACTAAAATCTCTTAAGGTTTGTGTGCCCCCCAAATTTATATACTGAAATTATAATGATATTAGGAGGTGGGGTCTTTGTGGAGGTGATTAGCTCATGAGAGTGGAACCGCCATGCATGGTATTAGTCACCTTATGAAAGTGACCAGAGAGTTGCCTTGCCTATTCTATCATGTGAGGACACAGAGAAGATGTTCCCTCTATGAACCGGTCTAGTCCTGGCCTCATATCAAATATAACAGTACTTTATTCTTGAACATCCTAATATCAAATACTGTAAGAAACAGATTCCTATTTATAAGGTACCTAGTTTGGGCTACTTTGCTGTAGCAGCTTGAAAAGACAAAGACAGTGGTTTAAATCATTTGAAAATAGGTGGAATAAAATATGTGGCATACCTTACTTTATTACTTGTTTATTATTACCTATGTTTTCTAACAAATGCTGTTTCCACTAAGCCTTGATGCTGTGGTACTAATTTTTGTGTTTTTTATCAGAGTGATAATGAATTTGTGTTTAGGGTTATTTTAAATAAAAACAGCTAAGAAAGAATTTAGGAGAATTCATTGTCATTTTCTAGCATTTTTATACACTGTGATTATCTTTCAGTTTTCTTATCCTGGACTATGTCAAATAATGACATACGTTTTGGTTTTGTTGATAATTCAACTCCTAATTTACGAAGTTGAAGAGACTTAAACAGCATCTGGAAAGAAGGTAGGAAATTTTTAAGTTCATAAGATCCAGGGCAAACATGAGACTAAATGGAGAAAGTTATGGCATGGCTCAAGGAAAGCCACAGTAAGCAACTTAATAAAATCCAGAAATATGTACGGAAGTGACAAAATCATCACTACTTGAATTTATGAACATTGTAATTCATGTAATTAATTTTTATCTGTAACATGCATTCAAATTAAATATTGTACATGTTAACAAGGAACCATGTAATGTTTCCATATTTGCATATTTTGTGTACTCTTTAGAAGGTAGTGAAGATTTGTATGTGAGGTGTCCACCAAAAGCTCATGTGTGAGACAATGCAAGAGGGTTCAGAGAAGAAATGATTAGGTTGTGAGAGCCTTAAACTAATCAGTGAATTAATCTCATAGGGTTTAACTGAATGGTAACTGGAGGCATGTGGGGTGTAGATGAGGGAGATAGAGCATTGGGGGTGTGGCTTTGGGCATATATTTGTACTTGGAGAGTGGAGCCTCTCTCTCTCTCTCCTCTGCTTTCTGATTGTCATGTGAGCTACTTTCCTCTGCCAACTTTTCTGCCATGGTGTTCTGCTAGAGGAATAGAGCCAGTTTTCTAGGAACAAAGACTTCTGAAACCATGAGCTCTCAAATAAACTTTTCTTTCTCTACAATTGTTCTGGTTGGTTCTGTTAGTCACAGCAATGAAAAATCTGACTAAAACAAAGGTTAAACATATTTATCCTTGAACCTATACTATTTCTTTATGGAGGAAACATCAAAATTCATTCATCTTCCTTTTGAAAGGTACAGTGGTTCTTTGTGATCTACAATTACCTTTCTCAATGAGAACACAGCAGGCTTTCTTGTTTATATCCAATTGCAGCTTAGTGTTCATGGATCAACCTTTTCCTATTCCTCCTTCTCTCTCACTCTCCCCAGCCTCTGGTAACTGCCATTTTATTCTGAAGTGCCGCAGTCTGGCTGGGCATAATTCAGGAGCCACTTGTCAAAAGAAAATGAACTTTATTTTTAGAACACACACACACACACTGCACCACACAGCTCTTCAGGAAAACCCTCAGAGCCCAACTGCCACCACCAGCTTCCCACAAGCCTCTCCACCTCCCCCACTCCTCCTGCTCTTGAGGCTGATTGGCTGGGTCGCATGGGCGGAGCCAAAAAAAGCCCCCCAATGAGTAGCTCCTGGTCTGAAAGGGCGGGGAAACAGCCCAATGAGCATCACCACAGAGGAGCCAATCAGTTGGCAGCTAGAAGTTTGCTGGGCCGCTGTGAGCAAATTATCATCAGGCAGCTGGAAGTTTGCTGGGGCCCCTTCAGCTGTGGCTTTCAACACTGAAGATTATGGGATCAGGTTTTTTTTGACGCAACAGTTGTTAATTGGGGTTTAGTCACTGTGACTAAAACAACTGACACAAACAACTTAAGGAAGAAAAGTTTATTTTGGCTACAGTTTCAGTCCTTGGTTAGTCAACTTCATTGCTCTGAAACTGAGGTAAGATAGAATATTATGGTGAAAGGGCAAGGTGGAGGAAAGCAACTCAGTTCATGGTAGCCAGGAAACAAGAGAGAGAGAGAGGAGAGAAGGAAGGATTGATGAGAAGATAAATTCAGGGCAAACCCCCAATGACCTACTTCTTCCAACTAGGTTATACCTAGTAGTTGATTCAGCTATCAGTGGATTAATCTACCAAATGGATTAATCCACTGATGAATTCAGAGTCCACATGATCCAATTATTGCCTAATTACAACATTCAAACCTTGCTGCACTAGGGGCCATGTTTTCAACATGAGACTGTGTGGAGTATTACACTTCCAAACCATAACACAGCATATGAATGAGATCTTGGAGTACTTGGTACTTGTGTTTCTGCATCTGGTTTATTTCCCTTAACACGATGACCTCCAGTTCTATCCATTGTTGGTGCAAATGACAGGATTTCATTCTTTTGTATGGCTGAATAATATTCCATTATATATACACAGCCTTTTCTTTATGCCTTTATTACTTTATAGACACTTATGTTGTTTCCATTTCTTGGTTATTTTGAATTGTGTTGCAATAAGAATGGGAGTACAGATGTGTTTTGTACATACCATTTTTTTTCCTTTGGATATGTACCCAGTATGGGGATTATTATATCATATGATAGTTCTATTTTTAAAAATTTGAGAAAACTTTTACAGTTTGATATAAGAGCTATTAATTTGCATTCCCATCAGGAGTGGGCAATAGTTCTCTTTTCTATACATCCTTACCAGCACTTGTCACCTTCAGTATTTTTTATAATGGCCATTTTACTGGAATGAAGTGATAATCTCATTGTGGTTTTTATTTGCATTTCTCTGATAATTAGTGTTGTTGAGAATCTTTGCATAAACCTGTTGACCATTTGTATGTCTTCTTTTGAGAAATGTCTATTGCTAATTTTTATGGGGGGTATTTCTATAACAGTCTTTAACAGACAAAACTGAGTAGATTACTGGTTTCTAAGAATAAGGTATCAAGGGGCGAAGGGAGAGATAGATGTGGCTACAAAAAGCATCCTTGAGTTGATAGAACAGTTCTATATCTTGATTCTGATGTTGAATAAATCTTATGTGATAAGTACAATGTGGATTGCATGCACAAGTGTCTGCACATATAAACACACATGTGGGTTGTTTTTTGTTGTGCATTTTTAAATTCTAATTTGTTATATAAGACAATAGAATGCATTACAATTCATGCTACACATATAGAGAACAATTTTTCATATCTGGTTGTACATAAAGTATATTCACACCAATCATGTGTTCATACATGTATTTAGGTAATAGTATCAATCTCACTCCACCATCTTTTTTTACACCCATGCCCTCTCTCTTCCTCTCCCACCCCTTTGCCCTATCCCTATTTAGAGTTCATCTAATCCTCTAATGCTCTCCCTCCAAACCTCACTATAAATCAGCCTCCTTATATCATAGAAAACATTTGACATTTGTTTTTTTTGGTGATTGGTTAACTTCATTAGCAATATATTCTCCAACTCCATCAATTTACCTGCAAATGCCATGATTTTATTCTCTTTTATTGCTGAGTAATATTCCATTGTGTGTGTGTGTGTGTGTGTGTATGGATATATATGAAAACATGATATATATATATATATATATATATATATATATATATATATATATATATATATATATATCATGTTTTCTTTAGCCATTCATCTACTAAAGGGCCTTTAGGTTGATTCCACAGTTTAGTTATTGTGAATTGTGCTGCTATAAATGTTGATGTGGCTATGTCCCTGTAGTATGCTCTTATCAAATCCTTTGTGTATAAACTGAGGAATGGGATAGCTCAGTCAAATGGTGGTTCTATGCCCAGGTTTCCAAGGAAACTCCATACTGCTTTCCGTATTGGCTGCTCCAATTTGCAGTCCCACCAGCAATGTATGAGTATTCCTTTTCCCCCACATCCTCGTCAATACTTATTATTGTTTGTATTCTCAATAGCTGCCATTCTGACTATAGTGAGATGAAATCTTAGAGTGGTTTTGATTTTCATTTCTCTAATTGCTAGAGATGATGAACATCTTTTTATATATTTGTTGATTGATTGTATATCCTCTTCTGAGAAGTGTTTGTTCAGTTCCTTGGCTCATTTATTGATCAGATTATTTGTTTTTTGTTTGTTTGTTTGGTGTTTAGTATTTTGAGTTCTTTATATACCCTAGAAATTAGTGCTCTACGTGATGTGCAAGGGGTAAAAATTTGCTCCCAAGCTATAGACTCTCTGACTCTCTGTTTACCTTACTGATTTTTTTTTTTCTGAAAAGAAGCTTTTTAGTTTGAATCCATCTCATTTATTGATTCTTCATTTTAATTCTTGTGCTATTACGGAAGTTGGGGCCTAATCTGACAAGATGGAGATTTGGGCCTACTTTTTCATCTAATAGGTGCAGTTTCTCTGGTTTAATTCCTAGGTCCTTGATCCATTTTGAGTTGAGTTTGTGCATGGTGAAGTATAGGGGTTTAATTTCATTTTGTCGCATATGGATTTCCAGTTTTCCCAGCACCATTTGTTGAAGAGGCTATCTTTTATCTGATGTATATGTTTAGCGCCTTTGTCAAACTGTAATTTTGTGGGTTAGTCTCTGTGTCCTCTATATTTATTGTACCATTAGTCTACAAGTCTATTTTGGTGCTAATACTATTCTGTTTTTGTTACTATTGCTCTGTAGTATAGTTTAAGGTCTTGTATAGTGATGCCACCTATTTCACTCTACTTGCTAAGGATTGCTTTAGCTATTCTGGATCTCTTATTTTTCTAGATGAATTTCATGACTGCTTTTTCTATTTATATGAGGAATGTCATTAGGATTTTGATTGGAATTGCATTAAATCTGAATAGTGCTTTTGGTAGTTCGATCACTTTGATAATATTAATTTTGACTATCCAAGACCAAGGGGATTCTTTCCATCTTCTAAGATCTTCTTTAATTTCTTTCTTTAGTGTTCTGTAGTTTTCATTGTGTAGGACTTTTACCTCTTTTGTTAGATTGATTCCCAAGTATTTTATTTTATTTTTATTTTTTGAGGCCATTGTAAATGGGGTAGTTTTCCTCATTTCCCTTTCTGAGGATCTGTCACTGATATGCAGAAATGCCTTTGATTTATGGGTATTGATTTTGTATCCTGTTACTTTGCTGAATTCATTTACTAGTTCTAGAATTTTTCTGATGGAACTTTTTGGGTCTTCTAGGTATAGAATCATATCATCAGCAAATAATGCTAATTAGAGTTCTTCTTTTCCTATTCATATCCTTTAATTTCTTTCATCTGTCTAATTGCTATGGCCAGTGTTTCAAGAAATATGTTAAAAAGAAGTGCTGAAGGAGGGCATCCCTGTCTTGTTCCAGTTTTTAGAGAGAATGCTTTTATTTTTTCTCCATTTAGAATGATGTTGGCCTGAGGCTTAGCATACATAGATTTTAAGATTGAGATACATTCCTGTTATCCCTAGTTTTTATAGTGTTTTGAATATAAAAGGGTGCTGTATTTTGTTGAATGCTTTTTCTGCATCTATTGAGATGATCATATGATTCTCATTTATTGATTTTCATATGTTGAACCAACATTGTATCCCTGGGATGAACCCCACTTGATCCTGGTGCACTATCTTTTTGATATATTTTTGTATTCAATTTGCCAAAATTTTTTTGAGAATTTTTCCTCTATTTCTATTAGAGATATTAGTCTGAAGTCTTCTTTCTTTCATATGTCTTGGAATCAGGGTGATATTGGTCTCATAGAATGAGTTTGGAAGTGCTCCTTCTTTTTCTATTTCATGAAATAATTTGAGGAGTATTGTTATTAGTTTTTCATTAAAGGTCTTATAAAACTCATCTCTGTATCCATCCAATCCTGGGCATTTCTTGGTTGATATGCTTCTGATGGTATCTTCTAATTCTTTGCTTGAAATTGATTGGTTTAAATTGTGTGTATCAGCCTGATTCATTTGGGGCAAATAATATTATAGTAGAAATTTACCCATGAATTTGATATTTTCTATTTTATTGGAGTACAAGCTTTCAAAATAATTTCTAATTATCTTCTGTATTTCTGTAGTGTCTGTCATGATATTTCCTTTTTCATCACATATTTTAGTAATTTGAGTTTTCTCTCTCCTTCTCTTCATTAAGAGGGCTAAGGGTTTTTCAATTTCATTTATTTTTTCAAAGAACTAACTTTGTGTTTTGTCAATTTTTTAAATTGTTTCTTTTGTTTCAATTTCACTGATTTCAGCTCTGACTTTAATTATTTCCTATCTTCAACTAATTTTTGTGTTGGTTTGTTCTTCTTTTTCTAGGGCTTTGAGATGTAATTTGACAACAAATAAGATGTCACTTATTTGTTGACTTTTTTTTTTTTCTTTTAAGGAACGACCTCCATGCAATGAACTTTTCTCTTACTATTGCCTTCATAGTGTCCCAGAGATTTCTATGTTTTACAAGTGTTTTCATTTACCCCTAAGAATTTTTTTTTATCTACTCTTTGACGTCTTTTGCAATCCAGTGTTCATTCAGTAGCATCTTATTTAGTTTCCATGTGTTGGAGTAGCTTTTATTTTTTATTTTATCATTGTTTTCTAGTTTCATTATTATCTGATAGAATTCAGGGTAGTATCTCTACTTTTTTGTATTTGCTAAGAGTTGCTTTGTGGCATAATATAATGTCTATTTTAGAGAACAATCCCTGTGCTGCTGAGCAGAAAGTTTATTTGTTCATTGAAGAATGAAATATTCTATATATGTCAGTTAAGTCTAAGTTATTGGTTGTATTATTCAGTTCTATAGTTTCTTCATTCAGCTTTTGTTTGGAAGATCTATCCAGTGGTGATAGCGTGGGTTAAATCACACGGAATTATTGTGGTGTTGTCAATTTAACTCTTGAATTTCAGAAGATTTTCTTTGATAAACAGAGATGCCACATTGTTTGGGGCATACATATTTATAATTGTTATGTCTTGCTGGTGTATGATTCTCTTAAGTAGTATTAAATATCTTTCTTTATCCCTTTTGATTAACTTTAGCTTAAAGTCTACTTTATTTGATAATAAGATGTAAAACCCTGATTGTTTCTGCAGTCCATGTGAGTGGTGTAATTTTTCCCAACATTTCACCTTCAGTCTGTGTATGTCTTTTCCTATGAGATGAGTCTCTTGGAGGCAACATATTGTTGTTGTTGTTTTTAATCCAATCAGCTAGCCCATGTCTTTTGATGGTGAGTTTAGGTCATTAACATTCAGGGTTATTATTGGGACATGATTTATATTTCCTGCCGCAGTCTGGCTGGGCACAAATGCCGCAGTCTGGCTGGGCACACAATCACGAGCCACCACACAGCTTGTAGATTCAAACAGCAACTCTTTATTCCTGAACTCACACCAGCCGTCTACAATCACGTTCTGGGGAAATACACGTTCTCTGCCCAAATCCACATCCACTGGGCTTCTATCTCCCAAAAAATACTGTCTGAATCCCGTGAGAACTCAAGGGGAACTCAGGCAGCAGGATACACCCTATTCCTAGCAGGAATAATCTTAAACCTGGAACGCCCTAAACTGGAACGCCCTAAACCCAATTATCCTAAACCAGGAACACCCTAATCCGCCCTGGTCCTTGAGCAAGGTCACCTACATTCAATGTCACTGCAACATGGGGTACGCTGGCAAGGAAATTGTCATACCTACTTGGCTAATGGCTCCCAGCATTTCCAGTCATTTTTGTTATTTAACTTGACTTGGTTTATCCTTTGATTAGTTTTTCCTTTAGTGTAATACCTCCCTCTTCTGATTTTCATTGTTGTTTTTTGTTTCTTCTTCATAGAATATTTTGCAAGAATGTTCTGTAGTGCCAGCTTTCTACCTGTAAATTCTTTTAACTTTTGTTTTTCATGGAAGGTTTTTATTTCATCATGAAATCTTAATTTTTCTGGATACAAGATTCTTGGTTGACATCCATTTTCTTTAAAAGCTTGATATATGTTGTTCCAGAATCTTGCAGCCTTCAGGGTCTGGGGTGAAAAATCTGCACATAACCTAATTCCCCTATATGTAATATGATTCCTGTCTTTCATGGATTTTAATATTCTCTCTTCATTCTGTATGTTAGGCATTTTCATTATAATGTGCCTTGGTGTGGATCTGTTGTGATTTTGTACATTTGGCATCCTGTAAGCCTCTTGAATTTGGCTTTCCAATTTTTTCTTTATGTTTGGAAAATTTTCTGATATTATTTCATTGAATAGACTGCTCATTCCTTTGGTTTGGAACTCTATGCCTTCCTTTATTTCAGTAACTCTTAAATGATCTTTTTATGCTATTGCATATTTCTTGAATGTTCTGCTCATGGTTTCTTACTATTTTCACTGTGTGGTCTACATTCTTTTCAAGAGTATATATTTTGTCTTCATTGTCTAAGGTCCTATCTTCCAAGTGGTCTAATCTGTTGGTGATGCCTTCAATTGAACTTTTAATTTGGTTTAAAAGTTTAAAAGTTCAAGGATTTCTTTTTGGTTTTTCTTTGAAACCCCTCTATCTCCCTATTGAAGTAACATTTTGTATTTGTTTACGTAGCTCTTTGTCAAAATGATCTTATGCTGCCTGTGTTTGCTCTCTTATATCATCCTTTAATTTATAGAACATTTTAATTATGTACATTCTTTACTTCTTTGTCATTTTATCTGCTGTGCTGGCCATGGATTCTACTAATGTGGTATCTTGATTTGTTTGGGATACTTTCTTCCCTTGTCTTTTCGTATTGCTCATGGTCTTCCCTTCTAGCACTGTGGATCTGAGGCATTATTATTTTTATCCTATATGCTTATGGTGCCTCTTTAGGGTTTCAATATCTCTTCTTTCAGGGATAGGACAATGTTAACAGATCCCAATATAGACAATATACCACCTAAAAACCAATAGCTGGCAATAGACATTTACAAATTGGTTACAATGTACAGAAATGGTGAATTCAATTATTATCCACAGTATAATCAGTAAGTTTGTAAAAGTGTTTACAGTTTCTAATGGTGGACAAAGAACAGGGGTGAGGTGTAGGAAGATATGCTGAGTAGGTAGGAGGTAAGGATATACAGTTTGAAAGAGAAATGAAAGAAGGTGGTTAGTAGCAGGCAAGTAGAGAGGAAATAATTTGGGGTAGACAAGTAAGTGGGAAGACAAAAGAGTACATAAAGTAAACACACATATATATTAAGAAAAATTAAAAAATGTTAAAATAGTAAAAATTGGAAAAAAAAACATGAAAATAAAATAATGTACAACACCACTGTAATATACTCTTCAGTTGCCTCAGTCCTCCATATTCTAATTCATGCACAGTACTTGGTTTCACATATGTTGGGGATGTGAGGGTGGGAAAATAGAGATGGAGAAAAAAGAAAAAAAAATCTTGAAGGAAAAAACAAGGATTGTTTTGGTTGGAGATCAGTATCTTTGCTGCTTCCCTTCTCATCCAATAAGTGGGATTGTCTGTTGTTAGCTGGTATTTCATCCCTCAGGTTGGTGAGATAACCAGGAAAAGAGGGTTGGTCCTGGGTAGAAGGTACTTGGAAGTGGGATGTGGCACCCGCCTGTCCCTGAAGGGAGACTTATCATAGGGATCTCTTTTTGGGCCTGCTCCTGTGATGTGAGTGCCTGTCTTTATCTCCTTATCTCCCCTGAAGACCTCCCAGTTCTAGGTCTCTAGTCTAAACTGAATCACACGTGCCCTCTCCCTTAGTGTTTCCTAATAAAGGACCTCTATCTTCGGGGCTTTTGTGTGTGGTACTTTGGGTGTGCTGGACACCTGCACCACTGAGAGCAGTTTTGTGTTGGATAGTCACTGAGGCAGGCCAGCAGCTGCTGGCAAGAGCGGGGAGTTAGGACTGGGTACCTGGCCAGCTGGAGTTCCAAACTGGGAGTTGCCCCCACTAAAGATGGTGATGAAGGTGACCCAAGATGGAGGCATTTGCTTTCAGATATGGGGTGTTGATCAGATGGGGGGAGCCAGATGATAGTGTTAGACGATGAGTGCAGAGACAGTCTGTGACGTGCAGCATGTGGCTGTGGCTGTCTTCAGAGCCTGTGTGTAGTTCCATGGTGCAGACCTGCTATAGTGCATAGAGGACTATCTCTATTACTGCAGAGTCCCAAGATGGAGGTTACTGGGGGAGCCCCACATTGATTTATGGGGGTCCACACAGGAGTGGTGTCTGAAGATCCTGTCCATAGGTAGCTACCAGGTGTCCTGTATGGGACCTGCTTTCAGGATTTCCACTTGGGTGGGTGGCCAAAACTTTTACATGGGTGCTGATGCTGATGATCCTGCTCAGGCACTCAGTAGTCCTGTCTGGGTGAGTAGTTGGGAGACTAACTCTGATGCTGAGGCCTGGAGCCCTTCAGGGCTTGGTGGCGGTGATTCCTGTGTGAAAGCAAAAAATATCACTAGCAGAAAACCAGTATTACCACTTCTTGAGTCCCAGGTCATAGAGTGACACAGAATGCCACCTCTCTCTGGCCTGCATCTTGGATCTCCACATGTGGGTACTTTTAACATTGAAAAAATCCAAATAGGGTTTGGGGTTGTAGCTCAGTTGTAGTGCGCTGTCCTGGCAGGTATAAGCATTGGATTCAATTCTCAGCAGCATATAAAAATAAATAAAGGCATTGTGTCAATCTACAAATAAAAATATTTTTTAAAAATAAAATAAAATTCAAATAATGTTTGTGGTTCACAGAAATATTAACTTCCTAGTTGTGATATAATGCTATAATGTTATTGTTATGCAATATGTTGTCATTGGAGGAAACTTAGTGAAGTACCTTCCCTGTAGTATTTCATATAGCTGCATGCAAATTTCAAAGTACCAAATAAACACATCATGTTAGTCAACTTTATGTCACTGTGACCAAAACACTTGCGAGGAACAATTTAGAGGAGGAAAAGTTTATTTTGGTTTATGATTTCAGAGATTCAGTTCATGGTCAGTTGACTATTGCTCAGGGCCCAAACTGAGGCGGGATATCATGATAGGAGGGCATTGCAGAGTGAAGCTGCTCAGTTCATGGAACTCAGTAACCAGAGAGAAAGAGAGAGAAGTCAGCAGAACACTACATAATTTCCAATGACATGCCTCCAGTGACCTAACTTATTTCAGCAACTCAACATCTGCCTATCATTACCATCCAATTTGTCCATTCAAATTACGATGGACTCATTAGGTTGCAGCTCTCAGAATCTAATATTTCCTTTCCTGCATTAAAACAGAGCTTTTCAGGACACATATATTCAAATCATAACACACACACACACACACACACACACACTCAGAATAAATATTTAGGTAGACAGTAATATGAAAACACAGGAGAATGAGAAGAAGAGAAGGATTGAAACCAGATTTTGAGATGAAATTTGCACTTCTGTTGGTGGGTATGGTCTGTATAAGATGGGCTGCTGCCCCGAGAAAGCCCCTTTTAGTGTTAGCAGCTAATCTCAGCAAGGTATGACTGATGGTGTTATCTCCCAGACTCACAGTCAGCAAAGCTGGATTCTTTTCCATTACCATTGAATGGTGTGTTGCAGCTTTCATTATTACAGGTCTAAATGATGGGTTATGCCCTCCAGTGATGCAGTAGATCCTAGAAGCTCACTGCCAACTTCTTTGCAGGTTCTTGTCTTGCAAATCTGAAGAATAAAACTCATGGGGCAATAAAAGGCAAGAGTGAGAGGAGTAGGATTTATTCAAGTTTGAAGAATAGAAACAGAACTCTCAGGGGCAGGAGAAAAGCCTCACAAGGATTGCTACTTGAGTGTGCTTGTCTAGGGGTTTTATATAGCATTTGGGTCAATGCTGTTTTTCCAGATGTATGCTAATTAGGGTTTGGAAACATACTAACACCATTGGTTAACCCAGCAATCCCATTCAGGTAGGCCCCACTTCCATTTTCCCATGCTGTTTGGGAAGCTGGAGATTGAGGTATTGAGATGATGGACGCTGGGTGTTTCAGGCTGCAGCACTGAGTGGAGTGGGCACTGGCACCAGGCCTGGCTGGGCTCAACCAGGTTGTCACAGTGTGACAGGTTTGCACATCCTGGCTTGCTTTGGCCCTGGCTCAGGAGCCTAATGCCCAAGCTGGCATGGAGGGCTCCGCTTATCACCTGTGCTCCAGCCAGTCCTGGCTGCCACTATGAAGCTCCACTCCTGCTTTTTGTTGGGGATTAATCAGCTGACACTAAGGCTCGAAGTCAGGGAGCCATGTCAAGAGCAGGGGGAAGAAAAAGAGAAAATTAAATCAAGAAAAATGAAGAAGAATACAAATAAAATTTGAAATAGTAACATAAAATTAAAAATGTGTAATATAGAGATTCAATGAAGCCAATTTTTCATTTTTTAGAGGAGCTAATAAGTTCATAAAATCCTGTCAAGACTGGTTAAGAACAAAAATTACATAGAAAATCTATGTTTGTAATGAAAAAATGGGAACATTATTACATATAATATAAATGTTATAATTGTAATGAGGCTCAATGAACAACTCAATGCTACAAATTAATAGAAGAAAGTTCTTCCAAAACTTATTTTTACCAAAATGACACAAGCAGATATTTCCAAAAATTTAGTCTTATATCTATGAAATAATTGAATTTATAATTTAGAGTTCTTTCAGTAGTAAAACTGAATAATTAGGTAGCTTCACTGATAAATCTGACCATTGAATGAATAATAACATAAAAAATACACACATTCTCCAAGGATAAGAAAAAATCATTTATTTATATAACCAGCATGACCAACTTAAAATTTGGTAAGTATATTACAAGAAAGGACCAATCTTACTCATAACATGAAGTTAAATATCCAAATAATACTGTGTAACTAAGTCTACAAATATTTTAAAAAGAAACATGTAATAAAAAAATAAAATTTGAATTTCTGTTGCTATCCATAAGAATGTGGCTTAATTCCACATATACAATGGTTGAAAGAAATTTGCAAGAAAAATAAGTTGTTACATATGTGTGATTCCAATTACATAAAATATAAACAGGGAAAACCTATCTGGGTTTTTTGTTATGAGAATTGTGTTATCTATGTGAAGAAGTAAGGGATAATTACCAGATATGACCACAAAGATGTTCCTAGAAATATGATAAATCACTTTTGTTGACCTAGGTCAGTTAGATGAATGTAAACAGTGGTTGCTATATTACTTATTCAAATATTCTAAAAATAAAATATATAACTGGGCCCAGTGTCACATAAGTATAATCCCAGCAAGTCAGGAGTGTGAGGCAGATGATCCCAAGTTTGAGGCCAGCCTCAGAAATGGAGTGAGGATAAAATAATAAAATAAAATAGTATAAATGGGGTACGCAGCAAGGGTTCACTTCCCATGGAGAAAAACTGAGTCAAAGATACATTATGCTAGGGAGGTAGTGCTAATGAGAGAAATGATATTGAGAAGAAAATGAGCTTGGAAATGGGATGAGGAATTCAAATGACTTTAAGGTGGTATTCCAGTATCCTCAAAGAAAATTTGTTTAGACTGTTTGATATTAGCACTTAAATAAAAATGAAATCCTGCTTTTGGCATAAAGCAATTTAAATATATAAAAATTAATAAATTATCCTTTGGACTTCATATTTCAGGGCAGGACAAAAGCAAACCAGCAAAAGAAGCATTTTAAAAAATAAATTAAAAGTAGGACAACCACAATTTATTTCTCCTTACTTAACATTGTTGTCCAACTAATGATGTTGAGTTTAACAATATCTCGTTATAATATGGAATATATACATTGAAGGGTATGTGGAGACGTGAGTCCCTGGTACTAGTTGCCCAGTGACTGGATCTGGCAGGGTATAATATGCATTCTAGAGGAAGAAAATACAGTCTCTGTGTTCCCAAAAGACCTCTTGAAAGATTAAGGAATGACTAGAAAGGAATACTATTAAGCATATAAAAAGAAGTAGAAGATTATGCATACTGATGTTGCGTCAAATGTTATTTGAGGGGCAATAAGTGGTACAATCTTGCTGGCAAATGCAATTCATACTGAGAGTGGTGGAAATCAAGTTCACAAGAGATTATTAAAGACTGATGCTGGATTGTACTGTTTTAGCAATTTTCTCTTTCACCAACCTTTTTTATTTTAGGAAAGGTTCAATTACTTATTAAATGGTAGGCACAATGGAACTGACCTTTGCAAAAAATGTTTATTTCTTTTAATTAATTTGGTCTTTTTTCCTTTTGTATATCATAACTGATAGTGTCTATTTTCTCACTAAACATTCAGAAATCTTAAATATCTTTAGGGTACAGGTGGCAGAATGGTGTGGAAAAAATATGAGAAAAATAACAACTTGTCTTTGTAAGTTTCTTGCTTCCAGGACTAGAATATCTCTGAAGCAAGTCTGCTTTCATGAACAGGGATTAGAGCAAACCTTTCATCTTCCAGAGGCAGAGAGGATGGGCTGCATCCTGTTCTTTCAGAGTCTTATTATTATTGGCATCTGTTGTGTTCTGGTCACTGGTTATATTTGATCAAATCTCCACCAAGAATCAGTAGTTTTTCAAGTAATTCTTCATTTTATTATCAACATTGCCACCTACCAATTAGACTCACTTATCAATATGATTTTTAAACCTAGCCTCCCTTTTTTATTATCCCTGGACCTCTAGCTGAAAGATCACAGTATGAAAAGGCCTTCATGCTTGTCTTCACATTTTCCCAAACTTCTTCTTAATACCATCCCTTGTGTGAATAAGATTGATGTTTGTCCAAAATCACTACAACAGATGGATCCTGAAAAGCTTTCTAAGTTTAGACGTGTTTGTTTGCTTTTTTTATTTGCCATATAAACAGAAAGGGAAAATATGAAAAAGAAATCTCATTTTACTAGCATCACAATATCCATTTTATTTCTACAAAGGACTATTTAATATCACCTCTTCTATGGACTGACTAGAGGAACTTGCTGTTTTAGTCAGCTTATTTGCTGCTGTGAGTAAAAGACCTGACCAAAACAGTTGTGGAGGAGCAAAAGGTTATTTGGGGCCTCACAGATTTAGAGGTTTCAGACAGCCAGTTTCTGGGGGCTTGAGATGAGGCAGAACATCATGGTGGAAGAATGTGGTGGAGGGAAGCAGCTCACATGATGATCAAGAAGGAGAGAGAGAGAGAGAGAGAGAGAGAGAGAGAGAGAGAGAGAGAGAGAGAATCCATTCTCCATATACAAAATATATACCTGAAAGGCTCACCCCCAATAATCTACCTCCTCCAGCCATATCCTACTCCTTCAGTTACCTTTTTTGTAAATCCTGTCAAGGGATTAATCCACTGATTGGGTTAAGGCTTTCAAAACCCAATGATTTCTCCCCTAAACCTTCTTCCATTGTCTTACACATAAACTTTTGGGGAACACCTCATATCCAAACCACAACACTTGCTAACATTGCAAATGTTGCCTGACATATGCCATATTTACTTAGTTCCAAATCTGAGCTTAAATAGTCCAATAATTTAACTTATTGTCCTTTTGATAAGCATGTTGCCCTAATTCAGATTGACCGCAGTGACTTACCTTTTCCAAAGCCCAACAAAAAATGAATGTAGACCTCAAAATATAAGTCAGTTTCATCTTTCAACTCATCCTTATTGTTTAATAGAATCAGTAGTGATTTTGACAAAGAAAAGCCTATCTATTAAATTGCAGATGATATGGGTAAAGTGCAGTACATACTTCAACATCAATAATGGAAATATTATAATTTGTAATATGAAAATATGATTTTGAAATGTGAGTGATGTTAACTATATTATGTCCAGAGTTCTCTAAAAGAATAAAGAAACTGATGAGGAGAACAGTAGATACCATAAAGCATGCTACATCATAAGATCAAGATTAGTGTGTGCTTCCTTCTACTTATTCATTTATTCAATATATGTAGTGGGAGGGAAGATCACATAAATGTGTTGAAGTTTGCTTCTTACAGACAGGTGTTCCAAAATCAAATCTGTCACTTTCTAGTTTTATAATCTTTTTCAGTTACTTAATATTTCTCTGCTTTAATTACCTTATCTGTAAGATGGCAATAATGGTTTTATCTTAATGTTACCATAAAACTTAAAGCAAATACTACAAAAATATGTAGGAATCTCCCATTACTGTCATTATGCTTTATGTTTTTACTCCATTAATATAAGTTTATCTAATCTCATCAATAATGTTCCTAGCTGCTGTGGTTTGGAAATAGTTTGGGCATACAAGGATGTCTGTACTAGACTCTTGGTCCGCAGTGTAGTGATGTGACCAGTGGTAATTTTTCTGTGTACCTAATTAGTGATATGTCATAAAGTGAGACCACCTCACATACTTGACCCCTTCTCCATAGTAATTTCTCTTTGCAATTCTCCATCATACTGTGATGCATCCAAACAGATAAGGGCCACCTGATTTACTCTTTGAGTCTTTAAAACAATGAGCAAACACCCCCTCCTAAATAAACCTCCAAAATACCAAGCCTAAAGTATCACATTATAGCAAAAGAAAAAAGACAAATACACTAACTGAAGCTGATACATGTTTTTTCAGCCCATGTATTTCTGGACCTGTTTATTATTCCATTTGAGGTATTATGACATTGCAATCTACATTTTTACATGTCATCTTTCTGTCTATTCTTTCCCCTCACTTTTGTCTCCTTTATAGGATTCTATTCCTTCAATAAAATTGCACTCTTTCATTGTATAGTTATTGTGATGTAGGCTTTCTGAGGAATACAGTGATAAATAAATACCCAAGTGTCTCCATTCAAGAGGCAGTTTCTCTAGTGGTATATATATATATATATATATATATATATATATATATATATATATATATATATATATATATATATATGAACAAAGATGAAAAACCAAGAGGCTGTGTAGAATGTTACAAAGAACAAATAAAAAGATAATGGGTCCATCCAGACATGTCAGATGAGATGAAAATATCAGTGATGAAGTGAGGAGGTAGAAAGGATGGAAAAGCGTTTAGAGGCAAAGAGAAACTATTCTGAGTTTGAAGGACTAGAGGAGACTAAGCAGGGTTAAATTTTTGAATACTGTGTTGGTAGGCAAGTAGGAATAAAGGTGGCATAAAAAGGAGTCAAGTTTGCACAAGTCTGTAGGTGGCCAATCAGTTTCTTTTTCTTACCACTTTAAAGCATCAAGATTGTATTCTAAAAGCCATATGAAAACATTGAAGTGTTTTAAAAACCATCACTGTCTCTGACTTGAGTTACTGCAATCATTTACTACTTCACTTCATTGCTTTCTGTCAGGCCAGGATGATAAATTTAAAAATCCAAGCCTGGCCATATTGCTTTGCTGTTTAATAGTTTTCAGCTTATCTTCAGAGTCTAAAGCCTCTGCATTTTCCCTTGGAAACTCTGCATAATAAGCACATTGTCACACACTTTCCCATAACAACATGAGCCCCTTGAGGGGGATTTTCTAACCAGTGTATGGCTAGCATCCAGCTCCATGTCTGATACATGGTAGTTGATCAAATTTAATAATGTATTTAGCCAACAGGGATGATTAAAATTTGAATTAGAGATATGGATTAAATACCTTTGAGGCCTTTTCAAAGCCATAATTGCACAACTCAGACTGTTTATAACCAAAGTTTGGTCCCTTGGTCAGCAACAGCAACATTGCCTTGGAACTCGCTAGTAAGGTAAGTACTTGAACCTCACACCAGACCTACTTAATCAGAGACTCTGGGGAAGTTCCCAATAACTTGTGTTTTAATAGGCCCTCCAGTTGAATCTTATGCCTGCTAAGGTACCAGGCCACTTTCTATACCATTCATGTCTCTGTAAGGAGTGGGTTTGTTTTGGGACATTAATGGGTCACAGCAATAAAACTGTTGTACACTATTAAAAGGGCACTAAATTGTTTTTTCCTTCTTCTCCAATGTGTACCATATGAGGCATCTGCTGGTGCTAATTGGATTTGTCTTCTTTGAGTTCAGTAAGAAAGTTATTTTTATGTTTAAAATTTCCAGGTTGAGTTAATTTACTTGATTCATTATTTTTTTTATAAAACTTCAAGCTAAGTTCAACATCTGATAAAGATTCAGAACCTGTTGTCTTAACTGTTATTTATCAACTTAGCCATGCAAATGAACAAAAAAAAAATTGTTATAGAGCAGTTTTAGAGCTATTAATTAGCAACAAAATCTAGATAAACAATTAGAAATGACAATTTGGGACCCAGAAAGTAGAAAAGAGTTCAATTTCACATATTGATTTAGGCATTCCTTTGATATCTAGATCAGTGAGTCAAACAGAACATAAACCAGAACAACGATTTCATTTTTCTGTAATCAGTTAGCAGGATTTCTGGGTTATGATTTCTGCCTTTGTTTGCTTTCTTTTCACTCATGAGCATGTTGTGACTTCTTATCCTCCTGATTGCATTATGAACATTGTTTAGAAAGGTAAATGCACTAGTATCAAATTGAAAGGGTAGTGTCATTGAATACAATGGCCAACATCTTTAGTAGCAATTCCTGCTTCACAATGATGACAGAAAACAAATAATTTCAGCACTGAAAAGTCTTTGCAAAAGACTATAATCGATAAACCACTAACAGTTTCTGTCTGTATTGGTGTGAAAAGAAAAAGAAACAACTATAAAAATGTAGTTACTGTAATCTGCATATTCATATTCATATTTTTTAAAATATGCTAAATGTTGATGCTTTAAATTAGATTTAATTAAATTTTTGCTCATAAAAAAGGAATTATGAGATATAGTCATTCACACATCATCTGATTCTACAGAAAACATTTTGGACTTGGGGATACATGTGAATCTCCAGAAAATACAGTTGATCCTATATTTTCTACATAAATCAGTTAAAATTCAAAGAGGTATCCGATTTGCCAGAATTTTATTGAGGATTTTTGCATCTAGGTTCATTAGAGATATTGGTCTGTAGTTTTCTTTCTTTGAAGTGTCTTTGTCTGGCTTAGGTATCAGGGTGATGTTGGCCTCGTAGAATGAATTTGGAAGTTCTCCCTCTTTTTCTATTTCCTGAAGTAGCTTGAAAAGTATTGGTATTAGTTCCTCTTTAAAGGTTTTGTAAAACTCTGCTGTATACCCATCCGGTCCTGGGCTTTTCTTAGTTGGTAGTCTTTTGGTGGTTTCTTCTATTTCCTCAATTGATATTGGTCTGTTTAGGTTGTCTATATCTTCCTGACTCAATCTGGGCAGATCATATGACTTAAGAAATTTATCGATGCCTTCACTATCTTCTAATTTATTGGAGTATAATGATTCAAAATAATTTCTGATTATCTTCTGTATTTCTGAAGTGTCTGTTGTGATATTGCCTTTTTCAGCCCGTATGCTAGTAATTTGAGTTCTCTCTCTTCTTCTCTTCGTTAGCATGGCTAAGGGTCTGTCGATTTTATTTATTTTTTCAAAGAACCAACTTTTAGTTTTGTCAATTTTTTCAATTGTTTCTTTTGTTTCGATTTCATTAATTTCAGCTCTGATTTTCATTATTTCTTGCCTTCTACTTCTTTTGCTGTTGTTTTGCTCTTCTTTTTCAAGGATTTTGAGATGAAGTATGAGATCATTTATTTGTTGGTTTTTCCTTTTTTTAAGGAATGAACTCCAAGCAATGAATTTTCCTCTTAGAACTGCTTTCAATGTGTCCCATAGATTCTGATATGTTGTGTCTGTGTTTTCATTTATCTCTAAGAATTTTTTAATTTCCTCCTTGATGTCTTCTATAACCCATTGATCATTCAGTAACCTATTGTTCATTCTCCAAGTGATGCATGATTTTTCCTTCCTTCTTTTATCGTTGATTTTCAGTTTCATTCCATTATGATCAGATAAGATGCATGGTATTATCTCTACTCCTTTATATTGTCTAAGAGTTGCCCTGTGACATAATATATGATCTATTTTTGAGAAGGATCCATGTGCTGCTGAGAAAAAAGTGTAACTGCTTGATGTTGGGTGGTATACTCTATATATGTCAATTAGGTCTAGGTTATTAATTGTGTTATTGAGTTCTATAGTTTCCTTATTCAACTTTTGTTTGGAAGATCTGTCCAGTGGCGAGAGAGGTGTGTTGAAGTCTCCCATGATTATGGTATGGTGGTCTATTAGACTCTTGAACTTGAGAAGAGTTTGTTTGATGAACATAGCTGCACCATTGTTTGGGGCATAAATATTTATGATTGTTATGTCTTGTTGGTGTATGGTTCCCTTAAGCAGTATGTAGTGTCCCTCTTTATCCCTTTTGATTATCTTTGGCTTGAAATCTATTTTATTTGATATGAGTATGGACACTCCTGCTTGTTTCCGAAGTCCATATGAGTGATATGATTTTTCGCAACCTTTCACCTTCAGCCTATGTATGTCTTTTCCTATCAAATGCGTCTCCTGTAGGCAGCATATTGTTGGGTCTTGTTTTGTGATCCATTCTACTAGCCTGTGTCTCTTAATTGGTGAGTTTAAGCCATTAACATTTAGGGTTATTATTGAGATATGGGTTGTTCTTCCAGCCATATTTGTTTATTTATGTTACTAAACATGGTTTGTTTTCCTCTTTGATTATTTTCCCCCCTTTACTGTCCTACCTCCCACTGTTGGTTTTCATTGTTATTTTCCATTTCCTCTTCCTGTAATGTTTTGGCGAGGATGTTTTGAAGAGATGGTTTTCTAGCTGCAAATTCTTTAAACTTTTGTTTATCGTGGAAGGTTTTAATTTCATCTTCCATCCTGAAGCTTAATTTCGCTGGATACACAATTCTTGGTTGGAACCCATTTTCTTTCAGTGTTTGAAATATGTTATTCCAGGATCTTCTAGCTTTCAGAGTCTGTGTTGAAAGATCAGCTGTTATCCTGATTGGCTTACCCCTAAATGTAATCTGCTTCCTTTCTCTTGTAGCTTTTAAAATTCTCTCCTTATTCTGTATGTTGGGCATCTTCATTATAATGTGTCTAGGTGTGGATCTCTTATGATTTTGCACATTCGGCGTCCTGTAGGCTTCTAGGATTTGGGATTCTGTCTCATTCTTCAAGTCTGGGAAGTTTTCTCGTATTATTTCATTGAATAGACTGCTCATTCCTTTGGTTTGGAGTTCTGTACCTTCCTGTATCCCAATGACTCTTAAGTTTGGTCTCTTAATGTTATCCCATATTTCTTGGATGTTCTGCTCATGGTTTCTTAACAGTCTTGCTGAGATGTCTATGTTCTTTTCAAGTTGAAATACTTTGTCTTCATTGTCTGATATTCTATCTTCTAAGTGTTCTACTCTGCTGGTAGTATTCTCAATTGAGTTTTTAAGTTGGTTTATTGCTTCTTGCATTTCTAGGATTTCTGTTTGTTTTTTATAACCTCTATCTCCCTGTATAGTTGATCTTTTGCTTCTTGGATTTGTTTATGTAATTCATTGTTGAAGTGATCTTTCATTATCTGATTTTGCTGTCTAATGTCTTCCTTGAGACTCCAGATCATCTGAAGCATGTATATCCTGAATTCTTTATCTGACATTCCATCTGCTGCAGATATTACCTCTTCTAACCTTGAGTTGACCTGCATTGCTTGTGGTCCTTTCTTTCCTTGTCTCTTCATACTGTTTGTGTTTCTTTCTGCTTGGTGAACCTGTTGTGCTATTGAATTTTCCCCCTATATATTTATATTGCTCTTGTATAGTTGCAAAGTCTCCCTCGAGGGCGCGGGCGGCAGCTCTGCCCCTCTGCAGGCCACTGGGCCTGTTCTGCCGGTGGGTCGCAGGTCCGCCTACCTTGCAGGCGCATGGGACGGCTCTTCACTAAATCTAAATTTAGTGTTTTTAAAGAAAATATTTATGAACATGAATATGTATATATGTGTATAACACATTTAGGTAACATTTAAGACCCTGTAGATAACAGAGAAAAATTGGGAAGTCATTTTAAAACTGTTTGATGATTTGATAATTGCCTTACACATTTCAACTATTTTAGTTGGATTTAGAAATTCTATTTTTTAAAATCTTTACTTGAGGTACATGTTAAAGAGAAGGGAAATACTGTAGCTTAGAATATCTCATACTCCATTTCTCTATGTAGCAAGGAAGCCAGTTCATTACATGTAATACCAAACATTCATAAAAGAATATACAGATGAACTCAAATGCTTTTCTTTATATTTAGCAGGGTAGTATAATTAATTCAGTATACAGTTATAAAGTCCTTGGTCCCAGTTACTATTCATTGGATTAGGGTATAACAGAAATAAAATAAAGAAAAATTCTTGCTCAAACAGAGCCTGCATTTTAGTAGAGGAATTTAGCTAATAGATAATACATTAGGAGAATGTATAGCACATAATATGCATGAAGATACTAACCTTTCATGCAAGAAAAGACTTTAAATAACATGAAGGTAAAATTTCAGCTTTTTTGCTGTATCTCAAATAACATTCCATTCTTCACACTTTATCCAGTTTTAAATCTTTTGTGGCTCTAATCCATATGCACATGTAAAATAAGACAGAATTGGCTCTAAATTAGATAAATAAAGGATATATTAAGGCAAACGATGAAAAATTAAGATGTACAGGATTAGTGGAGCGTATATTTAAAATAGAAAGGTCAAGAGGATACTTGGAAATGTAAAGAATGTGCGAGAGGAAGCCATATGTATTTATTGGCTAAATAAACTGTTAAGTGCAAAAACAAAAATGCCCCCCAGAAAGAGAGGACCTGGTATGTTCAAAGGGGAGAGAAGGGGCTACTTTAAAAAAGAAGAATCTAGAGGTAGTATAGAAGATGAGATCAAAGAGGCTTCAACCCATTACTGCCTTTCACATTTCTCTCCTGTACTCTTCTTTTCCCTTGAATTAATTGTATATAACTATTTGTTATGTAATATATAATATAGGAGGATAGGGCTTTACTGAGAATTGCTTATGATTCAGTGGTGATAGGCTGAACAGATAGCAACTACACCCCTCCTGGTGTTTTAGTGGTGAGTGGCTGGATGCGCGACATGTATCCTTTCCACAATGCCCTCAGGTCTGCACCAGTCACTGCTGAGTCAGGGGTTTTATATGTTAGACTCCAGAAACAGTGATGTCCTCAGCATTAGCTTGCTTATTTTGCTTGTATGAGCAGCACCCCAAGGAGCAACTATTATGGAGTATGTACAAAAAGCAACTTTCCAAAGACAACTTTAGCTTGTCCTGATTCCTAGTGTGTATGAGAGAAAGTCACTGACCTTCAAGATAGCATTTTTCTAGTCATTCTGGCCTAGATGCTCTTGTTGTCCATTGGGTTGGCTAGACTTTTGGGAACTGAGAGGGAAATTTCAGGAACATGTTTTTTCACTACCCTCCTTTCCTTTAAGGGTGATGCAACATTATATTAACTCATGATCTTAGTGGTCATACCTCTCATTTATAAGGTAGGTAGGCATGGTGACCTAAGACTTACAGAGCAGATAGAAGTAGGCATGGCTCCAGCAAATTCCCCATGTTCTGCAAACTTTCAGACTTGGCCCAGAAGAACCCCTAGAGTTGTTTTCTATTTAGACCACATCATATTATTTCTACCTAATTTTATTCCAGTATAGAATCCCTAGACCAGTCTTTAAAATTCCATGGGATACCAGATATTAAATTAAAATTTTAATCTACGCATATAGCTTCCCATGATAAACTACTGATTAATCTTTTTAAAAAAGTGTTGGTAGTTGTGAATTGATGGTAAAATTCAGCTGATATCTGCCAATATAAGTCGCAGGAAATAAGGTACATTGTCTGAAATTCAGCTAACCTCTGTCCTGATTTTTTTTTAAAACTTGAATCCAGCTACTTATTTTTGGATGTATGTGGCCAGAGCTCATGACCTTAGTAGTAGATGTAATTATAGGCTTTAGGATCACAAGTACCTATATTTGGATTAAACTTTTGCCTTATAACTTTGTGAAAGTTGGATAATCTCTGTATATTATAGTTGTTGAATTGGGATAATGCTATCAAATTCATGGGGTTCATAAAAAATTAAAATGGAGTGATATATAATAATGCTATATACCTTTATTGTTTATGATAAAGATTAAAAGAAAAATACATTTAAGTACTCACCACAACATAGTGTGGTAAGCATTTTGAAAATGCTGGCATGATAATTAATAAAATGCTGTTTGCCAAATGCTGAATTTCTTTTAACATATTAGATATGCATTTTAATTAGTAAACATATACACATGCTTTTCAGAAATGTAGACTTCCTTTTATGTTCTTTTTAATTTAAACAAGTTAATTTCCTCTCACAACATCCTGGCCTTTGGATTATACCATGAGTTTGCAGAGGAGCAGTTGGCTGAGAATTAGAGTGGCTCAACTGCACAGAGTAGAGGTTGTAACGAGTCTGAATACTAGTGAACATTCACACTTTGGGAGTGTCAGGGGTTCTAGTTTTCCCAAAAAATTATTGCACTGTTAATAACAGTGAATAAATACCACTCAATAGGAATTTAAGAATTTTTAAGGCACCTTCACTTTTGCCTTTATTTATTTCTGACAGAAACTCTGATTCTCAGTGTTCAAGTGTTTTCAGTTTCTCAGTTCTTAAGTGAATGGCCCCAAACTGAACAACAGCAAGTTTAGCTAACATAACTAATACCTGCTAATTCCCAGTCTGAGGGACTTTATACCACAGTATTTCCACTTCCCTGTGAAAGATGATCGCTGGCTTCATATATGAACAGGTATTGTAGATTTCATTTATCCATGGAAAACAATCTAAGGAAGGTAAATCTTAACCAACTGATAAATTTTATTAGTCATCTCCAAAAGATATTGGTATGCATACACTGTAATTCTTAGGTTAAATTTGAATTAATGGACGATAATAAGAATACACTAAATTAAATAGTTGGAGGCATAGAAATCCTTTAAAGGTTTGTTAAAATTGATGGTATTGTGTTTTAGTCAGCTTTATCATTGCTGTGATTAAAGCACTCAACCAGAACAATTATAGATGAGGAAAAGTTTATTTAGGGCTTACAGTTTCAGAGGTCTCAGTCCATAGAAAACCAGCTCCATTCCTTGGGGGCTTGAGGTGAGGCAGAATATCATGGTGGAAGAATGTGGTGGCGGGGGAAACAGCTCACATCATGATCTGAAGGCAGAGAGATAGACTCCACTTGCCAGATACAAATGTATACCCCAAAGACATGCCCCTAATTCTCACCTACTCTAGCCACACCTTATCACTTTAGTTACCATTCAGTTAATCCTTATTTGGGGATTAATTTACTGATTGGGTTAAGACTCTTACAAACCAATCATTTCTTCTCTGAGCCTTCTTGCATTATCTCATGTGTGAGCTTTTGAGAAACACATCACATCCAAACTATAACATTTCTAATATTTACTTGAAAAATACATAATACAGTATATATGTTTACATATAGTTTTACATAAATGCATACTGAGATGAAAATAAGTTATAAATAGCATTGCCCCTTTATAAAGGATCTTCCAACTCTCATTAATTTTGCTAGAGTTACAAGTTTGAACTTGGAATTTTAAGTATAGACTTTCTCTACAGAAATATATTCAGAAATTTTTACTTAGGGTAAAAGACTGTCTTAATCAAGAAAGACATGAATATGTGTGTTAATATGTATGTGTATGAATACGTACGTCAGAAAGATGAGGAAATAGTAAAAGGATTTAAGGTAATTGAAAAGTGATGTTCAGAGAAATTAGGCATGAATTGGTCCAGATACAGAGGAACCAGGAAACAAATGGTGCAATTGGTTAGTGCTATAGGACAGGAGAATTTGCAGATGTAGACTGAGGGAAGAAGAAAACTCTTTTTGCCAGCTTAGGAGAGGCAGGGAAGAAAAACAATAGAACAAAGAAATGAAAGTAAAAAGAAATAGGAAGGAGAAAAGAGTTTGGTTGGAAGCAGTGACTTCTGAGGGACTTTTCCCATCTATACTATAACTGCAGCAAGCAGATGGCTGCTCCTGGGCAGTGGTTGCCTACTTCCATGCAGATATTTTGCTTTTCTTCCCCTTTGCAAATGCCTTAGTTAAACTTACAATTGTTTTAAAATAGAAAGATCAATTTTGGGTGTACATGTTTGAATCAATTATGAAAGATAACTGTTCTTAGAATTTATCAGAAAATACTCTAAGTAAGAATGCACATAAAAAAGTATAAATAAATACAGTTCAGATTAAACCATAAACGGCACATAAACAACTCATTGATTCAATCACAAGTTAGCCTACTGAAAATATTAATTGCAATGTCTTTTAATGAAACATGGTCATCAGAGCTTGTGTACTCTCTATTAGAAAGGAATGAAGAGAATATAAACACTAAGTACACTATGTACATTTTTATCTTTTTTAATGTTTTTTATTGTATGAATCACAACTCAGATATCTGTAAGCTGACCTAAAATGGAGCAAAGCCATTCAATAAATCAATTCTTTAAGCAGCAAATCTTTAAAGATACTCATCAACAAGAATTCCATCAAATAACCTTTGAAAGAATAAAGTGCATAATGAGAATGAAAAGTTTCAGCAATACCCATTAGGGTATTCTACTGCACCATTGATTTCACTAGTATCAATTGCTTTCAGTTAGCTGAACTCTTGAGTGTTTATTGGGAAGGACTAATAAACCACAATCAATTTTCTTTTTAACCTCACAAGGGTAGCTTTAATACATTAAATGCTCTTCTCTGCTTTCCATTTGAGACACATAACTAATAGGAATATCTTGAATAGTAACTTTTATAAGTCTCTTCTCTAAAAACTGAAAATAAAGGAAAACACATGAATTTAATTGGCCTGTGATTCAAATATTGATACTTTATCCCCCACTTTAGATCTTCAGGATTCTTGTGAAGCTATTAGCATGTGACTTCCTTTTGTTTGAGGTTCAAAGAAACAAAGCTATTAAAGGCATTTTGTGTTGTCAGATAATAAATGCAAATTGCTTCAGTTATACTGAGGTGCTAATATTTATAATGGCTAAAGAATAGATGGCTAGGTAGTAGATAGATAGATGAATGGCTCATATCCCAAGACCAATGCTCTTAGATGGTTGTTAATTTCAGAGGAAAGTTGTTTTAAACTAATGATCTGAACTCTTAAAATTTTTGTTTAAGGGGGCCCTGTCAATACATCAAAAAACAGGTATATTGTCTGTATTTAAAGTTAAAATATATTTATTAAATGGAATAAAATGTTAGACTAAAATTTATAAGAGTGGTGTTTAGAGATTATAAAATTATCAGAGTTTGCATCTTGATTTTCAATTCAGATTTACTCTAAGATAAATCCTTAAGAATTAAACATAAAACTTAAAACAGAAAATACTGCAGAGATTTAGAATATAATTAATCAAACATTTGATTTTGTCCTGAAGGATATAGTTTGTTTCAAAAACTTGATAACACGAGTTTAATTATTTTTTGGTTTCCAATACAAATGGTAGTATCTTGTTGAATTGGAGTCATTTTTCAAATTTACCTGGAAATATTTCTATTAAAGGCAATTTTGAAGAATATTAACATTATTTCTACATTACAGGTGTAATTACAAAATAAAACACTTTCTATTATTAATTTTAAAACAGAAAATACTGACTTACTGCCATCAAACAAAAACATGTGAAAATTCCAGTCAAAATCTGAGCAGCCACCTTCTGTTAAGGGAGACATAAAATTGATACATCATTGTTAGAATTTAGGGTGGATAGATTTTCATTCATAACTATCAGAGTTTAGATATTTCATATTGCAAATAGGCATCCCATGAATCTATTAAAATCCTGGTTTACATTGGAGTTGCTTACTAAAATGTCTGAACTTTGTGAATTAATTCAAAATTTTGTACTCCTTGGACCTAGAATCTGTCTGGTGGATAGTAAAATCCTGTAAATGCGCTTGGCTTGGACTTTTAAAACAGTCATTATCAGTGATTATTTTATAATACTCTGATTGTGTGTGGTGTGGATTTGTACATTTACAATAATATGTAACAAATTAGGACAAAAATAATGTAATATTATAATACAGTATGATTCTCAACCTGGAAAATTCTCAATGGGACACATTCATTTATGTGCCAGAAATTATTAACAACTGGTTCCCTGCTTACCTCTTCTCTCAGACTGCTTGGTTTTATGTCCTTTCAGTGAAAGATATGTATAAAATATATGTATATATTCATGTATTTTATGTACATATGTATGTATATATGCATATATATTTATGTACATATGTATATTTAGATTTAAATATATCTTTATATTATACTTATATTTGTATATATACATACATATATACATACAAATATACGTATAATTTAAAGATATATTTAAATTAAGCAATATAACATCAAATGTAGATTTCAACATGGAAGCATATTAAATGTATCATTGATGTATTATTATGTGTGAACTAAGCTCTCATTAATTATCAGCAAGAATTGATACAAGTTTTTGTAATCTTGAGATATAATCACATGAAGCTGATATCAATATGTTCACAACTAATCCCAAAGAAAACTTTCAAGGACAATAAACACCACCAGGACAAGGATTACTACTGAGAATTTACTCATTGAAATTGAGAGACTTCATCTACTTTCCATAAATAAATATCACAGTGGTGACTAACAGAAATGTAAATTTCTATCCATGCTGAATAATACGCTTTTAGGAAAACTGTCAATTGGTAAAAAGTAAAGCAGTTCATTTAAAGTGAATTTAGTCTATGAGCTGATAACTTTAGGGAAGTTGTCAACAATTTCTTCAAAGATGAATTTATTAGTCTTTAGTCCTCTCTTAAGCTTTCTTGTCCTCTGAAGCCACACAGACTGCTTCTGCCTTTAGGGAAGAAAATTAGGATGGTTACAGAATCTTGAGTGCTTCAAGAAATGGCCACTATAATAAACATATGCCCATGGTCAACCCTTCCTGTAGTGGATGCAAAAGACTGAATCATAGTTGTGATAACATAATGACTCTGCCTTATATTGTTTCAGGTCATGCCCTGCATGTGTTCCCTTTTAATTCATGCAGGCCAGCAATCCATGAGCCACTGTGGCATCACAGGGCTTTGCTGAGTTTGTTGAGGAGGGGCAGATGGTAATAGTAACTAATGGTGCATTTACTCTAATAGAGCTGAATATTTAATCTACCCTCAATCCATTTGACTGAAACATGCATTCAGATAAGCCATTTAATCCTGTGTGTGTGTGTGTGTGTGTGTGTGTGTGAGAGAGAGAGAGAGAGAGAGAGAGAGAGAGAGAGAGAGAGAGAGAGAGAGAATGCACTGTTTGTAGATTTAAAAAAAATGCACAAAAATATTTCACAGCAAATATCTCTGCTTTCTTACTCGTTTACCTTCTTTCCTCAGCCTACACACAATAGACCCATGAACGTTTTCCCTGACTATTACTTGAAGTGGAAATTTAAAATCATAGATTTTCTTCCATATTGCTTCCAAGGCAGTAATACCTCTGGTCTTAAAAACTGTCTCAGAGGACATGCTGGTAATATTAGTTTGGTAAGTTAATATAGTCCTCAGCATGTAAATTTTTGAAGGCAAAGCATCTGAAACAATGCAATTTGCATCTTCAAACCAGGAGTGGATGGCTTTTTTTTTCATATTTTATGCCTGGATTTAAACAAATGAACAAACTGTAACCACTATAAACCATTTGTGATAATTTAATAAAACATTTATATTTTATATGAACAAACAGAATATATGTAACATATGAACACAATTCACCCAGGTGCATATTATATTTTAATGTATATTAAAATACATCGATGTTTTCATTCATTCTGTAAAATCTGACAGCTACTTATTGTGAAAGTAATAGACCACCAATTTTTTCAGAGGACCCTTGACAGAATTAATATGCACACAGCTACTTGTAAAGGAAAGATACAGGAGATTGAAAGGTTTGCTAGCAAAGAGTTTCTAAAAATATTTGGAAGTGTCTCAAACAGGGATGGAAACAGAAAAATCTCATAGAAGAGGTGGCATTGGAGCTGAGGATTTAAATAGTACCTAACAGAACTACAAATGGTCAAATAAAAGATCATAGGTGGTCAAGTTACAAAAGACTGGAACATTTATGACACTTTCAGTAACTATAATTGATTAGCTGTCACTGAAGCTGGAAAGAAAGTTTCAATATGATCTAAATTTTGGACTCGATTCTGTGGTCATAGAGGAAGGAGAAAATTTATTCAATGAGGACATTTAGGTAATTAGCTTTTTAAAATTATTATTATTTTAGAAAGATATTTTGACCTAGAGAAAAACTAAGAACCTACAGGCAGAAAGAATAGTTAGAAAGTTATTTTGACAGCTCAGAAAATAGACAATGAAAGAAGTCTATGGGGTGAAGGAGAGTCTAGTGCAAGAGGGGAAGATGCTGAAAACATTGAGGTGTGAAAGGATAGCAGATGTCAGTTTGCTTTTACTAGCAAGTAGACATGCTCCACACACACATGCCGTATGACTGCACACATGCAGTGAAGAAATTTGAGCACAAATTGGTTTTTGTTTCATTTTGCCTTACATATAGTCAGGCTGTTTGTTTTAATGGTGAATTCAACCAAATAATAAATATTTACTATAAGTTATCTGGGTGCAAAGATCCATTCTAGAAGCTGAGAATCAGAAACTTAGAATTCCCTGCCAATACAGAATTTACATCCTAGTAGGATGTCATTGACATTGCTTCACTTTAAGCCTAGAAGATAAATCGATGGAGGAAATTTAATTTAGAAGACTTTGGTCTGTAATAACAAATAGAATCTACTTTAATAGGGCTTTTCCCTAAGAGGGTAATGATTTCTTTGTAACTAACTATAAATAAATAGTATCCCATATCTGCAGAAAAGACCTGCAGAAGCAAAACTCTTAAAGTTTTGACATGATAGGAACAGAAATAATAACACTATTAAATTATTTTTCTAACCAAAAATCACCTTTGAAAACTTGTTATAAATGAGAATTGTAAAGAAAATTTTATTAGACACTCCCCCATAATCCAGGTTGAAAGTCATGTAGAAAACAAATCATCTGCATCTGTACGTTCTATTGTAAAGATTCTAAATAAGATGACTTGCATTAAAAATATACAACAAGGGCTGAGGATGTGGCCCAAGCGGTAGCGCGCTCGCCTGGCATGCATGCGGCCCGGGTTCGATCCTCAACACCACATACAAACAAAGATGTTGTGTCCGCCGAAAACTAAAAAAATAAATATTAAAAAATTTTCTCTCTCTCTCTCTCTCTTTCTCTCTCTCTCTCTCTCTTTCTCTCTCTCTCCTCTAGCTCTCTCTCTCTTTAAAAAAAAAAAATATATATATATATATATATATATATATATATATATATATACAACAAGGGCTGGGGTTGTGGGTCAGCAGTAGAGCGCTCGCCTAGCATGTGTGAGGTTCTGGGTTTGATCTTCAGAACCACATAAAGATAAATAAAATAAAGGCATAAAAATAGTTTAAAAAATATACAACCAAACTTCTAAACTCCTTGTCCTACATGAGTACACTATGCCTAAAGCAATTTGTATATACCTAGGTTAGATAAATCTACATATGCATATATAGATATATACAAGTTCTCTTTCTAGATCCTAGAAGTTTTTTATTGGATTTCTTTTTTTTTTTTTCAAGTACATCAAATACAAACGAAAAAAATCATTTTTACAGACCTCAGGCCAGTGACCCAGGTGAAAAGAGAAATGAAACAAAGCTTCCTTGATGGAAGAATAAGAGCTTTCTCATCATTCTTGGTCAAGCTTTGAGCCATTTATAAAAAGTGATTTATTTTTTTGAGAAAGAAAGCATCCAAATTACTCAGTGGAGAAGAGATAGTTGGAGAAGTAGAATTTGGGGAGACAGACATCCAGGTACATGGCCTTTTGAATCATTACATACGACATGTCTAGATGCTAAGAAATTTAAAGGAAATTTTAAAGGGCATATAGAATTCCTGAAGGTACCTCTTATTTCTCAATTGTTTTCACTGGTAAAATATATCTTTTCAAATCACATCATGGGGGCTTTCATATACCTTGAAGCTAAGTGAGAAATTTTACAACAAACTGTCATCAAGTACTTCTGTAAACACAACAAATAGCCTATATGTCTCTACTTGGTTTGAACTGCTTACTACCTGGGTTTTTGAATCTTGAGTAATTAATGGATTTGTTCATAATTCTTTCTCATCCCCTGTTCTCTCTTCAACAAGTTCCAAATATGCTCCTGATCTATGAAGATTATCTACTTCACAGCCACTTTCATTCCCATGTTTTCAGGTGAGTCCTCTGTCAATATTTAATCTAGCAGGTTTTACACATGTACAAATGAAGTAAACCCTGAAATGACCCCTACCTGGGGGATCAATTGTGCAGGATAAGATGTCAAAATAGTAAAGCTTATAAGATGTTCAAGTTAAAAAAAATCTTGGAATGGTACTTTGTATTTCATACATATTAATTACATAATATAAAACATAGCTTTGTGTAATTGGTATACAGAGGGATTTTTCAAATATTCGTATACAATAGAGTGTGAGATCAATACATAAAATTGAATGGTGTTTCATTGATGCCCCTCCAGCTTTGTCTTTGGTCTCTTTTTATATCAATGTTTAAATAAGTTTTCTCCAAGTAAGTTTCAAAGGGAAACATGAAGAATGAGCACAAACTTTTTTGTGTATTATCAAATAGATTTTCAGATTAGTTTTGGATGAATGCTTTTTAACAGGAATACTATATTTAGGTGCTCAGTACAAAAGGTCATTCCATAAGCAATGCCTGACACAACGATTTGTCTTAGTTTTAGAGAATTCAGAATTCTATTGCTATCTGAAATGACTTAATTTTGACTGGCAATTCTACTATTAGACAAAAGGAAATTATACCCTTCTCACAATATCTTTAAGAGGCTAAAATTCGTCACAGCCATGTTGTGTTTAATTTTATTTAAGGCCTGAATAGTTTAAATGAAACCATTAATTATCATTTTAGTTAGCATCTATTTAGATCTTGTGCATATTTTTATAATTCATGCAATGCCAATAATAACCAATAAGAAACCTAAATTAGCACCACAGTGTTTTCATTTAATTTTTAAAAAGGTTTAACTAACAAAAGAAATGATAGCAATTTCTTCAATTCTGAAATAAATTTTGTAAGGATAAAAGTAAAATAAAGTTACCATGTGATTTTTGAATGAAAATAAATGATACCAGTTGAATTTTTTCATAATAGGAGTTATGAGTTCTATATGTCACCATATCATTTAATGTGTCTGAGATAACTTCCCATCTGATTTTGAAGAGGCTGAATCTCAAAGTGCTTTTTAAGTCAAAGAACAAAAATAAAATGCAAGCTTCTTGATCAAAAAGAACAGGACTACAAAATTTGTGGCCTGATATTGGACTGGCTATTTAGAATTAGACTGTGATAATCTTCAGTTCACACATATCCAAGCCTCGTTCAAGTCTTACTTGACAATCTTAACTGAGTAATGGAGTAGTCATAGATACAAGCTGTTTTTGTATAGATAATGTTATTTATGTATGTTTTCCTTGTGTTTAAACAAAGTGCCTTGTTTTGTATATAGCTGATGCCTTACTATAATAAACAGTTGATGAATTTTTGTTTCATCAAGAAATAATTTAAATTACAATTAATTTAGGATAAAATCACAAAAGACTGTCATCTTTTTAAATAAATTCATAATAGTGGCAATGACTGGGAAGTCTTAACTCAATGTTTGTAGGAACTTTTCCACTGTAGGTATGTGCATGTGTGTGTGTGTGTGTGTGCACGCACACATGCAATAACACATAAAAAGTTTTACTTATTTGTTCCATGTTATAAAGTTCAATCTAAAATGTTATTCTCATAACACTTATTTCAGAAAATAATTTAAAGAGATAGATAAAATTCTTAAAAATAATAGTAAATGTTTCTTATTATGTTAATAATGTTAAGGTTGATAAAACTTAAAAAACAAATAACCAGCCACTGACAGAGACAAATACTCTGATTTACAGGACTGATGATTACATTCAAATTTAAATCTATATAATTCTTTTAAAACTTGTGTCTTTTAAAAAATCAAGGTTTAATCCTCTATTTCCTCTTTCTGATAATAATTATATCTACTTTTCCCAGGGGTTTAGGCAGTGCTAATTGACTCTTTTTCCCCCATCAGATATATTATGAATATTCATGCTAAAATGAGAACTATTAAAACAAAGCATGAATTATTTACTGCTGCCCAGAGATGTATTAACTTCACGGAATATTACTAATTCACAAAGGCTTTGAACATCTACCTAAGGTCAGTTGCACATTCATAATACATGATTCTAAAAATAATGTTCCCCAAAGTGTGCAATTTTCACTTGAAAAAGTCAATACAAATCTACTATAATGAACAGTAAGATTGAATCTGGGTCAAAAAATGTATTTCTATTTTCTCTGTAAGATAGGAATGAAATGGTAGCTTAGAGACACACCTCTGTAGAATGGAAACAACATCCTTGATCCAGGGACAGTGTCCTCACACATGGATATTTTACAGCAACTGTGAAAGGTTGGGATTATGTTTTGTGCTGATATGCTAATAGCACTAATGTCACATCATAAAGGGGTTCAGAAACTCCAGCAGTGTAAGGTTAGAGAACTTTGCACAATGCAATAGAGGAAATATCTTCTCTTGGTTCTCAACCAATTCAGAAAGTTGTAATTGTGCCAGAAATCTTTCCTTCCCTTTAGAGTTACTGTAGTGCACTGGGAAAGAACACAGATCCAAGGCAGACTGTCTCATCGTGTTTGCAAATTAATGAGTGTCTCTGAATTCTCACTTCCATTCATTATATACTTACATCCTAGTAATGATGAGTGTATGAAATGAATTAATGCATATTAATCACTTAATGTTGCTCCTTGTGGGCTAGTATGAATTTAAGGAATTAAACACTGGGATCATATAATCAATCTGATGTTTAGACAATCTGATAATTTAGGGAAGCTACTTAATCTCTCTTCATCTCAGTTTCCTCAGCTATATGGAATATGGACTGAGTGAGTAGTTTGCTGCTGTGTTTTAAGGGAGTGGATACATGTGAAGTGTTCAGCACAGTGAATAGCATACCATGGCATACAGTCCAGGTTATTTTTTGAGGGTATTATATGACTTAGCTGACAGTCAGCATTTCAGCTTTAGGAGGAAGAAAGTAGTTATTCTATCTGATGAATTAGGAATGACTACTTGAATAAGGAAAACACAATGAATAAATAGGATGAATACTGGAAAATTCACATTAAAATTAAAGTACCATTTATTCCAACTTACCGGACACAAATCTGTATCTTCAGTCTTTAAGAGGAAGTAAGAAAAAAAAACCTGGTGACTATTTTTTAGAGTCTTTTATAGAATTTTTAAGAACAGCATAAGACAAATTGGCTATTTTCAATTTTATTAAAGAAATAAAAGGAAAATTTTATTAAAAGCATTTTTGTGTATTATCAAATTAACTGAAGGCATATATTTGGAATTTCTATGAATAAGACATAAAATCCAATTAATTTATCCAGTCACATAAAACTATGTAATGTCTATCTATATAATTACCAGGTACTTTTAAAAATTTTTCAGTATATATCACAGAACTAAATAGATAAAAATATTTGCCATAATAGATTTTTCTAGAAGAGTATAATAATAAAATAATTAAATATAAGTTAGACAAACAATTTGTTAGAGAAAAATATAAGGAGGAAAGCTGATAAGATGTGGTTTTAACAGAGGGGTCTGCAATTTTATTTTATTTTATTTTATTTATTTATTTTCTTCCTTGCAGAGAAGGTTCCCAGACACATGAAGGATGTAAAGGAAGATCTGTAAATCTCCAAGAAGTGTGTTCCAGAAAGGGAGTACTGCAGATGCCAAGCCTTCAGGGCAGTGTGGGTCTGATTGTTGAGAAGGATGACCAATTCTGGAAAACAACTTGAGTCTGCAGCCTTTGTAGGGGTCCCCAACCTGCCAATCTTTGTTGTCTGCCCCATTTAATTGAGAGCCGACCACTGGTTTTGAAAGTGTTTCTCTGGAAATTCCAGTAAGCCATAGGGACCGGTTAAGATAACATGAGTCTCACCCCGGGGTCCCTGCCATAACCAGCCCAGGGAAAACTGTTGTTTTTCTCATTTCCCTATAAGCATACTAAAGTCCTAATATCACCCCCACCTCCAATCATTTTGTTCAGGAGCCTCTCATATTATTTATAGAATCTTCCTTTTCTCACAGAGAAAATATTGCCTCTTAAAGAAGGGAAGCAAGCAAGAAAAGGAAAAAAGAAATAGCTAGTAAGTGCCACAGGAATGAGTTTGTTTGAAAGCTGTTTCAGCTTGGTATTAATGTAGTGATATAAGGATTATTTATTATAGTCTTATGTGGCCTTATCATAAGGAAAGAAGAGGGAGATGAACATTTTATCTTAGGTAGCATAAAATAGCTCACGAAACTGCAGAGCAATAGAGAATTGTTATCAGTGGTAGGAGCCTGCCTTCTGGGTAAAATGCCTTATTAAGAAATCCTCCTGATATTATTATAATTAGCATCCCATTTAATAGGTTCCAAAATTCTCTTTACCAAGTATATTAAATGACCTGCATAATATGGAACTTTCAAACATGTTTCTTTGACTAAAGAAAAAGTCCAAGTAGAAAAATAATGGTTAGTTAAATGTTTTTGAAATGATAGAAATAAAATAAAAACCCCCAAATGTGGCTGTCAGTAGGTGGTAAAATTTGGAATGATTTTTTTCCTGTGTGATTTTATGCTTGTGGAAGTTCTCCAAAGTGAATGATAAAAAAAGTACAAAAGCAAATAATTTAAAGGCCTTTATGTCAGAGATGTAGAATAGATAAGTAAGTTTAAATCTAAACAAAATATAATAAAGCAAAACAAAGCTGTCAATATTGTTCTATTCCAAATGGCATTCAGGGCATTTTTTGTGAAAAGAATTTGGAAACTACAACTTTTTACAAAAATAGGGATAATAATACTTGTGGTAACAACAGCAATCCCATGAGTCACCTGACTCCAGCTGAATGATTTGAAAAGGAGCTCAAGCAATGCCTGCCTGGTGCAGTTTGGGATCAGTTCAGGAACCATTGTTATCACTGCAACAACCAGATGTCACTGCAGACTGTGAAAATGTCAGAGAAAAAGAAGCAAATCTAAGTAGTGGTAGAAATGAAATCACACCCTTCAAATATATTCTTTCCCACCCCGAAGATTGTCAATTTGAAATCCCTTTTGTTCATTTTCAGCATTTACTCTGACTGCAATCTATGGTCTAAAAATATTTCCATTTATCTCGACCTGGTGTCACAACTCCTCCACGAGCTCATTAAGTTCTGAGGGGTCTGACCAAAGCAAGGTAACTTCAGTCTGATTTAAAAAAAAAAAAAAAAAAAGAAGAAGAAGAAGAAGAAGCAAGAAACCTCCTAAGGGTACTGAGGGTTTGGCAGAGGGGGAGGGTACGGGGTGGGTTGATGGGGAAGGTTATTAAGTTGCAGCACCGTCTGTAGCATATCATTTTCTGGATAGATAGATAGAATAATGCATGTACTGATCTCAGCTCTGCAGGAATAAGATACTTTTAGTGCAATCTGTTTTTCACCACCACTACAAACAAGCCTACCGAGGGCTTTTTCATTAAAAGTAAAAGCCAACCATCTCTAAACTTAAGCTTGAAATTTGAGAGTACAATCTTCTAAAATCGGACACTTTATAATAGGGGAGTGGAATCCTCTTTCTGGGACTAGTTTTCTATCCAATCTGGCTGGAGGGTATTTAAGTTTTCACAGTGAAATACTGTGACCTGAAAAGAGAATTCTATTCTTCAAAAAAAACAAAAAAAGAGCTTCATCACATATACTTATGGTACATTATTATTTTAGGACTAAAACCAATCACATATAATTAATTCAATTTTAACTATAATTTAGACATAAACATAATCATAATATCCCTATGCATCACATCTGTTGATTTATCTTATTATGAGAACTCCAATCATATTTTGGTGGTGCTAAAAAGGTCATAAACCATAACTGTGAAGTGAATGCAAAATAAAACCGGAGGACTGGTGAAAGAGGAAATTAATATAGTAAATTGAGGCAATTAAAGGGTTCATAGAAGGTGGAGATATAGAAATCGGAAAGAAAATGATTCATTTCCTCCCATGAAACCACTTGTTCATAATTTCATCTGAAATTTATTAATTGTAGATGCCTTTTTTGCAAAAGCAATTCTCTCACAGGACACTTCAGAACAGTAATTTTAGAGAGAAAAAAATATTGAAAAAACATTGGATTTAGGGTCTCAGTTGTTTTATGCTGGTGGTGAGTTCTTAGGCCATTCTTCTCAGGACTTCTGCTTGCAAGATGAAATAAGAATACCACCATGTTAACATGAACACATGCAAATGGTAAACCGTTGACATGTTAAAAATATAAGGTCTGGACCACCATATGCAAGCTCTCAACCCACTGGCAAAAGTATGTGTATTTTAGTGCTCATGGGCAGGGTCACATGATGTATAACTTGCAGATGTTGGCATGTCACTCAAATTCTGGAGACCTCAACCCCCCCAGGAAGCTGTTTGTCCTTGTGTTATTTCCCAAGGTTAGAGCATTTTCTCTTACTATTGTCTTAATTCCTTGCTGTATACTTTTTTTTTCTTTTTTTAGAAAGCAAGGATTTTCTGTAGCAACTAAGAAAGGTAAGTAAGAGTTTATAATTAAGTGCGCTGGCCAGCTTAGGTTCAATAAAACAAAAGAATCTGAATTAGGAGAAAGAAATTATTTCTTTCTTTATAATTAGGAACCTACTCCCCAGAAAGGAGAGCAGAATGGGAATGAATATTTCTGATTCCTCACTTTTTCCATCCTCCTTACCTCTTTTACTGTATAAATTAACAGATTTGCATACATAAAATATACCTCAAAAACTCAATAAGAGCATGGTTTAAAAATATGCAGCTAATTATATGAGAATGTTCATCTCTTTTCCCTATAAGGCAAATGAATATTTATCAAGTTAAATTCCAAGATACTTATTATCTCGCTTGCATTTTGAATATAATTACATTGGAAGGCAATTGTTCTGATGGGTGTAGGCAGAGATTAAAAGATTTGTATGCACTTTTTAAAAATGCAAAATAATCATAGTTGCTTTATCATTAATGGAGTAGTTCAATCCTTCTCTTCAGATGAAAAATAAGTTAGCACTAAAACATAGTAGCTATAAAGATATTATACTCAATGAAGATGATAGAATGAAATGCAATTATTTTTTGAGGAGCTATTTAATCTGCTATTTTTAACCTCAAATTTAAAAACAACTGTCCTTTAATTATTCTAATATGTAATTTAGATAAATATTATAAAAGTGAACAAAATTTATGAAATTTCAAATAGTCAAGATTGTCTTTAAAGAAATTTAATCATGACAGAAAAGTAAAGTCAGAATGTCATGTATTTATGTGCGTATAATTTCTGTGCCTCTCACACTAAAAGTAAACAGCATCACAATACAATTAGCCATGTGCAACTTATTTCCCCATCTAATTTTAAGCTTTTAGAAATTATTATTTATTATTGTATTGATTTGAAGCTTCTATCAGCCTTACATTGGTATCTAATGCATGTGTCAAATCCCAAAAGTTGGGGAAAAATAAAGAGGATGAAAATTTGAAAAAATTAACAAGATATACAGGAGAATGGATTTAATTATACTAGAGAGCAAATAGCTGGTCTATTATGTATGCTTTGTTATATATAAAATCAATCTCTTTTTTTCCTATTTTTATTTTCTCATATACCTGCCTATTGTAGCAAATTTTGCTGTCATCTTTCCAGATTAAACTTACGTGTAAATGATAAAAGAAGAATGCTTAACTCCAAGCATCATAAATTTACACTTTAATAATTGTAAGGAGTAAAGCTAAAATGTTGGGCACTGATATTTGATAGGAATTCACCGACCAACTGCCACTGAAATACGAAAGTGTTCAAAGTCTCAGAAAGACTGAATAAATTTCAACTGAGATTAACTCTGGAGAACTTTATGGTCAGATAGGAATAGAAATACATTACTGCTTAGAAATGAGTTACACATTCTTATAAAAATAGTATATGTACATGTGGTTTGGTTTGAGCTACAGGGAAAAGAAAACAATCTTTTGGACTCTGGAGCCCTTTTATGAAATTTCTAATTAATTTTGATAAATCCCTTTTAATATGGCAAGGAGTTCCACTTGGGTTTATCAATTTAAGAGTTATACTTGTACTCAGTGGACTAGAATCTGCCCTAAGCTAGTTATGCACAACACCTGCTAGAGCTAATAGAAGTTCCACATGAGTAGCTGATTTTTGCCATAGAGTCATGTGGAATTAACTAATAATGAAATTTGGCTGACACTATCTCAATTTTTTTTCCATTTAAAGAGCACTTATTACCTTGCATTGCCCCCTACATAATTAACTATTTTAATATACACTCTGTACATTTCAGATATGTCATCACTTTTTCTCTGGTATTATGTAATCAGGCAAATAAAATTTAAGGTTTTATTTCCTAATTTTAATTACAAATGAGCAGCAGCACATTAATATTAATTTACACAGAGTATAGGCTTAAGAAAACTTGGACATAGGTAGTATACTACTTCTGCAAAATTCTTATAAAATATGAAAGACAATGATTTTCTGTCTGGAAAAGGGACATAGTTATTGATTTAATAATAAAATTACCAAAATATTGGTAAAATTTTGATAAAAGGAGGGTGAGCCTGCCTGCCCTGCCTGAATTTAGTCACCCACTGTGCTGCTCTCCTTTTTAGGTTCCTATCTTCATCTATACTGAGGGTTCCTTTTGGCATACCCTGTCCTTGATTCCTTGTACAAAGAAGTTTTAGAGTTTGCATTGTTCAATCACTTGGTGTAGTCTTTCCTCACCCACAAACTTACTCTTTTCATCAAATTGTTACCTCAATTATTATGTGTACTTTTCTCAGGATGAGCTAAGAGTATTTCTTATGTTCCTGGGCCTTGTTTTCTTATTCAGAACTGAAGGATCCTCCAGCAGAAGATGAATTCTTTATACTTAGGGTTTCTTTTTAGGATCTTATGCACTTATACATGCTCAGGACATGCCTAGAGATGGAATAATGCAGAGTGATTTTTAGTTTGACCAAAATGAAGTAGTATGAATGTGATTTCATACAATTATTAGCGTGGTACATTTCCTTTGCTCAAAAATACTGAGCTCCATTTTCTTTTTTTTTTTCACCTTTTTTTTTTTATTGTTGGTTGTTCAAAACATTACAAATTTCTTGATATATCATCTTTCACACTTTGCTTCAAGTGGGTTATAAACTCCCATTTTTAGCCCATATACAGATTGCAGAATCACATCAATTACACATCCATTGATTTACATATTGCCATACTAGTGACTGTCATGTTCTGCTACCTTTCCTATCCTCTACTATCCCCCCTCCCCTCCCCTCCCCTTCCCTCTTCTCTCTCTACCCCCTCTACTGACGTTCATTTCTCCCCCTTGTATTATTTTTCCCTTTCCCCTCATTTCCTCTTGTATGTTCTTTTGTATAACCCTGAGGGTCTCCTTCCATTTCCATGCAATTTCCCTTTTCTCTCCCTTTCCCTCCCACCTCTCATCTCGGTTTAATGTTAATCTTCTTCTCATGCTCTTCGTGCCTACTCTGTTCTTAGTTACTCTCCTTATATCAAAGAAGACATTTGGCATTTGTTTTTTAGGGATTGGCTAGCTTCACTTAGCATAATCTGCTCTAGTGCCATCCATTTCCATGCAAATTCTATGATTTTGTCATTTTTTAATGCAGAGTAATACTCCATTGTGTATAAATGCCACATTTTTTTAATCCATTCGTCTATTGAAGGGCATCTGGATTGGTTCCACAGTCTTGCTATTGTGAATTGTGCTGCTATGAACATCGATGTAGCAGTGTCCCTGTAGCATGCTCTTTTTAGGTCTTTAGGGAATAGACCAAGTAGGGGAATAGCTGGGTCAAATGGTGGCTCCATTCCCAGCTTTCCAAGAAATCTCCATACTGCTTTCCAAATTGGCTGCACCAATTTGCAGTCCCACCAGCAATGTACAAGTGTACCCTTTTCCCCACATCCTCGCCAGCACTTGTTGTTGTTTGACTTCATAATGGCTGCCAATCTTACTGGAGTGAGATGGTATCTTAGGGTGGTTTTGATTTGCATTTCTCTGACTGCTAGAGATGGTGAGCATTTTTTCATGTACTTGTTGATTGATTGTATGTCCTCCTCTGAGAAGTGTCTGTTCAGGTCCTTGGCCCATTTGTTGATTGGGTTGTTTGTTCTCTTATTGTCTAATTTTTTGAGTTCTTTGTATACTCTGGATATTAGGGCTCTATCTGAAGTGTGAGGAGTAAAGATTTGTTCCCAGGATGTAGGCTCTCTATTTACCTCTCTTATTGTTTCTTTAGCTGAGAAAAAACTTTTTAGTTTGAGTAAGTCCCATTTGTTGATTCTAGTTATTAACTTTTGTGCTATGGGTGTCCTATTGAGGAATTTGGAGCCCGACCCCACAGTATGTAGATCGTAGCCAACTTTTTCTTCTATCAGACGGCGCGTCTCTGATTTGATATCAAGCTCCTTGATCCATTTTGAATTCAGTTTTGTGCATGGCGAGAGAAAGGGATTCAGTTTCATTTTGTTGCATATGGATTTCCAGTTTTCCCAACACCATTTGTTGAAGATGCTATCCTTCCTCCATTGCATGCTTTTAGCCCCTTTATCAAATATAAGATAGTTGTAATTTTGTGGATTGGTTTCTGTGTCCTCTATTCTGTACCATTGGTCCACCCGCCTGTTTTGGTACCAGTACCATGCTGTTTTTGTTACTATTGCTCTGTAGTATAGTTTGAAGTCTGGTATCGCTATACCGCCTGATTCACACTTCCTGCTTAGCATTGTTTTTGCTATTCTGGGTCTTTTATTTTTCCATATGAATTTCATGATTGCTTTCTCTATTTCTACAAGAAATGCCATTGGGATTTTGATTGGCATTGCATTAAACCTATAGAGAACTTTTGGTAATATCGCCATTTTGATGATGTTAGTTCTGCCTATCCATGAACAGGGTATATTTTTCCATCTTCTAAGATCTTCTTCTATTTCTCTCTTTAGGGTTCTGTAGTTTTCATTGTATAAGTCTTTCACCTCTTTTGTTAGGTTGATTCCCAAGTATTTTATTTTTTTTGAAGATATTGTGAATGGAGTGGTTGTCCTCATTTCCATTTCAGAGGATTTGTCGCTGATATACAGGAATGCCTTTGATTTATGCGTGTTGATTTTATATCCTGCCACTTTGCTGAATTCATTTATTAGCTCTAATAGTTTCTTTGTAGAGCCTTTTGGGTCTGCTAGGTATAGAATCATATCATCTGCAAATAGTGATAATTTAAGTTCTTCTTTTCCTATTTTTATGCCTTTAATTTCTTTCGTCTGTCTAATTGCTCTGGCCAGTGTTTCGAGAACTATGTTGAACAGAAGTGGTGAGAGAGGGCATCCCTGTCTTGTTCCAGATTTTAGAGGGAATGCCTTCAATTTTTCTCCATTCAGAATGATGCTAGCCTGAGGCTTAGCATAGATTGCTTTTACAATATTGAGGTATGTTCCTGTTATCCCTAGTTTTTATAGAGTTTTGAACATAAAGGGATGCTGTACTTTGTCGAATGCTTTTTCCGCATCTATCGAGATGATCATATGGTTCTTATTTTTAAGTCTATTGATGTGGTGAATAACATTTATTGATTTCCGTATATTGAACCAGCCTTGCATCCCAGGGATGAATCCTACTTGATCATGGTGCACAATTTTTTTGATATGTTTTTGTATCCGATTCGCCAGAATTTTATTGAGGATTTTTGCATCTAGGTTCATTAGAGATATTGGTCTGAAGTTTTCTTTCTTTGAAGTGTCTTTGTCTGGTTTAGGTATCAGGGTGGTGTTGGCCTCGTAGAATGAATTTGGAAGTTCTCCCTCTTTTTCTATTTCCTGAAGTAGCTTGAAAAGTATTGCTATTAGTTCCTCTTTAAAGGTTTTGTAAAATTCTGCTGTATACCCATCTGGTCCTGGGCTTTTCTTAGTTGGTAGTCTTTTGATGGTTTCTTCTATTTCCTCGATTGATATTGGTCTGTTTAGGTTGTCTATATCCTCCTGACTCAATCTGGGCAGATCATATGACTTCAGAAATTTATCGATGCCTTCACTATCTTCTAATTTATTGGAGTATAAGGATTCAAAATAATTTTTGATTATTTTCTGTATTTCTGAAGTGTCTGTTGTGATATTGCCTTTTTCATCCCGTATGCTAGTAATTTGAGTTTTCTCTCTTCTTCTCTTCGCTAGCATGGCTAAGGGTCTGTCGATTTTGTTTATTTTTTCAAAGAACCAACTTTTAGTTTTGTCAATTTTTTCAATTGTTTCTTTTGTTTCGATTTCATTAATTTCAGCTCTGATTTTCATTATTTCTTGCCTTCTACTTCTTTTGCTGTTGTTTTGCTCTTCTTTTTCAAGGATTTTGAGATGAAGTATGAGATCATTTATTTGTTGGTTTTTTTCTTTTTTTAAGGAATGAACTCCAAGCAATGAATTTTCCTCTTAGAACTGCTTTCAATGTGTCCCATAGATTCCGATATGTTGTGTCTGTGTTTTCATTTATCTCTAAGAATTTTTTAATTTCCTCCTTGATGTCTTCTATAACCCATTGATCATTCAGTAACCTATTGTTCATTCTCCAAGTGATGTATGCTTTTTCCTTCCTTCTTTTATCGTTGATTTTCAGTTTCATTCCATTATGATCAGATAGGATGCATGGTATTATCTCTACTCCTTTATATTGTCTAAGAGTTTCCCTGTGACATAATATATGATCTATTTTTGAGAAGGATCCATGTGCTGCTGAGAAAAAAGTGTAACTGCTTGATGTTGGGTGGTATATCCTATATATGTCAATTAAGTCTAGGTTATTAATTGTGTTATTGAGTTCTATAGTTTCCTTATTCAACTTTTGTTTGGAAGATCTGTCCAATGGCGAGAGAGGTGTGTTGAAGTCTCCCATGATTATTGGTATGGTGGTCTATTAGACTCTTGAACTTGAGAAGAGTTTGTTTGACGAACATAGCTGCACCATTGTTTGGGGCATAAATATTTATGATTGTTATGTCTTGTTGGTGTATGGTTCCCTTAAGCAGTATGTAGTGTCCCTCTTTATCCCTTTTGATTAACTTTGGCTTGAAATCTATTTTATTTGATATGAGTATGGACACTCCTGCTTGTTTCCGAAGTCCATATGAGTGATATGATTTTTCCCAACCTTTCACCTTCAGCCTATGTATGTCTTTTCCTATCAAATGCGTCTCCTGTAGGCAGCATATTGTTGGGTCTTGTTTTGAGATCCATTCTACTAGCCTGTGTCTCTTAATTGGTGAGTTTAAGCCATTAACATTTAGGGTTATTATTGAGATATGGGTTGTTGTTCCAGCCATATTTGTTTATTTATGTTACTAAACATGGTTTGTTTTCCTCTTTGATTATTCCCCCCCCTTTACTGTCCTACCTCCCACTGTTGGTTTTCATTGTTATTTTCCATTTCCTCTTCCTGTAATGTTTTGCCGAGGATGTTTTGAAGAGATGGTTTTCTAGCTGCATATTCTTTTAACTTTTGTTTATCGTGGAAGGTTTTAATTTCATCTTCCATCCTGAAGCTTAATTTCGCTGGATACACAATTCTTGGTTGGAACCCATTTTCTTTCAGTGTTTGAAATATGTTATTCCAGGATCTTCTAGCTTTCAGAGTCTGTGTTGAAAGATCAGCTGTTATCCTGATTGGCTTGCCCCTAAATGTAATCTGCTTCCTTTCTCTTGTAGCTTTTAAAATTCTCTCCTTATTCTGTATGTTGGGCATCTTCATTATAATGTGTCTAGGTGTGGATCTCTTATGATTTTGCACATTCGGCGTCCTGTAGGCTTCTAGGATTTGGGATTCTGTCTCATTCTTCAAGTCTGGGAAGTTTTCTCGTATTATTTCATTGAATAAATTGCTCATTCCTTTGGTATGGAGTTCTATACCTTCCTGTATCCCAATGACTCTTAAGTTTGGTCTCTTAATGTTATCCCATATTTCTTGGATGTTCTGCTCATGGTTTCTTAACAGTCTTGCTGAGCTGTCTATGTTCTTTTCAAGTTGAAATACTTTGTCTTCATTGTCTGATGTTCTATCTTCTAAGTGTTCTACTCTGCTGGTAGTACTCTCAATTGAGTTTTTAAGTTGGTTTATTGCTTCCTGCATTTCTAGGATTTCTGTTTGTTTGTTTTTTATAACCTCTATCTCCCTGTATAGTTGATCCTTTGCTTCCTGGATTTGTTTGTGTAATTCCTTGTCGAAGTGATCTTTCATTGTCTGATTTTGCTGTCTAATTTCTTCCTTGATACTCCAGATCATCTGAAGCATATATATCCTGAATTCTTTATCTGACATTCCATCTGCTGCAGCTGTTACCTCTTCTAAAGTTGAGCTGACCTGCATTGCTTGTAGTCCTTTCTTTCCTTGTCTTTTCATACTGCTTGCGTTTCTTTCTTCTTGGTGAAACTTGTTTTTTTGAAAAATTTTCCCCCCCTATATATTTATATTGCTGTTGTATAGTTGAAAAGTCTCCCTTGCAGGTGCGGGTGGGGGCTCTGCTCTGCCCCTCCTCCAATTGGTGTGAGGTGTCTACCACGCCCGCGGACCCCTGGGCCTGATCCGCCGTTCTGTCGCAGGTCTGCCTACCTTGCAGGTGGGGGCGAAGGCTCTGCCCTGCCCCTACTACCACGCCCGGGGACCACTAGGCCTGATCTGCAGGTTGGTCGCAGGTCTGCCCACCTTGCGGGCACGGGTGTCAGTTCCGCTCCGCCCCCACTCCAATTGGGGTCACTTGACCACCACACAGGTGGGCCGCTGGGCCTGATCTGGGTGCGGGCGAAGGCTCTGCTCTGCCCCTACTCCAGTGGGGATGAAGTGTGTACCACGCTGGCAGGCCGCTGGGCCTGATCCGCCGGTCCTTCGCAGGTCTGCTTACCTTGCGGGCGGCGGCTCTGCCCTGCCCCTCCTACCACGCCTGCAGACCGCTGGGCCTGATCTGCAGGTTGGTCGCAGGTCTGCCTACCTTGCGGGCGCGGGCGTCGGCCCCGCTCCTCCCCTCTGGCTCGACGACAAAGCGAGAGAGACTCGGGTATCTGTGACTCACCCTCCCTACCAGGGGACCAACTGTTTCCGTCGCCGCTGGCACCTATGAAGTTTTCTCCTCGGCCGCTCTCCGATGACATCAGATCTCTGCCATGGTGGCATCCCCTGTTCAATGGCTGAATCCCATTTTCTTCTCTTCCAATAGGCGGAGCTGTGCCCTCTGAGCCGAGCTTCTGCCCTCTATGTGCTGACAGAAATCCCTGTACGGTCTCCATTTTCTTATAAGAGCATAATCTCCATCGGATGAAGAATACTGTCATGCATATTCATCACACATTATCAATGTATTGAAAGAAAACTAGCTGAAGAGAAAGAGATTTTACATCATTCCTACTACTAAAGTACAGTGTTTTCAAATGAAAAATCGTCAAATGCTTCTTCATTATGTCACTTTCCATGTTCTGTGTTTGTGTCATTGTATTTTACAGTTATTAGTGTTTATTTAAAAAAAATGCTAGATATTAAACACATAAAAGTCTAGAGAGAAATAAAAGTTATATTCCTTTCCACAGGAAATTTCAACTTGTTAGGTATAATAGAAAATTTAATATCTAAGAAAATACTGCAATGATTTGAAGCATGGAGATAGTAAAAAAAAAGTGTTTTTGGGTTTTCATTTAGTTCAGGGGAATGATGTTATGTGTTGAGATAGAATTGAAGGTTTTTTAAAGGCATAAAAAAGGCATGTTAGCTATCAGATGTAAAAAAAGAAAAAAAAGCATATTAGCTATCAGATGTGGATTAGGGATCTGACTAGAAGTCCTAGACAGATGTTACATATTCTCTGAAGAGAGCATCATAACAAAGGAGATATAAATTGGAGAGTCATCAGCATATTGGTGGTAGTTAAATCCACTTGTGTATACACAACATCAAAGTGAATATAATTGAAGAAGATTGGAGAATCAAGCATGGAAAGTTCCTGGACAATTACTCTCAAAAAGCAAAGCAGGATATAATAAAAAGTTATCTAAGCTCAGAGAAAGAGCCGAGAACAGAGACCCCCCAAATAATAGAAAAATATAAAGGCCTTGGTCACTAGATATTTCTTTTATTATCAAAGCATTTTTATATTCTATATATTTTGTGTTCATGCGTGTATGTGTGTGCACATGTGTGTGTCTTTCTGTGTGTTTCTATGTCTGTGTGGTCTCCTTAAGTCATGTCCCTTTAACCACTGCATTTTTTATTTTAATCTCAGGTGTCTTTCTGACTTTTGAGCCTGCATGGTCATCATCAGGAAATCTTGTTCTTGACTTCAAAACTACTGAATTTATTGGTTATAGCAGAGATAGCAAGTAGTCCCTTATTCTTCAGTAATAAAATATTCAGATTCTTTCTGGGCATGTACCCCCATGCATGAAAATCTGGCCTTGAAATTAAGTATTGACCACTGGAATGGAAGCAGAAATTCTATGTAACTTTCTGTGTCCATGCATAGCCAAGACCCACAAAGGCAAGTTTTGTCCTACTTGTGGCAAGTGATATTAAGTTATGAGAAGGATATGGGAACAGCAGCTGTACAAGCAGAGAACATGGTCAAAGGAAATTTAGTCCCAGACCATGTGAAGAACACAAACATCCAAGAATATATTTTTGCACTATTATATGAAATAAGCTTCTGCCTTACGTAAGTCACTGCTATTTGGAGTCTTCTGTCACTATCCACCAAAAAGTAATTCTGTGTAATTATAGTATACCTACTACAAATTTCTTTTAATCTTATATTCCGTGTTTTTGAAGGGTTCCATCAGTAATCCAGGGATGCAAAACAGCACCTTGTCTTTTTCCCTTATCCCTCAGGAAAACAACAGAGGTATTGTCTCTGATTCCCTTTTCATTTGTTGCCAAGATCATTCCAAAGTGGGTCACCTCTTGCCTCCAGTTTTGTTCCCCCTTGATCCCAGTATTTTTACTTTGCAGCTATAGTGATGTTGCCGTAAACTAAAAGTTTTGTCATCCCATTTCTAAAATTTATTTAAACATCATATATAAATTTCCTGGTATTATATTTCAGCTTCTTCCTTATCTGCCTCTTACTTACCTTTCTAATCTCATTATTCAAAGATCTCAATATATTCCCTGCACTTCTACCACGTAAAATCCTTTGAAGCTCATTTGTATTTCTTGTATTCTGTAACTCTTTACTTCCTTGTGAGAATAGCATTCTCCCTCTTCGTTCTCTAGCAAAATTCTACCTGCCTTCAAATTTCTATTTAATATTCTCTTTCTTCAGGAGTCTTTGGAGGAAGACAAGTTCCTTGTGCTATCCACAATGCCCCACCAGAGTCCTGATGACATTTCCATTCAGCACAATTTCATTCCTCTGTATATTCTATATCATAGGAGCTTTACAGAGTAATTGATACTCTACTCATCCATCTGCTTCATTAAATCTTAGGCTTCTTTTGAGCAGAGATTTGTCTTTCATTTCTAACTACTACTATCTAATAATTTTTAACATTCAGTCATTCACTTTTCAGAAAATATTTATTGAAAGAAGCCATGAATATATGAGATATTACATAGTGGAATTCAACGATTACTATTCAGTTTGAATTTTAGAAAAGTTCACACCCAAACTTAGGGGTGGACCTAGTCATTACACATGAAGCATGAACTAAGAAATCAGTGATCTAGTTCTGTGTGCATGACAAAGGCATTTTGGTACAACATAGGGAGAAGAAAAATCAGACAGGAGGAGATGGAGAATGAGGGAGAGAACCAGTGATATAGCATAGTAAATGGGAGGTATTTTTAAACGTGTGTGTATATGTGTATGTGTGTGTGAAATACATATATATATATATATATATATATATATATATATATATATATATATTTTTTTTTTTTTTTTTTTTCAGAAAATGGGGATCCTGACTACAGTTGAAGACAAAAATATTAAAACATACACCAAGTAAGCTTTAAAGAGGGACAAACTGAAGTTTATCTCTTTGAGGCAGCTTTAAATTCTAGTAGTTTTATGGAATGTACAGTTTACAAAACTGTACATCATACACAGTATTTTTATTTTTACAATAACATTAAAATGAAAATATTGTAATTATTAGTTTATAAATGCATAATGAGGATAAAAGAAGTCATTACCTCTGTAAGTTTATTAATAGCATATTCATATATGAGATGCTATGAATTTTTTTTTAAATTTTGAGAAATCTGAAGATGAATGAATAAGGATTGAAAAATACCAGGAGTAGTATGCAGTTTTTCTATTTAAAGAAAATTTTAAAAATTGCTCATTACATTTTATTCACCAGGTTTGCAAAATCATGCATAGTTAACTGAGAGTTAAAGAAATTGAGATGAGTATTTGTGTGTACTTATCTCAGTCATTTTTAATAGCTTAATCTAATTCTTATTCTTTCTCCAGGTTTGAGGAAGACATAGCCATTTAATTCAACTTGTACTTTTCTTAACATTGAAAGCATTTAGGGTTACATAAAAAATGTGTCAAATGATATCGAAGGTTTTGTTCTGTGTGAAGAAACCTTTTTTTGTTAAGGTCCTGTACTCAGACTTCCATATATGGATCCACCCTAGGTCCTTGGAACTTGAGGGCATCTGGGTGTCAAGAGCCCTTCAGGATCCTTTTACTTAGCCTTTAATCTTTTCTCTAGCTGAAGAGATTTGACTACTTCCAACTTAATAAGCATGTTGAATTTGGTTTACTTTATAGTTCTTCCAATTAGCTTTCTGAGTGCCTTTTTGAAGCCTTTAATCTTGTCTAAACTTGTAGGAAAGTAGAGAGAGGAAGAAAAAAGGAGACTCCTATTTTAAAAAAAAATTACAACTAACTGTCAGTACACTTGACTAAACTCATCTCAAACTTTGAGTATGTGAAACAGTTTAATTATATGATATTATTTGATATTATTCTAAGTGAGCACCATTTTATTAAAGATTGGATAGAATTTGACATTGGATTGAAGGAATGTTCTATAATGAGACCAATGAGAAGAAAGTTTCAACAGTCTTAATATCAAATACAATATTTCTTTAATATTTTAAAAATCCTTCAAAGTTAATGCAGATTTTCATTGATTCCATTGTATCTTATTTAAGCTTATGTGTAGCTATATATAAGTGAACATATTACATTTTTTGTGAGTGTGAACATATTACTTTTTAATGACCATGAGTAAGAATTAAAGTTTGCTGTTCTCTTTGTCTTAGTAAAGCAGAGTAGTCTGTTATCTAAGATAACTAAATAATATCATTACTAATAGCAAAATTCATTAACTAATATTTATAACAACTCCATTCGTCTGAGAGTATCAAAACAAATTTTAGACTATCTTAGAAAATTGAATAGAAACAAGAAAGTTTCATGAATTATACATCTGCTTCCAAGGATATAAAAATTCATTGATAAATTATATGTCAGAATTTTAATAAGATAACTGCTTTAATTATTAAATTATGTTAATTCTTCCTGGTTAGGAAATAGTTACTAAATAGTAAATAGTTACTAAAATAGCTAGTAGTAGTGCATAAACAAAACATTAATTTAATTATCAGAAGTATTTTACGTACTGGAGGTAGCTCATAAATTAATAAAAATCCATAGCATTAGGTTTTTCAGCCACAAGAGTAATTGTACCTGCTGCAAATTTGCCAGTCTATACACTTATAGAGAAAGATCCAGTAAGCCTTTAAAATTTTAAAATCAGTGTTTAAATATATAAATGGAAATACACAGCTATCAAAACAAATAATGAAGAAAAAGTGTTCATGCTAGAGAAATTTGAGAGAATCTTGCACTTGAGTTGGGGCCTTGTTGGAACCAGCCCAAATAGGACATTCAACATCAATTTTGCAAGTGGTTGTCAGATTTTAGCCACTCACTATACCCAGAGGAGATGTCCCATCAATGGAAAGTAACTCAAAAAGCTCTGCCTGTAGGTCAGGTGAACACTTAGGACACTTTATATTTGTCAAAGCCATGAGAAGAGGAAATAAATAACTGATGAGAATTTGAAGTTGTAATCCTGTTTTACGCATGCTTATGGGTTCCAAATTAATACTACATCATAGTACAGGAATCCAAGGCAAGGAATTAACATAAAATAGAGGAATTTACATCCTTAGAACTCTTGAGAAAGTGGACAAAATAATCTGTTCAAAACCTTTTACAACTCAGGGTTGATAGAACTACTGTCAAAAATATAACTCACTGAAGAAGAACTAAGAATATTATTTAGAAAAAAAGAATACCTGAAAAAAAGTAAATGCAAGTAAAAATGGAAGAAAAATGGTTAATAAAATATAAAAAAAAAAAAACACAAAACATTTCCCTCTAAACAATTGGATATGATGAAACCATTTAAAAAAAATACTAGAACATGGGTATATTTTAGATTATTTAGGAATTCAAATAATATGTATGGATCAACAAAATACTAGAATATGTGAAATAAGAACAGGTAGCTTTGAAAAAGAACTAGCACAAATTATATTTCAGAAACAAGGGGTTATTGTGATCAAAAAACCTAAAATTTCATTATAGGCAAAAAATAATTTAGTATCCTTAATAGCCAATTACATTCAAAATGAAATAAAAACAAGGAGATATAGGTCTAGAAAACATTAAAGAAGGATTAGGAATACAATGAACAAAGAAGCAGGTCTAATGCTTGTTAGAACTTTCAGACACACAGTAACATGAGAAATGGCAATGATATTTAAAGAGGTAATTATTGGTGATTTGAAGAGCTTGAAGAAAGAAATATGTCTATAACTTATAAGTAGCATATTGTGTCTCAGATAGTGTGAACAAGAACCAATGTAGTCAATTAAGTAGAACTTCTAGCTGCGTGTGATGGAACAAACCTACAATTCCAGAAACTTGGGAGGCCAGAAAGGAGGTAGCTCAGTGGTAAAGTGTATTGGGTTCAATCCCCAGTACCTAAAAAAGTAAAGTTTTACACTTTTCTTCTTCCTTTCTTTTCTTTGGAAGTGTTGGAGCTTGAACCCACATTCTCATGCATCCTAGGTAAGTGCTCAACCACTGAGTTATACCCCCAGCCCAAAACACAATCTTAAAAAAATTTAGGGGAAAATGAACTTTCTAAGGATTATTTGATTCAAAGCAGATATCATATCAGCAACAAATAAAAAAGGGAAAACAAAATATTATCTTGTGGAAAAGGAAAACACCTGTCATATGTAAAGTATGCAATTCTATCAGTCATTCAGGAATGAAGGTGAAATAAAGCCATGTTCAGAAAACACACGAGATATTAGAATTTGAATTTTAGGAGACTCTTAAGTGAGTAAATTGAGTTTAGAATCAGAGTATGTTTTCTCTGATGATGAAATATTTGAGCTTAGAAATTGTTTGTATCTTATTAAGCTTGGTATCTTCTAAAGTCCTTAATAAATTCAGAATGAATGGAGAAATGAAAGAATGTATGCCTAAAAAAAATAAATGGATAGCTAAATGCTAAAACTACATGCCACATAGTCAGTAGTATGATTCCTTATGATGGATTTATTTTTAATGGGATGATTTTTCAATCCATTTTTATCATTTTTTTTTTTTCATTTCTGCCTTTATTTCTAGCCACCTAAAGTTGCCTTCATTTCTAATTTGCATCAAATGTTTAAATTCACTCATTAAACATTTTCCTTTGCGGTACTTCCCATTTTATGGTATCCATTTTGACTCAAAAAATTTTTATTTTATAAGATACACTTTAAAAAAAGCATTTTAAAGGAAAATGAAAACTTTCAATAAAGCAATATAGTGTGATTCCTCCTCAGTAAATATTTGATGAAAACATGCAATTCTACTTTGCTCAATAAAATCTCCAGCTAAAATCATTACATGGCTGTTCTTTCAAAATCACCCTGAAGTTAAAAATGCTTGATTGTTGCCAGATACAGTGTTGCAATTTCTCAAAAGCCCCCAAGGGGGATGAATATTCCCTAGGAAACAAAGATCAAGTGTTACATGACGATTCCCTAGGAAACAAAGATCAAGTGTTACAATCTCAAAACCATAGAGGACAAGCAGGTCATATGAATGAATGAAGCAGGCTGGCTTCCAGATGCAATTTCTTTGCTTACTATCCACTTTTATTAGTAGAGGAATACACTTTAATGTTTTTCTTAAGACACATGGCCTTTTTGGTCCACCTTTTATTTCTCTACTTTTGAAGAGATATTTTTGTTCTATATGAAAATATAGATGCAAGAAGAGATATCACAAATAGCTGACACAAATCAGTGCAAGAAGAAACAACAGGAGCAGTAGGCATTCAGTGTAAGTGTCTGTCCCATTGGAAAGAAATAGGCACAACTCAGGTCTAGTAGTCTCAGAGAATTGCAGGCCCAGATCTGTCAGTTATACAGAAAACCAAAAACCCAAACATAGAGCTGTTGCTGGGACCCAACAACACATATTTGCTAACTCCTGGTTTGCACATCATCCTTTAGATCCTTAACGAAGTGTAATAGTTATATTTTAAGTAATTTGCCCCAGAGGAATAGTGGAGAACCTTGGCCTGTGTGACATAGTCTTACACTGTTGAATTTCAGCCATGTAGCTCAGTTTCTTGATGAGCCCTGAAAATTGCTGCCCAGGGTCTTTGTGTCTTCCTCACTTCTGTTGTCAGATTAGTGGTTTCCCACCAAGGTCTACATCATAATTCTTATAATCTATTAATATATTATGCTCAATGAAAAAAAAAGGAGATTTAAGGTAGCAGATGGAATGAAGGTTGCTAATTATAATCTCAAGATAGATATATATTATGCTGGATTATCAAGACCAAAAGTAATCAAAGAGTCTTTAAAAGTGGAAAAGAGACAAATTAGAATAATCAGAAGTAAGAAAGAGGCAACTAGCCATTGCTGTCTTTGAGGATGAAAGGATCCAGAGTTCAGGAAGTCTTTAGAATGTAGAAAATGCAAGAAAATAGATCCTCTTCTGAAGTTCCAGAAAGAAGTGTACCACTGTCAGCACCATGGTTGTTGACTGGTGAAACCCATTTCAGACTCATGACAAACAGAATTTTAAGATAATTGACTTGTGTCGTTTTAGAGTATTTATATTTGCAGTAATTTTATAGCAAAAAGAGGAAATGCATTTTTGACATAATAGAAATCTTCTTGATTAGAAGAATCAATCAATAGAACTCATCTTTAATATTAATCTTCTCATGCTTTCCTCTTGTTAGTATTATTGAAAACTGACATATCTAATTGAATATCCCCTTTTACCTATACATGTCCTAAAATATCTTGGATAGTTTGAAGTCAGATTTTACTTAGATATCCAACATTTACCATTTACCTACTGCCGCAGTCTAGCTGGGCACAAAATCACGAGCCACTCACAGCCTTGTAGATTCAAACAGCAACTCTTTATTCTCAAACTGTCACCGGCACTCTACACACACGTTCTGGGGAAAATCCACACCTCCACAGGGCTCTGCATCCCAAAATACTCTCTGAATCCAGTGAGAACTCAACGGGAACTCAAGGAGCAGGCGGGCGCCTGAGGCAGCAGGATACTCCCTATTCCCAGCAGGATACACCCTAAACCTGGACCCACCCTAATCCAGCAGGATCCTCCCTAAACCCGGATTCACCCTGGTCCTTGAGCAGGGTCACCTTTCTCAAACATTCATGCAATGTCACTTCAAATGACCTGGGTCCAAGGCAAGCCCATTTCCACAATGGAGAGTCCTCCCTCTAAGCAACATTGGGTAGGCTGACAAAGAAATTGCCATGCGTCATTCCTACTTGGCTATGGCTCTCAGCAACCTACTGTGAACTTTGATTACATAATTTATAAAACGCTGACTTCATTGCCTTGCAAGAAAGATAAATTTAGATATTGCATGTAAAGCTAGTATAGTAACTGACTCATAGTGAAATACAAAGAAACAACTAGGTAATACTGATTTTATTAGGTGATAAAGCTCCATAGTACTTCTTTCCTGCCTCATTCCAGAATACATTTGTGAATCTCTGACCCAGCCTTTGTTTGTTCAGTAACATGCACATTCTTTCTCTTCTTTCAGACTGATCTCCGCCTATGGTCAGCTAGCCGGGCTGGCGACCTATGCTGGGTTCACAAAACCTGGCTACATCAATAACTGAGAAAACTGCCAAAGAAGCACGCAACAACACACAGAAATACCTTTTCAAAATCCAGGATGGCTCTTGACCTTAAGGGTCCATTGGAAAAGAGAGAGAGAGCAAGCCTGAAACCCTCCTATTTATTAAGGGGAAAGACATTCGAGAAAGTTCAACACAAATAAGGCAAAGGGTCAGGTTTCAGGGGGTTGCTTGGTGATGTCTTGCAGTCAGTAGATTGACTGACATCTTGGAAGACCACACCCATCTCAGGTGCTGTGTGGGATGAAAGGCAGAGTGAGAGGAGAGTGTCCACATGTGTTGCATGGCCCAAAGAGCACACAACGCCAGGCTAGTGCTTCCAAATGCTCAAATGCTCATAGCTCACGCACACAGCCCATGGCTTGCTGGCAACATCTGCCAATATGCCAAAATTTATTTATTTGCATGGCCCTTGTGTGTATCCTGAGACTGAAATACCAGACTACTTAATTCAGCTGTCACAGGAATCTCAGGTCTGAATATTGTCCATGCTCTGTGCACTGTGGTTAAAGATTAGACAATTTAAAGTTATCTCTTTTCTGTAGATACTCATTCACTCAAAGTGAAATATTACACAACTCAACAATGTGTGTTCACTGTACCTTTATAACAATGTGCCAAATTATTTTAAAGCATGTCCATCTTATCACTCTTGGGTACAAGATTTTGAGTACACTTGATAAAATTTTTGGTTGAATCTTAATAATATATCTAGGATAGGAAATAAGGCCAATCACTTCAATTTTTCTTCTTCTTCTTCTTCTTAAATTTCTGGTTAATATTCAAGAAGGCAGCAGAAAAAGTGAGTAATAATAATAATCATAAATATTTACTGAGTATGTCTATTATTCAAATGTATTGTTCTAAGAATTTAATTCTTATTAACTCATTTAATAGTTTTCTTTTTTACAAAGGGAAACTAAATCACAAAAAGGTTAAGCATCATGCCCAAGGCCAAAATATTAAATAAAAAATTCAGATTCTGAACTCAGGCAGAAATTCTAAAGTGCAAAGTTTTAAACATTGATGACCAATAAAAACAAACCTCAAAATGATATTTATCTCAGGCATTTAAAGTGATTATGTCATATTACTTAATAAATGGAATATCTTTATTTATAAGCTTTTAAGATGGAATAATTTGTTATTAATGTTGTCTTCCAGGAGAGCAAATGTGTTACAGAGTTAAAAAATAACAAGTATGATTTATTGAAATAGTATTATCTTATAAATAAAAAGAGAATAATGAAATATGTCACAGAGCAGCATGATTACTGATAGAGGGAGGTGTTGAAATTTTATTATTTTTATTGAAATATATTTAAAATGTCAACCTAGTAGCTATTTAAAAAGGCATAGAGTTCAGATGAAGATGAAAAAGTTAGAAATTGGAGAGACATCAGCATTGACAGATACCTAATGTTTTTAATAGCTTCACAGTAAATTTTTAAGAATTTCTTTTTCTTTTTGACTAGGATACCAATGCAATTTTCACTGCAGGTATTGTGATAAATGGTATTTATTCATCAATGATCCATTCTGCTCTTGATTTTCTAAATGTTTCATTTTTTATATTTTTTCTATCAATAAACAAAAGATGTTCAAAACCCAAGTTGAGTAGAATCTTGGATGTTTTTCTAGTGTAACCTCATATAGAGTAATTGTGTTTCCTATGTCTTTTTTTTTTTTTTTTTTTTTTTTAATTTTTTATTGTGGGTTGTTCAAAACATTACAAATTTCTTGACATATCATATTCCACACTTTGATTCTAGTGGGTTATGAACTCCCACCTTCACCCCATACACAGATTGCAGATTCACATCAGTTACACATCCATTGATTTACAAATTGCCATACTAGTGTCTGTTGTATTCTGCTGCCTTTCCCATCATCCACCCTCCCCCCTCCCCACCTCTCCCCTCCCCTCCCCTCCTCTCTCTCTACCCCCTCCACTGTATAACCCTGAGGGTCTCCTTCCATTACCGTGCAATTTACCTTCTCTCTCCCTTTCCCTCCCACCTCTCATCCCTGTTAAATGTTAATCTTCTTCTCCTGTTCTTCGTCCCTACTCTGTTCTTAGTTACTTTCCTTATATCAAAGAAGACATTTGGCATTTGTTTTTTAGGGATTGGCTAGCTTCACTTAGCATAATCTGCTCTAATGCCATCCATTTCCCTGTAAATTCTATGATTTTGTCATTTTTTAATGCAGAGTAATACTCCATTGTGTATAAATGCCACATTTTTTTTATCCATTCGTCTATTGAAGGGCATCTAGGTTGGTTCCACAGTCTTGCTATTGTGAACTGTGCTGCTATGAACATCGATGTAGCAGTGTCCCTGTAGCATGCTCTTTTTAGGTCTTTAGGGAATAGACCAAGAAGGGGAATAGCTGGGTCAAATGGTGGCTCCATTCCCAGCTTTCCAAGAAATCTCCATACTGCTTTCGAAATTGGCTGCACCAATCTGCAGTCCCACCAGCAATGTACAAGTGTACCCTTTTCCCCACATCCTCGCCAGCACTTGTTGTTGTTTGACTTCCTAATGGCTGCCAATCTTACTGGAGTGAGATGGTATCTTAGGGTGGTTTTGATTTGCATTTCTCTGACAGCTAGAGATGGTGAGCATTTTTTCATGTACTTGTTGATTGACTGTATGTCCTCCTCTGAGAAGTGTCTGTTCAGGTCCTTGGCCCATTTGTTGATTGGGTTGTTTGTTCTCTTATTGTCTAATTTTTTGAGTTCTTTGTATACTCTGGATATTAGGGCTCTATCTGAAGTGTGAGGAGTAAAGATTTGTTCCCAGGATGTAGGCTCCCTATTTACCTCTCTTATTGTTTCTTTTGCTGAGAAAAAACTTCTTAGTTTGAGTAAGTCCCATTTGTTGATTCTAGTTATTAACTTTTGTGCTATGGGTGTCCTATTGAGGAATTTGGAGCCCGACCCCACCGACTGTAGATCGTAGCCAACTTTTTCTTCTATCAGACGGCGCGTCTCTGATTTGATATCAAGTTCCTTGATCCATTTTGAATTCACTTTTGTGCATGGCGAGAGAAAGGGATTCAGTTTCATTTTGTTGCATATGGATTTCCAGTTTTCCCAGCACCATTTGTTGAAGATGCTATCCTTCCTCCATTGCATGCTTTTAGCCCCTTTATCAAATATAAGATAGTTGTAGTTTTGTGGATTGGTTTCTGTGTCCTCTATTCTGTACCATTGGTCCACACGCCTGTTTTGGTACCAGTACCATGCTGTTTTTGTTACTATTGCTCTGTAGTATAGTTTGAAGTCTGGTATCGCTATACCGCCTGATTCACACTTCTTGCTTAGCATTGTTTTTGCTATTCTGGGTCTTTTATTTTTTCCATATGAATTTCATGATTGCTTTCTCTATTTCTACAAGAAATGCCATTGGGATTTTGATTGGCATTGCATTAAACCTATAGAGAACTTTTGGTAATATCGCCATTTTGATGATGTTAGTTCTGCCTATCCATGAACAGGGTATATTTTTCCATCTTCTAAGATCTTCTTCTATTTCTCTCTTTAGGGTTCTGTAGTTTTCATTGTATAAGTCTTTCACCTCTTTTGTTAGGTTGATTCCCAAGTATTTTATTTTTTTTGAAGATATTTTGAATGGAGTGGTTGTCCTCATTTCCATTTCAGAGGATTTGTCGCTGATATACAGGAATGCCTTTGATTTATGCGTGTTGATTTTAAATCCTGCCACTTTGCTGAATTCATTTATTAGCTCTAATAGTTTCTTTGTAGAGCCTTTTGGGTCTGCTAGATATAGAATCATATCATCTGCAAATAGTGATAATTTAATTTCTTCTTTTCCTATTTTTATGCCTTTAATTTCTTTCGTCTGTCTAATTGCTCTGGCCAGTGTTTCGAGAACTATGTTGAAGAGAAGTGGAGAGAGAGGGCATCCCTGTCTTGTTCCAGATTTTAGAGGGAATGCCTTCAGTTTTTCTCCATTCAGAATAATGCTAGCCTGAGGCTTAGCATAGATTGCTTTTACAATATTGAGGTATGTTCCTGTTATCCCTAGTTTTTCTAGAGTTTTGAACATAAAGGGATGCTGTACTTTGCCAAATGCTTTTTCCGCATCTATCGAGATGATCATATGGTTCTTATTTTTAAGTCTATTGATGTGGTGAATAACATTTATTGATTTCCGTATATTGAACCAGCCTTGCATCCCAGGGATGAATCCTACTTGATCATGGTGTACAATTTTTTTGATATGTTTTTGTATCCGATTCGCCAGAATTTTATTGAGGATTTTTGCATCTAGGTTCATTAGAGATATTGGTCTGTAGTTTTCTTTCTTTGAAGTGTCTTTGTCTGGTTTAGGTATCAGGGTGATGTTGGCCTCATAGAATGAATTTGGAAGTTCTCCCTCCTTTTCTATTTCCTGAAGTAGCTTGAAAAGTATTGGTATTAGTTCTTCTTTAAAGGTTTTGTAAAATTCTGCTGTATACCCATCGGGACCTGGGCTTTTCTTAGTTGGTAGTCTTTTGATGGTTTCTTCTATCTCCTCAATTGATATTGGTCTGTTTAGGTTTTCTATATCCTCCTGACTCAATCTGGGCAGATCATATGACTTAAGAAATTTATCTATGCCTTCACTATCTTCTAATTTATTGGAGTATAAGGATTCAAAATAGTTTTTGATTATCTTCTGTATTTCTGAAGTGTCTGTTGTGATATTGCCTTTTTCATCCCGTATGCTAGTAATTTGAGTTCTCTCTCTTCTTCTCTTCACTAGCATTGCTAAGGGTCTGTCGATTTTGTTTATTTTTTCAAAGAACCAACTTTTAGTTTTGTCAATTTTTTCAATTGTTTCTTTTGTTTCGATTTCATTAATTTCAGCTCTGATTTTAATTATTTCTTGCCTTCTACTTCTTTTGCTGTTGTTTTGCTCTTCTTTTTCAAGGATTTTGAGATGAAGTATGAGATCATTTATTTGTTGGTTTTTCTTTTTTTAAGGAATGAACTCCAAGCAATGAATTTTCCTCTTAGAACTGCTTTCAATGTGTCCCATAGATTCCGATATGTTGTGTCTGTGTTTTCATTTATCTCTAAGAATTTTTTAATTTCCTCCTTGATGTCTTCTATAACCCATTGATCATTCAGTAACCTATTGTTCATTCTCCAATTGATGTATGCTTTTTCCTTCCTTCTTTTATCGTTGATTTTCAGTTTCATTCCATTATGATCAGATAAGATGCATGGTAATATCTCTACTCCTTTATATTGTCTAAGAGTTGCCCTGTGACATAATGTATGATCTATTTTTGAGAAGGATCCATGTGCTGCTGAGAAAAAAGTGTAACTGCTTGATGTTGGGTGGTATACTCTATATATGTCAATTAGGTCTAGGTTATTAATAGTGTTATTGAGTTCTATAGTTTCCTTATTCAACTTTTGTTTGGAAGATCTGTCCAGTGGCGAGAGAGGTGTGTTGAAGTCTCCCATGATTATGGTGTGGTGGTCTATTAGACTCTTGAACTTGAGAAGAGTTTGTTTGACGAACATAGCTGCACCATTGTTTGGGGCATAAATATTTATGATTGTTATGTCTTGTTGGTGTATGGTTCCCTTAAGCAGTATGTAGTGTCCCTCTTTATCTCTTTTGATTAACTTTGGCTTGAAATCTATTTTATTTGATATGAGTATGGACACTCCTGCTTGTTTCCGAAGTCCATATGAGTGATATGATTTTTCCCAACCTTTCACCTTCAGCCTATGTATGTCTTTTCCTATCAAATGCGTCTCCTGTAGGCAGCATATTGTTGGGTCTTGTTTTGTGATCCATTCTACTAGCCTGTGTCTCTTAATTGGTGAGTTTAAGCCATTAACATTTAGGGTTATTATTGAGATATGGGTTGTTCTTCCAGCCATATTTGTTTATTTCTGTTACTAAACATTGTTTGTTTTCCTCTTTGATTGTTTCCCCCCCCCCCTTTACTGTCCTACCTCCCACTGTTGGTTTTCATTGTTATTTTCCATTTCCTCTTCCTGTAATACTTTGGCTAGGATGTTTTGAAGAGATGGTTTTCTAGCTGCGAATTCTTTAAACTTTTGTTTATCATGGAAGGTTTTAATTTCATTCTCCATCCTGAAGCTTAATTTCGCTGGATACACAATTCTTGGTTGGAACCCATTATCTTTCAGTGTTTGAAATATGTTATTCCAGGATCTTCTAGCTTTCAGACTCTGTGTTGAAAGATCAGCTGTTATCCTGATTGGCTTGCCCCTAAATGTAATCTGCTTCCTTTCTCTTGTAGCTTTTAAAATTCTCTCCTTATTCTGTATGTTGGGCATCTTCATTATAATGTGTCTAGGTGTGGATCTCTTATGATTTTGCACATTCGGCGTCCTGTAGGCTTCTAGGATTTGGGATTCTGTCTCATTCTTCAAGTCTGGGAAGTTTTCTTGTATTATTTCATTGAATAGACTGCTCATTCCTTTGGTTTGGAGCTCTGTACCTTCCTGTATCCCAATGACTCTTAAGTTTGGTCTCTTAATGTTATCCCATATTTCTTGGATGTTCTGCTCATGGTTTCTTAACAGTCTTGCTGAGCTGTCTATGTTCTTTTCCAGTTGAAATACTTTGTCTTCATTGTCTGATGTTCTATCTTCTAAGTGTTCTACTCTGTTGGTAGTATTCTCCATTGAGTTTTTAAGTTGGTTTATTGCTTCCTGCATTTCTAGGATTTCTGATTGCTTGTTTCTTATAACCTCTATCTCCCTGTATAGTTGATCCTTTGCTTCCTGGATTTGTTTGCGTAATTCGTTGTCGAAGTGATCTTTCATTGTCTGATTTTGCTGTTTAATGTCTTCCTTGATACTCCAGATCATCTGAAGCATGTATATCCTGAATTCTTTATCTGACATTCCATCTGCTGCAGCTGTTACCTCTTCTAAAGTTGCGTTGACCTGCATTGCTTGTGGTCCTTTCTTTCCTTGTCTTTTCATACTGCTTGCGTATCTTTCCTGCAGGTGCGGGCGGCGGCTCTGCTCTCTCCTTATTCCAATTGGGGTGTCGTGGCTACCACGCCGGCAGGTCACTGGGCCTGTTCTGGGAGCTGGTGGCGGCTCTGTTCTGCCCCTACTCCAATTGGGGTGACGTGTCTGTCGTACCAGCAGGCCACTGGGCCTGTCCTGCTGGTCGGTCGCAGATCTGCCCACCTTTCGGGCACGAGTGGAGGCTCTGCTTTGCCCCTACTCCAACTGGGGTGTCGTGACTACCCCGCCTGCAGGATGCTGGGTCTGTTCCTGGCAAGGGAGGCGACTCTGCTCTGTCACTACTCCAATTAGGGTGGTGTTTGTACCCCGCCGGCAGGCTCCTGGGCCTGATCCGCCGGTCTGTTGTAGGTCTGCCTACCTTGAAGGCGCGGGCGGCGGATCTGCCCTGCCCCTCCTACCACGCCTGCGGACCCCTGGGCCTGATCTGCAGGTTGATCACTGGTCTGCTCACCCTGCGGGCACGGGTGGCGGTTCCGCTCCACCCCCACTCCAATTGGGGTCACGTGACCACCACACCGGCAGGGCCTGATCCGGGCGTGGGATAAGGATCTGCTCTGCCCCTACTCGAGTTGGGGTGACGTGTGTACCACACTGGCAGGCCACTGGGCCTGACCCGCCAGGCTGTCACAGGTCTGTTTACCTTGCAAGCGCGAAGGGCGGCTCTGCCCTGCCCCTCCTACCACGCCCATGTACTACTGGGTCGTGGGTCTGCCCACCTGGCGGGTGTGGGTGGCGGCTCCGCTCCGCCCCCTCTCCAATTGGGGTCACGCGGTCACCACGCTGGCGAGCCGCTGGGCCTGCTCCGGGGGCTGGCGGCGGCCCGGCTCCTTCCCTCTGGCTCGAGGACAAATTGAGGAGACTCGGGTGACTGAGCCTCACCCCCCTTACCAGGAGACCAACTGCTTATGTCACCGCTGGTATTGATGAAGATCTCTCCTCCACCGCTTTCTGCTGACATCAGATCTCTGCCATGTTGGTATCCTATGCGAATGGCAGCATTTCGTTCCCCTTGCCAGGCAACCCAAGCAATGGGTGAGTCCTGACCTGCCCTCAGCAGGACCCGGACCGAGACACAGTTTCCGCGGGCTCCTAGCCCCGGTCCAGGGAAGTTCCGGGAGCCGGAACTCGGCCGCTCCGTGCTCGGTGTAAGCTCCTATAAGTATAGGCTCCAAGAAGCAGCCCCCGCGGGCTCAGTTCCGGGAGCCGGAATTCGGCCGCTTAGTGTTTGGTGTATGCTCTGATAGTAGCAGGGTCCAAGAAGCAGCCTCCGCGGGCTCCGCAGCCCTGAGCCAGGGCGGTTCCGGGACGGTTCCGGGAGCCGGAACTCGGCCGCTCTGTGCTCGGTGTAAGCTCCTATAAGTGTAAGCTCCAAGAAGCAGTCCCCGCGGGCTCAGTTCCGTGAGCTGGAATTCGGCTTCTTGGTGTTTCGTGTTTGCTCTGATATTAGCAGGGTCCAAGAAGCAGCCTCCGCAGGCTCCGCAGCCCGGAGCCAGGGCGGTTCCGGGACGGTTCCGGGAGCCGGGACTCGGCCGCCCCGCGCTCCGTGTTCACTCCGATAAGATCAGATTTTAAGAAGCCCCCAGGCGCTGAACCCTAGCAATCTGTCTGCAAGCCGCAGGCGAATTGCAGCCTGAAATTACCTGTTCTATGGCTGAATGAGCTGCGGTCAGTCAAAAACAGGTGTGGTGACGTCAGTTTACCAACATGGTGGCTGCTGGCCTCCTCTGTGGTCTGACCGGTGTGGAGAACCGAGATGGACCGCTTCCTTCCCCGTCTCGAACCCAGAATTCAGCCCTGAGTGCGGTGCTTGCGCGTCTGGCAGAAACTGCAGCGCTGTAACCCTGCGTCTCTATCCCAGCGCGCCTTGCAGACTCTAGCCGCGGGGCGATTTGCTGAATAAGCAGTGTTACCCTCCGTGCGACAAACCTCTCGCGTTTGAGTCCCCGTAGCCGATCCTCATGCGATGGAAATCCTTCCTCCAGGTTCCGGCGCACCCCACTATTGCTGGAAATTCCTAACAAGATATCCTTTAGCCGTCCTGACTTGTCATACTCCCACACAGTGAAGCAGCACACGGGGGTAATGCACTCCCCTCGCCGCCATCTTCCCTCCTCCTATGTCTTTTTAATTTGTATAGTCATCCATTTCTGGAGAATCACCTGGAACCGGGTATATATATGGAGATAAATACATATATTTTTACATAGCCATCCTGTTGTGCCTCAGTCTGGCTGGGCACAAATCACGAGCCACTCAAACAGGAACAAACTTTATTTCCGAACTCCCCCAAACGCCACTCATGCGGCCTTCCAGCGACACCACACACCAATTGGAACTCCCCCACCGGAACTCCACCAACCAACTCGAACTCTTCAGGAATCCCCAGAGAGATCAACCAGAACTCAACAGGAACTCCGTGAGAACTCAAAAACCATCATCTTAATGGGTCACTGGCATAACCTCTCAACCACTACTTCTGGCAAAATGCCAGGGGCCATTTCGACTCAGCTGTTGAGTTATGTAATCCTCCTAAGTAACACTTTCTAGAAAGGTAAGATTTACCCTTGAAGCAATATTAGTGCAGTTTGATATATATATTTATAAAGTTATCTCCATGGAAAGAAAATTTGAGTATGTCTCTTAGATAATAACTATGAAGTTTGTCATCCTGTGTCATATGAAATAACTTAATTGTACAGTAGATAATTATAAATAGGCAATAAAAACTACAAAGTGGCTTAACATTTTGGTAACCTCATTTTGGCAATCCAATTATAATGGATTTATGTAATATTTAATGTTTTAAATGTTTCTTCTGATACTGTCTAAATATCTTAAGCAGGCTATTTTTTAAAGGCAAATTTTTTTTCAAAATTTCCTTTCCTCATGCATCATATATATGATTTGCACGTATTAGCCTGCAATATTATAAATGAGCCTTTTGAAGAACAAGTAATATATAATGCCTTTAGGGAACAGAAGACACAGAATATGCATGGAAAATGCTTAATTTATGAGATACTAGAGTTTCAAAAGTCCTTTTTTAAAACATCACAGAATGACTGCATTTTGTGGGACATTTCTTCTTTAAGGAGTGAAGACCAAGATGTAAAAGTTGGGTATTAAAATAAAAAACATCACAACTCCACAGACTTGAGCTCAGACCTATCTGTAGAAAAAGTTAAACTAGGTGTGTTTTCAAACCAAGGCTTATAGTGTAGATTATATTAAAATAGGAGACATTGTACTTGTGTAGATCTCATTTAATAATGTCCTTGACTCTTACTGAATAGGTGAGTATATATAATCTACTTCACTGCTTTGAATCTGTTTTCCATTTGCCAAATAAGTATAATACTTACAATGTCCGAAAATGAATATTACAATAAGTTCAACAAAATAAAATTAAACATTCTTTCATGAAAATACTGCCTAAGATCTAGTACACAATGAAAAATTGAGTTTTTACTGGTGATAGAGAAATGTTTTCTGTTTTTAAAACTATGCACTATATTACAAAATTAGTGACCATATATACACAACAATATAAATGTTACTGGAAAATTTTAATCATGTTTTTAATATTTAAAATTATTTTAAAATTGTTTTAAACATCAAATTGTGATCATAAGCATAGAATATAAAAAGTACAATACACATACTCTTTTAACTGTCATGCAAGCCACACTAAGTAAACAGCTGGCACCCGAGCTGTCACCCTGCAGTTCTCCATGAGGCAATGAGTATTTGAGAGTCAGTTAGCTTTTTGAAGACATTTTGTCAGAAACTCTGACTCAGAAACATTGGAACCAAATAGACTATCTCTCTGATTCTCTTAATCTTCTTTTTATAAGAATCAAACATAGTATGCTAGGCAGAAAAAAAAATGTATTTGGTTTGATTTTAAATGTTTCATTTATGAATAAAAAATTAAGACATATTTTCCCCTGAGCTATGCCACAGGCATTCTTAAATTATCTTGGTGGATTTGACCAGAAAATGTGAAATATCTAGCAAAGAAACAAATTTTATGATAGAAAAAGATTAATATTGGAAATATATTAGGACTAACATTAAAAATCTGGAAATAGATCAGACTGTAGAGAATTTTGATTACTAAAGAGATTAGCTTGATGACCATATCAGTAGAAAAATTCTGAAAAACATAGGTCAGAGAATACCATGGTAAAGAGAATACTTAAGGACTATTGATCATACTGGAGGGAGGGGCATTATCAATACTGAGTATTATTTTTTCCATTCATTGTATTATATAATAACGAGTCCTGGGAGAAGTTGTTATTTTTAGAAAATGAATCTGCCTCCCATCCTAAGCAAAGAGTTATTCTACATGCATGAAAAATAAAATGTATTGAAATAAAGTGTTAATAATATTTTAAAAGTAAACACAAATAAAAAGTAATTCTAGGTATAGATAACTTTCATTTTACTTGGATAGGATTGCAAATTGTTGTGAACAATTGTTGCAATAGCCTTAGATAATTTAGATACAAATAAAAGGACCCCCAAACATATGCACACTTAAAAACTTAATTGTGATCTTTGAATGAATAATTATGTGATTATCCATTGCTAATTCATATTTATATGAATGATAGTCTATTAAAATGTACAATAGTTCAATTCAGGGGCACAAAGGGACCAGGCAAGTGAAGTCTGCTGGTCAGATTACAGGAAGTCTCCTGTCTTAGCCAGAGGGTTTCTAAGGGTTTCTGTGCATCAAAAATCCATGAGTATCTACTTCCTACATAAAATGCTTCAAACAGCTGCTTACTTTCTATCTATAACTTTCCTTTTCCATGTTCTTTCATTTTTCTGATTACATTAGAGGAAATCCTTGATTAGAAGCCAGTGGTCTTTAACACCTGCTAATCTCCCTTTGAACAAGGAGAGTGTTTGCCAGGCCGGGCCATCTGCAGGCCACAGAGGGCTAAAGTGGCACCAGGGGGGCAGGATGCAGTGGGTATTCAAATACGCATATCCTGAGTCTTTGAATCAAGAGGGTTTCCTTCATTGAGCACTTGAGTGGGGTCTCCTAGCAGCTAAGGAAGCCCTGTAGATGTGTAATTAAAGGAGTCCATTATGCCCAAAACACAGCGAGACTGTAGCTACTCCTAATTCCCATAGAATTGAGCCAGCTCCTTGTGCCCACTGCAGAGTTTGTGCTCATTCTCCAGGAAATGCATGGCCACCCATCCAACTGTGGGAAGATAAGTGTGAAGGGCTGTAGTAAGTTTCACTGCCCTGGAAAGCAGCTTATATATTGTTGAAAAGAATGTGGTGTTCAAACCAGCAAGCACCTGGGCTCTCCTAATATCCATGCTTGTCAAGCCTGGCTTAAAATTTAATGAGATCTTTTGGGAAAGAACGTTCTACATATACTTTTAATACATGCCAAGTCTTAGACAACACATGAAATAATGAAAAGTCCACATTTGAGTTGAAACCTAGAAATTATTTTTTCTGCCCTCTTAATTTTCTCAGGGGTAAAATGTAGCCAAGTCAAGCAAAGTTAATTATTTCAATGTTTAGGTGAAGTTCCTAATTTTTGTTTCCCTTTTTTCACCTTCATTATGACTTGAAATTCAATAAGAAAATACTTGTTGCTTATGCATCATAAGCTAGGTACCATGTGAGAGTTTGGAGAAGTAATGGAGACTAAGATAGAAATGACCTATGCATTCATAAAACTTAAAGGTTAGGAGTAAAGGACAAAAATATGATAAGTATCATGGACAAAAATATGATAAGTATCATGATGAGAAACAGTTATTATGGGAAAAATTCCAAATAAAGGAGTGTGAATAACCCAGATCACAGTCAGGTTCTTATTATTAAAACAGTACATTTTTAAATTAAACATATAAACATATTTGTTAAATTTATTTACAAGACATTGTTGATTTTTATTGCTGAAATATTATGTATTTCCTTCAAAGTCTATCATGAAAGTTCAAGAAAATATTTTTCAACCTCAGATTTTTGTGATTAAGGGGACATGTGTTCATTAAAAACATATTCCATGAGGCTGGAGTTGTGGCTCAGTGGTAGAGCGCTCACTCAGCATGTGTGAGGCCCTGGGTTTGATCCTCAGCACCACATAAAATAAATATATAAAATAAAGTTGTTTTTTTTTTTTAAAAAAAAAACAAACATATTCCATGAATGCACTAATTCAAAATGTTGTCTCAGGATAGTTAAAATATTTTCACACCTGATAGAAACAAGTGCCCTTGTTTTGCTTTTTCTTTAGAATTTACTATACCAATGTTCTTTTATGTGAAACATTTTAATGGTAAGTAAAGAATTTGCTTATTGTAGATTATAAATGTAATACTAAAATCATGATTTGGAGGAAGATTGTATCACACAGTAGATGGATTGGTTTTAGTCTATATTTAGATCTGATGACAATTTTGATAATATTAATGTAGTTTTGAGCACTAGTTCTTAAATATATTTGGGGAGAATGAAGTCTCCAGACTATTTGAATATGAGATTAAAACTCAGAATTACCTCCTTAAAAATGTATGCACAATTTTTTTCAGAGGCCTCATATTCTAATAGAGGTCCTAAGCAGATAGCTTAGGGTTTTATCATTGTCCTCAATTTTTATCAGTTTATCAGATTATCTTGTATAAAAGGAAATGATTAATATAATGAGTGGTTAAATGCCAGAAAGAATAATAGAAAATGTAATTTGTATCCTGACACAATAGACTTCAAAACATAATACTGAAGATATAGGAGGGAATGAAAGGAAGAAATAATTGCACTTATTTCTTCATACCATCATCCAAACCTCAAGTTATAGTATTAAGATTTAGTTTCATATTTATAAATTATCTCTGAAGTAGAAAGTATGAAAGGAATGTGATAGGCATCATGTGCCTGCAAACAGTCATCTGAGCAACTATTTTCTTGCCTGCAGACTTCTAGCTTAGAAGAAAACATACAGGGGCACATGTCTCTTCAAATATTTCAGTCCTCTGTGTCGAGGTAAGAATTAACAGCAGTTAGTGCACTTTTTTGTTTGATGACAAGTTCTTAAATGCAAGCTTGGTGCCTTATTTAATTATTTATTCCTAGCACCAGGGTCCATAAATATTTGTTGAGTGAAGGAATATATTGTACAAGGAAGAAAACCACAAAATAAAGAGCAATGTTCACATTATTAGTTGAGGGGAACTAGTGAGCTTACGTGTCTGGCAGTGCTCCAGTGGCCACTGAATTTTCATTAATCAGGGAACTTGAATAAGAAATTCTTGAATTGGGAATGAGATGCAGATAGATGATTCTAAATCCCTTCTCCATTTGTAGGAATAGTTTATGGTTCCTTCATAAAATGGAGTCTTTCTTCAAAGAATACGATAGGTGAACAAAGAAAATTAGGGATTTATTTGTTTTCTCTCAAATAATTTATATGGTAAAAATGATGGTACTTTTTTCTATGAATTTATTAATGTTCCAAAACAGCCATTTAAATGAAAAAGTCATATCTCATGATAAAAAGTAGTAAAATAAAATATTCTCTTTTGGGTTATCAGTATCAATCACTGTAAATCTTGTCAACGGAATGCTATGAAAACCATACAATTATAATTTCATCTCAACTGAATCACTCCCAAGGATCTTGGTTCTAGAAAATCGTAAGTAATCAACTCAAATGAAAGCTAGAGATTGCTGAATCCACAACAAAAGATTGGAAAATCAAACAGGAGAAAAATATACCAATGTTAAGTTAATGCTTCTACTCAAGTGGATTAACAAATAAATTAATTTAATTTAAAATATTCTTATGGTATATATACATTGAGTTATTTCTGCTTGAATTTTCAACATACCTCAAAATGTAATGAAAACAAATTATTGCATGGATTTACAAAACTTAATGAATATCAGGCTGTTTGCATGCACAGTTTTTTATATTAGCTTTCAATTCAAGCATACATTTTTTCATTTCAAAATATAGTTTGGTCTCATAGTGAATTGTAATTTGTGTGTGTGTGTGTGTGTGTGTGTGTGTTATAAATTCTTCTAAGAAGTGGTGTTGATGAATTAAGATGCTGAAATCTAAAATTAATTTTAAGGATAACAAAAAATATAAAAGAACTGAAGAAAAGATAGTTTTGTAAAATTAGCACATTCCAAAGGCAGTTAACCCAAATGATCTACTGTTTTTAATATTCTTCTCTTAACCTATCTTTTAGGGTTTTTTTTGTTATGTTTTTACTTCAATAGTGAAAACATTGAAGAAGAAGAGTCCCTGTATATTCTAAAAGGAATAAGTTATGGATGGGGTGAAGACTGACCATTCACTGCATCATTATGTCACTCTTATAACTATGATATCTCATTTTTTAATGACTGGACTTGTCAGTATAGACTCCAAAAAGAACAATCATTATCTCTGCAATCTACGTTGTATTAAGGTTCATTGAAAGTTGCTCTGATTCACTAAATATTGTGTGTTAACATGTTTTGGCTATATACTTTATTTCAGGATAGCAGATGTAACTCATGATAGATAGCCCATCTTTCAAAGCTTTCTCAAAACTCTGTCAATTTTTAGTTTTTAAATCAGCTAACTCCTTAAACAATCATCATAGAACTAGTTTATAAACTCCAAACACCAAATGATTGAATTGAGAACTAAGGACAATGAAAAATACTTGGTGAGCATCTGTTATGTGCTTGATGGTTGAGCATCTACATAAAACAAAAGCAAAGAAATCCTCAATTTGATTTCATAAATATTTACTGGTTTCACACTTTTCTTATCTTAAATTGGGCTTCCCAATCAGAAAGAAGGGTATTAGCTAATGAGTTCTTACAAATTTCTGGTCTACTTGGCAATTAAATTTTCAGAATGCATTAATCTATAATCCTTCTGGATAATTAACTAGTCAGTTATTTTTACATTTGATTTACATGAAACTATCCATCAAAATCTAGTCTTAGTGTGAAATAGGAAAAAACAACAGCCTGTTTTTCCTGTTGTAGTCCTAAGACAAAGAACACTTAGGACAACAGATGTTTAAGATTTTTCCCCTCCCACAAAGCAGTTTTCCAGTGAGAACTTCTGGGGTGTCTTTACAATTTCACTCAATTTTGATACCTTCTGAGTGTGAGTCATCCCAAAAGTTAATGATTCAATCTCCAAAGACTGACTATCCTCACATACTTTAAATACCAAAGCAAATCTAGACCTATAGTAGGCTGTATAGTTTGGAGACTCCCATATCCCTTCTTTGGATATGATGAATTCTCTAGAGTTGCTGGCAGATCTCAAGGATACACTTCTGCTTAACATTTTGTTATATTAATGAAGTGTATGATAAAGGATGCAGCTGAACAGCCAGAAAAAGAGATACAGAAGGTGAGGTTTACAGGAATCCTGAATACAGGAGTGTCTGTGCCCATGTAGGTGGCATGTACCAATTTCTTAACACATGATGGTGTTCACGAATTCAGTTGATCACAGGGTTCAGAGATTTTATAGACTTTGTCATATAGATGTGTAGCTAATAATGCAGTATCTTCTGAAGGAGTAAGTGCTAGGCTTCTAATCATGACTTGGTCCTGACACTGGCTTCCATGCAGGAGCCCAGAAATAGCTGCCTCATTAGAACACAAGATACCCAGACAATTCTAATAGATTTTGAAGCTCTGTTTTAGGATCCATGTCAAAGCACAAGTATTAGAACAAAAGATTTTCAGCACCCCTACCTAGAAGAGTGGTGAAAGCTCTGCATCAAAACTGGGGGCAGAGACCCATATATGTATGTCTTATTACTTCACACTCTATAAACAAAAAAAAAATGAGTTTCAAATTTCTATTGTGGATTTACATATTCATTTAACATTACACAGAATATGCAAATAAGTAATGAAAACTGAAAGATAAAGTAAGTCCAGAATATAAAACAGTGACATATTCTGGAATTCCGTTCATTAATGATGATATCCCATTTAGCATTGAATTGATTTTAAAGGATTGCATAAGAAAAGATTGCAGAAGAAAACCATGACAATTTAACCAGGAATTCAGAAATCAAAAAGTTACAAAGTTTTTCTGGTGGATTATCTCTAGTGCAGTGTGGTTTTAAAGAGGAAACATAGGGCTGTGAGTGTAGCTCACTTAAAGAGCCCTTTCTGAGCATGTACAAAGCCCTATATTTGATCCTCAGTAATAATAATTATAATAATGCATAAAATAAGTAAAACAAAAGAAGAAACATGTAGAAAACGTTATAAACATTCATACCTTCAGATAATATATATGCATTTCTTAATTGTCTACCACAGAGATGATTTTATCACCATCTCCACCCTACCTTCATTATAAAAATTCTTTCTGTCAAGATCACGTTGTGAATTCACAAAGAAATAACAAACACAAACTTACTTAAATTTAGAATGATTACAGGTGAGGTTCATATCAAGATATATTAGAAAAATAACCATGGTCAAAGACAAGATAAAATGTATCTGCTTACCCACACCAGAGCAGTGAGTAGGTGCAGACACCCTAAATCTATATTAGGAAAATAAAAAGTGATGTAAATGCTTTTCATAAATGACAAAAAGGAGAACCAGGCTCACTGAAAAAGGATAGAACTAAGGTAGTGTCTCTATGCCTATGAAAGGGGGTTAAAACCTACAACTGTTGTTGAGTGTATATCTAGCATTGAGCTGCTACAGGGAGTAACAGGAAGAGCAGGGAAAGCCACATGATCAAGCCAACCAAGGACTAGAGAACAGAATGAATGCTCTGTATTGTCAATATAAACCCAGATTTTTTTTTCTTTTTTTTTTATTGGTTGTTCAAAACATTACAAAGCTCTTGACACATCATATTTCATATATTAGATTCAAGTGGGTTATGAACTCCCATTTTTACCCCAAATATAGATTGCAGAATCACATCAGTTACACATCCACATTTTTACATAATCAGAAAACCACACTTATTAGGTGCAGAGAAACTTTAATTTCAGGCATGAAGGAATGTCTTGGTGTTGTGGGGATGAAAGAAAAGAAAATTAAGAATAAAGAGGAACAAGGAAGAGAATGAAGAAGGCAGACTTTCAAGATAAGTTCACAGCTTAAATTTCACAACATACCAGAAGACTGAATTAATGAATGATAGTCATCAATCTCAGAAAATGGTTAATTCATCACAATGAATTAATTCCATTGTGCAATTTGAAAAGGAAATAAAATAAGTTAAAGAACTCAAAGAGATAAAAGTAGAAATAACAAAAAGAAATAATAATAGTTTATATATCAATAAGAATAAATCAAATTCTAAGGTGATTTAAAAAAGCAAGCAAACAAGCAAGCAAACATAGTATAGATAATGCACACATATATGTGTATATTCATGGTTCATGCAACAGAAGAAACACAGGTTAGGTTGGACACAAATGAACACAGTGACAAACAGAAATAATAACTAAAATGTGAAAATGAATTTGAGAAATGGAAAAGAGATTGAGATTATTCAACAGATACCTAACAAAGTTCTGGTAGAGAAGAGAACATGGAAAAGAAAAGCACCAGTCAAACATCATTAGTTGACAATTTTCAGTAATTTGAGGAAGTTATTAATCCTGAAAGAGAAAATAAACATTCAGTGTTGAAGAGAAAAATACATGTAAACTCAGGAATTATATATTGAAATTATTACAGAAAATAAAAATTACTCAGTAAGTAAACTGGCAGCCTAAAGGTGCATGACATGTAAGCAACAGAATTTGCTTACATGGGGGTACTGGGGATTTAACTCAGGGATTCAAACCCCTGAACTACATTCCCAGCATTTTTTTTTTTTTTTTTTGAGAGAGAGTGTCTTGCTAAATTGCTGAGGCTGGTTTCCAATTTGCAATCCTCCATACTCAGCCTCCCACGTCACTGGGATTATAAGCTTTTGCCATTGATCCAGGCCAAAATAACTTTTATCAGTAAAAACTGTCTAAGATTTTAGGTAGCAATTGGATTAATATTTTCAAAGGAATGAAAAAAATTCAACTTAGAATCTAAAAGTAGCTTAACTATTACCTAAAAATGAGAGAATAATAGAGACATTTTGCACAATAGGGATTATTTATCACTAAGAGATTCTAGCTAAATATATATATATATATATATATGAATCAAAAATCACATTGAAACTAATAACAACTACAAAAAACAATTCAAGGAAAATGGAAGCTAAACTTGTTAAAATTTGCTGTAAAGTGAATTAATTAATGAAAATATTAAAAATAGTATATATTGAACTCAACAATACAGTGAGATAATTACAACTCATAGGAGAGTTAAAAAGTACTAAGGCTCACATCTTTTGAGGGAGAGAATTAACATACTCAGCGATGCTATGTCTACAAAATTTGAAGGTTCTTGACAAAATATTGAAAATAATTGCTAGCATAATATAAATAAAACCCTGAATTTCCAAATAAACAGGAAGAAATAATCTAAGAGAAATCCAGAAAAAAATCAAAGAAAGAAAAAGAAAACCACAATTAAGACTAAAATAGAGTAAAAATGGATTCAAATGTATCAGAAATAAACATTAAAAACAGACTATAAGTAACATTAAAATGCACATTCTAGTCAGTTTTTCATTACTCTGAACAAAATATCTGACAAGAAAAACTTTGAGGAGGAAATATTTATTTGAGTTCATGGTTTTAGAAGATTTGGTTCATGATTAGCTGGCTCCAAGACAGAAATATTATGACAAAAGGGCATGGCAGAAGAAAGCTGCTTAGTTCTTCCCAGCCAGAAAGGAGAGAGGGAAGGTGGGAAAGGAAAGTCGAAGGAAAAGATAAACCCTTCTAGGACACACACCCAATGATCTACTTCTTCCAAATGGGTCCTACAGCCCAATATTTCTTCCTGCTATCAATGGATAATCCATCAAATGGATTAAGCCACTGAAGAGATTAGAGCCTAAAAGTCCCACCTCTGAATCTTGCTATAATGAGGTCCATGTTTTCAATACATGAGTTTGATTGGACATTCCACATCAAAACCATAACAATGCACAAATTAAATATTATGGTTTTAAAATTTGAGCCTTATGTTGTTTACAAAAGATACAATTTAAATAAATAATCAATTAACGTATACAGAAAAATGACAATGTAAAGATTAACAATAGATTTACTTATTTTTAGTAGTTCTTACAACAATAAATTTTAAACCTGTCTCATTGAGTTTAATATAAGATATTATTTGTCTATTTTATACAAGTAGATAGTAGATTATATGAAATGAATAAATGTCAATCAAATTTCTCAGTGACTCATTGCAACTATTAACCACAACTTATTCTTACTAAGCAAAGTGAAAATTTATATTCAAATATGTATTCATTATCAACAAAATAGAAGACACTCTTATCACATCTTTCTTTACTTGTTTAATCATTCTTTTGGTTCTGAAAACATATTTATAGTGTCTATTTAAAACTATATTGTTTTAATGTAGCATCTCTTCACTGTTATAATTTCCATTGTCTGCTCTTTATTCATAATATGGTATATATTTTCTGCGTCTTTGCTTGCCTTCTAAATTTCTGTTGGAAATTAAAACATTTAGGTAATACAGCTTATCTAGATTATTCACAGATTCTGTATTTCTGAATTGACCTATTTGATAAAATCTGTCACCCTCAAATCAATATTTGCTGTGCTTTTGTGGTTGCTATTGGGCATAAGCAGAGCAGTAAAATAGTTTAGTAATCCAATGTACATGTTCCCATTTGAGTTTGAACAAAGCAAACTTCATTGTTTCGCTCATGTTTTATAAACAAATGTCCTTTGCACAATCTATTTAGAGCCACGTTTTTTGGTTTCATGTTTGTGATTATACACTTTAAAATGAATCCCCCAAGCATAGTGCTCAAAGTTTATCTAGTGTGCCTAACTGCAAGGAAGTTGTGATGTGCCTTTTGCAAAACATACATTGACGAAGTCTGGCTGGGCACAATTCGGGAGCCACTTGTCAAAAGAAACAAACTTTATTTTTAGAACACACACACCACACCACACAGCTCCTCAGGAAAAACCCTCAGAGCCCAACTGCCACCACCGGCTTCCCACAAGCCTCTCAACCTCCCCCACTCCTCCTGCTCTTGAGGCAGATTGGCTGGGTCGTGTGGGCAAAGCCAAAAAAAGTCCCCCAATGAGCAGCTCTGTGGTCTGAAAGGGGGGGAAAACAGCACAATGAGCATCACTGCAGAGGAGCCAATCAGTTGGCAGCTGGAAGTTTGCTGACAGCTGGAAGTTTGCTGCCAGCTGGAAGTTTGCTGGGGCCCCTTTGTCTGTGGCTCTCAACATCACATGTGTTAGGTAAACTTTGCTCAGATATGGTTAATAGTGCCACTGACTTTGAATTTAAAGTTAATCAACAATGAATATTATATCAGGTGCCTTTAAACAGAAATCTCCAAGAAAAAGGTTATATATTATATATTCATTGTTTGATTAAAATGTTGTGACCAGACATTTGCAAGAACCATAATACGCACACACACATACACAGACACACTCATTTATATACAAAATATATATTAAATTTGAAATATACATAAATATACATATAATTTCTCAGGAGTATATAAGTATAAAATAATTCCTTATTTGTGTTTAGTTTATATAGCATTTGATTAATGAGAATCAACTGTGTGTGTTGAAGCATCCTTGTGTGTTGGTATTACTCAACCTTTGTCATTGAAGGTTTATTATTTTTTATTATATTTTATACTTCTGACTTAATGACTGCCTGGATTGTTTTACAGAACTCTGTCCCTCCTACCCACCTATCATTTCTCTCTAGTGTGAGGCCTTGATGTTGGTCACCAGTGGGCAAAGTCTTAGGTATGCCAAACAGTCACTCTTGGAGGACAGTGGTTTATCAGGATTCTTTTTCACTAGCTGTGTCTTTCCCTGAAAAGGCTAAATCCCAGGGCTAAACTCCACTGATTGAAGGTTGGTTTATTTGTCATTTTTAACAATGCCTTTGGACAGAAATTGACTCACAGAGTTCCCTTAAGGAGATAGATCCTGAGGTCAGGTTTTAATAATTATTATGAACCCAAGAGGTTTCTTCCAATATGCCTCTTTCCCTATTTCCCTCAACAGAGTAGCAGACCATCAGTTTATCCTATACTTCCAATGACTATACATCTCCTCCCAATTGCCTCTACAACAATATTCATTGATTTTGAGAGTGATTTTAGGCTTGATTTTCTCCATGCATGGTTGCAAATTAAATCATATCTTCATCCTTGAGGGTAAATCTTTAGTCTGCTTCTCTTCCTGGCCAAAATATCTGAGCCACTGCCTTGGTGCTGGAGGTGAGAATGATAGCATTCTTCTCTCTGAGCACCATATATGTTTTTGGAGATGACTGCTTTGTAGATGAACAGCATAGCAGTTCTGTGTATCCTTTGCTAAACTCTTTCAGTGTGTCTTATCTCTGTCAAATGTAAGGCAGGGGAAATTAGGATTCTAGGAATCTCAGCTGTGTTTCTTCAAAGGTAATACCTTTAAACTGGAAGTGATAGGTGAAGAGAGACCAACTTCTTCAGCTTATTGCTATAGAACTTAGCCTTAAGAGAAGGTAAGTAGGGGCAAAATAAGAAATGCTGATGTGTTGTCTCTCTTGGAGAGATTATCCTATGAGCAGAGAATGGAAGGTAGGGTGCCCCTATGCTCTTATTTATATGAAATGGTGTGGACCCTTATCCTGGATCTGGAGGCTTGAGGGAATTTGTGGGACACAGACTTTCATGTAGAATTTGAGTAGTTCATAAAGCACTCAGTCTATGCATGCTAGTGGTTAGCTGCTAGTGACCTCAATTATTCTGTCTGAGATAAACTTCGGGTCTATAATTATATATAATCTACCAAGTATATGCCAGTAGTACTCATCAGTCGTGACAACTACAAATATGTCCAGACACCAATAAATGTATCCTGGGGGGGGGGGCTAAAGGACCCATAATTGAAAATCACTGTGTTAATGGATAATCTTTATCAAGAAGAAAAGTGAACCCAGGAGGAAATTGTGAAAAGAAAAAAAAAGTATAAATTAATTTCTAAATTAGTCAAATATGCTGGTAAAATGATGATATTTTCTAGCTTATGTTTGACTTTATAGAAAGTAAAACAAGTTATAGACAACAATAACAAGGAATATATACATGTGTGATCAGTAAGGTCTGGATAGTTTTTGTCTTGTTTGGAAGGAAAAAAGAGAACAAATAGAATAAAATTCAGATATGTGATTTTGCAAGGGGTGTTATTACATGCATGTAGCTTTTCTGACAGTTTTGGTGGCCAGAAATCTGAGGTCAAGGACAGGGATGTCAAGGAAGGATTTGCCCTCACTCCTTGGCTTGTAAGATAGTTGTCTTCATCTATTTTCATATTATCTTCCTTCTATACATTTGTGTCTAAATTTTCTCTTCATAAAAAGTGTAAGAATAAAAGGAAAATAATGATAAAAGATACATTGAGAAAGCTTTTCAAAAATGGAGTTAGGAGGCTGTTAAGGAAGCAGTAGTTTTTCAGGTCTTCAACTACTGCTTGATGTGAACTTTGGTTCACCCTTTGACTGAAGGCATGTAGAAGGACTGGACAGATTGGCTAATCACATTGTGCTCATAGAGTCAAGAAATATATCAAGAGGTTATCAGACTCTTGTTTTATGGACACTTTTACTAAGTATACACAGTTTTTTACTTATCTTAACTTTTTCACAAAGTCCCTGTTCTTTCTCAATATTCAGTAGAATTTTCTTACAAAGGAATTTTTGCTATTTGTAATAAATCATCTCTACTTGCCCGTGCATGCTATCCTTGTCCGAGTTCCTCATCTGATTCAGAGCTATCTGAACTTGTGTCTCCCAAATTGAAAGCTGTAAAACCTTCAACGAAGTACTTTTTACCTTTACAATTTCTGAGTTTGAATTGATTGATAAAGGACACAAGTCCTATTGGATTAAAGCCCACCAAAGAACACACTTAAATTTATTTTCTCCTTTAAGAAATTATCTCTAAATATACTCACTTTCTGAGGTTTGAAGGGCTAGAACATAAACCTATGAATTTTGGGGAAATACAATTCACCCCTAACACTAGGTAATGTAAATTATATTAAAGTGCTACAGAGTTTCCTCTAAATTAAAAAAAAATTGCAAATGGAAATGAATATTGTGAAAATAATTAAACATCAGATAGTTTAATATATTAGAATCAAGTGAGTACTATATAAGTGTATTGAGGTTGTGGCTCAGTGGTAGAGTGGTATAGTGCTAGTCTATCATGTGTGAGGCCCTGGGTCACCCTCTGCCAAAAAAAAAAAAAAAAAAAAAAAGGTAAAAGAAAAGAAATAAAAAGCATATTGAGGAATGGTTGGTAATAAAATTAATAGTCTCTTTGGATTAAGATATTTGGTGGTCTATATTTTAGAGAAATATTTGAAATGATGTCAAAAATCACTGTTTTTAAATATTAAATCTTTAATTTTTGTAGCACTGATCAAAAGTATAAGTCTTAAAATAATCAGAAAGATGCCCCATGTTTTTTTTTAAAAAACAGGATAATGTTTTGATGAATCAATCAATAAATAACTTCCAATTTGGAATTCTAATATGTAATAATAAATTGACTTGATAATTTATGGTCTAAGAATGCTTCACTGACAAGACAGTAGATCTGTGTCATAAATATAAATACTTATCAATTTTTTCTATTGATAGTCTTCAAAATGCATATTAATGACTATTATTTTCCATTTTATTTTCTAATGTTAATATTTAAAGACATTATTTGTATTTTCCAAATACTCAGACATTGTATATAATTTCTTTACTAAAAATCAAATGAATGCCTTATGCATTTTAAAAGATAGATTGAATACCACACACACACACACACACACACACACAAACATGCACACACACATTTTTCTAACACATTAATACTTTTCAAGAATAACCCCCACAAGTATAACAACAAAATATTATGATGCTAACAGGCCAATTATAACACAGTCTATAATTGAATTTACAAATTGCTATGTTTTGCTTTTTTGAGACAGGTTCTCACCATGTTGTTTAGGCTGGCCTCAACTTGCAACCCTCATTCCTTGGCCTCTCAACTAGCTTAGGACTATAGGCATGCACACCACACCAGACTCAACGGATTGCTATACTTTATTACAAATGCAAAATGAATAAATAAAGTCCATTCTTCTACTGCTAAATTATTTACTCTCTATTTATATGATCTAATAGTTTCAGCCCCTCAAAATTTATATTTTGAATCCTCCTCATCAATGTAATGGTGTTAGGAGATGGGACGTTTAGAAGGCTAATGTATCATGAGAGCACAACTCTCATAAATAAGATTAGAACTATGATAAATAAAAACTCCAGAAATCTGTCCTCCTATATACCATGCCAGGATACATTGAGAAAGCTCCATCTCTGAACCTAGAAAGTGTCCTATGACAAACATGAATCTGCTAAATTTTGATCTTGGACTTACCAGACTCTAACACAATAATAAATAAATTTCTTTTGTTTATAAGCTATGCACCTTAAGGTAGTTTGTTATAGCAGTTCAAATGAGCTAAGACATTTATCATTCTCTTTTGTGATATATTTTTATTTTCCCTTTTCATTTATTTATACTTCCTCCAAATTCACTAAACCAAGAGAGTCTATCAATTAGTTTCAATGACATCAAACAATTTAGTAAAGTTCTATTATAGCGGAATTCTAGTGTATTACCACAGTAGAATTTACATTTAGTCAACAATTGACTATTACTTATTTATTCCATCATGCTATAGGATGCACAGAAGGAAAAATGAAGCATGAATGAAATCCTTTCCCTCCAATCCCCAACCCAAATCAGTAAGAGTCATTCCTGTGCTCTTTTTATTTTTTTTCCCTTGTGGATTTCCAAGAAGTCATTGTCTAATTAATGAGCTCATTCTAAGTTTTTCCCATAGTGCAGACACAATAATTGTGAAATTCATTGGATCCATTCATCCATTGTGATGGTTAAGTTTTGAACTTGACTGGGCTAAGGAATGCTTGAATATCTGCTTAAATATTTTGGTTTTTTTATGTGAAGGTGTTTCTGGAAGAAGATAGCATTGAATTATTATAAGTAAAGTGGATGACAATCCCCAGTGTTGATGCATATAATCCAATCTATTGAGGGCCTAAATAAAATAAAAACGATGAAGGAAGGTTTAACTTTATCTCTGCTTATTTGAATTGGAACATAAATCACCTTTCCTGTTGTTCTTAATTCCGAGAACTTCACAATGACCTAGGGATCTACACCATTGGCTCCTTGGTCTGAGGCTTTAAAACTAGACCACTGGCTAGGCATGTTGGCACACGCCTGTAATCCCAGTGGCTCTGGAAGGTGAGGCAGGATGATTACAAGTTCAAAGCCAGCCTAAGCAAGTTATTGAGGCCTTAAGCAACTTAGCGAGACCCCGCTGCAAAATAAAAATAAAAAGGACTGAGACTGGGGTTCAGTAGTTAAGTGCCCCTGGGATCAATCCCTGGTAGCAAATCAATAACAAAAAGCTCAACCACTGGATCTTCTGGGTTTCTAGCCTGCAAATGGGAGATCATGGGCATTCTCAGCTTCTATAATGAGAAAGAAAAAACAACTTATATTAATTTTTTGTATATATAAATTCCATTTCTCTGGAGATTTCTAACTAAAACATCTAGATATCTTCTGTTAGAATAATTCCAGGAGTGTACCTGACTTAATCTCACTTCAGTATCACACAAGACTGAAACTACAATTTTGGGATGGAAGGTTACTCCGAAGATATCTCAAATTTGTATATTATTTTGCTTATAACTCTAACAAATCACTTAATTTTTTATTAATGTTTTAATTTCCTTTTGGCCATTGTCAATAGTGTCAAGGATTATTGTATCATAACTAAGTATTTTACTGATGGTGATGGCTTTATTAAACAGTTTATCAGTTCCCTATATGCTAGCTTCTTTAGAATAGTTGGGTAGATCACATGGCATTAATGCAGTGGACAATGTCTGTTTAGCACTTAAAAGCCTCATGTTCTTCATTATTTTAGGTAATGGAATACCTATGAAGATAGACCACTGGTCTAAAGACAACCAAGCAGTAGGATAGCACCACAGGGTCGGTACTAAGCCTAATTTAATACATGGGCCTTTGGGAGAAAGTTCATATCTAAACTAAGCATGAGGTTTGCTAGTTGTAAAATGGGAATAATAATATACACAATATTAACTTGTATGAAGATATATAGGGTTGGGTGGAGAGGAGAGTACTTCTTGTGTTTATCATTTTTGAGCCTATTTTCATTTTTAATGATTAGCTTTATATTTTGCCTTTCATTTAGGAATACTTTAAAAAATACAATATCAATAACAACAATAGTAATTTATTATATTAGTCACATGACACTGAATATGTAGGTTCTGTTCCAAATATTTTAAAAACAAGTTGTTTGTTAGCCACAATAGCTTTATGAAGTAGGGGATAATAATAATAATAATAATAATAATAATAATAATAATAACAATAATAATAATAGGTTTTTTTGATGTTTTTGTTATTTGTACTAGCAATTGAACCCAGAGGTGCTTTACCTCTGAGCTACATTCCCAGTCCTTCCTTTGTTTTGAAATAGTTTTGCTAAGGTGCTGAGGATCTTGGTAAGCTCCTAAGGCTAGCCTTAAGATTGCAGTCCTCCTTCCTCGGCCTCCAAAATCACCGGGATTACAGGCATGCACCACCATGCCTGACTTAAGAATGTAGTTATTTTAATTCTGCAGAGGAAGAAATTGGAGCTGAGAGTGATTATAAAATTTCTCTGAGTTCTTACTGAAAGCAAGTGGTTGAGTGGAGATTCATTTCACCTCTTAACAATTATGTATATTCCACTCAATACTAGCTTTCCAATACACATTATTTCTTCTTGGTCTTGATGAGATTTGGTTTCTGGAACTTATAATCAAAGTTCCAGTGTTTACCTCACACACAGTATTTAAAGTATTTTTAAAAACTAGAAGGTGTAAAAGAAAAAACTAAAAAAGAAAGAAAAAGATGGAGTATTAATCATAATCAGTGGTCAAACTACTTGCCAGGGTGATTATTTTTGCCATTATTATTTATCATTATTAAAACTGAGTCTTTTACCTTGTGGCATGATAATATGTGTCAACATAAAAATGCTCTAAATTGTTTAAAAACAAGCTTTTATTTTAAAAAATTCAAAAGGTATCAAATCATGAACAAACTACTGTTGAATACCAACAGAAATGAAAAAAGGAGACATAAAATAGCTCAATGAGTAAAATCAGATATGAGCATATGTAAGATTATAGAACTAAATAGTTGATGAAAAATTGTCAACACACAGTATAAGAATTGAATGAACTATGTTTTAAATATGAAATAGTTCCAACAAGCAAATTTGCTTAGTTTTTATTTTTATTTTATTTTATTTAAATTAATGCATAAACTCCTATACTTAGGGAAAAGATGTCCTATAAATTGTTGCCCTAAATGTGACAACATATTTGCAAGTTATTAATATGCTTATTAGAGTAACATTGTGTATTTTCTTTGAAAATATCTTCCTTGTTAAGAAAAGCTTCAACCTTTTGCTTTTTTCTGGGTGATACAATCCCAAGGAGCATTGATGATGAACAATTTTAACAGAGAGTATGAAAATACCTTTTCAAAAGGATACACTCCAATGGAAATAATTTCTTTTCCAAAAGACAATGTGTTTTTCAGTCTCCTTTTGTTGTTTTTGTTTTTGTTGTTGTGTTTTTATTCAAGATGAAACAAGTAAGTCTCACTTCACCTTTTGCACTCTCCATTTATAATAATGTAGAATTCCTGGTCAATACAAGCAGAGTCACAAACAAATTACCACTCCAAAGCTTCAAAAAATGCTTACCATACAAGCACACAGAGCCACACATACAATGACATTATAAAGTAACAGACATAAAAGATAAGGGTTTTGAGTCACTTTTTTTTTTCAGTTTGTCACTTCTCTAAATTATTGAAGTTTCTGAAGATATGTGGGTAGTTTATTTATGGGTACATCAAAACAAAAACATTAATTACTATATGATTTCTTTTGGAACATTACGTATCAGGTTAGGGTACATAATCTTTGTGAAGCTGAGGGAGAAACAACAGAATACAAAAGAGTTTGTTAGTAAAGCACATTTTCATTAATAGATAACTGTGATATTCCTTATCAAATATCAGTGAAAATTTCCTACCTGTACCTTTATCCACTTATCTTCTCCTTGCCAGCTGGGTTGAATTTAGTTATGATTTATAGGTACAGTAGTCCCTCCTCCTGTGGTGAGCCGCTTCTACTGTGGTGAGCCGCTTCTGCCGTTTCTGCAGATTATGGTCGCCATTACAAGATGACGCTGGCTCCGCTGTGGTCTGTGACAAACAACTCCTTATCTGGGAAAGTTGGCACATGATTTTTCACCACCCTGTGAGAAAGCTCCACGTGGCAGCTTTGCATTGGGGCTTGGGATGCTTTATTAAGGCTGGGAGGGGCATCAGAGAGAGAGAAGAAGAAATATCAAGGGCCTGAATAAACTGTTGAAAGAAGATTCCCGAGTTGCGTCTTCCTTGCGGGCAAGGGGTCGCGACAAGTGGTGCCGAAACCCGGGAACCAGAACTTTCAGCAGTCAGGGGTGGTGCACCGGTTAGTCCCAGGTAAGTGGGATCCGCGATCAAAGCGGGGTTAGTCCCTAGTAAGTGGGATCCGCGACCAAAGCGGGACAGCTCCTCTGTAATGAAAGAGAGAGCCTTACATTTTATTGCAGCTGCACTGTGTACTTTCGCTTCTACTTTCGCTTTCTTTTTTTTGTGCTTCCTTTGTTGTTGTGTCATGGGTGCCGCATCTTCAAGTCCGCTTCTCCTGGCCCTAGATGGCCTGTTACATTCCAAGGGACTGGAAGTGAAACATAGTACTTTACAGAGATTTTTACAGAAGATAGATATCGCTGCACCGTGGTTTGCATTTTCGGGCAGCCTTACTGTGCCTAGTTGGGATAAATTAGGCAAAGATCTTGACTTTGCTTCTGAGCAGGGCATATTAGAGGGTGGGGTGATACCCCTTTGGAAAATGGTCCGTGGTTGCCTTACAGATGGTAAATGCCAGGAAGCTGTGAGTGAGGGTCAAGCTATTCTTGAGCAATTGCATGAGGAAAAATCTGAAGGATCATGTAGTGAAGTGGCAGAGAGTATTAAAAGTAACAGTAGTGAGAAGGCAAAAGAGCCTGAAGATAAAAATAGGAGAAGGCTCTACCCAGACTTGACAGAATTAAAAACGCCTGAGAACACAAGCGACTCAGAGAGTTCTGAGGACCTTGATATATTGTTACAACAACTACATAAGATAAAAATGAAAAAGAAGAAAAAGGAGACACAGGGCACACAGGCCTACTGTAAGAAGGGGAAGGGAGTTAACATCGGTCAACAAAACTCTGAGGAGGAGGAGGTAGAATATCTAGAAGAAGATATGGTGCCGATTGCCCCACCTCCGTATGTCGGGGGGAGCCAAGGTTCCGGGAGATCTTTTCATGCACAAGTTTGGAGGACAGTTAATACAGATATGGGACTTGCATACCCTGTATTTCAGGACAATAACAGGGGAAGATATCATGAGCCTTTAGACTTTAAGATAATTAAAACCTTGGCAGAATCTGTCCGCACTTATGGCATAGATGCCGCTTTCACTCTCACTCAGGTGGAGGGACTTACTAGATTTTGCATGACTCCCTCAGATTGGGCTAGTCTAGTCCGCGCTTGTGTTTCCCCAGGGAAATATTGGGAGTCCAAAGTTGGCTGTTTAATGTTTCTGGCAGTACCCAAGACTCGGAGCGAGATAGGAGGCTTAAAATTTTTGCAAATAATTCACAATTGTTTAATGCTACATTACCCTCCGCAGCAGTCTGTCTCCAATCTCCGTTCCTGTTTCTTTTGGCTAATGTTACATCACAGGGGATGCTTAATTGCTCTAATATTACCTGTTATTTGTCTGAGTGTTGGAATGGATCCTGGCCTATGGCAATGGTTATGAAAATTCCAACTTTTGTCCCGATCCCGGTTACTGCAGATCCAGAGTCATTTCCTATTGTTGAACTGATTGGAGCCCGTAGAGATTTTGGAATTACGGCAGCTATGGTGACAGCTGTGGCGATATCTGCTGCTGCAGCAGTTACAGCTGGAGTAGCCATGGCCAGCCAGGTACAAACTGCTGCCACCATTAATCAAGTTATTCAACAAACATCCACCATACTTGAATCTCAAAGTAGAATTAATCAACACATTTTATCTGGGATTCTAGCTGCTAATCAAAGGATAGATCTGCTTCAAGCTCAAGTTGAGGAATTGTCTGACCTACATTTGGGTTGTGTTGATCAACGTGCACATTTATGTATAACCTCTGTCAGATTTTATGATTCCAGAAATGCCTCCCACATCATCGGGGAATATCTATCCGGAACCTGGTCCATGGAAGCAGAAAACTTGATCCAGTCTCAACTAACTCAGATTGCCGTTTTAAACAGTACCCGTATCGATCCCGTGACTTTGGGTCAATTCACTGATTGGATATCTTCTGCTTTTTCCTTCTTCAAAGAGTGGGTGGGGGTAGGCATTTCTGGTGCAATGTGTTGCTTCGGTATGTTCCTCTGTTTGTGGCTTCTCTGTCGCCTTAAAACTCGCCATACACAAAAAAAGGCTATGATCATACAAGCTCTTGCAGCTTTAGAAAATGGCAACTCACCTCAAGTCTGGCTTGCGCATCTTAAGCAGTAAACCTTTGTCATGGTCGTTACACCCCAAGTTATTATAACATTGCACTGGGATCGACATGACTTTCCTTGTTATTCTCTTAGTGTTGGAAAGCCCTTGCACTCTGCCGGTCTTACTGCCATTGCACGCAGATGGGTTTCCACACTAGTGCTTTTCTATCGCCTTAAAGTCCGTGCCTTTCTTTCAGGGTGCTGTCAACTTGTTTGTCATTATAAACAGCCACAGTTCAGCCTCAGCTATCCCCCTTCGTCCACCATCGTCACGATACAGGATGCGAGGCAAGGCACTGCACTTGAGTGATCCTTGACGTGGACCTCAAGGAGAGCATGTCCTATTGCATGCGGGTTAGATGCGTTCACGCCCCGCCCCACGAAAAAAGGCGTCGGCTGATATGGCTTCAGATCTGGGGAAGGCGCCTCCTTAGGACTGAGTCATACTATGCAGCCACTTCTGCACAGTGGGATAGGACCTATACTCTCGCCTGTATTGTTTTAAGAAAACAGAAAAGGGGGAACTGTGGTGAGCCGCTTCTGCCGTTTCTGCAGATTATGGTCGCCATTACAAGATGACGCTGGCTCCGCTGTGGTCTGTGACAAACAACTCCTTATCTGGGAAAGTTGGCACATGATTTTTCACCACCCTGTGAGAAAGCTCCACGTGGCAGCTTTGCATTGGGGCTTGGGATGCTTTATTAAGGCTGGGAGGGGCATCAGAGAGAGAGAAGAAGAAATATCAAGGGCCTGAATAAACTGTTGAAAGAAGATTCCCGAGTTGCGTCTTCCTTGCGGGCAAGGGGTCGCGACATCCTCCTCCTTGGGGAATTATTTCCAGGACATCCTGTAGGATGTTCATTTCTGTGGATGCTCAAGTCCCTGGTATTCAGCAGCATGGTATATATCCATATAACATATGCACATTTTCCAAATACTTTAAGTTCATTTCTAGATTATTTTTAATATTAATACAATGTAAATACTATATAAATATTTGTTGCAGTGTATTGTTTAGGAACCTGGGACAAGAAAAAATTCTGTACATATTTAATGTAGATGCATTCTTCCTTCAAGTATTTGAGTATCTTCATTTCACAGTTGGTTAAATTCATGGATATAGAACCTATGGGGTAGGAGGGGCCAACTTCACAAATCATAAATTTCCTTTCATTTCACCATGTCTATCCTGTAGAAAAAGAGCTTTAAAATCTTAAAAGAAATCTCAAATTGTTGCAAATGTAGCATGGACTGAATAATTTGTAGCATTTTAGGTCATCTTAAATAAAGAACACCATTCAAATAAGTTGGTTTTCTTTATAGAGATATGATCCTTACCCAAAACTTATGACTTCCATTATATTTTTAATATTTCTGGGACTTTCATATAAAAAGAATTTTTAAATATGTGGTGCCTTATAGTTTGAATAGGTGTATAAATAAAACCTATGCTTGCATAGATATTCAAACCATCTCAGTTCTGGAAGCATTTTTAGTTAAAGTGGTCAGACACAGAAGAATTAAGCAAAATCAATAAAAATTACCTTAAAGAAGATTTTCCGATTGAACAGGGGTCTATGTTTGGTCAGAGACATTCATCTGATAAAGTGCTAATGATATTGTTTCATTAACCTAATCCAAAATACATGCCATTGAATACCCATGTAACTCAATTACTCTATATTATTATAAAACACAAAAGCATCACAAAAAGTTAGTATTATTGGCCTGAACAAGTGAGGTAAACCACATTTTGACTTGTGTTTCATGTACTTCTTTCAACAAAGAGAATGCGTTAAGTCAAATTGTCTGACTGAGCTAAATTCCAGTCCCTAAATTTTAAATTAGTAAGGTAGGTAACACTCACACCTGCACCTTGAAGGGATGTTAATATTGAGCAGTATCTTTAAGGGAGAAAAAAGCCCTAGGGGAAAGAAAAGCACTTAGGGTGGAAAATTCTCTGAATGGACTACACTAAAACTACTTTTTGAATAATCTCACAGAGAACAGTTTCCATTCACATGAATATCTGCAGAGAAAACAGAATCATAGTTATGCAGATATGAGTGAGAACTTCATTAAGGATGGGTTCAAAGTAAAGGAGAAAAGATCCACCTAACATGGCTTCCAAGTATGCATGCAAAAATCAAAATCTGGAGCAACTCAGTAACAAGGACTGATCAGTTGTGTGTTTGTAATTTCAAGTAACACAGCAACAGAATTACTCTCCATGTGTGCACATTTGGTGATAGACTTGTAATAGGTTTCCGATTCTGATATGTTGGAAAGGATACTATACAACGGACATATTTAAAGATAACAAGTATAAAAAGAAATTATGATCTCAGAGTTGTGAAAATGGATAAAGATTCAAGCAACAATTAAACATTGGGGATCCTCCTGTTTCCAGAACTGCCTTAGGCCACATTGAGTTCTCAAGGCCAAGGAGGTAAATCGATAGAGAGCAATGCCCCATTTATTTTGCATTGCTGGGTAATGAGGTGGTTTAGCAAAGAGAATTTTCCACTGAAGTTATACCTCTTCAAGAAATGTTTTCATGATAGCTAGTTTCTTCTATCAGCATTTATAACCTTGTGGTCTTCAACCAGTATTTATGTATTTAATTCTTAGATTCTCGTCTGCAAGTGTGAAAAGTCCATTTCTATCTCAAAAGATATGGTTCTTAAAAGTCTTCTAAATGGTATTATGTTTTCCTCCTTTCTTAAACAGAGTAAATGATCTCTTTTTTATTTTTTTTTTATTTTTGTTATTCTGGGGATCAAACTCAGGGCCTTGCACATGCTAAGTACATGCTCCATAACTGAGCTACATTCCAGTCACCAAATTTAAATAAGGTAGGTAACACTCACACATAAAGAGGGAGGTTTCTGTATTTTCTCTAATTAAATTATTTTAAAACAGGATACTGAAGAATCATCTGCTTAACTCTAACAGTAGGCTTGGGAGATCCACTCTCTTTGGACACCCAGAAAAACAACGCTGGAGAGACCTTCTGGCTTCTGTCATCTAATCTCCTAATGACCTCATTTTAGGATGAGGAAATTGAGTATTATATTGGTCAAAGTTTGGTTTACACATTAAGTGCCAGCATGGTATCCTGTAACAGGAGATGAGAAGCCATGGCCCTAAGTCAAATTTAGTCTGTCTTCTGATTTTGCAAATAATGTTTAATTACAGCACTTCCAAGATTAAATTAATGAATTTATTAATGAATTAAATTAATGAATTTATATTAAATAAATACATTAAATTAATGAATTTATATATTATCAATAGCTATTTTCATGCTACAGCTACAAAGTTGATGGGCTGACAGAGACCAGAGGCAGAATGAGTGGTCCACAAACCTGAAAATATTTACAATTTGTTTCTTTACAAAAAACACTTGCTGACCCCTGCCTTAAATCAACCAGTTCACCATCCACTGCATTCCCAACTTTTCCCTAGTGTACATTATTCATATGCAGGATTTACCTTGCACATAAGTACCAGTAACACATGGACCTAGAAAACTTATAAGGAGAAGCATACCTTATTGTTTTATCATAAGAACAGCTATTTCTTTGTGTTCAAAATATCTAAAGATCACACAAATTTGTATTATCCGGTTATTAGACGACTCTATGCCACATCACTCTACTCCAAATGAATGGAGTGGGAAGTATGCAGAAAAAGTACATCTCCCTTTAATCTTCTTCCTACAGCTAAAGTTTAGATCATATAATCTATCAGAGGAGGTAAAAATCTTGTGGGTTAGTTACAAAAAACATGCAGCCACACTGTTATCACAAGAAATTTTGGTAATAATTTTTGTAGTGTGGTATTAATTTATAAGAGCAAACATAAATCACACCCTCTTCAGAACTGAAAATTCATATAAATTAAATTAAAATGAGGAATTAAGGGATGTCTATCTCCCCCCACTATGGCACAAGTCATCTCTACAGAAGCATGAGAAACCCCTGCTCAAATTCAAAACACTTCATACAAGAGTTCTCATGCACAAAATACTGCTTTTAATTGGTTCTTAACTAAATTAATTAAGCTGGTATGACTCACTCTCCAGTCACAACTCAACTTGAAAAACACAAAGGAATATGGCTGGGATAACAAAAGCCAAGAGTCCTGAATTACTCCTGATTTTCATATTAACAAGGGAGTTCAGCCTAGAGAGAAAAGGTTAATTTGTTTTTTAATAGGCTTTTGAAAGACGTGATCCGGTCTAGTGTGATAATTTATGGTTAATCATATGTTTAGAGGCAAAAGGGATTAATCTTTTAATATTAGAGCCATTTTTGTGTAACATAAAACAAAATTCTCTTCATAGTAACTTTGAAAGTCAGGTTAGACTTTCTGTTTTTGAGCAAAGGTGGCAAATTGACAGCAGGGAAAGGTAAATTCTGTGTGAGTAGCAGCCTAGAAGAAGACCAGGATGGCAGAAGCAAGTCCCGCAACAGCTTCTTTCCCAGTCTCTCTCTTCCTCCATTTTGCCACACGTGCTAACTTAAACATTACTTCCACTGGCCTGTGTGTTGGTGATGTTGCACTTTAAACAGTTGAGGAAGGGCTGTGTTCTGGACCTTCATGCACCAAATGAAAGGGAAAACAATCTCCATCAGTCATTGCTCCATGATATAATTCCCAGAGCAGCAGTTTACTAAACTGGACCACTTCCTTCCCCACATAGGGATGTTGCTGAAAACTCCGACAAAGAAAATCACCAGCATGGGAGAACATCATTCAACCATGGAAGTCCTCACAAGCTCATTGAGGACTCTTATGAGTTGATTTGTATCCTCCCCAAATAAAGATATGCTCATGTCTCCAGTAGCTCAGGATGTGACCTTACTTGGAAATATCATTTTTAAAGAGGTAATCAAGTTGAAACCAGGTGAAAAAGGTATACCACAATTCAACACAGCTAGTATCATTATGAAAATGCAAAATGTAAACAGAAAGAGTACGGAGTCAGAGGAAAAAGTTTATGAAGATACACAGGAATGGCCATGTTTTGGGAGTGATGAATCAAAAAGCTACTCCTAAGATTCCAGGCAAATACAAGAAACAAGAAAGCGTTCTCCCTGAGAGCCATCAGACAGAGCATGGCCCTGGCAATTCCTTGATGTCAGACTTCTAGCCTCCAGGAAGGTGAGACAATACATTTCTGTTGTTTTAAAGAACTTGCTTTTTGGTACTTGGTCACAGCAGCCCTAGAAACTCATAGAAGATATTAGGCACAATCATTTTCTTTCACAGCCTAGTGTCAGCACTTCAGGAGAAGAGTAAGAAAGGTAGATAGAAATAAACAATGTTATATTGTGTGAGACACAGTTTAGAATTTAAAAATCAATCTCTTGTGGCTGGAGCAGTAGAACAATTTCAGAGATGGGATACCTCATTTTGTCCATTCCTTCACATTGATTAGACCTGATGAAACCTGATGCCTTTGGCGACTTTGCTCCTGTAAAGACATGAATCTTTTATGAGTAGATTGGATACATGAAAGCTCAGATATAACGCTGTCCCTTTTCTCTTGTGAACCAGCATTGGTACATGCACAGAGATAATAGGTGAATCTGATCATAAAGGCTCCAATTTAACTATCTTCCTGATGTAGAGTTGTGTTTTAGAGAAAAAGATAAAAAAAAAAAATTAGGAGAAATTATTTAATTTTGATAGAGACTTTATATGTGTGAAAGGATCTTTAAATTTAACCTGCCCAACCTTTTCTCAAGATTATAGGACTTACTATACAATGAAAGTGTAACTTAATTTGACATTCACTTACAGCTCAGGCACTTCTGTTAGCACTGCTAAGGCCACTCAACTGTAAATTCCACACTTCCCCAGGTCTGAGAGAAGCTGATTGCCTAGGTCCCACCCCTTCATGTATCTGGCTCTAGATTCATGTCCTGACTTAGTTTAGATTGCATATCTTTGGCACCACGGATTTATTTTATCTTCTATTGCATCTGAGTCTTCAGGAAAAATCAAACAAGTTAAATAATAAATGGCATCCAAAGCCTTTTACTTAAGTTGCTGTGTTTTCTTAATCCCTCCTGATTACCCTGATCATATACCAGCTTAAAGTAATGTCCACCACGATAGCAAAAAAAAAAAAAAAAAAAAAAAACAACAACAAAAAAAAACCCACACATTCTTAATCCTCAGTGTCAAATCAATCCTTGATCTCTACCAAACTTACTCATTTGCTTCTTTCATCATTATGAAAAAATTTGTAAAAATTCCCAGTTTTCTGAATTGCAATCTGAACCTTATATCTTTTTGTTGCATTTTATAGCTTTTATCTTTGGGATCATATAGTCAATGATGAAATAACAATCTAGACCATTAAGGGAAGAACACAGATTTTATCCTGAATTAACCTTATCTAATTCAATGTTCACTATGACTAAGGATAATTCTAGTACTAATCTGGAAAAAAAAATATGTAAGGGATATCTTTTAGACTAAATACACTGCTTATTTCAAGAAAGGATGAAATGGAGAGGAAAGACTAAGGTATTTAAATGTTCCAAATCAGCCCTTCACAACATTGAGATGACAAAACTGCCAGAGCTTTTTCTCAGTGAGTAAATAGTTGTATTTAGATGTATGAAAAAACTTCCTTATGAAAATATTTAAATATACATAGATATATCTCATAGCTTTCAAAGCACTTTGATGCATCTATTCCATCTGTGTAGTCTGATGGAAAAACTATAGCTCCCAGTGAATTAAGGGCATTCCCAAAGTCACATAGAGAAACTGATTGAATCAAGATTCAAATATAGAAAATCCAGTGAGTCAATAAACATTTATTGATGCCTACTCTATGTTAGACTTGTGCTAGGGGCAAGGACAAGAATGTTCTTGTTATACATTTATATTTTTGAAGCATATGCTCTAAATAGAACAGAAAAGTAATCATTTTTAAAAGTTGTTGATTTTTTTTTCCTTTCTAAGCAGAGTCACACAGTTTTTATTTAGGCAATAAAGTTGTTTCAAGTTCAAAAATATGATCAAATAGCATTAGATGTTTCTTGAAAAACATCTCTGAAACTGTATTAATTTTAATTTGTGTCTAACAGGAAACATAAACATAATTTTTAAAACAAGTTCACCTTAGGAATCACAACTGCACTTTTCTTCTGGGATACATAGTTATACTCTCCGTTAGTCAGATTTTTGTCACTGTGACCAAAATACCAATAAGGACAACTTAGAGGAAGAAATGTTTAATTTTGGCTTCAAGCATTCTTAAGTCTTAGTCTGTAGTCAACCAACTTTACCAATTTAGGTTCAATATAAGGCAGAACATCATGGTAGAAGTGCAGGGTGGAAGAGGAAAACTGATCAGGTTATGGTAGCCAGAAAGCAGAGAAAGATACAAGAATTCGGGACAAGTTGTATAATCACTGAGGACATGCCCTGCTTCCTCCAACCATACCCCACCTGCCTATGTTACCACCCATGAATATATTCAGATCTTTTTAGGTTACAGCTCTCATAATCTAATCACATAATCGAATCACCCTGCACTTTCCTGTATTAACACAGAAACTTTTGGGTATAACTCACATCCAAATCATAATATGTACACAAATAGATTTTGTATTCAATAAAATATTCTGATTTAATTTGTAAACAATGTCAATAACTGTCAGGAGAGATAATCTATCAATATGTTTTTTGTCTGTGTTAAAAAGAAAAACCTGTTAGTTTTCAGTGATCCAAACAGAAGGCATAGGTGCAGAATACCTTAAAATAAATCATTCTGTTGAAATCTAACCTCATAAGGTGGAAACACATTCAGTAGGATCTTATGAATTGCCTTTATCAGGGAATTGAGGGGAAAACATATCAAATCTAGATAATTAAGGTATTAGAATGCTGTTGAAACTAAGTCAACTTTCCATGTTATTCAGTTATGAATCCACTAGTTTCCCTTCTTTGAACTAACCCACAGACACTCAAGATGTTTAATATTTTATACTGTAAATATTACTTGAACATTTATTTTTATTAATTAATTCCATCCAGTTTCCATTTCACTCATTAAGCTCTTGGCTTTGTAATTCTGTAGGATTCTGGTTTCCTAAATCTACAAAGCCTATTATAGATTTTACTACCATTTTCCAATCCAAGAGTATGGCTCTGAGATTTGTAAGCCCTGTGTGCCTTTTGATGAGAATGTGATGGGTAAGACTGACTGACTGCTGTAAGCTTAGCTTCCCTGGGAATTACACTCTCATAGATACACCTTTATCCACCTTTGCTGATTCAGAGGATCACTTTTTTCAGAACATACAAGTGTGAACAACCTCTAATTCTCAGTAATAATTCTTAAAAGAGACTCCTCTGTAAGTCCAGATGGTATTAATTTACAACTGGGTAAGAAAACATGGTATCTGCTTACCATAGTTTATTACAAGTCAGTAGGTCTATTAAATAAAAATAAATAAAGATCAAGAGATTGCCTATTGAATGCTCTGTCATGGAAAAGGAAGAGATTAATTTCCAATGATTTCTGTATCTTAACTGTTAACAACTTGCTCTACTGCAGAGAGCAAGGAAAAGAACTAACCAGTAGTTTTATCACTTTCCCATGAAGATATCAAGGAAATGAACACAGCTCTAACTCATCATTCTTCAATAACCTCCTTTTGCTGCATTCAGCATTATATCTTTATTTTTTTTCAAAACATATGCATAAAATTTAAGTAGTGCCATTTTACAAGAATATTTTGTCCAAATTATATCATGAGTACCTCTGTGGTTTCTCAATTATCTAATTCTAAGTATTACATTGTGTATTTCATTCTTATCTATTCATTCATTCAAAAATGGCATAATTTATATTTCCAGCTTGAACCAAAGAAAACATATATTTCTTCTTTCAAAACTTTTATTTAAATGATTTTTTCAATAATTATTTTGAATAATAATTCAAATAGACTTGTAACTTGAGTTTGGACTTTCATCCTTCCACAGTTTGTTTTGGTCCTGGTTAACTTCAGTATTCTAAAAAAATACCTAAGTTGATTCTAGGTACATGCCTCAATGTTTTGGATCATAGAGGATAATATTTCTGGAGGTTTGAACTTAGCTCCTTCTCTTTTGGACATGAATATCATGAATGCATCAAACACCTCAGAGTTTTACAGTATGAAATCCTTTACCATTTATATGCCTTGAATTAGGCCAAAGGAGTTAGTAATAATATAAGGCATTAATTGACTTTTGATCTAAAACCACAATAGCATATATCACTATAAAAATCACAGAGAGCCAGGTGCGGTGGTGCATGCCTGTAATCACAGCAGCTCAGAAAGCTGAGGCAGGAAGATCAAGAGTTCAAAGACAGGCTCAGCAAAATCGAGGGGCAAAGCAACTCATTGAGACCCTGTCTCTAAATAAAATACAAAATAGGGCTGAGGATGTGGCCCAGTGAGTGAGTGTGCCTGAGTTCAATCCCTGGTATCATTTAAAAAAAAAGAGAGACAGAGAAAAGATTTGTATTAACTTCTGATAAAAAGAACCATAAACCATTAAAATATAATTCAGGTTACAAAAGCTTTATTTATGTACTTTCTTTTTGGAAATCCACTAATTTTATAAATATAAGGATTCAAATATAAAGATTGCAAAAATCTAGATATTCTTCAAATCCTCTTATCTCATAGTTCTAATAATTATGAAGGTTTAATTGTTATGTTTACATTTTACATATGTCAATCTATATTATTTTTACACTAGAATTTGATTTTGGTATCAAAGATCTTTATTGATTCCTCAATATAAATGGGTCTAAAAAAGCATTATTTCCCCAGTTTTGCACATCTGTTTCAATGTTGTGGGGAAGACAGAACTGCTCTCTCTTCATCTGAATGGAAGTAAATCATCTCTCCCTTAAGAAATTTTGGAGTATGAATGATTTCTTTTCACAGTCTGAAAGGTCTGTCATTCTTCTCACCAAAATGAGGGAAAGGACCAGATACCCTGCTCTAGAGAACATTAAGAATGGCTTAAGTGTTGTGTAAGCATCTTCAGGGCATAGTTTCACTGTGAACTCTACAACATGAGATCTAGACTTATTATGAGTGAAGGGGTTTAGAGATCTAACAAGAGGTCAATTTCAAATTGTAGCTTTCTAAGGAGGTTACCATGATAATGAAATCACTGGTTACATATAAGAACAAATAATTAAGCTGATGTACTGTGATTATACCTTTAAAAAACCTAATATATAGAATTATTATGATATATAGTAGGTACAAGACAGTGCATAGGTGTATTCTGTCATTTTTGAATGAAGCCTAGCATACAGATACATTCATTTATTAGTAAAGATAAATTAAGTAATAATTAAAAGTACAAAAATATTCCTATTAAGTTATCATAAGAAGAACCATAAATCATTAAAATATAAATCAGGTTATAAAAGCTTTATGTATGCATTTTCTTTTTTTCCTTTTTTTTAAGAGAGAGAGAGAGAGAGAGAGAGAGAGAGAGAGAGAAGAGAATTTTAATATTTTTTTTTTTTTTTAGTTTTTTTCGGCGGACACAACATCTTTGATTGGATGTGGTGCTGAGGATTGAACCCGGGCTGCACGCATGCCAGGTGATCGAGATACCGCTTGAGCCACATCCCCAGCCCTAGGTATGCATTGTCTTTTTAGAAATCCACTAATTTTACAAATATAATTCACAATTGAGTAGAAAACCTGCTTGTCTGAAATGTTTTTGATTTAGTTTTTCTTGCAATTATATAAACTCTTGATTCTTAAAGAATAATTAATAATTAGTTTTCTGTTTGTTTTATATCTTTTTGGCAGAAACTTTAGGATTTACAAATATAACTACCAGGAAGGTTGCAAATGATAAATAATATAAAAGGAGAAATATTTCTTAGGCTTTGCAAAATTCTTGTTAAAAATTTCCATCCTAATTTGTACTAGTTTGAAGTTTCCTGTATCTGGTAGAGGAAACTTACCTACTAAAACTGTCCCAAATAAAGTAATGGAATGATGATTGGATTTTGCCAGTGTTCATCACTTAGGTCCAGAAAAAATTAACTGAAGAAATGGAGATATCCATTTTGAAGCAATTTGTGATTTACATGTGACAGCCTTCTGTCAACCATAGTCAACTTAGATGGAAGACTACTTGAATGTGTAAGGAAATGAATTAATCTCAACAGTATAAAGAGAAGTTCAGCATGCATGTCTCATTTTACTTTCATTTCCTTTAGACAGGGAACAAAGAAGATGGCAGCTTTTTTCTCATGGTCCTTCAAACTTCTACCTATATTCAAAATATGACTCAAGTCTTCAAAATCAAAGCATTTACTCATTCATTCTCTACTCAAAACTCATGGAACACCTTCAACTGAGCCCATGAACCTCATACTGGACCTATCTACTGAAGATAAAATGGTGAGTTAAAAGAGCCAATCTTCAGATAAATAATTCAAATTGTTAAAATATTTTACACTCATGAGTCAATTTTAGTCAAATTTTAGAAAGGCCTTACTTCAGGATTTGAAAAGAATAAGATGCATGAAGAAAAATAAACATACTGAGAGTATTCTATAGAAAAAATACATAACTCATTTCTCTATGCTGGGAATAATTGATACCTTTTAATGGAACTTAATGAAACTGCAATCACATGTCTAATTGTGACATTCTAAGTTCAAATGTTACCATTTGAATTCCTATATCACAGGCTAATTTTATTTAGTGTGAGAATCCAGGTAGAGAGCAATGTGAAATGGTGAATAAGTAACTGTTCAACATGTACAATTCAGTAAATACTTGTTGCAGTTGCACTAATCCAGTGGATTCAACAGAGACGCAACATTATGTGAAAGAAAGAAAGAGAGAAAGATGTAAACCTTCTAAGGGTGTGTGAGAGTGAAGCCGATGTAATCTCTGAACATAAAATCATTAAACAGCCAAGGAGCTTGTGAAATGGGGTACACAGGAAGTGTGCTTCCACGTTTGTGTTCAGCGAAGAAAGTATTCATTTTAGACTCAGTCTGAAAAAGTACTCTTTGTGTGAAAATCCGGCAGGACAGAAGCTCTTGTTCAGTTGCAAAAGCAGAACATAGAGGCAAAGAGAGCAGAGCAGTAGCAACAGGAAAATGGAAACACAAACTCCTCCTCAGTTGGAGTAACCAGTTTAATATACTTTGGTGTGCATATTAAAGGAAGGCAAAACCCCAGCATAGAATAAAAATAGTTTGTGCCTTACATGAGTGTTGCGCAATTGTGTAAACACAGGTTTTTGTAAATAATAAAAGAAAGCATCAGTGCTGATTATCCTGGGAGAAATGTGGCAAAGAAATTTCATAAAAGTATTTTAGAAGAACTTGGATAACAAAGATGAGAAAAAAAAAAAATGTTATACCCACAAAGCAAATACACAGTATTCCCTGGTTCCTTAGTGAGCATAATTAAAATTAATTTCTGAATTTTAATGTTTGTTGTTTATTGTTTTCCAAATACTATCATTTTTACATTATTTCCAGTCTCTTATATTGTATAGAAGTCTCTCTTGAGTACAGCACAATCATTTTTATTATATTCATAAACATTTCTTTTATATAAATCTGGGTTAGTTTTCACAGTGATCCTGGGACTCTTTGTCATAGAAAGCAGAAAATCATCAGGTGAAAAACAAGTGCATGCATATTTCTACGTAGTTATTGCCAAAGAAACCAAGCCACTTGGGGACAGATTGAGGTGTTGTCTTTAAGAAAAGGTTAAATAAATTAGCATACATGCACAGCACAGATATTATTCACCTTAAAAATAACAAATAAGATCTATAAAGGTAATTAGAGTTCACTAGGAAGTGTTGAAAGAGAAGAATCAAGGTGCAGAAGAGCAGGATATGGTTACATTATTGTAAAATAACCAATGGATTCCAGATCCTTTGGATGATATTTATAAAATATCTATATAAAATTATACATGCATGAAGAAAGTAGAGAAGTGTTCATACTAGGTGGTTAACAGGTTCATGAGAGGAACAGAAGGGCAAACTTATGCTGTTTTAAAGATAAGGGAAAAAAAAAAGAGAGAGAGAGAGTCCAAAGCTAAAGTCAAAGTCAAAGCCAAAAGAAAAAAAACAATAGTTCCTTAAAAGAAAAATCATTGAACTTATGATATTGTTTATATACCTAGCATCACTATTTATGCATCTACATATAATAAGAACCTTAAAATATAAGAATAAAGTTCTTGTTGGCAGAGTTATTGCACTCATAAGTTACACACCATGCAGATTCTTTCTTGGTTCTTGAAATTTGAGCTTCACTACAAAAGAAGCATCTATTCAATTGTTCTCATCTATCCTACAGCATCAATGGCTAATATAATTTGGGATTATAATTTGGAATTATTTCTGAAAATAAGTGTCCTGTATAATATTATGATATTCCACAGGAAAATGATAATATGTTCATTTAAATTTTATAAATTAACTCCCTTAAAATGTTCTAATTATGATAGTTTCTGAAGTATAATTTAATGTATATTAGTTTCAAAGTCCAAGTAAGAATATTTATCAGTGTTACTATTACTTAACATCTGGTTGAATGTGGTAACTTTTTAAATAATTTTTTCTGGAATATAGTAATAAAGAATTTGTATATTTTTGTATGATTTATTTTCTGATTATAGATTTAATTAAGATTTACTATTTCATACACAATGAAGAACATATTTTTTGAAATAATGAATTTTCAAAAAACAAGAATGCAGTTACATAGATTTTTTTGGAAATTTTTAGCTCTTTTGTTTGGAATCAAGTATATGTAATATTTGTAATCAACATATTATTTTATCTAAATAAACTTTTAAGGGTTTGAACAGATTTTTAATTCCTGAGAACTCATGTGGTATCTTGAGTGAATTGCAAACTTTTTTTTTCAGTCTGTGAGTGGGACCTCCAAAACTGAGTAAAAATAAACCTTTTCTCTTTATAAATTTATTGTCATGTGTATTTTATTATAATAACAGGAAGTTACTACCATAAGTGATTTATAGTATCCATCAGCTATTTTGTGTTTATTTGCCTTTATACTTTAAATAGATTGTACATTTCTTGAGGCTTTGTTTTGCTCCTTCTTTTCTAGTACCCATCATAGCCTGAGTTCTTAATATACTGTCATTGAGTGGAAATATAAATTATCCTTTGCAGCAGAGATGTTTTTCACTATACTTAACAATTAACAAAACAGCCTCAGATTGAGAAGCGTCCCACTAGACACTGCCTGTCACTTGAAAGCTAATTTACATGTTTATATAAATTTTAGGTATTTAAATATTTTTCAGAGAGATTATTTTGTCTTTTTAGCAAGAGTATTAGGACCATGAAAAACACTCCATTTAAATGGTATTGCCATTTCATTTCTTTCCCATAATACCACTACATCCTCATATCATGTATGCCCACTTTTAAATTCTGGGTTCCAGGTAGCCTAAGCTACTTGTTCTCTGAATGCAAGTCTTTTTATATGTTATCTCTTCTTACAATGGTTTCTCTCACAGTCTTATTGAGCTAATTCTTACTGTTCCTTAGAACTTATCTCTCAGAGCTGATGCTCCATTAATCCAAAAGCTGGCTAAGTTTCCTCATGTGCTCCTATATATGTTGCATGTACTTCTGACATGGTGTATATCTATATTTATATCATATTTTTTCTCAGAATTTCAAGTTTGTTGAAAGAAAATTCATCATCATAATTAACATTCCACTGCCTAACACATAGTAGAACTACTTACTGTATGGAGATTAGAATGAAGTCATTTTCCTATTTTCATATATGAACAAACCACCAACTCCATATCATGTACACCCACAAGAATGAGATCCTAATTAGAATAAATTATACACCAGGTATATACAATATATCAAAATATACTCGACTCTCATGTATATTTAAGAAGAATAGAATTATTTTGACACTCAATGAAAGCCAATTATTGAAAGTTCTACATCTGCAATAAAAGTTTTATTTATTATTTAAATATCAGGTTATTATATGACACATAACATTTTAGAGCATCATTATTGTGGGGTTGCTACGTGACTATGTGGCAACTTAGAATTTTAAAGTTAACACACTTAGAATATATAAAGTATAAAATAAGGTCTGAGTGTCACATTGTAACTTTCATTTTTGTCATTACTATTGACCTTTATTTTTATAATCTAAAATCTTTCAATATTATTTTTATTAAAGAATATCCAGAGATTGTATTAGGAAATTATTGAGATAACCTGCATAAATAGCTAAAGCATTCCCTAGTTTGCAGTTGGGCATACAATTTGTTGGATAAATCAGAATATTTTTGAGAATGAAAAAAATCTGGGATAAAATAAGAAATGTGCATTGTCTTGAAAGTAGCTAAGCCCCACATACACACACACACACACAAAAAAAAAAAAAAAAAAAACTCAATAAAAAGTAAGCGATATTATTTGAGGTCAAAACCAGAAGCTGTTTTGAGGGAAGTGATAATGTGCTGCTTTCTGGTTATAATTGTACACTATAACATTGAAAAAAAAAAGAATATTTATGTCTCCTTTTCCCACAGCCTCCCAACACCACAAGTTTTAAGTTTATAGTGCTGAATTCTCCTGAAATAAAAAAGAATTCTCAATTATACCTTCTGTCATTTTGAAACCTGTCATATTTGCTGATAATCTAACCAGGCCTCTTGAATATTTAAAAAAATATAGCTTAACTCAACAGGTAGATAGAATACTGTTCCTACATGCAGTACCATTAGGAAAGTCAGAGGCTTCCACTTTTCCACTGCTTATAGATATGTTGTGTTGAATATGTTATACTACCTGTTCACAAAAACTAAAATTTTCTTGAGTAGATATGTCTATGATTAAAATGTGATATATAGTGAAAGTGGAGTTAATTACTTGATCATGTGCTGCATTAAGTGGACACTTTGATTTTTGATTTTACTAATTAAGCAGTAAGTACGTCTTAGAGATGTTATAGATATAGTAAAAACTTATGTCAATCAGAAGCTGAGAGGCCAACCTGGGTTATCACAGTCTTGTGTTTAGAATAAAATTATTTTCTAGTATGAGAAGAGTGTGACCAAAATTTGTAATATAACCCTTCATAAATAGACATTACATGATTTTTAATATTTGTAACTTAATATAGCTTTGCTGTGCAGTTTTGTCTGTGTACAGTCTATGAATATGTCAATATACCTCCGTATTTGTTCAGGCATCATTGACAGAGGAAAGATAGACTACAGTGAACCCAAGGTGGATGGCAAACTTTGTTGTTTGCATTTTGTGTGGATTCTTCATCACAAGTTCAGATATTAGAAAGAAAGATAATCCATGTAATGTGAAATAGTAGAGCTTACATTCAGAGTGTTTCTCTTCAAACTAAGTTTTAAATTTATATATAATATTACAAATAATAATAGATCACATATATTGGTTTAGTCTCCTGATGAATATAAAGTTCCCTCACAATTCTATTACCTGGGAGTCGTAGACATGAGTTGAGGGTCCTGGATATTTAAGGATGCTGAAAAATGTTAGCATTATTCACACTTTTGTGCATTTAGAGGTGAGGACACTACACACAGCTCAGGAAAATCTGTGCACATGACACTGGCCATCAAAGCTTCAATTTTTGGCCTGGCCAAGAGTGTGTAAAACTGCAGAAATCTTCTCTTCCTTGTCTACAATGGAGTGTTCCGAATATGTGTATTGTTTTCCAGGAGGAAGAGTTGAACTGGCAGGTAAGTTAGAGAAATAGAAATACAGCTTAATTCCCACTTCTACCTTTGGGCAACTATACCCCAAATCTCTTGTAGTTACTACAAGTGGAACTGACAAGTAAGGGTTATTGTAAAAAGAAATCACCTTTAGTGTTTTCAGATCATAATAAAATGAATGTCCACTCTGTTAGTTGAATGGGAAGTAGATCAAAGATGACAAATAACTAAAAAATATTGTTACAAATTTGGTTTTACAACCTTTTTTTCTCATAGACAAAAAAAATTAATTGTTATATGTGATAAAAGTAAATATTTTAATGGCTGGCAAGTGGATATCATATTGTAAAAATCATTTGTGACAGAACAGCAATAAGTAAAGGATGACATTATGTAGTTAATGATAAAAATAACAGAGACTAAATCACTAAAAGAAAAATCACATTAGTTATCAAATGAATAAAGGCAAATGTAATTGGTTTTATTATTTGCAATTTTATTACATGATATCAAGGCTTCTTTGTTTTCCTGTTACTTAAAAAGAGCACACTGTGTCCCATCCACTTTTATATTGAAGAAAAATCAATGGCTAATAGAGTAGGAAAACCTCTTTCCTTAGGAAAAATATTTTTGATTTTTTCTTTTAGACTGATACGAAATATGAGTTAACTACATTGTATTATATAATAAATAATTTGCTCAATAGGGTAGAACTTATAAAATACACATTCATTTTATTGCTATTAATTTTGATGCAGTAATTTCATTGGTCAGTCTGCAATCTTCATACAAAACAAAATTTCCAATTTCCAGTATATTAATGTTCCTTGACAATGCCATGTACACTACAATTCTTCTGGATCACAGTATAGCTTAAGGCACGAAATACTCCCATTTTAGATATAATGGGAAAGCAAGATATTTTATAAAGGTTAAAATAGGTGCAAAACATTCTAAAAGATTATTTGTATTTCTGCAGGTCTCTAATAATATATAGCTTTTTACTGATGTCAAATTCAAAAAAAGTGTGTAGTCCTTTTAAGTACAACATATGAATTCTAAAACCCTTTTAATAATAAAATCAATATTTTAATTTTAAAATATATAAAAATATTAATGCCAAGCCAACAAAAGTTTCATGAAATTAGACCTATGTTATGCATAGATATGCATAGGTGATGAATTTTCATTAATATTAAGCAATATATTTGTCATCCTTAAGGTGCATTGTATGGTATAATCACTTGTAATATATGTTTTTTTGTTTGAAATATTTTGTTGTGTTCTCTGGGTAAGTTTCCCAGACTTGAGGAGTGAAAAAAACAGAATTGGAGAAAATAATCATAAAATTATTATAGTATTTAATATATATCATTCACCAATCTATGGTCTTGTGTTAGTTCTTTTAGTCTTTGCAACAAGTATTAGGCTGTTACTATTAATTACATTTATCTAAGAGAAAACTGAGAACCAGATAGGTATATGACTGTCAACGCGACAAAATAAGAAGTGACTGGTTTTGAAGGACCGGCAAAAATATCACCTTTGCTGGATGACCTAATGGCAGAAGCAATCTATTGGAAATTTTTTTCCCTAAAAAGGTTAACAGATTGAGTTGGTTTAATGTATTAGAAGTAAGGAAAGACAGTTCTAAATTCTGGATTTTTGTTTGTTTGTTTACCATACTGCTTATTCAAAAGGAAACTCTTGACTACAGAACTTCTTTTCTCCCAGGCATGTACGGGCAAAAGTAAGTCAAGTGATGCATGGATACTTATCTTTAAAACTTCCTTGCAAGGTATGAGAAGCTATAGTCTTTCTCTAACAAAGCAGCTGTGCCAGGTACAAAACTTTCTGAAGCAAATGTGCTTGACAATTATATACTTGGTAAATACCTGGGGGCCATAGAGATGGAGTGTGACTGAAATAATATTCTCTTACACTAATTATAAACATATGTATTGTAAAGAGATACTTAAAAAATAAAGTCTATTTTAAAAATAGTAGATGAGTTAAAGAGAGACCACAAGTCTAATTATTTCTCCACACCTTTCCTTCTTGATATATATTTAAAATATTTTCTTCACGTCCACCTAACACAAGTACCAATCCATTGAAGTTACTGTAATCATACCCAAGTTACAACTAATTTGAAATGACTGATATGTCTTTGAATAAGAAAATAATCTGGGAAAATGAATAATTTTTGAAATAACCTAAATTTTTACTATAATCTAAATATATAAGAAATAAGAGATTATTTTCATATGTATAAACTTTACAAAGGAGAGTTAAACTCTCTCCAGATCTTGAAAGAGAGGGAAAGAAATGGGTGGATTATTAGTATAAGAACTAATCATACCAAGATTGAATACAGAATGTTTGGTATTTTTCAGTTTTACATAGCTGTGTGGCAGATGTGCAGATATGCCTCAGAAATACTGCAGGTTTATTTTCAGACCATTGCCGAAAAATAAAAAATAAATAAACAAAACAAAACAAATATCATAATGAAGCAAGTTACATGCTTTTTAAAAAATTTCCTCTTGCATATAAAAGTTGTTTGTACTATACTGCAATTATTAAATGTGCAATAACATTATGTCTAAAATAGTGCACAAAATTTATTTTAAAAAGTTTATTGCTAAAATATGTTAATGATCATTTGAGACTTTAGTGGGTCACGATTTACTTTTGCAGGGAGAAAAGAGGTTTCACTTTGTTTTGTTTGTAGAATAATATTCAAAGTTGTCCCAGTTATTCTAATTCCTTTGTTTTTATTCATTTTTATTAGTTCATATTAATTATACAGAATAATCAGTTTCATTATGGTATGCTTTTACATACATATAATATACTTTAATCAATTTCACCCCTATTATCCTTCCTTCCCCACCCTGTGTCTTCCTCACTGATCCTCTACTTCTTTTCTAATATTCTTCATTGTACTTTCACACCATCTTTTTTCCCTCTAGATTCTACATATGACAGAAGATACATGACACTTATATTTCTGGGTCTGGCTTATGTCACATAGCATGATATCCTCCAGTTTCATCTATTCTCCTTTAATGACATGATTTGTTCTCCTTTATGGCTTAATAAAACTCCATTGTATATATATAGTGTATTTTCTTTACTCACTCATTTGTTGATAGGCACTTGGGCTGGTTTCATAACTTGGCTACTGCGAATTGTGCTGCAATAAATGAGAGCAGCACTTTATTTTCCTTGAAGAACTTTCCTTTTGCATTCACAGCCTAGCTAATCATTTGGTTCAAGAGACCTAGTTCTGGGCCAATCTCAGCTTTAGGGAGGCCTTCCTTACCAAGCTCAATCATTTCTAGCTTCTAATTTAAATGGAGATACTTGATATACTTCTTTCACTTAAATACTTAAAGGCCATTGCAGGGTTACTAAGTGGCCTGATTTTTATAATGTTATGTCTCATGGAGTACGAAGGCCTGAGGAGCAGAAAAGGGATGTGGCTGGTTGGCAAAGCACTCTAAAAGCACAGAATTTATTCATTAAATTTAGCATCATACTGGTGAACTTTGTGGATGCCTGGTACAACTACATAGTGACATCAAGGATGACTGATCATGGGTCATCATAACAGATAAAATAATAATTAAAAAGCTATAAAATATTGCAAGAATTTCCAAATGTACCATAGGGACATGGAGTGCACACATGCTGTGAGAGAAATTGCATCAATTGATTTGCTGAAGGCACAGTTGCCACAAACCTTCAATTTGCAAAAAATGCAGTATCTGTAAAGTGCAATAATGTGAAGCACACGGTAACTAGATATGCCTCTAAATTCTAATGTAATAAAGTCTGTTAAACCAAAACATATTCTTTAATATTGTAAAATAGTCTTCTGTACAAATAAAATGATCTCACAGTGTTGTGATTTCAGCTCAGTTCTTTATAAGTGAAGATATTCTAACTTAGCAGTGTTCACATATTGCTAAAATTAACAAAATAGTTTCAATTTATCAAACTAAGTGAATGTTTCTGTAAAATGAATACTTAATATACTAACATAATATTGAATATCTAAACTATATATGCAAGAAAAATTTCAAGAATATTTTGCTTTGTCTTTTAAGGCTTTTAAAAAAAATCATCTAAGGCCATAATTTGGCTAATTTTGAATTTTACTTCAAAGAATTTTAATGTTGTACAGGCAGAATAATGACTTTGTTTATGTTGCACTATTCTTTGCCCATCTTTTTATCAGAGTCTCCATATAGTAAGTATGTTCTTAAAATATAATATGTACCTTAAAATATGGCTTATTCCTTTTGCATACAAATTATGTATGCCAGAACAAATAGATTAATAAAAACAATGTGCTAAAATATTAATCTATTAAAATAGCTAAAATAACATTTTAAGGCAAATATTAGTGCCTTCATCATTATTAAAGAAGTAGAAATTTTCATAAATTATTCTCATGAATATCCTCATTTTAAAGAAAAGTCTGAGGGAAGAATGCATCCTTCTTACTACACAAAAAAATTAATTTATATATGATCATCACTCTGTTAAATTTAGCACTGCTGAGTTGTAATCTTTTGACCATTTCCTTCCCTGTTTTTTGGAAAGTATGCATCTTTTCTCCATGCTCATAAGTGAGATAAATGATAGTATCATCCTTTTATCTTCAAATATTTAAGAAACTTATACTCCAGTGAATATGTGATATACAATGCTATTTTTAAAAATTGTACACTGAAGATCTTCTAAAACCTTATTCATAATATTCCCCAAAAGAGTTATTTTTAAAAAGAGGCAAAAAACAAAACCAAGCACAGCAGAATCTGGATTCTTTATTAACTGAAAGATTTGTCCTACATATAGATTTAATGTCATATAATATTACTTATGCACATGTGTGAATATAACATAAAGAATGCCATAATTATGTATTGTTATAATGCACCGATAAATCTTTTAATAATAATTTATGTATATGAAAAAAATACCTCAAGCAATCCCTGCTTTCATATAATGCTAGAGTCTGATATGAGACTATTATCTTACTTATTTGATCTTCTGAAAGTTCAAAGGACTTTTCTGGGTTCCCTATATATCTTTCTATAGAGCCCTTTAAGTTTTCCAAAAAGGGAATTCTACAAAGTCAATGTTCACTTTGCCATTGGAAAGGTCTAGTGATTTAAATTTAAACAGGTAATACATATTTCGATAGTTAATATTCTCAGGCATGTCCCAACTAATGCAAAATGCTGATGAGTTTCAATCATGTGGAATTAATTTCTGGAGAGAGGCTAGGGAGTGACACCAGGTTTCATGAGGAAATAAGCTAAAAAATGAAAAGATCAGTATATGAAATCTTTTCCTCAATTTAGCACTGGAATGTCCTTTGATGATCACCTAGGGCTCTGCTCATGCAAGGAAAGTAATATCTAGAAACCAGGTTATTAGTATTGTGAGTGAGATAAATCATTCAAAGGTAAGCAATGCATGAGGCTATCATACCCTCTTGCTCTGAGCTTGGAACTCTGAATACCATTACTTAATTAATAACTTCTTAATATTTACCAGATATTGAAAACCCCCTTATAAAGCATTTTTCTATTTCAGGTATTTACTATTTACCACCAACATACTGAAGTATCCTACCCTATAAATAAGGAACTTTTACTGATAAACCAACTGACAAGATCTCAATGATTAGTTCACATGAAATGTCTACAAAAAAAAAGAGTAGCTTGGTTTCTGGGTTAGTGAAAAGATAACTACAAATACTTTCCTCTGGGTTTCTATTAACCAATAATTTTAAACTTGTGACCTTCTCTTTCTTGAGCACCTGGTGCTATCTCATTTTCTTACCACAGTTCAGATATATGGGACTGGGGTAGCTGACTTCAGAATGCTCTTCTGAATCCTTGATGACATCCTTTGAATTCTGGACCATTTCTAAGATTTTTGTGAGTCCTGCTATACACATTTCCACTTAATCTTTAGTGTTCTAGCCCTAATTTTTTTTTTATGAATAACCATTATTTTCTAAGTTAAAGCATAAATGACATTTTCCTAAGTTATGTTGCACACACAGTTAATTATACCCTCTAATGTTGCAAAATAATCCATCTGTGGGAATTATACAATGTTTGCTTTTTAAATTTTTTATCGTTTAAAGTAATGTAAAGTTATTAATATAACATTTCCCCCCCCCAAATTAAAGTCTCCTTTAAAGGGCATAATGGGCTCAAAATTAAATCATTTCATTATAAAATAGCTTTTCCCATTACCAGCACTGTCAACAGTGAAACAGCTGTATCACAGAATTAGAAAATAAAGGACAAGATCATTTCAACCACAAGACCCCCCCAAAATAGCCTGCTATGGGAAAGTTATAACTATGCCTATTTAGTTCTGTTAACTGGCCTTAGTATATCTATTTTCCATGATTTCTACATATAATGCATCAATAGTGATTAAACTGTGATTTTTAAAAAAATCTGTTTTATTGATGTTTTCCTGGTGATTACTTGGTTTGAGTACCAATGATCTGTTCATTTGAGCATAAAAACTTGGTGTAATTAATAAGAACTACTTACAAATCCTATCACAACGTTGGTGGGAACCTCACTACTCTTTTCATTTGATGCCATAACGTCTAGTTTTCCTTTTCTTTCTTCCCTGTACTTTGTATAAAATCAATATAATTACATTAATATCAGACCCAATCTAGCATAACATTTTCTTACTGGGATTTGGAAACATGATAAATAAATCAATATTGCAATGTGAATTTTTTTTTTAAAAAATGATGATAGCTATGTGAAAGTCTTAGTGAAGAAAGTAGTTCTAAAACATTCCAAAATTATGGTTCAAAACATACCAAAAATTATGTAAGTATGTTTTTTTCTGCTAGTATTTTTTATTTTGCATTTTAAAAATTTTCCACCTTAAAATGTATTTCTTTTTAATAGATTAAAGTCATAATACAGCTGTGTAGCATTTTCACCTTGGCCTCTTTCACTCAGAAATGTGCTTTTAAGTCCCTGTGTATTTTCATGACCTTATAGTTCTATTCTTTTTAGTGCTGAATGGTATTCCATTGTATTGATATGTAACAGCTTCTGTATTTGACTGCTGAAGAACATCTTACTTGCAAATTTGAATAAAGCTGCTCTAAACACACACACACATATGACAGATATACATATACATACACACATACACACACACACACACACACACACAGGTGTTTTGTGGACCTAATTTTGGAACTTATTTGGGTAAATACCAAGGACTACTATTGCTAGACCCTAAGGTAAGAGATGTTTAATTTTGTAAAAAACTGCCAAATTTTCTTCTAAAGTCGCTGTACCAATTTGCATGTCCAACAGCAATGTGTAAGAGTTTCTGTTGCTTCACATCCTGTGCTGCATATGGTGCTGTCAAGTGTTCTGGATTTTGGCTATTCTAATGAACAAATATAGTGGTATATAATTGTTGTTTTAATTTTCACTTTCTTAATGAACTTGTGATAGGTTTATCTTTTCAGAGGCTTATTTGCCATTTATGTATCTGCTTTGGTAAGGTTTCTGTTAAGGTCTTTGGGTCATGTTTAATGGGGGTTTTATTCATAATTATTGAATTTCAAGAGTTCTTGTGTATTGGATAATAATCCTTTATTACCTGTGACTTTTGTCAGTGTGGGCTTTTTTCTTTCTTTTTTTTTTTTAATTTTCTTGATGGTGTCTTTTGCAGAATAGGAATTTTTAGTTTTAATTGCTTCTTTGTTCATTGGAAATGTCTTCTATATTATTGTTTAAAACAGTGTTCAGTGTTTTACATCTAGCTCTATGATCCATTTTGGAAGACACCAGGGATTGAATGTTTGTGTCTTCCCTAAATAAGTTCTTTGTGAATTAATTAGATCATGAAGGGAAAGCCCTTTACGAGACCTTGAAACACATCTCTTTCTCTGTTTCCCTCATTCTCTCTTCACCAACATGTAAGTAGGTGCAAGAAGGTGACTATCTGAAAACCAGAAAGAGACCTCTGATGGGACACCAGATGTTCTGGCATCTTTATTTGGACTTTTTAGCCTCCAGAATTGAGCAAAAGTGTTTGTTTTTTAAGCTACGCAATCTACAGTATCTGTCTTAGTAGCCTGAAATAACTGAGACAAAGAACATTTGCCTCTCATAGACAACACGTAAAGAAAGATTCACATAATCATTTACAAAACTTTAATTAGAAGACACTAAAAAATTATTAGAATTTACTTTTAACTCACAATGATAATCACACTTATTACATGATTTTCTATTGGATGCATTTCCAAAAAAGGAACTCTAACAAGATTTATTGATATCAGAGACAAAAATGTCAGATAATAATATATAATCTAACTGAAAATAAGCTTTCACTATTAAGGCCCAAAAATCAAGTTGTAATTTAACATTTCATGTTGTAGCAATTAATGTAGCTTTTTTTTTAGGATATAAAACTGGGTTAACATAGAATGAAAAGTGAAGATGATTTGGCATTATTTACTGAAGAAATTATGTTCAACAATTATTTAAGGGTAAAAATCAATTCAGCAAAGTGCATTTTATAGTATATATAATCTTACAGAAAATCTAGTTGTGAGTCCATCCACTTGTTATAAAGTTTTTATTACTTTTCATGAAATTTCTGCATCCAAGGGCCTTCCTAATATCACAAAACAATCAGAGGAATAAGTAAAGACAGCACAGGACTGACAATTTAGGTCTAAAAACCCATTTCCTATAGAAAAACTATAATCTCTATCAAATGATTAGTTTGTGAATCAACTCATACTATTTGAGAAGAAAATCTTTAGAATTGTTGACTGTAATATTTTGAAAACTTTATCGCTTCTTTGAACATTTTCCCAGCAGGAAACAGATTTATACTTACCATCTTTGAAACTAAAAAGGCTAAAGGGCGAGCATCATATTTCTTATGTACCTGAAATCATCAAATGTCAAAGTGAAAACAATTTAAATCCCAGATAATTCTATTTCTTCTCTCTTTGCAATCATTTCACCTGTCAGTTACTTTATTTACATACAGCATTATCTAAAACTTATGAGAGAAAACATTTGTAAAGAGCAATAGTAGCTCAATGCTTATTGGAGGAGACACACAGACTTGTAAAAAGGACTGCTTGTGGGAGGGAGATTGGGCGTCTGGAGTCCCATTTTTAATTAAAAGAACCCATGAATCTCTTTAATAATCCCAAAACAATACCTTTCATAATTAATTAACAATTTATGCCACCTTGTCCCAATAGCCTACATTTCACATAATTTTTGTGAAATACCTTGAGTATGACCAGTAAACTATTCTAAGTACTGGTATTTTAAAAAATTTTATTGATTATAATAAAAGGTTATAAATACATTTGTGTATATGAATATTATACAATATGCACAATTAAGAGTTTTTAAAAATGTTATTCTCTATATTCTCTCTCTCTCTCTCTCTAGGCTTCATTTAAAAAATCCCCAACTCTTGATGGCAGGTATTTAAGAAAACATTCAGCCAAGAAACATTTTGAAAACCAGAAAAATAAAATATTTTTAATTGTGTCATATGAGAAACTACTGAATGCACATGGAGTAAACCCACTTTTTCCTTCCAAGGAGCAACAAAACAAAACAAAATCAAACAAACAAACAAACAAAAAACAATAGGTAGACAATGAGTATAATTTAAAATAACACACTTTATCATAAAACACAAAACCTTTCTTAAAATTATAATCTCTTTATTAATGTATGAAAAAGTTATAATTAGTCATTAATAAACAATGTTCAAAAACAAGCTAGTTGACCATTTATTAGAAGTAGTATAGGAGTATAGGATTAATTCCATAAATAATGTTTTCAGTAGGTTACTTCAAAATTCTCAGATTGAATCAATTAATTATAAATAGATATATTTTATATGTATGTATGCGTATATATATATATATATATATATATATACACATACACTATATATATATATAGTGTATGTGTGTGTGGTGAGGGGAGTACCATGAATATGTGCTTAGCTGAAAGACAAGATTCAGACAAGTATTAATGGACTATTAAATCATGCCTGAAGGTATCTTGGAACCACAAGCCTTTTAGATATGTATTTAATTAAAAATTAAAGGCCATTTTTGGCTATTGAACCAGCTCTTCCATCAGAAAAAGTCTTAGTAAAAAATTAAGATTATTCACTTCTCTTCTTAAGTATTTACCATCAGTTAAACTTTTTCATGCTACTAGACACCTGCTCCCAAAGTTCTAATTCTAAAGACCCATTTCATTTGCATAATACTTTTTTTTTTTTGCTATGAGAACCATTTATGGTAATACTTTTACCATTTAGATAAGCTCAAAGGCCATTGCAATTTTAAGTGGATTTATAATCTATACATAGAAATACAGTTTTTTTTCACATCTTCTAATTAAACTGATATTCAAAAGAGCAAATCTCTATTATGAATGAAGGAATTTGCATTTTTTATAGTTTTATTACAAACTTGACTGTACAAAATGTGTTTGCACCAAAGATGTATACTTTGTCATTAACATAATATGATCTTCTGAACTATTACAAATGTTTTATTTACAAGAAGAGATTATAAAATTTCTGTAGTAACATTTTAAGACATTAGAGGCAAAAGGGAGAACACTAAACCTACAAGTTTTCAAGAGGCTTGCATTGAAAATGTTGTTATTTGATTGAAATTACATGTATTATTAATATTCTGGGAGTTTAATTGTTGATGGATTAAGAAATAGCCCAGATTAAAAGAATAAAAAGTAATATAATTCAAAAGGAAAATTATTAGTTCCATAAAGGTAGACAAAATTTAGAATCTGAGTTTGGGTACAGAAATTTCTTTTATAGAGGATGTTGAATGATACCAGGTGTAGCAAAAATTTGTTTCTATAAACCTGAAAAGGCATAGTTGAGATGGTTTTACTTGAATGAGCTCTGATTTGACATTCAAGAGGCAATCTACCAAGTAATAACTACTAGGATTTTTCTGGGACAATACCTTCACATACTTGTGCTTCTTCTTTCTAACATAGAAGAATTTGAGCACTATTACTGAAAATATAACAAAAGATCTGAACTTGCCAAGTTGTTAATTTTTCAAATCATACAAAGTATTGATTTGGAGCACAAACTAGATTTTAAAAGAGGAAAAACTATAAATAATATATACTAAATAAATAATTAAATACAATATTCTAATATTTTAAAAACTTCTTTATCATACTCTCTATATGATCTAAAATGTGGCTACATGTAAGAATTGAAATAAGAAAGATTATATTTATTTTCTCTAGTTCAAATTTAATTTGTGTTGTAAATGAAAGAAAAAAAGCAGTCAAGAGTATTAAGTTTTATAAAATCATAAAAATCAACTTAATTACTTAATGTTTTGAATATTTAATTTAGGAATGTAGCAGAGACTCTCACTGTTCAAGCAGTGTATATTTTTGTGGGAAAGATAGACTGTGTGTTGTCAAAATAAATATTATTCATTCAGAAGTAGTTTACACAACCCTTTGAATTTCGGGAAAAGAAGTTCTATAGTCCCTGGAATCCTTTAGTTTGGTAAAGAGCCGTAATTGTTGATAGAAGGAGTGCTTTTTGTGATCAAACAAATACTTGTGTGTATCACTAAGTCTTTACTATGTTAAGAGATACCTTCATTTTTTTTTTTTGTTAATTGCTAATAAATTTATGTGAAACAAATTACTTTCACATAAATCAAGCAATCAAGCTGCCACTACATAACCAATTCTTTTTGTTTTCATTCCACTGGGAGATGTTTTTCATTTGCATTGTTTGGAAATTTGAGCCCTCAAAATCCTTTACTCACACAACACCTACATAGTTTGACCAGTAGAGGGAGCCATTATCTACTTACAGTAGTCTGACTTTGAAAATCAAGTATTTCATGCTCATGAAAGAAACTAAGAGAAGTTTAAAGTCAATCTATAAAACTATTTTAAATGAAAATTAATAAATAAGCAAGATTTTTAGGTTTCAAAACAAACTCAGCAATAAGTTCATTGTAATTTCTTTGGAGACAATAGTTAAATCAACACCTTTTATAATGTGTGGACAGTTTTTAACTTTGCATCAAATGTATTAAATGTTGAAATATTAAATAAAATGTATATATGTAATTCTAGCAATTTCTTTTCTTTACATTCTTGTGTATTTAGCTTCTTTTTTTTAAAAAAAAAAAAAGTTCAAATGAAATGGCTTTAGGTGGCCTATTTATCTCTCTTTCTTCCTTATTCCTATTATTTAGTCAAATGAAAAACCAAGCCTTACCTCCTTTCAATTTTCTTACTGATAACTAAGAGTATGTTGGTAGTTCTTTTTGATAAAATTTATTTAATGAATGGTTCTCAAAAAGAATATTAGGAAATATATGTTTGTACAAATGATACATTAATGACATGACATTTAAAGTTACATACTTCCTAAAAATTCTGGAAAATAATTACACATGGACACCTAAGATTACTCTTTACTTGTGTATTTTTGTGACATGAATAGCACAGTTTGAAATACCATTTGTTTTTAAACATGACTTCACATAAGTTTATATTTAAAAGTTTCCGTACTCATATTCTAAAAGTTCAGCTTGTTTGTCATAATGATATTTAAATTTATGCCTCTATTAGTCAAAGAAACACTCCTTTGGCTATTTACTTTAAATTGTATTTCATTAGAGATTGACAATTCCTCACTTTGTCACTAAGTTCTTACATGTCATACTATTTCACACAGTTCTTACTGTGACAGTTGTGATAGCTACACAAGCATGACTCAAACTTTACCATCTGGATGAATAGTTCAGTAAATATATATTTACACCAACAAGCACTGTGGAGACAGCACCTGCCCACTAAGCCTGAGCAGCTTCATCTTTAAAGCAGCTTCTCTAGTAAGAAAGTAGTTAAGTTAGTGTTCCCTGGTAAAAGGAGGGATCTAGCCCCTTGCCACTCAATGTATGTTCCAAGAGATGGAACTCTGGATTCCCTTGGGAGATTCTTTACAACTCTGAAGTGTCAGAGCCCAGTCCAAAGCTACTGAACCAAAATTTGCGTTTTGATAAGATCCTCCAGGTGATTCTAATACACATTACATTTTGGGAAGCACAGGTATATATCACATCTTTGCAGAATTTCTCCAGGGCACAAGGGACCCCTACACTTCTAGTGTCTCTAGTAATAGTATATATTTATGACTTTGAAATCAGTTTGGAAAATTACAAGAGACTTCTATATTTTTTGACAATCCCAATAAATTGTACTATAAATCATGATTTTGAGTATCTTATTTAGGCTGTTCCTGCAGTTTTACATGCTAAATTTAATTTTAAAAATCACTCAGTGGTTATTTACTAGTTATACTATCTTTTCAATAGAAAAAAACACTTATCATAAAGAAACATAAGACTACCATATACATTTTTTTTCCTGAAGTGTCTCTAGAATTTTTCAATTTAAATGATCACTAAGCAGATTATACAATACTTACATAACACAAAGGGAAAATACTGGTTGTGTTAGGAAGCTTCATGTCATCATTGAAATAACCTAGTACGTAAACTTAGACATAGCAAAGCTGAGAATGAGTTAAATGTTGCTAGCTGTTCCTTTTGAACTGAAGAGGAGATTTTGCCTGTAGAATACTGTGATTACTTGTTATCCCAAATCTGCACTCATATCTCTGCTGACAGGGTAATCATCCTTGTGTTCAGCAATTTATGTTGTTCTGTTTATACCTGGCCAAATTATATTTTCAATGTCGCAAGCAATCTCACTTTCATTATGATATAAAATGGATAGACACAACAGCAAAATCATGATGCAGAGCTAGCTAAGAAAATGGAAGCTTCTCTCTCTGGATGGAGCTGGCTTTGCATTACTTGGAACTTGAGAGAGAACCTTAATCAATCCATGTCCCTCCTAATGCATTTTGCCTCCTTGTTCAGCAGAGAGGTGGAGGGAGGGATACAGGAAAAAGATAGTAATTCCATGCCCCAGGGTGCACTGAGGCTGTATACATGTGTATAATGTGTTGTGTGGGTGTGTGCACCTAAATAACGTTCCCTGTCTCCTTATCTTTCCTGCATTATCACAATCTCAGGAAATCAGTGGCTTGGTACTTAAAGAACCAGAAAAATCTAGCAATTTGTATTAATTACAGATGTTGAAATTGAAGTTCAGGGAGACAAGTCTAGAAAACTTGCCTACAGTTTAAAGTTAGTTTGTAACAGAACTGTTTTTCAAATCAAAAGTTCCTCAAATCTCAAGCTTTCTTTTGCATTCCCGACAGAGACAGAATCTTTAAAATATGTTGATTTTACTGTTCCTCCAAGGCAGCTCTGTTAACCTAAATTTGAGATTGGGAAGATTTGGAAAATGCCCTATAAATTAAACAACTGTGGATTTTGAGACTCATTTGATTGAATACACAGTTAACTTGCATCAACACATCAAGATTGTGTTTAGTAGTAAGACACAGTCCAGAAAGCTCCTTGCCATTCCTCACTGAACTGATATGTATGCTAAGGCTTGGGGTTGTCACTAGGCTGCACACATCGACCTATTCCCTCTTGTAGGAGGTCACCGTAGCCTGTCATAAAACCCCAGTGCAAGAATGAACCTCTTCCTTCCTTTCCTTCATACCTACATGTAAAGGGCTGTACACACCCCAAGGAATTACACATTCTCTGAGCACAATAAACAGGTTTACATGATTTATGTGTGGTTCCTAAGAAAATAGCAGACCAGGGTCCCTTGCCAACTTGAGAATTTGCTAGAATTTTATTGGGAAAAAAAAAAAACAGCTAGGGGAACTATATAAATTCTAGGGGAACTATATAAATTATGGTGTTGAAATTTCAATGTAAACCACACTGTTTCTATCATGCATGACCATCATACTCTATTCTGATAGGCATTGGGTTTTGCAAAATTTTTAAAAAATATGACCTCATAGATTTAAGATGTTCATATTATTTGAAAGACTTTTTTTAAAAGCTACAAATTAAATAATAGAATATTTTAACCTTTGATCTCATTTCTTTCTCCCTGCTGATAAAATGATCTGTAATAAGCATCAGTTTCCCACTCAAACACACACATGAATTATACTATTTTTGTAAGAGCATAAAATTATAATTGCCATCAAGAAAAAGCTTAAACCTCTTATTATATCACTTTCTTTTTTCACTAAAATCAAATAGAAAGAGGATGGGAGGAAGAGTGACATCATTGGAATTTTCATCTCTAAAATTTATTCAGCATACACTGAAGGATTCCAGTATCTCCACTAAAATTCTATTGTTTTAAGTCATTCAAAGGCAGATCCAAATTTAAAAAGAGAACCAAATACAATTTTAACACTCTTGTAGCATAAAAGATGTGCTTGCCCAAGAAAGAAAAGGGGAGAGGATTAATAAAGATAGCAAGATGTGGGAAGATAATATATGTTATATATACATTTTTATGCAATGTGCTGAATAAAAAATATTTTAAAAATCAACTGTGCCAATTCACTTAGACATTATATAGAATCTTATTTTAGATACAACATTATATCTGTACAAGGTCAGATCCTCAATTCTCACTTAAAATAGTGTGTTGGCTCCTTCCCACAAGGCTGTCCCTAGTCAAATCCAAGTCATAAGTTTGTCACAAAAGTTCTTTATAAGAATATAATTGGTAATGTAACTTCTCAAATTTACCAAACTTTTCTCCTGCTTGCATGTGGGATCAAATCCCTCTCTCACCTAGACTTTAAGGTCATTTGCAGCCTTGCTATACCTTCTCTTTCAAGCTTCATCTCTCCTTCGCCATTTCTCTTCCTATCACACCATCTGCTTTCCACAAAGTATAACCTAGGCTCTTAGTACTCTTGAGTTTTTCCCAGATGAGCTAGGTATCATTTACTAACCCTGCATGCTGTTCTGTCTACTTGGAATGCTCTTTCTCTCTCTTCTCATATAGCAAACTCCTTCTTTCCTATGCAAATATGACTGGAAAGGAAGCTAGTGAGAAAGGTAACACCTTCAAGTGCCTTTCCAAGTCAGAACTTAACTGTGTGTTATATACCCTGAAACATCTGTTCACACATCTGCAACAGTCAGTACAGGTGTATTGTAATAAATGACCAATCGCCTCTGCTATTTCTTACCTTAGATTAGAGACAAACCATGTCTTATACACTTTCCTATTTCTTTTTTTTTTTTAAACCAAACACAGTATTAGGCATATGGCTGTTTCTCAGTAACTAATTCCTCAGGAGAAAATGAATGGACCCTAATCAGACTAGAAAAGCACATTTATAATATTAAACAGTTAGTTGTTTTCCAATTCATTAGTACAAAATTTTCTGGCTCAAATTATTCTTTAAGTTTTACATAAAGGTACTAAAATTAGTATGTACTACCTGTTTGCCATGAATGGTAGGTATATTTTCTTACTTTTAAGTGAGAATGGTAGTATTAAAATACCTTCTTTTCATCTAGATCCTTATTACAATATTTGTGGGAAATTTTTAGGCTACTGCAAAATAAATAAAAGTTAATATTTGGTTCTTAGATTTTCATATAACTTTCTACAATGTTTTACATAATCATGGTGAATAAAACTCTATAGATACCAAAAATATCCCCTTGTAGTTCCCAAAACTGACATACTCAAAGTAAATTTGTAAATTATTATTTTGCACCAAGTATTTCAGAAATCTCAAGTCAAATTAATTGAGATTATAAAATTTTGGCCTACTCCTTTTCGATGCCATTTTAGTTCATCTCATACTTCCAAAGGCTTGTTGACCTTGCCAAGTAGGTAGAAATGGGAAGTGTTAAACTCATAGTTCATCTAACATTAATGTGGATTCCATGATACCAGAATATCTGCAATTTTTAAAAAACCTCTGAATATTATAATTCATCTGTGTGATATAAATTCAGGTTAAATTTTCTCAGAAACTCCCTGCACAAAATTACTCTCTTTTTTTGTGGAAAATTTTGGTTATCAATATTTTCAGTGATGGCTGTTTCCTGAACACCATGCCCATCAGATATGTTTAGAAAGATGAAAGCGCACTGCTCCTGAGAAAGCTTAAATATAGATGCTGCAAGAAAATGTCCTGTCCTCATTCTCAATACTGAAGTGAGTCTTTAATATTTCATCATTAACTGTGAGGTAAGGTAAAGATTTTTGTAGGTGCCTATTTTAGCTTTTATATCATGAATTGACATTGAAGTTTGTCAAATGATATTTTCTGTAACTATTGTTGTCCTGATATTTTTTTTAATGCAGCAGATTACATTGATTTACATGTGTTAAATCATTTTACAAGACATGATTAAACCAACCTGGTCATGTTATCCTTTCTGTATAATTCCGTATTGGATTTTCTTATATTTTGTTGTGTTCATAAGCGGTATTAGTTTGCAGCTTGATTATTTTGTAATATGTTCATCTGGCTTCTGTATCAAGTTCATATTGGCTTCAAGAAGCAAGTTGGTAAGTATTCCCTACTCCACTAGTTTCTCAAAACTTTGTGTGATATTCCTTAAATGCTTTACATAACTCAGCAATGAAGATATCTGTATCTGGAAGTTTTTTAATTTTTCAATTTTATTTTTTAAATAAAATTCCAATAACACCTAGAGGGATATTTAAATTTTTGGATTTTTTTTATGGAGTTTGATAAATTGTAAATTTCAAGAACTATGTCTGTAAAACTTGTCAATTCTCCTGGCATAATATTGCAGTAATCCTTGAAGTGTCATTAGCTTTTCTAATGCTATTTCTGATTTCATCATGGTATTTGTACTTTGCATTTATTTCTCTCTCTTTTCTATTTTTCATGCCAAGGATTAAGCAATCTCATTTATCATAACAATGAACCAACATTCAACTGTTGGTTTTAAACATTTTTTACTTATTTTATATTTCTCTGATTTGTTATTATTTTCATTATTTTGTTATTTGTATTAATTTCATTTTAAATTCCTTTTCAAAATTACACTGTACCTTTCACTTTTTCTTTCACAAGCATTTAAAAATGTGTATTTTGATTCAAATTGCTTAACCAGTTTCCCATGATTTTAAAATATTATGTTTTATTTTCTATGTATTTATCCATATTTCAAAACATATTCATTGGTTTTTTCCTACAAATTTATGATATTTTGGAAGTGGACAGATTAGCTTCTAATACTTGAAAAATTTCCAGCTATTTTGGTCATTAATTTTCAGTTTAATAACATCATAGTCAGAGACTATAATTTATGTGATTTATATTATTTTAAAATTATTAGGACTTGATTTATTGCCCATTGTTAGTGAATGTTCCATGCACAATTGAAAAGAATGTGCCTCCTCCTTTCTGAAGGTACAATATTCCATAAATATTCATTAATGTTACTCAAATATCTATACTCTATTTTTCTTATTTTTAAGAAATCAATAACTACAGAAGATTTTCAACACTACAACTACTTTTTTTTGTATTTTAGATTTGTAAATATTTTATTTATATATTGGAAACCGTCATTTGAAACACACATGGAAGATTGTTATGTTACCCAAATAATTCATCTTTTAGTAATATTAATTTCCTAATAGAATTGGGTTTTATCAACCAAATCCTTTCAGCCTAAATCTTTCTTTAAACATTTCTTACAGTGTAAGTCTACTAAATACAAACTCTTCTAGCTTTCATCATTTTGAAAATGCCTGCTTCACATTTAATTAATTAACTAATTTAAGCCATTTATTTATTCATTTTGTTGTACTGGGGATGAAATCCAGGACTTCTCCCATACTAGGAAAGTGTTCTGCCATGAACTGTATCCCCAGCCCCACATTAGTTTTGGATACAACCTTTCTTGGATAAAGAGTATCAGAGTTGTAGATATTTTATCTTCTTGTTCACGCATATTTGGCCTCCATTATTTCTTATATAAATCCAATCATCACTTTTTTATCATTATTCTTTTGCATATGCTTCTTTTTACTTTGGCTTCTTTCTAGATTTTCTCTTTACTTTTGTTTTTGAAGAGTTTGACAATAATTATTTGCCACAGTGGGATTTGTTTAGTATTTATCTTGCTTGGGCATTATTAAACTCATTTGACTTCTTAATTATGTCTTTTAACAGTTTTGAAACATTATTGGATATTATCCCTTCAAATGCTCTTCCTGCACCTTTCTTTCTGACTTCTTTTTCTCTAAATTCAACTATATATATGCTTCCTTATTTAATATTGGCACAATGGACTCAAATGTTCTCCTCCATGTTTTATTATTTTTATTCTGTCTTGTTTCAGCTTGAATAATTTCTATTGCCGTTTTCAGGCTTGTTGATTTGTTGTTCTGCTATGCTCAGTCTACTATTAAACATATTGAAAAACTTCTTCTTTGATATCACATTTTATTTCTAGCATTTACCTCTTGCTCTTTTACACACTTTCTATCTCTGTCTTAAGATTTCTGTCTGCTATTGGATGTTTTTATTAGGTTCTTTTACATTGTATTATATTTTTATGTTGTTGATAATATTAGTACTTGTTTCATCTCTGAATTTAGATCTTTTGATGATTTCCTCTCCAGAGAATGGGTCACCTTTTATTTCTCAATTAACTTAAAATTTTGATTATAGACACAACTCTGTGAATACAAAGAAGAGTGAGGAGCCTGGAGAAGAAAAGGCATGTGACTTCTGTTGGGAGTTTGAGGTGGGACTTTAATAAATCAAGTGAATCTAGTTGAGTTTTCATTTTGCTATAGCTTTATTTATATTCGAATTGTCACTAGCTTCAAATTTTACTAGGTATGATGATTGAGTGTCTGTAACAGTTACAGTGCCTGGGGGAGGGAGCCTTCCCGTGATATCTGACTCTGCTCTGGAGATAGACAGTCATTACCTCCTAGTTGTATTTGTGTAAGGTCTGAATTGTACTAGGTCTTCCTTTACTTTTCCCACTCTGCTCTCAGACTTCCTCAGACCTCACTTATCTTAGCAGAGGTGTCTCTCAGTAGGCAGGAAATTGTTAGTAGGTTAGTGTACATTCCCTTATGGTCTAAAACCTGAGAATGATAAATCATCTTAACATTTCACACTTGTTCTTCAAACTGTATTGTGCTAGGTATGGTAATGCATGCATTAATCCCAGTGGCTCAGAAGACTGAGGCAGGAAGATCTCAAGTTCAAAGCCAGCCTCAGCAACTTTGAAAGGTCCTAAGCAACTTAGGGAGATCCTATCTCAAAATAAAATAAAAAGGGGCCAGGGATGAGGCTCAGTAGTTAAGCATCCTTGGGTTCAATCCCTAGCACCAACAAACAAACCAACAGGGGGTGTGGGGGAGAGGGGAAACTGTCCTGTACATTCAGTTGTTTTCATTTTATCATCTTCTGCAAAGTTCATTATTCTACTGCTACTATGAAGGGTGTGGAGATTCTCATTGACTTTTCCAGAAAGGGTTTGTCATATTTTTGAATTTGGATTCATTATATTTTGTTAATCCTCAGCTCTCTGAAGATTTAAACAACTATGAATTCATAAGCTATATACCATTTTCTCATGACCACGTTTAAACAATTCTCTTTTGTAATCTTTCAAAACCTAAGAAAAAGTGTCTCTGGCATTATTTTGAATGCCCCATCATAAACATACTTTTATTCTTAGCTGGTCACATACAATTTGCATATTCAAAGTATTTAATTTCAGTTAAAAGACATTTTAGTTATAGTAGAGTATGGGAACCTATTACAACTTGAAGATGAGTTTAGTTATATTTTATGCTAGAGAATGATCAAAGTAAAATTTTATAAAGTCTGAGGCTCCAAGATTTGAGTTTAGACTAGCAAAAATTATGTCATGACGAGTATCCATGAGGTTTAGTGGAAACCTAAATTTTCTCAAATATGTCTGGGCTTGATCTGGAAATTATGTTCCCAGGAGTATAAAGCAGAAATGGCATTCTCCAGCAGTCATCAGTGACCAGCATGAAGTGGGGAAGTGCTCTCATGCTCACTGTTTTGGCAATCAAGAGCACAAAGCCTGGGGAGCCCCTTTTATAAAAGGCATCTGTCTCTAGAAACTTAAGATAGGGGATTGGGGGAAGGTGGAAGAAAAGTAATCTACACTGAAATTCCTATTGTAATTACTTCATGTCAAATATGGGCTTCTGTTTAAAGCCCTTAATATTGAGTGTTGTATTGAATCAACTTCATAAAAGATAGGATGGAAATTGGAAGCCCCTTCATCTATAGGACCTATGAGGCTTGTTCACTAATTCTAAACCAGCTTGTTTGAAGAAATTATAGAATAGCACTCATAAGAAATATTGTGTATTGCTGGTTAATCTTATCCCTTTTCAACATACACACACTCATACATTGTTTGTGTGAGAGAGAAATAAAGAGAAACCAGAGATAATTAGTTTCTGAATATAGAGTAATGCATTGATGGACACATCATTTTACCTCTCTTAAAATTATTTTTAAAAAATTTGATAAAATCTTTCACTCAATTGTCCTATCAAGAAACAGAATGCCTTTTATTTTCCTTTACTCATAATATAAGGATAAAACCCATGGACAATATATGTTCCCCAGGAAAAAAAAAATTCTGAAAAAAATCAATCTATTTTCTCTTTCTCTGCTGCTTCAATGATCAGCAAATGAAAAAGTGCAGAAATATTCTAATATACAACTAAATCACAGAAGTTTTCTATTAGTTTACAAAACAGATTGCTGCTTTCCAAGTGATCCATTTATCAAATCTTTTAAAAGATATTTCATTGACCTTGAAAGTACACTAAAGTGTGGCAATAGAAATGTTTGGTTCTGTTGCAATATTTATTCTCTAAGATATGTTTGAAACCAAGGCAGCAGGGGACTATTTTCACCAGTTGCATATTTTTAATGTAATATACTGTTTTTACAATAATATTTCTCATGTTACAACAATCACTGGAATGAGGATTTATAAGTGAGATAATTTCAACAGAAAATACTGTGCTTTTTTAATCGGATGTAGTTTTAATAACAGATATACATAACTTTTTGCTTTATACTTTGTCATCTGTTATTTCATTGATCTGTGTGATTTTGCTACCTTCTCCTTGCCTTCATAACTATGGGGATAAAAATCTGCTCAAAATAAGGACCTGGGAAAATTTGTATAAAATATTTAGTATATTTCCATCATTAATGGAAGGCCAATGAAACAGTTTTCAACAATCATGGCATAAACCTGTTGCATACCTTTGTGGAAATAACTCTTCCAGAAAAAAATGACATTAGACCAAAGGCTGAGTTTTGCTTGTTGGACCCAACTGGCAAATCTGTTATCCATTTGAAGGAATTTATGCTGCTTCAGGTTTTGTTCTTTGTATTTGAAATTGTATCAGTTATTAAACAGATCAGACTGTAAATGTGGTAATAATTTGAATATAACTATATTATACATAGAAAACATTTTGTGCCTACAAATATAAAAATCATTCTCAGTTTTTTATCAAGATAGTATTGAAAATTATCATCAATTAGAAAAAATTGTTGTGTACAATGCGTATTTAGCATGAAGATACTTATTTGAAATATTATTTTTAAGTTATTCTTTTTTCTGGGGAAACAAATGAAACCCAATGAAATAGACATTATTAAAATGCTTATTTAACATCTGTTGACACTAGACAGCAATTAATTTGTTCAATATCATACAAATAAAATATAATAAGAATATTACCATTTTATCAGATTTATATTTATAATCATTTATATTCTTTATCATCTAGACAAATACAACACATGTATATATACATATATATACATACATACACACACAAACATACACATTTGTAGATAGAAAATAGATTGATTTAACATAAAAAATAATTTTCATTTGTATAAATACTAAAACATTTATTCATTGAAAGTTTTTTTTGATAACCATATATAGTATGGAAGAATATATTTAGTTTATAGGGTAAAACTGTAAACTTTAAAACCTATAAGAAACAGATCTGTTAAATTCCCAGTCTATGTTGCTATAAAATTCATGGATAGAAAAGCTCTCTAGAAATATTTCTGACATAGTTCTTATTTTCCTTCTACAATGAAGAAATCATTTTTGTATAGATCAGCATTTACTCTGGTGTAAGGAGAAATAGATGAATAAAGATAATGCACATTTAAACGAAAAGGAATTTTTGTAATCATGGATAACGGGAGTAGGAAAACAGATGTGAATTAGAAGCTGTTCCATTTTCTAGCCTAGATGCAGAAGCAAATAAAGAGTCCTGATCCTCTAAAGCAACAATTTGATTGTCATTTAGGCCCAGCCACATTAAGACTAGATTCAAAAGAGTGTAATCTGCTCTTGTATCCTTGCATTTCTGCTGGATACAATGGACAACTCAGATTCATGAAAATAACCTCCTGGCTGATTTTAGCCTAGAGGCTTTCCAGTTCATTACCTCCCTTAGTATTTTAGTTCTGAAAAAACCAATTCAAAATTTATTAAATAAATTCATGACATTATGTCTTTTTTTAAAAAAAATTCAAGACTTTTTTCTTCTGCCTTCTCAGAACATATTTAAAAAGCCAAGATCCCCTCTGCCTATTACTCTGCTGCTTTGAAATAGGTTGAGTATACACTATGATCTTATGCACTAAATTACTGCAAACATTTTGAAATATATAGTGCTATTTACAGTGCAATGTTAGCAACAAAAATATTTTGATTAATTATTTACACACAGATCTAATTGAAATATTAAAATGATTGAGAAACATTTTTCTAGAATGTCAAAATTGATTATCTCACATTTATACTTTGCTCTTAGTTATAGAAAATCAAAGTTAGAGCATGCACAGTAATGCCAGTCACCAGTACTTTCTACATATCCTGCATCCTTGTCAGTTATTAAATCAGTGTGTTTCATTTTCCCAGCACAGCCTTATGCTCCTGCTGAAGCAATGTGAGCATTTGAAGCAACTGCTTGAATTTTGCCAGAATTTCTCAAATAATCCAAGCAGAAATAGAAAGTTTGCTTGAAGCACTATTGTTATTCTACTCTTCACAAGTTGAGTCATCCTCAAGCCTGTCAATCAAATGTCCTCTCTGTTAGATGGTTCCACTCTCTTAACTACCATTGCTCAAAATGTCTAGACCTCATACATTTTCTAATGTTATTCATGGAAACACTCTTTAAAAATATAGGCCTCATTTAGAGAGAAAATAAGTGTATACATGTAAGTGTATATATCAGAAGTGTTCTCTCACACTTATTTTCTGTAAATAAAATATTTCATTAAGCCTTTCTACTTAAAAACTTCCAAACCTTCATACCAATATGACTCATGTTCTCTACTGTAAGTTGTTATGAAAATAAATATTTTGTATGAGGTTACACATTATTATAAATTTCCAGCTCAATTTTAGAGTATACACATTTAAATATTACCACCTTCAAAAATAATCACTTTTAAAGGTCATTTGTTTACTCAGGAGTGTTACTACTTTGCAAAACTATATATATTTATATATACTTTGAATTTTTGAGAGTTGTCCTGTGATAGAGTATTTTAATTTTTATAAATCTTTTCCTGTAAACCATATATGTATACCATTATTTACCACCAACTCTATCACTATTGTTCATTGGTATCCCCCATGTCCTCATGTCTATTTTTGTTTTTCTATTAGGATCCCCCTCTTAGAAGTTCAAGTATGAACTATCTGTCAGTTGGATCCTTGTTTGTGTCCATGATCATTTTCATCAACTGAGAAGCTGAACTCATTGGAAGACCCTTTCCATGCTCCTTTGGACCTATCCCTGATTTCCTCATTTGCCATCTTGCCCTGACTACCTATACCCTTCTATATCTCCTTCAAATCTATTAAAATCTATACATAAGACCTAACACTTCAAAGTCTTAGGAAAAAATCTTAGGGGTACAATATCTTTTATATTGACTTCAGCAATAATTTTTGGATATGACACCAAAACTCATGAAACATAAGTAGAAAATGAACAAATAGGACTTAATTACACCTAAAAGCTTTCACACAGCTGAAATGAAATGAAAGACAGACTGTGGATCAAGAGGAAATACTTCAAAATCATATATCTGATAAGAGGTTAATATTCAAAGTATAGGAAAAAACAATTAAAAATAATAAAGGACCTGAAAACATTTCTGAAAAGACAATGTGAAATTGATTAACAGGTGTATATAAAAAATCTTAGCAAAATGCAAATCAAAGCCACAATGAGGTATTCTATCATATCTGTTAGGATGACTATGAGACAAAAAATAAAATAACAAGTGTGTTTGAGGGTGTGGAGAAGCAAAGAATACTTGTGCACTAATTGTGGTCAACTCTTTGTTACTGTGACAGAATACCTGAGGAAAGCAATTCAAAGGAGGAAATATTTATTTTGCCTCACAGTTTCACAGGTTTGGGTTCATTGTCAACTGGATCTATTGTGTTCTGGGACTGCGATGAAGCAGTACATCATGGTGGGAAGGCATGGTGGATCAAAGCTACTCACCTAATGGCAGCAAGAAAGCAGATAGAAAGGAAGGAATGGAGGGACCTAGAACAAGATATACCTTACTAGTGCACATCCCCAGTGACTACTCCCTCCATCCAGATTCTACATCCTCCAGTTTCCAAATCCAAATAACTCATTCACTTATGAATTAATCCACTGAGGAGATTAGAAGCCTCATGATTCAATAACTTTTCTCAAGTTCCACTTCTGAACATTGCTGCACTGGGGAGCAAGCCGTCGACACATGAACTCTTGGGGGACATTCCAGGTCCAAATTATAACACTGTTAGTGAGGTGTAAATTGGTGTCTCTAGTATGGAAAACAGTATGAAGTCTCCTCAAAAAGCTAAAAATAGAACTGCCATATGACCCAGGAATCCCTCTGCTGTACATGTCCCAAAAAGAAATGAAATCAGGCCCTGGTAGAGACATCTGCACTGCTGTGTTGGGAACCTGTGATCACATGATTATAGTACCTGGGTGGTTAGCAATTCTGCTTATTGGAAACCAAAAAGGAGATATTGCCACGGTCTGGCTGGGCACAAATGCCGCAGTCTGGCTGGGCACAAAATCATGAGCCACCACACAGCTTGTAGATTCAAACAGCAACTCTTTATTCCCAAACTCACACCAGCCGTCTACAATCACGTTCTGGGGAAATCCACGTTCTCTGCCCAAATCCACCCCCACTGGGCTTCTGTCTCCCAAAAAATACTGTCTGAATCCCATGAGAACTCAAGGGGAACTCAGGCAGCAGGATATGCCCTATTCCCAGCAGGAGTAATCTTAAACCTGGAACCACCCTAAACTCGGATCATCCTAAACTGGGAACACCCTAAACCCGGATCCGCCTTGGTCCTTGAGCAAGGTCACCTACATGCAATGTCACTGCAAAATGTCCTATTTCCACGAGTCCTTCCACTAAGCAACATGGGGTACGCTGGCAAGGAAATTGTCATACCTACTTGGCTAATGGCTCCCAGCATCTCCCCCCTTCTGATTAATTAAACAACAAGCAATGTGGCTTAAGGACCGTGCCTGGTAGGTTGTCCAATTCAACATATGGTTCTTACCCGTCATAGAAAAACTGACCTTTAGGCATCAGCCTCCTGTCTTAGGTTGATACCACTGCAATTGGATCATACCCGTCACTGACTACCGGTCCAGCATATAGCCATTGGCCCCCAAATTTTAGACCATCACTAGCAGAAGGGAGGAGGATACAGAAATGCCACGACACCAAGCCAATTGACGGCTCCTTCGGAAAAATTGCAACACTGGTGACACCATCAGCAAAGATATGCCAGCACTACCACAATTAACATGGGATGCGCTGGCAAGGAAATAAAAATTGCATCACTGGTTAATCACTGTCGCAGATGTAAGAATGGCCAAGCTGGAGTTCTGGATATCAGCTGTTATGGATTTGAGTCAAATCATCTTCTTTTCGATCTGTAGAAATTGTTTTAGTTAATCTCTCTGGAATCCAAATCGGCTGCTGTTCTCCCTGTGGAAAAACACAAACAGACCCCCGACTCCAGACAATCACTGGGTCAGGACCTTTCCATTGTCCTGTTAGAATTTTATCTTTCCAAAGTACCTTAGGCTTATGTACATTTTTTGGATACATATGCCTTTCTGCAGCACTAAGTCCTTATGAATCCAAATTTTAAAAGTTTAGAGTAAAAAGGGTTATTTTAAGTTTATCTTTGGGGGATATATACCCCCTTCCAATTCCCTCTTTTTGCTTTAATAAGTATATGTCTGTATCTAATAATTGTCTTAGCTTTTTGCATTTTCTATCTGTAATACCTTACTTGATATTTTCAACCATTTTTATCTTATTTCTATCTTCTAGTTTTTTTTCTAAGGTTTGTATATTTACCCTTAGTTGCTTATTTTCCTACTATTTTTTTCTTCCTATTTTGTGGGTTTAAAATTCTTGTCTTCCTACATTTTTTTATCTTTCTATATCCTCTTTATCTTTTTTATTTTAACTTTCTATACTTCTGTCTTTAAAGTTTTTCACTTCAAATTTTTAATATTTTTTATCTAAATATCTTTTATCCTATTATCTTCCCATTTTCATGTTTTTTTTAAGTAATGCTTTTAAGAATAAGTAGGCTTTGAATGACGCAATCTTTTCTCGTCATGAAGGCATCTTAACCATCTTCAATTTAACCTTTTAAAGCCTTTTGCAACTTACTTAGACATTTTAAAACTTTTTACTTTATCACACAAAGATTATCTCATCTAAAAATATTTCTTTTTCTTTTAACCTTCCATATTAAAATATATTTCCACATCTTGAATCTTTTTATATCTCTTTTTTCTTTTTTCCGCCATGAGGGTATCTCGACCACCTTCAATTTAACCTTTTAATTATCATCTATACTGTACTTTTAAATGTACTTTTTCACCACCTACCACTTCACTCTTTTAAACGAGGCTTAGATTCTGTTTAAATCGCTTTAATGTTAGTTTACATGGCTGCCCTTCAACCAAAGGCTTTTTTTTTTAACTCCATTGAGAAGCTTTGTCTCAATCTGCCATGTACAAATACCTTTTTCTTCTTTCTTCCTTTCTCAAGCTTTTAAAGTAAGTCTAGTTTCCTCAAAATCTTTTTCAATGGCATTTTACAACTTTTTTTACTTTACCACACAGAGATTATCTCATCTAGAAACATTTCTTTCTTTTTTTTTAACCTACCATATTAAAATATATTTTCACATCTTGAATCTTTTTATATCTCTTTTGTAGCTGTTAACCCTTTTTGTAAATTCACATTTTGAAACAACCCTTATAAAATTTCTGATTTAGACAAATTACTCCACTTTAATAAGATGAAATACTTTCATGTTTTTTATGATACTATAATACTATAATTGAAACCCAACTGAAAATTTTTCTACTCTTTGTATATAAATTACACATGATAGAATCTTAACACTTAGTAACCTTGTTTTAGCAAAGACACAGACACAAAGCAATATTAAACATTTTTCCATTTACCAATTTATGAAAACACACATAATGTTTAAATATATTATCATATGGAACTTAATAAGTAAAGAGTACTTGATTTTATATTTAGTGGTTGATGTTTTAACACTTTAGCTTTGTAAATTAATAAGATGTCTATAAAAACCAAGATCTTAGACAATTGTAGTAAACAGAACTAGCCATCTCTTTCTTGTTGAAGAAAAATCCTTCTACAGGATACCATGATGGTCCCATTGATATACTTAATAACTCGTCTTTAAAAAGCCATGGGCTACATTTTTGTATTGTATCAACATATGCCCTAATTGTTCTTGGTCTCACTGGGGCGCCTTCTTCCTCTAACAATTTATCTTGCTCAGAGGTGAACAACTTCAAACCTTGAGTCAACCATTTTCCCCAGTTTGCCTGAGAAAGTTCTAGGAACAGGCAACTTGAAATAAAAACAAAATAAATCAAAACAATAACACATTGTTTTTTTGAATTGGTCACCCATTCTTTCGCTCTTCCTCAGGGGTGAGAAATTTCACTTACCTCTAAGCTTCAGAAGTTCCCCGTATGGGCCACTAAATGCCGCAGTCTGGCTGGGCACAAAATCATGAGCCACCACACAGCTTGTAGATTCAAACAGCAACTCTTTATTCCCGAACTCACACCAGCCGTCTACAATCACATTCTGGGGAAATCCATGTTCTCTGCCCAAATCCACCCCCACTGGGCTTCTGTCTCCCCAAAAATACTGTCTGAATCCCATGAGAACTCAAGGGGAACTCAGGCAGCAGGATACGCCCTATTCCCAGCAGGAATAATCTTAAACCTGGAACCACCCTAAACCCTAAACCCGGATAGTCCTAAACCGGGAACACCCTAAACTCGGATCGTCCTAAACCGGGAACACCCTAAACCGGATCCGCCTTGGTCCTTGAGCAAGATCACCTACATGCAATGTCACTGCAAAATGTCCTATTTCCACGAGTCCTTCCACTAAGCAACATGGGGTACGCTGGCAAGGAAATTGTCATACCTACTTGGCTAATGGCTCCCAGCAAGATATGGGGGGTTCTTTATACTATGGCTTTCATAGAATACTTCTTTGACCTAATAGATGACCTGATAACCAGTTGTATGATCCTTGATTCGTTTTTCCACACACAGGAAACTTTTTTATACTGGAAGACACTCCTATGACTCTTTACTGACCTGTGTCCATTTTATGCCTGCCTGACCATTACTCTGGCTGTAAGCCTGCCTGTGTACTCTCCCTAGCATCCTGTAGAACTCACTAAGAGAGCCCTTTGTTCTCAGATGGAAGGCACACATTCAACCATTACAATAGAAAATATGTGGAAAGATTTATTATTGACAAGTTCTGTGCAGAAAGGTATAATGAGTTTGGAGGACAGTGTTCTACCATTGGGTCATGTGAGGCAGGAAAGAAGAATAAGGTAGAGAGAGAAGAGATTGTGGCAACTATTAGACTGAATAGGGAAATATGGTGCAAGTCACTAAATTTGTGGGTAAATGCCTTAATAGTACATTTAAAGAAAGCAGCAGAAAAACAGGGAGCCCAGACTTCTAGGTGGAAAGAGACTTCTAACTTCTGAGTTCTGATCTGTTGTCACTAGCTTCAGCTGTTTGGGAATGGTATTTTACTTTTAACATCTAGGAGACAACTTAGGTTATGTTCTTTCCACGACATATCCTATGTTCATTGAAGAATTGTTCAGAATAACCCAAATATGTAATCAAACTATGTATTTATCAGATGATATAATGATGAAATTGTGATTTGTATGTGTGTGAGGTATGCATGCTTGTGTACAAACACATGAATATTATTCAGCATTAAAAAAGAAGGAAATACTGTCATTTGCAAGATGGATGAACCTGAAAAACATAATGCTAAGTGAAATAAGCCAGGCACAGAGAGAAAAAATACTCCCAATCTCAGTTAAATGTGGAATCTAAAAATAGTCAAATGCATAGAATCAGAGTATAATGGCAGATATCAGGTTTGAGAACAGATATAAAATGAAGAGATGTAGGTCAAAGAGTATAAATGTACATAGGTGTGATGAATAATTTCAAACACCTAACAATAAATGTGAGGATTATAGTTGACACTGTGTTGTAAACAGAAAATTTAAGGAGAGTAAATTTTAGGTATCCTTGTGACACACACCTACAAAAAGAGAAGCATAACTATGTGAGGCGATAGTCATGTTGACATGATTGACTGTACTAATCACTTCTCTATGAATTTGAATATAAAAATGCTAATACATCTTAAATATTTATACTAAAAGAATAATTATAAAATATCCATTCACCACTTTCCTTGAATATTTTAGGGTTTTATTAAATGTACATCATCAGTGTTTTTAAGCATTACCTATTACACTCTTTCCAACTTAAACTTCATTAATGTTTTGTGTATAACTAAATATGTAATTCTCAACATGAATCTTTACATTAATGTTTTTCTAGTTATTTTTGCTATCTAAAGCTCATTTTATAGGATATCTTAGGATAAAAATATTAGAAATATATTTCATAGGTATATTGATACCAATAATAATTTGTATCTTGGAAATGAATTTCATTTTACTGGATATGATAGCTTATTTCAAATTTTTTGTCTTTCAAAATCTTAACATATTTACTGTATTTTCTTCTGAATAAAACATTGATATTTGAAAACCTGAGGAAAGTTTAATTTTATTTTCAACATAATCCACATCCTTCTTTTCACCCCAAATATTCAAAATATTTGTTTTTACTTTTTTTAAATCAGGAAAATGTGCTTACAGTATATCATTTTACCTCAGATGTATATTGCTGCATATTAAAATGTTCCAAAATGTAATTGTGCAAAACAAGTACTTGTTAGACTCACAGACTTTGTAGGTAAGGACTTTGGAAAGAGGATAAAAGGAACAATTCTTCTCTACTCCAAGATTTCTGAAGATGGGGAATAAATTTCCAATAGATTACTATTCACTTCACATCGGGTGCCAAGACTTATGGACTTCAGGCCAGTCATGGCTGGGAATGCTGCCTGTAGCACTTACATGCAACCTGTATAGATGGTTGTCTCTAGGTGGTTGGCATTTATATGGAGACTGATGGGTTTGCCTCCCAGTGAATAAGATGGAGAAAATAAGATCTTTCATCAATTTCCTCATACTCTAGAGTCAAACCATTCACAAGTCTCCCCAAATTTAAGAAGGACACAGCTTTCCAACTTTGTACAAGAAATGCCAAATATTTGAAACAACCCAATAGTCGAAACAACCCAATTGACTCTCTAAAACATCACATCTATTTTTCTGTAGTTTATACATACATTCCCTTAAAGAGTCACTCAAAAGTGATCACTCACTTGACATCAGGTTCAGCGTTAAGGTTAAAAATTTCTGGAGTATATGACATCCTATGTGGACAAGTTTAAACTCCTCCAGTTCTTTTTTATCTTATTTGCTTATCATCAGTATTTTTTTCCATTATATCTCAAATTTTTTGCTATCTCTTCATTATTTTTCATTTATCATGTATTTATTTTAGTTTACATGCCCAATAGTGCATTATTTGCTGCATTTATATTTTAATTCTATTTTTCCTTATGCTTACAAAATATTTTTCTTTCATTTCTAATCCTTTCTTGAGTCTGACACCCCAATTTCTAAGGTTTTCTCATTTAAAATGTGTTGTTCTTTCACATAATGTGTCATTTTTCTTACTGTATATTGAAACAATACAATACCCTTGTTTTTCTGTAGGAAGTTACTACTTTGTTTATTCTTTTTATCCTTATACTCCTACTCTGTGTGTGGAATTTGACATCAACTTTTTCTGCTGCTTACATATATGTAGTTTTAGTTTTTCTGAAGTCATAGAAGGGGTTTGGGTCAGATAGCTTTTACAACATTATACAAATTTGAGTTAGTGTTCAAAAGACAATAGTTTACTTTGTGAAATGGTCTGGCTCTGTTTCCAAGCTCACTGTCATCTAGATATCCTTATTCCTTCATCTCTGCTGTCTGTATCATGCTTGACTTATTTCTATTCTAAGCAGTTTAGGCTTTGTGTGTGGAGAGACTTTACTGGTTGGTTTCAAGGGTTTAGGAGATGTAGCAAGTCCACTTGTAAACTTCATGTGAATTTCATATACTCACTCATGACTGGAGTAAGCAAAAATCCTCTTTTGGCAGTTGCCAATTTCCAACTGTTTTTCCTTGCCTTCTAGTGCAAACTCTTTGCCTATTTTAGGGTTCCATGTTACTTTTTCTTACAGTCACTCATTTCTTCCTCTAGCTTTTTCATGCACAACTAGAGACAGCACACTCTTCCTAGGAATTGTCAGTTTAATCCCATCTCTTTATAATTTTCAGCTCCTGGGAAGCCTTTGCCAACCAATTTTGTCAAATATTGTGAAATTGTATGTTCAGTGTGGCTCTCTATTCACTCTATCGCTTTTATGTGGAGATCAGAGAAGATTAAAAAGTTTATGGCAACACTGCTGCCAATTTCCAAAAAATAATTTTAAAGGTGGTTTTTCAAATGTGATTTAGAAAGGGCAACATGCCAATGACAAGTCTTGAAGGGATATATATCATCAATGGATTTGTATATTAAGATAATATTTTTTGGTCATATCTGATTTTTCTAATGGAAAATGAGAGCAAGTAGCATAAAGCTCAATATTATTTTAAATTGTAGCATTTAAAACTTTCACTGTGTAAGATCCTCTTTGTATTGAAAAAAACTCAGCAGAAATGAATACCTTAATTTTCAATGCCCCATTGAATATTAGGTTATAAAGAATACAATGCAAAAATGTGCGCACACACACACACACACACACACACATATATATATATACATATATATATATATATATACATATACATACACAAAAGTTTTTACATAATACAATAAAACATACATACATACACCCACACTAAACAAATATATAACAGCATCTTTAGCACAGGAAATAATGTACTTTGTAAAGACGTATGACAATTGTGCATAAAATGAGTTTTATTATTGTGTCTGAAGGAATAATGTATATTTCTAACTAAATACTTCTGTAGAAAAACTAGGAAATTGCTTTGTACCCATCTTTTCCTTTGATCCATGAGGCACCAACTCACAGTAATTCCTCTGTGTTTCCACATTCACTTTGGCAGAATTTTTCCTATAGCCTCAGATTATTCTGGGAAAATAGTGTAATTATATGATTAGTCGTTATCAGCTCATTAGTAACTAAATTCTCATAACAAAGACATTTTCCCTCCTCTTTGTATGCTAGGGTAATGGTTGTTGGTCAAATTTCCTCTGTATTTCTAAAAGTTAGTAAAACATTTACATGTGGATTTTATGTGTGTGTGATAACATTAATTAGTAACTGTATTCTATGAATGCAACTCATTTCTTATGACGAATGTAATTTATTCTCATAGGTTTTACAGATATAAGATACCAGTTAGATTAGTTGTATCATCCAACTCTCATTGCTCAAAAGGTAAGATATCTCCTCTGAATTGAATAGATTCAATTTGATGTTCTATTTATATTAGAACATAATTAGAACAAGTTACATAACTTAAATATTTATTTATTTATAATATGTTAAGCTCTAAATCCTAGCTTTAAATTCTGTTCTCAAAACAAATCTCGGGAAGATGGCCGCTGCACACAGGGGTTGCTGAAGTGCTGAGCGTGGTACTCAGAGCAGCAGCTTTAATAGAGATTTCGCGCAGCGTGTAAGAGCTCCTTTCACCTTTAATCTGTAGCGGACCACTTTACCAAGCAGCAGGAAGAACAAAGAGATCGAAAAAGAGACGCTTGGCTCCAGGATGCTTTGCCGCTCAGAGCCGCGGGCACTTTGCTCCCATCTGCTTCCTCTTTCACTTCGCTCCGGGCAGAGAAGCTGAATGTGTAATCAGCAGTGGATTGTAAGTACCTTAGGCAAAGAAAGCTCAGTGCACCCCGCCTTTTTTTTTTTTTGAAAATTTTTTATACAGGGAGAGTTTGTGGATTGGGATTGTTGGCTGGGCTGCGGTTTCTATGCTGAAAATCCACTCCGCGGGAGCCACCATTTGCTTTCTGCTTGCTGTCTTGATGGCTATGTCTACATTGTCCGGCAGCCGCACCTAGAGGTTGGAGCTGGGCTGCGTGCCGAGCCCTGTCCTCCGAAGGCTGGACTGCAGCCTCGAGCGCCTCGGTGGCCTGTTCGCCGCTGCACCTTCGGGCAGAGCCTGCTCTGGGATCGTTCTGCATCCCCCTGTGAGTGGACCCGTGCTCCAGAGGAGGGGGCCTGAGAGCCGCTGCGGCAGCCTCTTGGGCCCCGGGGGCCAGGCACCGGGTGGCGGCGCAGCTATGGTCACAGACGAGCGCAGCGCCCAGAGCGTGGCCCAGGGGAAGAGGCGAAGGCAGCAGGGTTTAATTTCTAGAAATATGGACTGGAAACAGAAGCAGCAGTTTGTATAATCCCAGGAACTTGCTTATGCCAGGAAGCTGTAAGGGCAACATGAATATCATTGAGGAGATCTAACATGGCAGCGGGTGGGGAGAGATCAAGTCTCTGACCTCTTCAACTGCGCGGGCATAGGGAGCTATAAATTGTATAAATGCTGTTTGCTCAGGATCACTAGGCAATGCTGAGCTGACGTGGATCTGGGGTGTACAGTCTGGGCCCCTCAGAACACACACACCTAGCCTGGATCGGCTGCATTCAAGCTCAAGTTCGCCTGCTTCTCATGACTCAGCACTAACAATCCCGCTGAAATAACTGGTTGGCTCTTATGAACTTTCAGAGGTAAAAACCAACCGAGCCTTCATAGGCAGTGGCCACAGGATTGAAACGGGGATTGGGAGAGACAGTCAGGACCCACCCATTGCATTGGTCACCTGGCAAAGGGAATGAACGGTCACCATTTGCATGGGATACCACCTTGGCAGAGAACTGACATCACGGGTGGAGGAGATAACTGCATTGAAACTAGCGCAACAGGGCTCCCAGGAGCAGCAGACCTGGCATGTAGCCAGTATTGTTGTGAGCGTCACAGGTGAGCATGGCCTGGCTTGAGGAAACACAAGAGAAGGCCCTAGGCACTCAGGATTGGAGACCCGCCCAGTCTGTGAGGAAGAACTGCTGCACAGTGATTGGTTCCACCTATTGAGAGGAGAAGCTTGACCCAGTGGGCACAGCTCCACCTACTGGAAGAGAAATTAATCGAACTCTATGACTGCATTTATTATTATTATTATTATCATTTTTTTCTTTTTCTTTCTTTTTTTTTCTTTCATTTTCAATTTTTTTTGTTGTTGTTCTTTAACTTTCTTTTAATGTTTTTAATTTTTTTTAATTTGTTTTATTTTATTATTATTATTATTTTTTAATTTTAATTTTCATTATTTTTATTACCATTATTATTTTTGTAAAAAATTTTTTTTCTTTTCTTTCTTTCTTTATTTTCTAACTTTTTTTGTGTGTTTTGTTTTTGTTTCTTTTGTCTTTTCATTTCTTTTCAATTTTCTTATTCCCCTCTCCTTGAATTCTACCTGCCTACTCTCATTCTCTTTAGTGACTTCTTCCCTTCCCTTCTAATATCTTTCCTCCCAAGCATCAAATACATTTATAAGAGTAAACAGTAACTCAGCAGTCAAACAGAACAAGAAGTAACACGAGCAGCATAAAAAAGCAAGGAAGAAAAGGAGTACAAACAATGAAGGACAGCCTAAATATTCAGGAGGACCTAGAGTCAGCAGAAAAATGGTCATATAAAGAACTCAAGGAATACCTTAGACAGATGGAATGGAACCTTAAAGAGGATACGAGACAGCAAATCCAAACAGTGAAAGAACACTTTGAAAATGAATTACATAAACAGATAAAAGAAGAAGTTAAGCATCTTTATCAGGAGATAGAGATTATAAAAAAAATCAAACAATAATTCTAGAAATGAAGGAAACGATAAACCAAATTAAAAACTCAATTGAGAGTATCACTAACAGAGTGGAGCAAGTAGAAGCCAGAACATCAGATAATGAAGACAAAATATATCATCTTGAAAAGAGCCTAGCCAACTCAGAAAGGCTGGTTAAAAATCACGAGAGAAACATCCAAGAGATATGGGATAACATAAAAAAACCAAACCTACGAGTCATCGGGATAGAAGAAGGTACAGAGATTCAAACCAAGGGAATGAGTAGCCTGCTGAATGAAATAATTACAGAAAACTTTCCAGAAATAAAAAAGGAAACGGATATACAAATTTTAGATGCATACAGGACACCGAGCACACAAAATCACAGTAGACCAACGCCAAGACACATTGTTATGAAGATATCCAATATACAGAACAAAGAGAAAATATTAAAAGCTACAAGAGAAAGGAGGCAGATTACATTCAGGAGTCAACCAATAAGGTTAACAACGGATTTTTCATCACAGACGCTGAAAGCGAGAAGATCCTGGAACAACGTATTTCAAACACTGAAAGACAATGGATGCCAAAGAAGAATTCTGTATCCAGCAAAATTAAGCTTCAGGTACGACAACGAAATAAAAATCTTTCATGATAAACAAAAGCTAAAAGAATTTGCAGCCAGAAAACCAGAATTGCAAAGCATCTTGAGCAAAATACTACACGAGGAGGAAATGAAAAACAATAACCAAAACCATCAGTGGGAAGTGCCTCTATAAAAACAGAGGGTGGGGGGAAAGCTAACCATGGAGAAACAAACTAAATTAAATTTAAAAAAAAAGAAGATAAATAATCAAACATGGCTGGAAGTACAAACCATATATCAATAGTAACTCTAAACGTTAATGGCTTAAACTCTCCAATATAGCGACATAGGCTGGTAACATGGATTAAAAAAAACAAACCCAACAATATGCTGCCTCCAGGAGACACATCTGATTGCAAAAGACATACACAGGCTGAAGGTGAAAGGTTGGGAAAAAATATACCACGCACACAGTCCTCGTAAGCAAGCAGGGGTGGCCATCCTCATATCGAATAGAATCGACTTCAAGATTAAGTTAATCAAAAGGGATGAGGAAGGACATTATATACTGTTAAAAGGAACCATTCACCAACAAGACATAACAATTATCAATATTTATGCACCAAATAATGGTGCTGTGACGTTCATAAAACAAATTCTCCTCAAGTTCAAGAATCAAATAGACCACAACACAATAATTATGGGTGACTTCAACACACCTCTCTCACCATTTGACAGATCCTCCAAACAAAAGTTGAATAAAGAAACTATAGAACTCAATATCACAATCAACAACCTAGACTTAACTGACATATATAGAATATATCAACCATCATCAAGTGGATATACTTTTTTCTCAGCAGCACATGGATCCTTCTCAAAAATAGACCATATATTATGCCATAGGGCAACCCTCAGTAAATATACAGGGGTGGAGATAATCCCATGCATTTTATCTGATCATAATGGAATGAAACTGGAAATCAATGATAAAGGAAGGAAGGAAAAATCCTACAACACATGGAAAATGAACAATATGTTACTGAATGATCAATGGGTTACAGAAGACATAAAGGAGGAAATCAAAAAATTCTTAGAGATAAATGAAAATACAGACACAACATATCGAAATCTATGGGACACAAAGAAAGCAGTTTTAAGAGGGAAATTCATCGCCTGGAGGTCATTCCTCAAAAAAAGGAAAAACCAACAACCAACAAATAAATGAGCTCACACTTCATCTCAAAGCCCTAGAAAAGGAAGAGCAAAACAACAGCAAATGTAGCAGAAGGCAAGAAATAATTAAAATCAGAGCGGAAATCAACGAAATTGAAACAAAAGAAACTATTGAAAAAATTAACAAAACTAAAAGTTGGTTCTTTGAAAAAATAAATAAGATTGACAGACCCTTAGCCATGCTAACGAAGAGAAGAAGAGAGAGAACTCAAATTACTAACATATGGGATGAAAAAGGCAATATCACAACAGACACTACAGAAATACAGAAGACAATTAGAAATTATTTTGAAAACCTATATTCCAATAAAATAGAAGTTAGTGAAGACATCGATAAATTCCTTAAGTCATATGATTTGCCCAGACTGAGTCAGGAGGATACTCACAACTTAAACAGACTAATATCAATAGATGAAATAGAAGAAGCAATCAAAAGACTTCCAACCAAGAAAAGCCCAGGACCGGATGGGTATACAGCGGAGTTTTACAAAACCTTTAAGGAAGAATTAATACCAATACTTTTCAAGTTATTTCAGGAAATAGAAAAAGAGGGAGAACTTGCCAAATTCATTCTATGAGGCCAACATCACCCTGATTCCGAAACCAGACAAAGACACCTCAAAGAAAGAAAACTACAGACCAATATCTCTGATGAACCTAGATGCAAAAATCCTCAATAAAATTCTGGCGAATCGGATACAAAGGCACATCAAAAAAATTGTGCACCATGATCAAGTAGGATTCATCCCTGGGATGCAAGGATGGTTCAATATACGGAAATCAATAAATGTTATTCACCACATCAATAGACTTAAAGATAAGAACCATATGATCATCTCAATAGACGCAGAAAAAGCATTCGACAAAGTACAGCATCCCTTTATGTTCAAAACATTAGAAAAACTAGGGATAACAGGAACTTACCTCAACATTGTAAAAGCTATCTATGCTAAGCCTCAGGCTAGCATCATTCTCAATGGAGAAAAATTGAAGGCATTCCCCCTAAAATCTGGAACAAGACAGGGATGCCCTCTATCACCACTTCTATTCAATATAGTTCTCGAAACACTGGCCAGAGCAATTAGACAGACGAAAGAAATTAAAGGCATAAAAATAGGAAAGAAAGAACTTAAATTATCACTATTTGCGGCTGACATGATTCTACACCTAGAAGACCCAAAAGGGTCTACAAAAAAACTACTAGAACTAATAAATGAATTCAGCAAAGTGGCAGGATATAAAATCAACACGCATAAATCAAAGACATTTCTGTATATCAGCGACAAAACTTCTGAAACGGAAATGAGGAAAAACACTCCATTCACAATATCCTCAAAAAAAAAAAAATACTTGGGAATCAACCTAAGAAAAGAGGTGAAGGATTTATACAATGAAAACTACAAAACCCTAAAAAGAGAAGTAGAAGAAGATCTTAGAAGATGGAAAAATATACCCTGTTCATGGATAGGCAGAACTAACATCATCAAAATGGCGATATTATCAAAAGTTCTCTATAGGTTTAATGCAATGCCAATCAAAATCCCAATGGCATTTCTTGTAGAAATAGAGAAAGCAATCATGAAATTCATATGGAAAAATAAAAGACCCAGAATAGCAAAAGCAATTCTAAGCAGGAAGTGTGAATCAGGTGGTATAGCGATACCGGATTTAAAACTATATTACAGAGCAATAGTAACAAAAACAGCATGGTACTGGTACCAAAACAGGCGGGTGGACCAATGGTACAGAATAGAGGACACAGAGACTAATCCACAAAGCTACAACTATCTTATATTTGATAAAGGAGCTAAAAGCATGCAATGGAGGAAAGATAGCATCTTCAACAAATGGTGTTGGGAAAACTGGAAATCCATATGCAACAAAATGAAACTGAATCCCCTACTCTCGCCATGCACAAAAGTTAACTCAAAGTGGATCAAGGAGCTAGATATCAAATCAGAGACTCTGCGTCTGATAGAAGAAAAAGTTGGCTCCGATCTACATATTGTGGGGTCGGGCTCCAAATTCCTTAATAGGACACCCATAGCACAAAAGTTAATAACAAGAATCAACAAATGGGACTTACTTAAACTGAAAAGTTTTTTCTCAGCAAGAGAAACAATAAGAGAGGTAAATAGGGAGCCTACATCCTGGGAACAAATCTTTACTCCTCACACTTCAGATAGAGCCCTAATACCCAGAGTATACAAAGAACTCAAAAAATTAAACAATAAGAAAACAAATAACCCAATCAACAAATGGGCCAAGGACCTGAACAGACACTTCTCAGAGGAGGACATACAATCAATCAACAAGCACATGAAAAAATGCTCACCATCACTAGCAGTCAGAGAAATGCAAATCAAAACCACCCTAAGATACCATCTCACTCCAGTAAGATTGGCAGCCATTATGAAGTCAAACAACAACAAGTGCTGGTGAGGATGTGGGGAAAAGGGTACTCTTATACATTGCTGGTGGGACTGCAAACTGGTGCGGCCAATTTGGAAAGCAGTATGGAGATTCCTGGGAAAGCTGGGAATGGAACCACCATTTGACCCAGCTATTGCCCTTCTCGGACTATTCCCTGAAGACCTTAAAAGAGCGTACTACAGGGATACTGCTACATCAATGTTCATAGCAGCACAATTCACAATTGCTAGACTGTGGAACCAACCCTGATGCCCTTCAATAGATGAATGGATAAAAAAAAGTGGCATTTATACACAATGGAGTATTATACAGCACTAAAAATGACAAAATCATGGAATTTGCAGGGAAATGGATGGCACTACAGCAGATTATGCTTAGTGAAGCTAGCCAATCCCTAAAAAACAAATACCAAATGTCTTCTTTGATATAATGAGAGCAACTAAGAACAGAGCAGGGAGGAAGAGCAGGAAGAAAAGATTAACATTAAACAGATACATGAGGTGGGAGGGAAAGGGAGAGAAAAGGGAATTGCATGGTAATGGATGGAGACCCGCATGGTTATACAACATTACATATAAGAGGTTGTGAGGGGAATGGGAAAATAAACAAGGAGAGAAATGAATTACAGTAGATGGGGTAGAGAGAGAAGATGGGAGGGGAGGGGAGGGGAGATAGTAGAGGATAGGAAAGGTAGCAGAATACAACCGTTACTAATAGGGGATTATGTAAAAATGTGGATGTGTAACCGATGTGATTCTGCAATCTGTATTTGGGGTAAAATTGGGAGTTCAAAACCCACTTGAATCAAATGTATGAAATATGATATGTCAAGAGCTGTGTAATGTTTTGAACAACCAATAAAAAAAAGAAAAAAAAACAAATCTCTTGGACTTTCACATACATACGTGCATATAAAAATAGGTGTATATCACACACACATATATGTAAAAAGTTTACTGTGCACTGATTAGCAACTTGTTTTGAGTACATTGAGACAGACATATTCATACATAAGAAGTTATAAGAGGTAGATTTATTACAGAAGGGATGACACAAATTTATGATTGATTATGAGTTGGTTTCCCCAGGCTCTGAATACTATCTAGTGAAATTAGAGTTTTGACTATGCATGCTCTACTTGTATCAAAAATGAGAAACCTGGAAAGTATCCTGCCCTAGGTTTTATGTACAAGAATCATGAAATTCTAGCTGAAGCATTTAGGGATAACCTGCCTCTAGGGAGGTGCTGAAGCAGAGTCTGGGCTTTCTTCTTCTCTCTTAACCCTCCATGTCTTGACGCTTACACCATTAGACTGGTCTTCCTGTTATTCCTCTTTATTGTAGTTAGCAACAAACTTATAGGACACTCCAGCCCATTTTCTTAGATACGATATGGATTTCTTCCAAAAGAGTCTCTAAATGACATAAGTAGGTCTTAAAGAATCACATTAATATTCTGATCCCAGTTTTTTTTTTTTTAAATGTGCTCTCTTTTCAGATAAGCATCTGAATCTGAACTCAACCATTCACTCCTATGGTCAAGCATTGGACCATGTTCTTAATAATAACTGCAGACCTGTCAATGTTCTTAGTTTCTCTTTCATGTCTTTATGATTTTTCTCTTACAGAAACCCTCAGGTTCTTTGCTTCTTGTTCTCTCTCACACTCCTTGAGAAATTTCAAATCTTGTTAAAGTCACATCTTCACCTATTCTGCAATGGTACCCACTCACAAATCACACTCAATGATGCATTGTTCTCAGTTCACTAAATTAATCCCAGTTAATATGAAGATGATCTTTGGTGTCACTCTACCTGCCAGCCACATTTCCTTGTCAATCACTCTTCACTTTTTCTTCTCTATTCAAATATGCTAAACTTCTCAATTCCTCAAGCTAAGCAAAATGTGTTTGTTTTTTATAGCACTTACCAAAAGCAACACGACAATGACTTTGCTCCTACCCTCCTTGTACAACGTCTGTGTTTCCATCTAAGAGAGTGGGTCACTCCATTCTTCACATGAGACCATTAGTTCTAAAGTTATTTTTTCGCAGACTTCATCAGTTTCCCCTTCTATTGTGTCAGTTCTGTAATAAGACAAAAAAGCCAATATAATTACAATTTTTAAAAGGTTCTATTTTACTTTTTGTTTAAGTTATTATCTCTATCTCTTTACTCACCTCCATTTCTCAGAAACATATTTTTTCCTATCTGCAAGTATATAACATTGTTCATGCTTTTTTTTATTACCAAATGTTTGCAATTCTTTACTTCATATTCTATCATGGGTCCATTTGTTTCCCACTACTCTAGTGAAATTATTCTTACTCAATTTGACAATAATTTACTCATTGTCATACTTAATGATAATTTTCTCAGAAACCATTTTAATCCTTTTGTGAGCAGTCTTTTAAAAAGCTGTTCATCCTTTCCATTAAGAAATACTTTATTCATTTAGCCATTGGGATATTCTGCCTCTTGATTCTTCCAATTCACAGACCATGTTGTTACGAAGTTCTTAATTCTCTAATCTCTAAATATTAGAGAAATCTAGGAATAAATTCTTTTATCATTATACTCACTATTTGCATTAACTTTTTAGGTTATCTTAACTTGACTTTGGTTTGAGATATTTTCTTTAATACAAATACTCCCAAATTTAGATCCACAACCAAATCCTGCCCTTTTCCTAAATGTACAACTCACATATCCAAATTTTTTTTTCAATAATTGAGATTTTAAGAACTACATAAATAACATATTCTGGCCAAGTGTTTAAGCATGCATCTGCTGTCCCAGCCAATTAGGAGGCTGTGTCAGGAGGATCACTTGAGTCCAGGAGTTCCTGTACAACAGAGCAGAATGGTCTCATGCAGCCACTTCAATGTTTATAATAGCTCAATTCACAATAGCCAAGATATGGAAGCAACCTAGGTGCCCTACAATAGAAGAATGGATTAAAAATGATATATATACACACAATATAATATTACTCAGTCATAAAGAAAAATAAAGTTGGGCTGGGGTTGTGGCTCAGGGATAGAGCTCTCAACTAGCATGTTTGAGTTGACTAGCACGTGTGAGTCAGCACCACATAAAAATAAATAAATTAAATAAAGCTATTTTAAAAAAGAAAGAAAAATAAAACCATGACATAAGCCAGTAAATGGATGGAACTGGAGAATATTATGCTAAGTGAAATAAGCCAGCCTCAAAGAAACAAAGGCAAAATATTCTCTTTGATAGTGGATTCTAACCTACAACAAGAAAGAGAATAATTAGAAGTTCATTGGACTAAACAGAGAAGGAAGGGAAGGAACAAAGGATGGGAATAGGAAAGACAGCAGAATGAATGGGACATATTTTTCCTATCTGCATATAGGAATACATGACCAATGTAACTCCACATGATGTACAACCACACTAATGGGATATTAATTAGAACATGTCATATTTAGTTTATTATAATATGTATAATATTTCAAATCATACTGTCATGTAAAAAAAGACCTACTCTCAAATTTTAAAAAAAATGTGTATAGAGTTTTAATTTCTTCATAGAATATTCTGTCAAATTTTCCTCATCTGTGAGTTTTCATGGCTTAGTACATGGCTGCTGTATTCTAAAACAAGCTCAGGCCAAAATTTTGGTCATTATTCTTGCCCTTTCTTTCTCTCACACAGCATCTTCAAAAGCCAAGCTCTAACCCCATGTTTTCATCACCTCTCCTCCTCTGAGCTTTCAACAAATTTGTCTGCAATTGTAATTATTTCCTGAAGATTTTCTTTCTTTCATGTTCAATTTCTTATTCTCTATTCTTCCTTTGTCTGATGGAGTAAGCATTCTTTTAGTTAATAATTCATTTTATATTATTTATTTAAATATGTTTTGAATAAATAATTAATAAAGAAATAAAAGACTATGGGATATAGAAGGGAGTAAAAAATGGGAAGGAAGGAGGAAAAGCGTGTACTCAAAAATTCCTTAAGTAACTGAGGAATATCAGAATATAGTGGAAAAAAGTATAGTACAGTGAGATTCTATTAATTCAATTATATAGAATTGAACACTCTCCTGACTTTTTATTAGTTATGTAATTTTGGGTGAATTGCTTTTTTGTTTAAGCCTTAGATTTTTCAACTGTGGTAGGTAGAATTCCACAGTGATTCCCATGATTCTCTTGCTCTAATGTACAGTGGTTTCTCCCTATTCAATCAAACAGGAAAGTGTCTCTGTGAAGGGATTTTTGCAGATGTAATGGAGATCTCATTTCTACTTGCTTTAATATAAATGAGGTAGTCTGGCGGGTTTAAGAAAATCAGGCAAGCGCTGGGGATGTGGCTCAAGCAGTAGCGCACTCGCCTGGCATGTGTGTGGCCCGGGTTCGATCCTCAGCACCACATACAAACAAAGATGTTGTGTCCGCCGAAAACTAAAAAATAAATATTAAAATTCTCTCTCTCTCAATCTCTCTCTCTCTCTAAAAAAGAAAAAAGAAAAAGAAAATCAGGCAAGTCCTTATCCTTTAGGCTCTTCCTAAAATTCATGCCAGTGAATTGCAGGTGACTTTTAGCATCTGAGATAGTCACCAAAATGATAGCTGGAAAGGAAATTGGGAGTCCAGTTCTAAAGTTGCAAAAAGTGAGAGAGAGAAAAAAGGAAAAAAAAAAAAAAGAAAAGAAAATGGAAAGAAAAGACAAAGAGAAAAATAAAACAAAGCTGGGATCTTGACACAAGCACGTGACCTACAAGAGGACTCTGAACTCCAGAAGAGAGTGCAGCCTGACCTACATAATGACTTTGAACTCCTGATGACCAAAGCAGGCAACCCAGTCACACTGTACCCATGCTTTCTGACCTGCGAACTGTGGACTGATAAATATGCATTGCTTTGAGCCACTATGTATGTGGTAATTTTCTATGCAGCAAGAGAAAATAACTACTATTAATCTCTAATGTGGCAATTTTAATATCATCTTTTTTTAATGAGACTATAAGGAGGTAGCAATTTTTAATAGAATATGCATATACATTGAACATTCTTAATCCAAATCCTCAAAAATCCCTAATAAGCCCAAATTCAAAACTTCTCTGTTTCAACATGATGTCATAAATCTAATATTTCAGTGTATATAAACTTTGTTTCATGAACAAAATATTTAAACCCTGTATAAAATTATATGCAGTCTATGTGTATGGGATATATACAGAACATAAATGAAGTCTGTATTTTAACCTGGGCCCCATCCTTAAGATATTTCATTATGTACATGAAAATACTTCAAAATCTGAATAAAAATCCAAGATCCAAAACACTTTTGGTCCTAAGCATTACAGATAATGGACACTTGAAGTGTAATACCTCTAAATATGAAGAAAGGAATTTGTAGGGAGAGATGTTGGTAAGAGAGCTGCTCCAATGAAAGATTCTGGAATAGGAAATTGGAGATAATAACTTTAAGAATATTAGTATGCACCATGGAGTGACAACTGGGTATGCATAAACGCTAAAGCATGAATTCACATGCATCATTAAATTCTGTCACAGGATATCATTTATTTTAAAGGAAATTCTAACATAATTAATACGTCTATATATTGCAGTTTGATTTAATTTTTTTTTTTCAGAAAATTAAACGGTTACTCTATTATTGATTTCTGACTATTTAGCAGATAATATATTAGATACTTTTCTTAAAATGTTACATTTAATCCTCCAAACAAAACCAGAGATTTAAGAATAATTACCAAATTACCAAGATTACTAAATAGATGCCTTTTACAATCTAGGATTTTTAATAAATTTTTGAAATTATTTAAAAATTAAAATTATTTAAAAGAATTAATACATGAAAGGGTATTTTAAATTTTAAATTCTTAAAGATATGTCTTAAATCAACTTTAGGATCAACGAATTTGCCATTTTTTAAAAATCATTCTAGTTTAGATTTCTTTTAAACAGTGACTCTTTCTTATAGTCATATATAACAGCAACATAAAATTTACAGTTTTCCTCCTGGAAGATATGTTATTCTCAATCTCTGATAATTTTCTCAAGTCTGTCTTCTATTACCAAGTATTTATTTAGCTAAATCCAATGTACTTATTCATGTTTGATCTTTTTTATCCCATATCATTGCTTTAAGAAATATTTAAATAATATATCAAACAAAAATTATACATATCAATGGATCATCATATAATATTTTGATACAAGTACACATTGCATAATAGTGAAATCAGGTTAAACATAGATTAATCATTTCTTTACATGTAAAAACTTTCAAACTTACTTCTTATAATTGCTTGAAGTATACTGTATATTATTGTAATCTATAGCCACTGCACTATGCAAGAACACACCATCTAACTATAATCCCATCTAACTGTAATTCATTTAACATCTATTGGTTAACCTTTTCCTACCCCATCCCACATACTCTCCCTGATCTCTGGTAAGTACCAGTCTGCTATCAGATTCTACGAGAACAACTTATTTTTTTTCTTTTAAGATTCAACAGTACTTATCTTTCTGAACCTGGTTTATTTCATTTTATGTAATGATCTCCAGTTCCATCCATTTTCTCACTGTGACAGGATCTCATTTTTTATGGTTGAACAATGTTCCATTGTGTATGTCTATTGCATTTTCTTTACCTACTTACCTATTTACATGTTGTTTAATTCTTAGGTTGTTTCCATTTCTTGCCTATTGTGAATAATGCTACAAGAAAACAAGGGATAGTGATTTCATTTCTACAAATCAATTTTATTACCTTTGGGTATATACCAAGTAGTGGGACTGCTGGATCACATGGTACTTTTTATAATTTTTTTGAGAAAACTTCATACTGTTATTTTTATTTTTTTAATTTTATTGATTTAAAAAAAATAAATGACAGCGGAATGCCTCACAATTCTTATTACATGTATGCAGCACAATTTTCCATATCTCTTATTGTATATAAAGTATGTTGACACCAATTCATGTCCACTTTGGATAATGATATCTATCACATTACTCTTCCAACATCACTGAACAAGGTTTCTCTTTTCTCCACATTGTCATTAACATTTGTCTCTACCCTTTTAAATAATAACCTTTCTTTCTAAACAAGGTGATATATTATTTTGATTTTGGTTTGCATTTTTCTAATGACCTACATGATGACTTTGTACTTGTGATGACCAAAAAAAGGCAATCCAAGTCACACTGTACCCAAGTTTCTGACCTGCTAACTGTGAGCTGATGAATATGCATTGCTTTGAGCCACTATGTATGTGGTAATTTTCTATGCAGCAAGAAAAAAATTACTACTATTAATCTCTAATGTGACATTAGTATGTTGTTTTTTGAGAAATGGCTTTTTATGTCAATTGACTATTTATTTAATCAGGTCATTTTTTTGCCATTGAATTTTTGCCCTATAAATCCATAATATCAATATCTTATCAGAAGAATAGTTTGAAAATATTTCCCCTCATTTTTAGGTTGTTTCTGCACTCTGTTTGTGGAAGCCATATAGTTTTATATAATCCCTTTGACTGCTTTTCTTTCTTATACTTTTGTACCTTGTCCAAAAATTCCTTTCCTGTTCCAATGCCCTGAAGTGTTTACCTTATGTTTTCCTCTAGTAGTTTCATATTTTCAGGTCTTAAACTTAAATTTTTAATTGATCTTCAATTGATTTTTGTCACTGATGAAGGAGTTTATTCTTCTGCATATGGACATCCAGTTTTCCCAGAAACATTTGTTGAAAATAATGTCCTTTTTCTAACACGATTTTAGCACCATTACCAAAAGTCAGGTGGCTGCAGATGCAAAGCTTTATTTCCTGGCTTTCTATTCTGTTTTATTGACTATCTTTTTAGGCCAATCTGGTGCTGTTTTGATTGCTACAGCTTTGTGGAATGTTTTGAACTCAACTAATAAAATGCTTCCTGCTTCATTCTCTTTGTTCAAGAGAACAAAGCTTTTCAGGGTTTGTGGGGTTCCATATAAATGTTTGTTTGATTTTTCTAGTGCAGAGAAAAATGCCATTGGTGTTTTGACAATGGTTGTATTGAACATATAAATTACTTTGAGTAATATGGGCATCTTAAAAATATTGATTCTTCCATATATGAACTTAGGATGTTTTTCACACTTTTTATTTGGATTCTGTAATTTCTTTCATAAATGTCTTATAATTTTCATTGGAGAGATCTGTCACTTTTTGGTTAAATTTATTCCTATTTTTTGCAACTATTCTAAATTGGACTGTTTTCTTGATTTTTATTTCACATAATTGTCTGTTGGTATACAACAAAACTATTGATTTTGTATTCTACAATATTGCTGAATTCGTCTATTATTTCTAATAGCTTTTTAAATCAGTTTTCCTTATATAAGAACATGCCAATTGGATTATTTTCTCTTCCATGTTGGATGCCATTGATTTTTTTTTTTTTTGCCTGATTTATTGCTGGAGTTCTATTTGTATATTCAGAAAGCATCATTGTTAAATTTTATATTTTTCCCTTTTAACATTTAATAAATTAAAAATCCTAATGTTAATATTTCTCAGCTTGTGTTATAACTTGTCAGAGTTTTAAATTATATTTTTTGTTACATCTTCTGAAACTTCAAGAACATCATTTCTTTGTGAGTTTTGCATTGTTACTGTTACTTTTGTTTGTTCATAATCATTGAGAATATTTAATTTTTCCTGTATTTTTCTATGTACCCTATATTGTAGAATTGTTTTACAAAGTAATTTTCTATTTTTCTCTGAAATCAGGATTTTAAGTTGTAAAATTCAATGATTAAAATTCTTGACTTAAGGGTCAAGTAAAATAGAGATCATACTCTAGATTTAATGTTTCCAGCAAAAATGCTGGGGCTAAGGTTTTTCTGAATTTATATTTTCCTTTATTCAATGATCTAGGCAGCTATTAGCTTCTTTATCACTTTCTTATATGAATGGAATACAACTTCTCTCTCTCTCTCTCTCTTTTTGAAACACCAAAGCATATTTGTTCTTCTGCGGATATTGTAAATTTATCCCTTTACCCCTAGTATTTATATTATTTTTCTAATATTATCTGTGTTCATGTAACGTCAGTTTGCAAAATTCTTGCTGTTACTTTAAGCCTATTTCTTTTCCCATACACATAAAAGTCTTTCCTTTTAGCATAACTATATATTTTAATAGAAATATATAGTTATAAGTGTAGTTAATAAAAAATAGTCCTTTTTCATTCATTCTAACATTTTTCTGGAATTAGAAATCAATATATACTTTCAGTCAAAATAAATGCAATTAAGCAGGAGAAACTAAGATTTTTTCTAAACAATTACATGAACTATTTTAGGCAAGTTATCTTTTTGAGCTTCAGTTTACTCATATATAATACTGAAAATCTATTTTTTTCCATATAGAATTGTTTCAGGAAGTATAAATGCATTCTATCACTTGAGGATACAGCCAGTAAGGTGTCCAATTATAAACACCCTGTAAAGGACAGTCTGACAAAGACTGAGACATGGGTAAATTATTATTTCTAAGAAATTTTTGGGAATAATTGTTGGGAATGTGGATAGGCTGCGGAGAGAAACACAAGTACTGATATCTGCAGGAAGTGATGATAACATATTTGGTTTTAATGACACTTTTTTTTTTTTTTTTTACAATTTTAACATTCTGGGTAACTAAGATATCTTCTCTCTTTATCTATTGGAGTAAAGCATAGCATGTTTATGTTGCTTTAAAAACTGCACTACCAGCTCATGAATGTCAACTATTAAATATGTGGAAATTTTGTGAACCAATAATTACATTGCTGATAGCATGAAATTGATCATGGGAAAAGTATTTATACCACAAAAAATTGCCAAAAATTCAAATCAGAAAATTAATTATTTTATAACTTATTTATAAGTCAACACTTTTTACAATAAAATGATAGTTATATAATTGCATGTTATTTAATTATATTTGTATTGACTTTTATTCTTTCAAATTTTTCTCATTTTTGTAGCAAAAAGTATGCCTATAGTTGTGAATAAGAGATTTACACATCAGACTATCACAACTTGACAAGGGCCTGAAGACACAATACACAGTGAACGTCTTAGAATTACTTCAGACCTTATTACATTGAATTAAACAATGCTATGGTTTGACGAATCTTTTACTTCCCCCACATGTAGAGGGTCTCATTTTAAAAGCATAGTGCTGTTAAAAGAGCTTTCGAACTTCTGACTGAATTTTGTGGTCTCAAAAAAAAATTGAACATGCATATGAGAATGATTTCTATCACTAGATAAAACCAAATTGAAACATGTGGCAAATACAATTTCCTGAATCATGTCTTCAGAGGAAACTACTTATACCATTATGAAACACTCTTCCCCAATGATTTATTCTGGTTTATTCTCTATCAATATTTTGGTTTCCTTTTATAAGTGTAGTTAAAGTATCCAGTACATCCCGCTATCTGATTTCCATCACACTAAAACTATGTTTGACTAATGACTGCTTGTATAACTTCTTGTTTTACGATATCCTTCCTAATCCTAAATCACTCTCAAAGCCAGTAATAGGTTCTGATGTGTCATGTCACTCAGCATAAAGCTCCTCATGTATTTTTGATATCACTCAGACTCTGGCAAGATAACTCTCAACGTGAAATTGTTCCTGTGAACTTTCTAAGGAAAGAACTTTTCCAAAAATGCTTTTTTTTTAAGAAACCTTTTTAATCCATGCTGATTTTTTATGTTTAATGCCCTTCCAACTGGATGGCATCATCATTCTATTGTGGTTGCCTAATATGTCCTCTTGTAAACCACCCCTCACTCACTGAGATTCTTGAATTCTTCATGAGTCTTTAACTCCTTTATTTTGAGCAAGTATTTTCATTTTATCAGAAATATATAACTTTATGTTTTTCATGTACTTAATTATAGATTACCTAATGATACAATGGACATTCATAGGGTGCCTTAAGACTAAGCTCAAAAATACCTGAAGAGCTATATTTTTATATTTAATTTTTATCTGCTGAATGGTTAATATGATTAGTGCTTACTGAGTATGCAATACACATTGAAAACCTCTTTTTTGTCTAATATGCATAATTAATAAGTATACTGAGTCTAGAAGATATTTTTTATTAGAAGATTCATCAATTTAAAGTTATAAAAATGGAACAAAACAATGATATTGTATGTTTAAGAATCCATAATGCTTTTTAAAAATCAATGCTTTTATAATAAGTTGTTTTAAACATAAATACAATATGTATGAACTCACAGGCTGGTCAAATTGTTCAACAAATTCTCTTGCTAGTCTGGTCTTATAATTATAAGGAAAGAACTTTTCCAACAATACTTTTATTTTAAAAGAAAACTTAATTAAGAGTTTATTTTTGTGATAAGAATTGTTGAGGCATATAGGTTCAAGAAATTGGTCCAGAGCTATGTCATAGAAATATGAGGGTTTTCAGAAAGTCTGGACATTGGAGCTGAATTTTTCAACAGGTGAGACTAAGGTGCAGACTAATAAGAACATAGAATCAAGGGAGATCTGACAATAGCTAATAGAATTTGGAAAAAGATGTCTAATATCTAGAAGACAGTGTTAGGTACCAAAAGGTATCATCAGTCCAGAAGAAATCAAATTCTAAAAGGTCATCACACACAAGTGTCTTGGCAGAGAGAATATCAGATACAGGTACAGGAAACCAGAGAATAAGATTAAAGTAATGGTTGATATGGGACAATATGCTTCCTAGACACCTTATACACTACCACTGAGAAAGATTTATAGAATAGAATTCAATGATTTATCTAAGAAAGAAAAATTGCGGGGACAGAAGATTCAGAATGGTCACTTGATTATTTTTACATTATTTGTATATGTCATGATGTTATAGAAAAAGGATATTTGTAAGGTGTAGAATATACAGATTTCTGTGCTCTGTATATATTAAGTTTCATTTCTCCATCTCCCCCATATTCACACCAAATTCATTATTTACTCAGTCAATTGAGACAGAATCACTAAGTAAAACAGTAGGTTGGTTATAATATATATCAGCCTTAAAGCATCTAAAGGTTTTTGGGTTGTCCATGTATGTGTATCCACATGTATGTGAGTGTATATATGTACTTCTGATCAAAATATTTGCTTTCAGATATGGAGAAATTCAGAAAAGGACATTAAGTTTTTTGAGAAACTACAAATTTTATGATCAACTCTAAATATTAAGTAGTATACTTGAGAGTTATTTGAACCTATGTACTCAAGTATAGATGGTTTTGCTATTTAAACATTCACAAGTATTGAAAAAAAAAATCTTCATTGATTTACCTGTGTATATTTCTAAATATGCACACTTAGTTTAAATTTAGCAATAAGATTTAAAAGTAAAAGTAAAAACTAGGAATTACTGGCAAATTTTAAAGGGTAACAGCTTATAACATTTAGATTTAGTTGTATAAGAATAGCTAAAATATGGGGTCGAGGATGTAGCTCAGTAGTAGAGCACTTGCCTAGCATGTGTGAGGCACAGGGTTCAATACTCAGCACCACATAAAAATAAATAAATTAAATAAAGATCCATTGACAACTTCAACTAAAAAAAATATTTTTAAGAAAGAATAGCTGTTGGGCTGGAGCTGTGACACAGTGGTAGAGTGCCGGCCTGGCACATATGAGGCAGAATGTTCGATCCTCAGCACTACATAAAAATAAATAAAGATATTGTGTCCAACTAAAACTAAAAAAAATATTTTAAAAAAGAAAAAGAAAAAAATGACTGAAATAGTGAAAAACCTGAATTGTTTCTTTCAACTAATCACATTTTAAAATATTATGGAAGTACATTAGCTGCATTGCATATTAAACAAGATAACTTGTGGAAAGATATGACTAGAATATTTTATAAATAAGAAATATTATTATTTCAAAGAACTATTCTTATATTTCTTAATCCAAACTTACATTTAGCTGATACATGGAAGAATACCATATTTATTAATGTGGTACCAGATAATGTTTGATGCATGTATACATTGTACCATGTTTACATCATGTAAAACAGATTTTCCCCTCAAACATCTATTATTTTATTAATGGTAAAGACATTCAAAAATATTTTTCTATCTTTTTGAAATCTGTAATACATTATTACAATCTATAATCCCCTGGTAGAGAATAGCAACCAGCACTTCTTGTTTCTAACTAACTGCATATTAATAACCATTGATTACCTTTTCTTATACTACTCTCCTCCCTATTCTCCCCAGCCTTTGGTAAACACTCTTCTATTCTCAATTTATATGAGATAAACATTTTTCTAATCTACATATTTATGATATCAATCTATTCCTGTGCCTTGCTCTTTTCATTTAACACAAAGATCTCCAGTTTCATCCATGTTTCTATAAATAAAATAACTTTGTCTTTTTAATAGGTTACTAGTTATGCCTTGTGTATAAGAACCACATTTTCAGATATTATTATATTATTATTTTTCTGATATTATCTCATTAAAGAGATTATGTATTCCTTTGATTTGAATCTCTGTGCCTTCCTCTATCCCCCCAAAATTTAGATTTGGTCTTTTGAGGCTATCCCATAATTTTTGGATTTTCTGTTCATCGTTTCTTACCATGTTCACCATGTTTTCAATTTTACTTGCCAGATTCTACACTTTGTCTTCATTATCTGACATTCTATCTTCCAAGTGATTTAGTCCATTGGTGATGTTTTCTATTGAGTTTTTTATTTGGTTTATCATTTCCTTCATTTCAAGGATATCTGACTGGATTTTTTTCAGAGTCTCTATTTCTTTCTTGAAGTAATCTTTTGCTACCTGTATTTGCTCCTATCTCTTTATTGGTGTGATCAATTTTTGCCTGTATTGTTCATTTAGGTCATTCTTTAATTTGCAGATTTTAATTATGTATGTTTTAAATTCCTTCTCTTGACATTTCATCAACTCCCCTGTCCTTGGGTTCTTATATTGTAGTATCCTTGTTTGTTTGGAGCACTTTCCTCCCTTGTTTCTTCATGTTGTCTATGCGTCTTCCTTTCTTGCAGTGTAGATCTGAGGTATTACAGTTTCTATCCTATAAGCTTGTAGTATCCATGCAGATTATCTGTTCCTCACCTTGGTGTTGTGATTTCAGACCCTGCCACTGTCCCATTATGGAGGCTACTGCAACTAAAGGTGGTGGCGGCAATAGTGGAGGTAACTCAAGATAGCAATGGGGGTGTCCCAAAATGGATTCAACTTCTTTCAGAGATGGGACTAAAAGGGTGAGCCTTACACTGGCTTTGGGATGCCGGTTCTGGGATGTAGCTGCTTCTAGGCATCTATTGTGTGCAAGGTGGTAGCTACTGCATGGAGAGGGCAATGGCAGAGACCTGGGCCTGAGCTATGGAGTGGGTCTGCTGGTCTGGTGGGTGTGATCCTAGGCCTAGGCCTGGATCTGATGTATGTTGGCAGGTCAGTATGGGTGTTCTTGGGACAGGGCCTGAGATCCTGTGCCGATCTACTGGTGGCTGGGCAGAGTAGGCTTAACCTAGGCCTGGGTTCCTGCTCAGGTGGCTGGGACAGTCCTCTTGAATTCTTTTTTTTTTTTTAATTTTTTATTGTTGGCTGTTCAAAACATTACATAGTTCTTGATATATCATATTTCACAATTTGATTCAAGTGGGTTATGAGCTCCCATTTTTACCCCATATACAGATTGCAGAATCACATCAGTTACACATCCATTGATTTACATATTGCCATACTAGTGTCTGTTGTATTCTGCTGCCTTTCCTATCCTCTACTATCCCCCCTCCCCTCGCCTCCCCTCCCCTCCCCTCCCCTCCCCTCCCCTCCCCTCTTCTCTCTCTGCTCCCTCTACTGACATTTGTTTGTCCCCCTTATATTATTATTCCCCTTCCCCTCACTTCCTCTTGTATGTACTTTTGTATAACTCTGAGGGTCTCCTTCCATTTCCATGCATTTTCCCTTCTCTCTCCCTTTCCCTCCCACCTCTCATCCCTGTTTAATGTTAATCTTCTTCTCCTGCTCTTCGACCCTACTCTGTTCTTAGTTACTCTCCTTATATCAAAGAAGACATTTGGCATTTGTTTTTTAGGGATTGGCTAGCTTCACTTAGCATAATCTGCTCTAATGCCATCCATTTCCCTGTAAATTCTATGATTTTGTCATTTTTTAATGCAGAGTAATACTCCATTGTGTATAAATGCCACATTTTTTTTATCCATTCATCCATTGAAGGGCATCTAGGTTGGTTCCACAGTCTAGCTATTGTGAATTGTGCTGCTATGAACATAGATGTAGCAGTGTCCCTGTAGCATGCGCTTTTTAGGTCTTTAGGGAATAGACCGAGAAGGGGAATAGCTGGGTCAAATGGTGGATCCATTCCCAGCTTTCCAAGAAATCTCCATACTGCTTTCCAAATTGGCTGCACCAATTTGCAGTCCCACCAGCAATGTACAAGTGTACCCTTTTCCCCACATCCTCGCCAGCACTTGTTGTTGTTTGACTTCATAATGGCTGCCAATCTAACTGGAGTGAGATGGTATCTTAGGGTGGTTTTGATTTGCATTTCTCTGACTGCTAGAGATGGTGAGCATTTTTTCATGTACTTGTTGATTGATTGTATGTCCTCCTCTGAGAAGTGTCTGTTCAGGTCCTTGGCCCATTTGTTGATTGGGTTGTTTGTTCTCTTATTGTCTAATTTTTTGAGTTCTTTGTATACTCTGGATATTAGGGCTCTATCTGAAGTGTGAGGAGTAAAGATTTGTTCCCAGGATGTAGGCTCCCTATTTACCTCTCTTATTGTTTCTTTTGCTGAGAAAAAACTTTTTAGTTTGAGTAAGTCCCATTTGTTGATTCTAGATATTAACTTTTGTGCTATGGGTGTCCTATTGAGGAATTTGGAGCCCGACCCCACAGTATGTAGATCGTAGCCAACTTTTTCTTCTATCAGACGGCGTGTCTCTGATTTGATATCAAGCTCCTTGATCCATTTTGAATTCACTTTTGTGCATGGCGAGAGAAAGGGATTCAGTTTCATTTTGTTGCATATGGATTTCCAGTTTTCCCAGCACCATTTGTTGAAGATGCTATCCTTCCTCCATTGCATGCTTTTAGCCCCTTTATCAAATATAAGGTAGTTGTAGTTTTGTGGATTGGTTTCTGTGTCCTCTATTCTGTACCATTGGTCCACCCGCCTGTTTTGGTACCAGTACCATGCTGTTTTTGTTACTATTGCTCTGTAGTATAGTTTGAAGTCTGGTATCACTATACCGCCTGATTCACCCTTCCTGCTTAGCATTGTTTTTGCTATTCTGGGTCTTTTGTTTTTCCATATGAATTTCATGATTGCTTTCTCTATTTCTACAAGAAATGCCGTTGGGATTTTGATTGGCATTGCATTAAACCTGTAGAGAACTTTTGGTAATATCGCCATTTTGATGATGTTAGTTCTGCCTATCCATGAACAGGGTATATTTTTCCATCTTCTAAGATCTTCTTCTATTTCTCTCTTTAGGGTTCTGTAGTTTTCATTGTATAAGTCTTTCACCTCTTTTGTTAGGTTGATTCCCAAGTATTTTATTTTTTTTGAAGATATTGTGAATGGAGTGGTTGTCCTCATTTCCATTTCAGAGGATTTGTCGCTGATATACAGGAATGCCTTTGATTTATGCGTGTTGATTTTATATCCTGCCACTTTGCTGAATTCATTTATTAGCTCTAATAGTTTCTTTGTAGACCCTTTTGGGTCTGCTAGGTATAGAATCATGTCATCTGCAAATAGTGATAATTTAAGTTCTTCTTTTCCTATTTTGATGCCTTTAATTTCTTTCGTCTGTCTAATTGCTCTGGCCAGTGTTTCGAGAACTATGTTGAACAGAAGTGGAGAGAGAGGGCATCCCTGTCTTGTTCCAGATTTTAGAGGGAATGCCTTCAATTTTTCTCCATTCAGAATGATGCTAGCCTGAGGCTTAGCATAGATTGCTTTTACAATATTGAGGTATGTTCCTGTTATCCCTAGTTTTTCTAGAGTTTTGAACATAAAGGGATGCTGTACTTTGTCAAATGCTTTTTCCGCATCTATCGAGATGATCATATGATTCTTATTTTTAAGTCTATTGATGTGGTGAATAACATTTATTGATTTCCGTATATTGAACCAGCCTTGCATCCCAGGGATGAATCCTACTTGATCATGGTGCACAATTTTTTTGATAAGTTTTTGTATCCGAGTGGCCAGAATTTTATTGAGGATTTTTGCATCTAGGTTCATTAGAGATATTGGTCTGTAGTTTTCTTTCTTTGAAGTGTCTTTGTCTGGTTTAGGTATCAGGGTGATGTTGGCCTCGTAGAATGAATTTGGAAGTTCTCCCTCTTTTTCTATTTCCCGAAGTAGCTTGAAAAGTATTGGTATTAGTTCCTCTTTAAAGGTTTTGTAAAACTCTGCTGTATACCCATCCGGTCCTGGGCTTTTCTTAGTTGGTAGTCTTTTGATGGTTTCTTCTATTTCCTCAATTGATATTGGTCTGTTTAGGTTGTCTATATCCTCCTGACTCAATCTGGGCAGATCATATGACTTAAGAAATTTGTCTATGCCTTCACTATCTTCTAATTTATTGGAGTATAAGGATTCAAAATAATTTTTGATTATCTTCTGTATTTCTGAAGTGTCTGTTGTGATATTGCCTCTTTCATCCCGTATGTTAGTAATTTGAGTTCTCTCTCTTCTTCTCTTCGCTAGCATGGCTAAGGGTCTGTCGATTTTGTTTATTTTTTCAAAGAACCAACTTTTAGTTTTGTCAATTTTTTCAATTGTTTCTTTTGTTTCGATTTCATTAATTTCAGCTCTGATTTTAATTATTTCTTGCCTTCTACTTCTTTTGCTGTTGTTTTGCTCTTCTTTTTCTAGGATTTTGAGATGAAGTATGAGATCATTTATTTGTTGGTTTCTTCTTTTTTTAAGGAATGAACTCCAAGCAATGAATTTTCCTCTTAGAACTGCTTTCAATGTGTCCCATAGATTCCGATATGTTGTGTCTGTGTTTTCATTAATCTCTAAGAATTTTTTAATTTCTTCCTTGATGTCTTCTATAACCCATTGATCATTCAGTAACCTATTGTTCATTCTCCAAGTGATGTATTCTTTTCCCTTCCTTCTTTTATCGTTGATTTTCAGTTCCATTCCATTATGATCAGATAGGATGCATGGTATTATCTCTACTCCTTTATATTGTCTAAGAGTTTCCCTGTGACATAATATATGATCTATTTTTGAGAAGGATCCATGTGCTGCTGAGAAAAAAGTGTAACTGCTTGATGTTGGGTGGTATACTCTATATATGTCAATTAAGTCTAGGTTATTAATTGTGTTATTGAGTTCTATAGTTTCCTTATTCAACTTTTGTTTGGAAGATCTGTCCAGTGGTGATAGAGGTGTGTTGAAGTCTCCCATGATTATTGTATGGTGGTCTATTAGACTCTTGAACTTGAGAAGAGTTTGTTTGATGAACATAGCTGCACCATTGTTTGGGGCATATATATTTATGATTGTTATGTCTTGTTGGTGTATGGTTCCCTTGAGCAGTATGTAGTATCCCTCTTTATCCCTTTTGATTAACTTTGGCTTGAAATCTATTTTATTTGATATGAGTATGGATACTCCTGCTTGTTTCCGAAGTCCATATGAGTGATATGATTTTTCCCAACCTTTCACCTTCAGCCTATGTATGTCTTTTCCTATCAAATGCGTCTCCTGTAGGCAGCATATTGTTGGGTCTTGTTTTGTGACCCATTCTACTAGCCTGTGTCTCTTGATTGGTGAGTTTAAGCCATTAACATTTAGGGTTATTATTGAGATATGGGTTGTTCTTCCAGCCATATTTGTTTATTTATGTTACTAAACATGGTTTGTTTTCCTCTTTGATTATTTTCCCCCCTTTAGTGTCCTACCTCCCACTGTTGGTTTTCATTGTTATTTTCCATTTCCTCTTCCTGTAATGTTTTGCCAAGGATGTTTTGAAGAGATGGTTTTCTAGCTGCAAATTCTTTTAACTTTTGTTTATCGTGGAAGGTTTTAATTTCATCTTCCATCCTGAAGCTTAATTTCGCTGGAAACACAATTCTTGGTTGGAACCCATTTTCTTTCAGTGTTTGAAATATGTTATTCCAGGATCTTCTAGCTTTCAGAGTCTGTGTTGAAAGATCAGCTGTTATCCTGATTGGCTTACCCCTAAATGTGATCTGCTTCCTTTCTCTTGTAGCTTTTAAAATTCTCTCCTTATTCTGTATGTTGGGCATCTTCATTATAATGTGTCTAGGTGTGGGTCTCTTATGATTTTGCACATTCGGCGTCCTGTAGGCTTCTAGGATTTGGGGTTCTGTCTCATTCTTCAAGTCTGGGAAGTTTTCTCGTATTATTTCATTGAATAGATTGCTCAATCCTTTGGTTTGAAACTCTGTCCCTTCCTGTATCCCAATGACTCTTAAATTTGGTCTCTTGATGTTATCCCATATTTCTTGGATGTTCTGCTCATGGTTTCTTAACAGTCTTGCTGAGCTGTCTATGTTCTTTTCAAGTTGAAATACTTTATCTTCATTGTCTGATGTTCTGTCTTCTAAGTGTTCTACTCTGCTGGTAGTATTCTCAATTGAGTTTTTAAGTTGGCTTATTGCTTCCTGCATTTCTAGGATTTCTGTTTGTTTGTTTTTTATAACCTCTATTTCCCTGTGTAGTTGATCTTTTGCTTCTTGGATTTGTTTATGTAATTCATTGTTGAAGTGATCTTTCATTGTCTGATTTTGCTGTCTGATGTCTTCCTTGAGACTCCAGATCATCTGAAGCATGTATATCCTGAATTCTTTATCTGACATTCCATCTGCTGCAGCTATTACCTCTTCTAATGTTGAGTTGACCTGCATTGCTTGTGGTCCTTTCTTTCCTTGTCTCTTCATACTGTTTGCGTTCCTTTCTACTTAGTGAAACTGTTGTGTTATTGAATTTTCGCCCTATATATTTATATTGGTCTTGTATAGTTGCAAAGTCTCCCTCGCAGGCGCGGGCGGCGGCTCTGTCCCTCTGCGGGCCGCTAGGCTTGTTCTGTGGGTGGTCAGAGTTTTGTCTACTTTGCAGGTGCAGGCAGCGGCACTGCCCCTCTGCAGGCCTCTGGGGCTGTACTGCCAGTGGGTCGCAGGTCCGCCTACCTTGCAGGTGCGGGGGGGGGGCGGCTCTACCCTTCCTCAGGCCACTGGGCCTGTTCTGTCTCTCGGTTGCAGGTCTGGCCTGTTCTGATGGTGGTCACAGTTCCACCTACCTGGCAGGCGCGGGGGGTGGGGGGCGGCTCTGCCCCCCAGCAGGCCCCTGGGCCTGCTCTGTGCGTGGTCACAGTTCCCTCTACCTTGCCGGTGCAGGGGGAGGGGGCGGCTCTGCCTCTCAGCAGGTCGCTGCTCCTCTTCTGCAGGTGGGTCGCAGGCCCGCCTACCTTGCAGGAGTGATTGGAAGCTCTGTCCCACCGCGGGCCACTGGGCCTTTTCTGTCGGTGGTCACCTGGCAGGGGCGGGGGATGGGGGGTGGCTCTGCTCCTCAGCAGGCCGCTGGGCCTGCTCTGTGCGTGGTCACAGTTCCCTCTACTTTGCCGGCGCAGGGGGAGGGGGCGACTCTGCCTCTCAGCAGGTCGCTGCTCCTCCTCTGCTGGTGGGTCGCAGGTCCGCCTACCTTGCAGGAGTGATTGGAAGCTCTGTCCCGCCAAGGTCCGCTGGGCCTTTTCTGTCCGTGGTCACAGTTCCCCTACCTGGCAGGCGCGGGGGGTGGGGGGCGGCTCTGCCCCTCAGCAGGCCGCTGGGCCTGCTCTGTGCGTGGTCACAGTTCCCTCTACTTTGCCGGCGCAGGGGGAGGGGGCGGCTCTGCCTCTCAGCAGGTCGCTGCTCCTCTTCTGCCGGTGGGTCGCAGGCCCGCCCACCTTGCAGGAGTGATTGGAAGCTCTGTCCCACCGCGGGCCACTGGGCCTTTTCTGTCGGTGGTCACCTGGCAGGGGCGGGGGGTGGGGGGTGGCTCTGCCCCTCAGCAGGCCGCTGGGCCTGCTCTGTGCGTGGTCACAGTTCCCTCTACCTTGCCGGTGCAGGGGGAGGGGGCGGCTCTGCCTCTCAGCAGGCCGCTGCTCCTCTTCTGCAGGTGGGTCGCAGGCCCGCCTACCTTGCAGGAGTGATTGGAAGCTCTGCCCCGCCGCGGGCCACTGGGCCTTTTCTGTCCGTGGTCACAGTTCCCCTACCTGGCAGGCGCGAGGGGTGGGGGGCGGCTCTGCCCCTCAGCAGGCCGCTGGGCCTGCTCTGTGCATGGTCACAGTTCCCTCTACCTTGCCGGTGCAGGGGGAGGGGGCGGCTCTGCCTCTCAGCAGGTCGCTGCTCCTCCTCTGCTGGTGGTTCGCAGGTCCGCCTACCTTGCAGGAGTGATTGGAAGCTCTGTCCCGCCAAGGGCCGCTGGGCCTTTTCTGTCCGTGGTCACAGTTCCCCTACCTGGCAGGCGCGGGGGGTGGGGGGCGGCTCTGCCCCTCAGCAGGCCGCTGGGCCTGCTCTGTGCGTGGTCACAGTTCCCTCTACTTTGCCGGCGCAGGGGGAGGGGGCGGCTCTGCCTCTCAGCAGGTCGCTGCTCCTCTTTTGCAGGTGGGTCGCAGGCCCGCCTACCTTGCAGGAGTGATTGGAAGCTCTGTCCCACCGCGGGCCACTGGGCCTTTTCTGTCGGTGGTCACCTGGCAGGGGCGTGGGGTGGGGGGTGGCTCTGCCCCTCAGCAGGCCGCTGGGCCTGCTCTGTCCATGGTCATAGTTCACCTACCTGGCAGGCAGGAGGGGTGGGGGGCAGCTCTGCCCCTCAGCAGGCCGCTGGGCCTGCTCTGTGCGTGGTCACAGTTCCCTCTACCTTGCCGGTGCAGGGGGAGGGGGCGGCTCTGCCTCTCAGCAGGTCGCTGCTCCTCTTCTGCAGGTGGGTCGCAGGCCCGCCTACCTTGCAGGAGTGATTGGAAGCTCTGTCCCACCGCGGGCCACTGGGCCTTTTCTGTCGGTGGTCACCTGGCAGGGGCGGGGGATGGGGGGTGGCTCTGCCCCTCAGCAGGCCGCTGGGCCTGCTCTGTGCGTGGTCACAGTTCCCTCTACTTTGCCGGCGCCTTGAATTCTTAATATATATATTTATCCCTTTGAAATCAGAACAATGCTTACAAAAAGAATAGAATTGCAAGAATAGCTAGCATATCTACATTAGTCTATTTTTTATTGCTAATAATACCATAGACTGGGTAAATTATAAAGAAAAAAATCACTTTGGTTCATGGTTCTTGAAGTGCATGGTTGAGAGCTATCATGGTTTGAATCTTTAATGTCCTCTGAAAACCTCATGTTTGAAAGCACAGTCAGAATGCATCAGGTTTCAGAGACAAGACTTTTAGACAATGATAAGATCATGGCAGAAGGTTCTGTATCCCCATCATAGGGTTACTATTGATGGATTAATAATTTAAATGGACTACTGGATGGTCACTGTATACAGGTTCTGTGACTTGCCCTGTACTATATCTGATTCCCAGCTCCTTACTCCCTCTCTTTTGGTCTCTTGGCTGCCATAAGCTGAGAAGCTCTCCTTATTCATGTCCTCCACCATGATGTTCCTCTTCCCCAGGCACCCTGAATAATGCAATTGGCCTAAAATGAAATAAATTATGTAACTGTGAGCAACAAATAAACGTTTCCTCCTCCAATTTGTTCTTGTCAGGTATTTTGGTCACAGTGATGTAAAGCTGACCAACATAAGGAGCCACATCTGGCGATGTTCTTTCTGGCAGATGCCTGAGGTGGTGCAGAGCATCACACAAAAGAGACGGTGAACAAGTGCATATGTGTGTCTCACGTTTTCTATGAAGCTACCAGGATTTAATTATATGGGCTCTAGCCTAATAGTTTCCTCTAATCCTAATCACCTCCCAAACATCCTACTCATAATCATTACAGTTCACTGTCTCTACCTTTTATAATATCTCACAACAAGGTTAGAATTCCAAGGCCTTGGACCACACACTCAAGCCACCTGCAAACCATAGCAATGACTCTGTTCACATTATATATGTAGATGTTAGAAAATGACCTTTCAGAGCTTCAATGTTCTACATGGAAAATGAAAGAATACTAAATTTAGGAAATTAACACTGGTTGAAGAAAGAATTAAACTGGTAGCTGTTGAAAGGGTTGGAGAAAGTCAGTGAAAAATTCTGTACAGAAATAAGATTAACTGCTTATGAGTTGTGAATATTCTTGATGTTCACAGAAACCTGGCTTAGCATGTTTGAAAATGTATTATAACTGAAGTATGCATCAGAACTTTTTGTGAAAGTTCAACAGCAAGCTCCTAAGTTTTTCTTCCCTTGGAGTACCCCAAATATTTCTTTATTCAGTGACAACTGCCAATACTGAAGAAAATTAACAAATGACAGGATGGGTTCTGCTATTATTCATTGCTATCAGCTATGAATTAAAGATATTAATGCTGCTAATGAAGGTTAATTTTGGTATCCCTAGAACCAACCAATGCCAAATGGGTAGATTAGGATAACACAGACTATAAAATTGAAAACACAAATGTTATGTGCATTTTCTATATGGCATTCATGTTACATACACTGTGATAGCATATGTTCCTATTATATTTCCCTCTCTTCAGAAGAATTTGTTTTATTTCATCATGTGAGTGAAATTCTTTGTTATCTTTCTTCCTATTACCTGCTTGGGTGCTGACAGGTTAGAATTTAGCCTAGAGAAATACATTTTGCAATGATAAATTTACACCTTTCCTTCCACAAACCCACAGTTTGTGATGTTTTCTTCTTCATGTGAAATATTAGTAATGTATATCTAAAATTAATAAATAAAAAAACTTACTACTTTTAATTTAAGAAAATATATTATCCATTAGACATCAAGTTAAATTTCAGAATATATTAACTAGTTTGGCTTGGGAAATTTACCTCTCAAACTTTTCAGTGTGATTTTATGGTTATCTTAAATAGAGTGATCATTTGATGTCTACAGGGAATTGGTTCTAGAAACTTCTTTACACCACCTTTCTTGCTCATGGAAATCTATAGACACTCAAGTCTTTTATATATACATTTTCATAATGTAGATATAAATTTTCACATATTACTGTTCTCCAGATTACTTATAATGCCTGATATAAGATAATTACTATGTACACAGTTGTTATACTAGGTTGTTTAGATAAAAAAAAAATAGTTTATATTCTCAAAGATGCAATTTTTAATACAGTTTTGATATGTGGTTGGTTGAATTTATAAATACAGAAAAGGGAGATATGGATGGTCAACTACAGATTGTATTAAAAACAATAAGTCTCTGTTAATCGAATGGAGGAGAACAATTTTCAACTTGTCTATAGTTTGAAATTGAAGTTGCTGGAAAATAGCTACTAAGCCAGGTGGATAACTGAAAGGATTCAATGAAGTTTAATATTGTACAGGCAGAAAATTGGACATACTCAGAAGTTCTGATCTTTGGAATAGAGGGTAAGAAAGAGTACATTTGCCCAGAGCCTATGGTCAGTGCTAGGGCATAACAGGAAAGGGGAAGAAAGAGAGTGATGATGAACTAATTTGACACAGAAACAACCTATTGAACATTAAGGCAGTCTGAACCTAGCTGACCCTGGAACTGCAAAGCAGACTTGTGTTTTAGAAGTGGTCTGCATTTCTCGACTTACAAGTGGAGAGTTATGGCAGGTAGTCATCTTGTAGAAATCACACCTATGTCACTCCTGAACTTGCTGTTTGGAAAACATAAGTCCTGAATTTCCCTTTTCACTGGAGATCTCAGCAAATTTGTCAAGATGTTCTGGATGTCATTTACCATTTCTCCCAGTATGTCTCCAATAAAACATGATTGAAATAGGCACAGAGAGGATTATATGCAATGCAATTTTGGTCGAAGATATAGAAGTGAGTTCAGTTTGCTTTCCTTTCAAATCTGGCAGCTTAAACAACCAACTCGCTGAAGAGAACCAGGAAATGGGAAAGGCACACATGATTACACGAAAGGAATGGGCCTTGGAAATCCATAGTTATAATTGGTAGGATGTGTGGAATCTTCTGTGTCCCCCTCTACCAAGAATGTTAGTTGTTTTTTCCTTCTAAATGAAATTTCTCATGGGAAGGGGTGCATCCAGGACCCAAATACAAGATAAACATTAATACCCCTATCCCCATATCGATCTAATATGTTCAGAGTAAACTCCAATAGATACTACTTCTGATTCCATACTACCTTGTACTAGTGAGCAGAGAAACTGAGAACTATATAAACCAGACCATTTGAGTGGTTAACAACATGAAAATTGGAAGTGATAATAATGCCCAGTACTTGTTCTTTCTAAGGGATGCAGAACTTAGAAAGTTCTGTAAAAAGTGCAGATTATCCTAGGTACAGAAGATCTACACATCTCCACAGTTAACATCATGTCAGCAGACACAACTTTTTCATCTTTCATTGACATTTTTTATTTTGGGGGTACCTGGGATTGAACTCAGGAGCATTTGACCACTAATCTACATCCCTAGCTCTATTTTGTATTGTATTTAGAGACAGGGTCTCACCGAGTTGCTTAACGCCTCACTTTTGTTGAGACTGGCTTTGAACTCGAAATCCTCCTATCTCAGCCTCCCAAGCTGCTGGGATTACAGGCATATGCCACTGAGCCAGGCCTTTCATTGACTTTTTTAATTTGATTATTGGTACAGATATTCACATTCATTTATTCCTTTTAATTTTTTCTCCTTACTAATCTTTGTTTGTGGGGGTTTGATTACTCCTTTTCCTTATTATAGTCAAATTCTCTCATTCTCTCCCTCTCATTTAATTTTGTTTAATTTGTTATTTTATTTATCTAATTTTTTTTCTCATGTTTCTAAGTGTTTTTCACTTTATTTTTCTTTTCTCTTTTCATTTACTGAATATCTTTTCTTTTGCCATTAACTTACCATTTTCTTCTCTCCTAATCCTCTAAATTCATTTTCTAAATCTGTAGGGAAAAATGTGTTAATTAATCATATTTTATCATCTTTGAAGCAGTTTGATTTATATAATTTCTGTTTCCCCCACCATTCCTTATGCTAGCGTTTTTTACATTTTAGTTGGCAACTTGTTGTCACTTTAACATTGTACCTGATTTACTGCTGTTGATAGTTGTTCTTGATATTTTCCCCCTGTCTATGAGCTTCTCAGTTTCAAGCATGATGGTCTCATTTCATGGGATAGATGTTTTTCACTAAGATTTTTTTAAAATCTGACTTAATAATATTTTGATATCCAAAATTTATGTGTGTGGGCTCTCTCTCGTCCAGCAAGGAGGTCCACAGAAAAGAGAGGACAGTGTGGCTGCGGAATCACTAATCAAGACCAAGCAGGAAGCAGGTCTAATTCTATTGAACAATTACCATGTATATATACCCAGGCAATAGTTAAGCAGATTATAAACAGCCACCAATGCAATTGCTGCCCTACCATCCGGACAGTGACCAACCGAGGAGTGGGCCATGAAGCAAGCACAGGGACTGCAACATGCAGCCTCACGCCCTGAGCTGTGCCTATGGGGTAAACAGTTTGCCACTCACACACCTAGCACAGGGGAGGGTTTGCCACTCAGATGCCCTTAACATGTGCCATTTTGCAGTACTCCATGCACTTGTCTCCACATTTATGTATTTTTTTTTCAAAATCTCTATATTTTCATTGAATTTCTTATTCATATTCTTTAATGATTTCTTAGTTTTTTTGCATTGTTTTATGTTTTATCTTGGAATTTGTTGATATTTTTTACAATCACTCTTTTGAATTGCTTGCTCAGTATTTTATCTACTTCAATATATTTGCTACAAATTATGAACTTTAGGAGGAAACATGTTGTCTTTTTTTCATATTTCATATATTTCTCTGTTAAGATTCTGACATGACCAGGTACTACAGGCATTTGGAACCCCAATAAACACAACCAAGTAAAAAACAAAAAAACAAAAACAAAAACAAAAACAAAACACTTTATAACATATTATATTTAAAATGTCAAAAATTCAGAATAAAGACAAAATATTAAAGGCTACAAGAGAGAACAACAACTCACTTATAAAGGCAAACCTATCAAAATATTAGTAACTTCTCAAAAGAAACACTAAAGTCCAGAACAGTGTGTAATGATGTATTTCATGTACTGAAAGAAAATAACTGTCAACCTACATTTTTATATCGAGTAAAACTATCCTTCAGAATCAAAGGAGAAATAAAGACCTTCCAAAATGAACTTATATGAAAATAACATATGACAATCAATCATTGAATGGGATACATAAAGAAATTCTGCACCCAGAAGATAAATATAAACACAAACACAAGAGCAAGGGAAGAATAAACTTCTCTAGAAAAGTAGTTATGCAAGACTACTGTGGGAGCTGAGACCCAGCTCAGACTGCCCACAAGCTCACAATAGGCCCAGGTCCACCCCTCCACCAGCCGGGCAGACACCTACCAGAGCCTAGCCTCTGGCACAGGACCACCCCTTCCAACCAGCAGACTACCATGAGTCAAGCCCAGTGGTCCAGATCCACCCTCACCAGCCTGTGTGAGACCCAGGCTCACAGAAGGCTTGGGTCCACCTCTCCACCGACAGGCACCTGCTGAAGCCCAGCCTCTAGCACAGAACTGCTTCTTTTGATTCCATACTACACTGATTGTGGAACTGCAAACTGGTACAGTCAAAATGGAAAGCAGTATGGAGATTTCTTGGGAAATTAGGAATGGAACCACCATTTTCCCCAGCTATCCTTCTTCTTGGTCTATACCCAAAGGATTTAAAAACAGCATACTACAGGGACACAGCCACAAAAAATGTCCATAGCAGCACGATTCACAATAACTAAACTGTGGAACAAACCTAGATGCCCTTCAATAGATGAATAGATAAAAGAAAAAAATTGCCATATATACACAATGGAATATTACTCAGCAATAAAAGAGAATAAAATCATGGCATTTGCAGGTAAATGGATAGAGTTAGAGAAGATAATGCTAAGTGAATTTAACCAATCCCAAAAAAACAAATGCCGAATGTTTTCTTTGATATAAGGAGGCTGCTTCATAGTGGGATAGGGAGAGGTAGCATGGGAGGAATAGACAAACTCTAGATAGATTAGAGGGGTTGGAAGGGAAGGGATGGGGTATGGGGATAAAAATGATGGTGGAATGTGATGATCATTATTATCCAAAGTACATGTATGAAGACACGAATTGGTGTGAATATACTTTGTATACAACCAGAGATATGAAAAATTGTGCTTTATATGTGTCATAAGAATTGTAATGCATTCTGCTGTCATATATAAATAAAATGAAATAAATAAATGAATGAATAAATGAAAGCAAATGACACAAAAATAAATTGCAGCTGAAAGAGGGAGAAAAAGAAGAGTAGTTATGCAAATGAGAAATAAGAAAGAATCAAACATCATAAAAATGGAAAAATGGAAGGACACTATTCAATAATAAACCTGGGTATAAGTGGCCTTAGTTCTTCAATTAAAAGAGGAACTGGCAAATTTGGTTAAAAAATAAGGTCCAACTGTTTGTTGACTGCAAGGAACACAGATTACCAGCAAAGTCATATAGAGAATGAAAGTTGAAGAATGAACAATGATTTTACAAGCAAATGAAGTGCAAAAACAGAGGTAGCTATCCTTACAACTGACAAAGCAGACTTCAAATCAAAATTAGTCAGAAGATACCACATACTGCCAAAGGCAGAAAATTCAACAAAAAGATATAAGATTGTAAATATATATGCTCTGGATATTGGTGCACTCAATTTTATAAAAAACAAACAAACAAAAAAAAAAAAACACTACTAAACCTAAAGTGACAGATACATCTCTACACAATAATAATGAGTGACTTCAATAACCCACTCTCAGAAACAGGTAATTTGGACAAAAAAATCAAAATAAACATCAGAGTTAAACTATACTACAGATGGAATTAACAGATATCTACCGAATATTCTCTCCAATATCAGAATACAATTCTTTTCAGGAACTAACAGAATTTCTTCAAAATATATCATATTTTAGGTCATAAAACAAATCATGAAAACAAAAAAAGGAAATTACATATATTATCAAATCATAATGGTATAAAACTATAAAATAATAAAGGAAACTATAGAGACTATAAAAATGCATAGAGATTGAGCAATGCATTTTTAAATAATCAGTGGGTCATTGAAGAAATCAAAGGAGAAATTTAAATAATCCTAGAGTCAATTAAAAATGGAAACAGCATACAAAATTCTGTGATTACTATAAAGTAGTTTGAAAGAGGAATTTCATAGGTATGAGTGCTGGCATTAAAAAATCAGAGAGATAGCTGGGTGTAGTGGCATATGTCTTTAATCCCAGTAAAGTAATAAATAAAAATGAGGGGCAAGGAATGTAACTCATGGTTAAGTGCCATTGAGTTCAATCCTTGGTACTAAAACAAACAACAACAAAAAAAAAAAAAACAGAGAAAAATCAAATAAATAACATGATGCTGTATTTCAGGATATTGGAAAAACAGAAACAAACAATTATTAAACCAGCAAAATGACAGAAATAATAACAATAAAAATCAGTGCTTGAATTAATGAAAAATGCCGCAGTCTGGCTGGGCACAATCAGGAGCCACTTGTCAAAAGAAACTAACTTTATTTTTAGAACCACACACGACAAACAAAATAGTCTCTCAGGAAAAACCCTCAGAGCCTCAACTGCCACCACCGGCTTTCCCCAAGCCTCTCTCTCCCACCAGCTTCTCTCCACCTCCCACAATCCTCCTGCTCTTGAGGCCGATTGGCTGGGTCACGTGGGCGGAGCCAAAAAAGTCCCCCAATGAGCAGCTCCGTGGTCTGAAAGGGCAGGGAAACAGTCCAATGAGCATCACCGCAGAGGAGCCAATCAGCTAGATGTTGCTGGGGCCGAGGAGCCAATCAGCTAGATGTTGCTGGGGCTGCTGTGAGCCAATCATCAGCCGGCAGCTGGAAGTTTGCTGGCAGCTGGAAGTTTGCTGGGGCCCCTCAGGCTGTGGCTCTCAACATCTCCCCCTCTCTGTTTAAACAACAAGCATGTGGCTTAGGGACCGTGCCTGTTAGGCAGTCCAATTCAACATATGGTCCTTACCCGTCATCGGATGAACTGACCTCTAGGCGTCAGCCTCCTGTCTTAGGTTGGTACCACTGCAATTGGATCATACCCGTCACTGACTACCGGTCCAGCATATAGCCATACTTGTGGATAGGCCTTTGCACCTGTGGGGGGGTGAGGTTCTTTGCCTCACCTCTGTTGGCCCCCAAATTTTAGACCATCACTAGTAGAGGAGGATGCAAAATGCCATGACATTAAGCCAATTGAGGGCTCCTTTGAAAAATTGTACCACCGGTGACATCATCAGCAAAAATACCCCAACACTACCACAAGTCGCTGCACCAACAGATAGTTCACAATGCATACAGGTGAGCTCACAATGTGTCCAGGCAAGTTCTGCAAGCAGTTCAGTGATGGCTATTGTAGAAGCTGTAGATTGGTTTTATCTTTGACTTCACCAGCACTGGGATGAAGACAGGAATTCTGGCAATAATGGCTAAAGAAAAAATTATGTAACATTACAGAAGGCACTAAAAGAAAACAATTTTCTTAACAATTTACATTGTCTTCACCGGCACTGGGATGAAGATAGGAATTCTGGCAATAATGGCTAAAGAAAAAATTATGTAACATTACAGAAGGCACTAAAAGAAAACAATTTTCTTAACAATTTACATTGTCTTTAAGAGAATTATTAAATATAATGAAAAGGAAAGGTGAAAGTAAACAAACAGATCTGTTAACCTTCTTTTTTGTTTACATATTAAAACAATCCTCAACAGTTGTTTACCCAATTTAAATTAAACCATATAAATCACGTGAAAAAAAATATTTGGATCCATTTTATCATGAGCGCTCATCATATATGATATATGGACATACGTACATTCAAACATATAACACAAAACACAAGTGTGCACACATAATATAATACATACAACACATAACATTATAGTAAAGGCCTTATAACTTTTTACAGGTGAAATCTCCATTGCAATGTTTAAAAACTCTATAGTCAAAAAATAGAACTGATCAGCAAAACATTAACCTAGGCCAAAATAGAGGTAGAAAGCATAATACAAAGGATTAATGAAACAAATAATTGGTTCTTTAAAAGATAAGAAAGATGATAAACCTTTAACCAAACTAATCAAAAGAAAGAAAAGACCCAAATTAATAAGCTTATAGATATCAAAGAAGAAATTTGGCATTTGTTTTTTAGGGATTGGCTAGCTTCACTTAGCATAATCTGCTCTAATGCCATCCATTTCCCTGCAAATTCCATGATTTTGTCATTTTTTTACTGCTGCGTAATACTCCATTGTGTATAAATGCCACATGTCTTCTTTGATATAATGAGAGCAACTAAGAACAGAGCAGGGAGGAAGAGTAGGAGGAAAAGATTAACATTAAACAGAGACATGAGGTGGGAGGGAAAGGGAGAGAAAAGGGAAATTGCATGGAAATGGAAGGAGACCCTCATTGTTATACAAAATTACATATAAGAGGTTGTGAGAGGAATGGGAAAAAAAAACAAGGAGAGAAATTAATTACAGTAGATGGGGTAGAGAGAGAAGATGGGAGGGGAGGGGAGGGGGCATAGTAGAGGACAGGAAAGGTAGCAGAATACAACAGTTACTAATATGGCATTATGTAAAAATGTGGATGTGTAACCGAAGTGATTCTGCAATCTGTATTTGGGATAAAAATGGGAGTTCATAACCCACTTGAATCTAATGTATGAAATGTGATATGTCAAGAGCTTTGTAAGGTTTTGAACAACCAATAAAAAATAGTTGCTAAAAAATAAGCTTATAGATAAAAATGGGATATTATGACAAATATAACTGAAATCCAGAGAATCACTAGAGGCTTATTTTGAGAACTTATAATATTCCAGTAAATTGAAAAATACAGAATGAATAAATAAATATCTAGACACATAAGATCTGCCAATATTGAATGAAGAGAATATAAAAACATCTAAACAAATCAATACATTGAGATTGAAGCAGTAGTGCAATATCCCTCAACAAAAGAAAAGCAATAGACCAGATTCACTGTTGAATTTTTATCAGACCTTCATTGAAGAAATAATACCAATGTTTCTTAAACTACACCATAAACTAGGAAAGAAGTGATTACTTTCAAACTTATTCTACTGAGTCAGTATCACTCTGATATCAAAACCATATAAGGATATACCCCCCCCATAAAAGAAAATTATATACCAATGTCGTTGATGAAAATGATGTAAAGATCTTCAATAACATATATGAAAAGTTAATTCAAAAGCACATTAAAAAGATCACATACCATGATCAATTTGGTTTCATTACAGGAATGGTTTAGTGTACACAAATTAATAAGTGTAATGCAGCACATAAAAGAATCATGCATGAAAACCGTAAGATAATCTTAGTGGAAGCTGAAAATTACTTTCATAGAATTCAATATTCCTTTGTAATAAAATTGCTGAAGAAACTAGGAATGAAAATGTATTACCCCAACAGAATAAAGGCTATATAGAATAAACTCAATGCCAATATCATACCGAATGATGGAAAAACAGACATCATTTTCTCTAAAATTAGGAATGAGACAAGGTTGTCCACCATCACGACTCCTATTCAATAGAATAATTGAAATTTTATTTAGTGCCATTATAAGAGATAATAAAAAATAACAGAAATAGGAAATGAAGAAATCAAATTATCATTGTTTGCAGATGATATAATCCTACACTTAGAGAATCTTAAAGATTTTAGATCTGACGAAACAAATTCTGTAAAGTAGAAGGATACACAATTAACATACAAATTATCAGTAGCTTTACTATATACCAACAACAAGCCTCCTATAAAAGAAATCAGGAAAACAATTACATTCAAAATAGCATAAATACTAAAATTCCTTACAATAAACCCAACCAAGGACACAAAAGACCTCTACCATGGAAATTATAGAACACTGAAGAAATTAAAGTGGACACTAGAACAAGAAAAGCCTCTCATGATCATGGATCACCAAAATTAATATTGTTACAATAGCCATTATACCAAAAGCAATGTACAGATTTAATGCAAGCACCATCAAAATGGCCATGAAGTTTCTCACAAAAATAGAAAAAAATCCTAAAATTCATGTTGAAACAAAAAAGACACTGAATGGCCAAAGCAATACTGAAACTAATAAGCAATGCTGGAAGTATCACCTTATTTCAAAATATAGTACAGAGCCATAGTAACAATGACAGTATGGAAGTGGCAGAAAAACAGACTGACAGAATAGAATAGAGGACACAGGGATAAACTCATGCACCTACAATCATCTGGTTCTTGAAAGTGGGACCAAAAATATTTATTGGAGTATAGACAGCCTCTCTAAAAAATGGTGCTGCAAAAACAGGATATTCATACTTTTAAAAAATATAAAATAGATACCGCTAACTCTGCATGAAAATCAAATTAAAATGGATATGATCAAAATATATTATCTTCATGGACAAATATGTCAAAATGTAATTCATTATTCTGTTTAATTAAAATGCACTAATTAAGACTTAAATATTCAAATATTCAAGGAAAAAAGAGCAGATGCAAAATTTAGATATATACCCCAAATCTTTGAAACTACAAAAGAAAACAAGAGAAATATTGTAGAACATAGGAACAAGCAAAACTTCCTGAATTGAACTCAGATAACTCAGAATATAATAATGGAAATTGATAAATGGGGCCTTTCCAAATTAAGAAGTTCCTGCATAACAAAGAAAACAACAGAATGAAGAAACAATCTATTGTGCCCGATACTCTTCTGATAAATGATTAATAAACAGAATATATAAACATCTCAAAAAATAACATCCACATTGACTGAACTCAATCAATAAATGAGAAATTAAAGTAGACAGACATTTCTTTAAAAAAAAGTGCCCAATAATTATTTGAAAAACTTTTCAACATCTTTAGACTTCAGGGAAATTGAAATCAAAACTAAGTTGAGACTTCATATCACCCAGGTCAGAATGGTTACCAAGAATACAAAATTAATAAATGCTGGTGATGATGTGGGGAACAATGGGACCCTTCCCTTATACACTGTTGTTGGGAATGTAAATTAGTAAAGCAACTATGGAAATCATTATGGATCATCCCCCAACAACTAAAAATAAAGCTATGCTACACCTGGGTATTTACCTGAAGAAATTAAAGTTGTCATACAAAACAGGTACCTGCATACCCATGTTTATCACAGCACTATGCACCATAGCCAAGTTATGGAATCAGTGTATATCATTGACATACTACACATACAATGGAGCATTATTCAGCTATAAATAATGAAACCATGTCATTTCCAGGAAAACAGATGGAATAGAAGATTATATTAAGCAAAATAAATCAGACTCAAAAAGACATTATTTAATTATTTCCCTTTTATGTGGTATCTAGGGTGAGTGTGGCAGGGAATAGATGACAAGAAAGTGATAAGGAGCAATTAGAGAAGAGGAAGGGGATTAGGGTCAGGGGATGGGAATAAGCAAGGGAGGGTAGCTAGAGTTAGATACAATCAAAATATGTTACTTGCATGTGCAAACATTTCACAATATAACCCACTATTGTGTAAATTAAAATGCTCTAATTTTAATACAAATTAATTTAGAAATTAAAGATTTCTGTGTTAGTTAGATTTTTTGTTTGTTTGCTTCTGTGACCAAAATACCTAATTCTAACAACTGAGAGAAAGAAAGCTTCATTTTGTCTCCTGGTTTCAGAGGTTTAGTCTGTCTTGGGCAGTTCCATCACTTTGGACCAGATATAAGGTTGGAGAATCATGGGCACAGGGCATGGAAGAGAAAAACTGCTCAGCTTATGGTGGGGAAGGTACTTTAGGGAAAATAACCCTTCCAGTTCATACCCCCACTGATCTACCTACTCCATCTACGCCACGCAGGCCTACATTTATCACCCAGTTGTCCATTCAAAGGAAGATGAACTACTTAGGTTATGGCTCTCATAATTCAATCATGTCACCTCTGAGCATTTCTGCATAAACATAAACACAGGCACTTTAAGTGTGACACTTCCTATTCAACCCAAGACCATGTACATTAATATTTATTCAAGATAAAAAAGGCAAGAGAGAAAAAAATTATAGTACTCGCATGTGAGCAAGTGAAGAACAACCAAGAAAGTTTCAAATTCCGTGAAGTCAAAACTCAAAACATCATCATTAAGGAAAAAGCAAACTATTTTTAGAAAAAGAGCTCAAATAATAGTGATAGCAAGAGGAAAGAATTTAAAGTTTGAAAAAATAAGACACAAACTATTAAATAACAGGTTTAAAGAACTGGCTGAAAACAAAGTGCATTTTAGTCAGCTTTTTTTGCTGCTGTGACCATAAGACGTGACCAGAACAATCAGAAGAGAAAAAGTTCATTTGGTTTTAGAAGTCTCAGTTCATAGATGGCTGACTCATTGCTCTGGGCTAGAGGTGAAGCAGAACACCACGGAAGAAGATGGGTATGGCAGAGGAAAACAGCTCAGGTCATGGCACCAGGAAGAAGAGAGAGAACTTGGCTTGCCAGGGACAAAATACTAGCCCTGCCATACTAGCATGTCTCCAGTGGCCTGCTTCCTCTGGCCACACCCACCTGCCTACAGTTACTACGCAGTTAATTTCTATCAGTGGCTTAATGCACTGATTAGTTTAAGACTCTCGAGACTCATACATTTTACCTCTAAAATTTCTTGCATTGTCTCATTCATGAGTTTTTTGGGGATACATCATATATAAAGCATAATAAGCTATAATATAATTTCAAGATGCAGAAAAGTCTGAGTTAAAATGAAGATTAAAAATATCCATCAGTTGCCAGGAATAAATATTTTGAAAAGTAGATGATTCTAGATCTTTGAATATCGTGTATTTTAATATCATCACAATATGAGAGTACAGTTAACTTTTCTTGACATTACTGGCAAAGCATGCTATGGGCTCTTAGGCATGAAAATAGAAATTGCCATTTAAAATAGACCCTAAATAAATTATTTCATTAGTGACATTTAAAAAATAATGTTACTAATATAAAATTCTACTCATTTTGAAAACTATTAAAGTATGTGGGCTAGTTATCTAAATTAATATCTAAAAGACTCTAGAAGAATAAAATGTTCTTTTTGTTTGTTTCCTATTGATTCAATATAATGTTTCCAAGATAACTTCAATTCTATTTATTTAGATATTAAAATAATCTGTTTATATTGTGCTACATATTTAATATTTGTAGTAACTTATTATAATTATTGTGCTATGTCATTTGTCTCAGGATATTTATTCCATGGAGAAACCTGTAGAGCTCTCATAAAAGAGAATAACATGTGTTTCCAAAGAATTCAAAACAAACTGGATATGTTGAATAATTATTAGTTTCCCAAAGCATAAGAACAATCCTAAAGAAAAACAACAATCATAAAAAAATAAGTCAAAACAAGAACATAATTTTTCAATTCTCTTGTATAGTCTATGTTCTTTTTCATTGTATATAATCAGTGTTTCATTTTGTAAGATCTAAACTGTGATTAATTAAGAAAAAATATCCATGAAGTCGTTTCATATAAACTTATTCATTCATTCTTTGAAAGTGGCCTGTTGGCTAGCTAATGTTCTCTTTTATTCATACTTTAAATGGTGGTAGCCAAAGGAGATCATGTATATTTTTGCTAGAATTATATATCCTCATAATTTAGTATTAATTCAGAGAAACTGAAAACTGAGGATGTTAAATGAATTCCTCAAAATCACACAATTAGCTCATGTATGAGTCACATCTAGAATTCCAGGATCAAGACCCTGTTTGATGCCAAGTAGTCCTTTAATTCTTAAGTATAGAGCAATTTTCTAGTAATTTTAAAACTATGAGCAGATGTTAAATGAGCAAAAAACTATTAAACTGTATAAACATGGATAAAGATTAGAGAGGTAACCATATAAAAGTCATAACAAAATGCATTTAGAACTTTGCTTAATGGTATGCACAATTCATATCCTACCACAAGGTAATGTGGTATAAATAGTAAGTAAAGATCATGAAAGCCAGCAATTAGTCTTTTAATTGGACAATTTCCATGTTTAACTCTTTAATATTTTAAATCCTAAGTTACTTAGTTATTCCTGATTTTAGTTTAGTTTTAACTGTGTTAAGCTGTGTTTGAAAAAATTCCACAAGACACAAAGACAAACACACACACCTTCACAAGAACATTTTAAGGAACATTATAGATAACTGAATAAAACCATCTAGTCAAAAGCACCTCAGTGTTGGGGAAAGGCAGTGAAAATCCAGGACCATAGACTAAATCTAAGGGGGATGAGGAAGGGTTTCAGTGGTGAATTACCTTTATCAAACAAATAGTACAAAAAGTTTCTAACTTAAAAAAAAAAAAAGTTGGCTCAAGGTTAAGGTTAAAGATGAGCAGGAAAGAACAGGGAATTGAACTTGAAAAGTGCCAGAGCCTGAAGAGGAGGCAAAAGGAAAGGGTCATTGAACCAGTTTCTCACACTTGTCCTGTACCCTCGCTTCTTCTGCAATTCAGAGACAAGTGCATGCTTTGCTCATTCTTTTATTAGATTAGTTTAACTTCAGGAAAATAATCTCTGACAAATTGTAGAAAGATCACTGCCTAAGATTTGCTTTTCATTTCTTTTGCTGCTTTTCACAAAATGCAAGACAACAGTTTTTTTTTTAATTTATTTTTATTAGAAGAAACTTTCTTTTGTAATGTGCTGCAATTTAACTAAATTGTCATCTTTTTTTTGTGAGCATCCCTGGCTTAAGGAAAAGTTGAACTTAAATGAATAGGAAACAGTAAAATAAACTGTAGAAGTACAAATGGCAAAACAATTATAGACTTCACTGAGAGAAAAATATATCATGAGAGCTTTTGACTCTGGTAATCAGAAATTTCAAAAACGTGAGCAAAGATGTTAAGAATTAAGGATGTGCAATTTAGCAAAATTATCAGATTTTATCAGACTCCCCATAGCAGTGCTTTTGTGTTTGTAAACTACTAATAAGTTATGAAATCAATTTAATTGAGCACAAAAAGCATTTAAATAGTAGGATGGAATAAAACATATTAGAAGTCACCAGTGCATGATTTATAGGAATGATAAGTATTATTTAAAAAATTTTTTTTTTCTTCAGTTGTATGTAAGTGTGTTCTTTATTATTGCTGTGGACTATGTGTTTATGTTCACCAGAATTCAGATGCTGAATCTCTAACGGCCAGGGCAACAGTATATGAAGATGAAGCCTTTGCGAAGTAATTAGGTTCAGATGAAAGTGAGGCCCCTGGGATGAGAGTAATGTCCTTATTAAAAAAAAAAAGTGACCTCTCTCTGCCTGTATATAGAAAGAAAAGGCCATGTAAGAATGCAACCAGGAGGAAAGAACTGGCTGATAACCTGATCTCCAATATCAAGCTTCTAGAATCCTTTGAAATTAGTGTTTTAACCACTAGTCTGTGGTAATTTGCTATAGCAGTTGGACTAAGTCATTTGTTATGCTAACTTATTTGTTACTTAAGGCAAAGAAGTACCAACAAAATCAACACTTCTCAAACAAATGCCAAATTTTGAAAATGACTGCCCTGATTCTCCATGCCACACTCTTCACTTCCCCTTGTAGAAACTGAATATCCAGGATGGATATCCTTTGGTGGTAAAGTCACTGTAACTTCCCAAATCTTTACTTTTCAATTTTAATGTATTCTCACTTTCTAAAAGTTCTCCTTTCCTAACTTGATTTCTATTTCTACGTTCTCTCACATATATCACACAGTCAAGCTCACATAAAGAGTATTCCACAGTATATGACACTTACAATTGCTAATTAGCTCAATGCTTTTTAACAGCTTGCTTTCTTTTCCCTCATAATTATTTAAAATTGGTACAACTTTTTTTCAGATTTTTAAGAGTCAGGAATCTATAACAATGATGGCCACCTGCCTTCTCCATACACTTCTTCTATTTTCCTGTATTTTAAAAGTCACTTTTAGTATCTTAATCTAAATATATTTACATCAAACACAATTTTATAAAGCACAGAAAAAAAAATGAGAAACCTTTAGAAAATGATTATTATCATCAGGCTTCAGGATCATTTCTTTATCTATTTTCTATTTATAGATAAATGGGCGAAATAGCAGCATTCTGTCTGGTTTATCCCACTGGGTTTCAAATATGCCATCTGCCTATTTTCCATCATTCTTTTCATCTCTTTCAACTACCTAATAGGACTATAAAAGAAATCCTGAGTCAACCTGATACCATCAGAAGAATTTATTGAAGAGTTGTTCATTATGGCCATGTTTTTGTACAGTCTTTTCACTGACTCATGGTTATTTTAGGATGTGCTCAGCTCTGAATCATTTGATTGCATGGAATGAGATTCTTCACTGTTCAATAATCATGATGTGAAAGCCTGGGCTGGTTTCCATTCCTATGTGATAAAGAAATGACCCACACTACTGTCCTTAGAGGTGGGGATCTCTAAACTCACTGGCCCTGTGAGTTTTAGGAGGAAGAAATGGCTTGCATGTCACATATATAAAGCCAGATGTCTATACAGAAGACTTACAATAGAAGGTTACTCTAAAACATCAATAAAACTACAAATTTTCTAAGGTTTTCAACATAATTTTTTTTCCATGCAATGAGCAATGGCTTTAAGAAGTAAGAGTATTCAGTTTTGTTCGTATTATTAGATTTTTTTTTATCCTTTACTGTCCCAGCTTAATGAGTAAAAGCAATAGTGAAACTTAATAGACCTTTTGCTAGGAAAGCGTTCCATCCAAATTACTTAGGGAGCAACAGATACATTCTGTAAAGGAAGTGTTCAATGTTAAAAGTAAAAGAGTATCGTTCAGACAGGTTTAAGTGATTCTGTGTGACTCAAGATTGATACAAGTAATAATATGGGTTAAGAGAGAGATGGAGGGAGCAGAGAGGGCAATGGGCTTGTTTAATGGAGTGTCTTTCTCTTATATTACTGATGAAACCGAAGGCTGTTATCTGCTGGTACACATATAACCTTATTTTTGCTTCCTTATTCATATAATTGTAGGTTCTTAGAAAATATGCAACTGTCAAAAATTCTAATATCTTTATCAATGTTTGTAAGTCCAATTTTATTTTATAGATTCTTAAGCACATTAATTCTTTTATAGGACTAGTATAATAACAATAGATTAAAGGGACATGAGACTTCTCAATCATTTCATATCATAAGTGGAGATCTATCATATATTACCTATCGTTATTACGTTTATATGTATATATAACTTTAGCTCAATGGTAGTATTAAGTACATTCACATTGTGATGTATCCATCCCTACTACCTATATGTAGAGCATTTTGATGCTTCAAAAGTGTATCTCCTCATTCTCTTGTTCCCAAACCCCTGGTGTTGACCATTCTACTTTCCATTTGTATGAATTTGACTACTCTGTATGCTACATTTAAATTGCACATGGCCAACTTAATACCATGCAGTATTTTTCTTTTAGTGACTGGCTTATTTCAGTTAGCACAATATCTTCAAAATCCATTTATACTGCAGCATGTGTAAAAATTTGTTTCCTTTTTTAGGGATAAATGCTATTCTATTTTATGTATATACTACATTTTCTTTATCCATTCATCTCTTCCTGGCCACATTGGTTGCTTCCACCTTTTGACTAGTACAAATAATGCTGCTATGACCATGGCTATAAAAGTATTGGCTCAAATTCCCGTTTTAATTGTATTTTGAGGGGTTATATACCAAAAAAACTGAATTGCTAGATCATATGATAATTTTATTTTAATAGAATAAAAAATAGTGAGGAAAGAAAGTTGGTTCTCAGCAAATGCTCTTTTATTCAATTATATTTTTGGGGGGGTGTCCCAGAGATTGAACTCAGGGACACTCAGCCACTGAGCCACATCCCCAGCCCTATTTTGTATTTTACTTAGAGACAGAGTCTCACTGAGTTGCTTAGTTTTCTCACTTTTGCTGAGGCTGGCTTTGAACTCATGATCCTCCTGCCTTGGCCTTCTGAATTGCTGGGATTTCACGTGTGCGCCACTGTGCCTGGCTCATTTATGCAATTTTAGCGCAACTGTATAGTAGCTTCAGAATTGTTAATCTATAGCCACCACTTTATTCACTAGAGTACAGTGCTTATATATAGTTACTTTTTCTTTCAATCTTATAGACTCCATTTGTTTCCAGGGATAGGTCATGATCTTATTCCTCATATCCTTAGGTGAGATTGCTTCATACATTTATACATACAGTTAGAAATTTATATTATATTCTGCATTTCATCCATAGAACTCCAACATCCTAATTTGTTTTAATATGAATATGTTGAGACTCATTCTTTGTGCTGTAAAAGTCTTAACAAATGCATGTGATATGCATTTAACTATACAATAACATACAGAATAGTTCCCTTGCCCTAAAATATACCCTGTGCTTTACATATTCAACCTTCCCCTTTACCCCTGAACTTCTTGCAAATGCTGATGTGTTTATCATTTTTATAGTTTTGATTTTTCAAAATGGATATAAGTGGCATATACTGTATGTAGCCTCTTTAGACTATTATCTTTATTCATTTAGCAATATATGTACTATCCATGCCTTGCTTGGTTTGCTAACTCAATACATTTTATTGCTAAATGGTATCCTATTTTAAAGATAAAGAACAGTTTGTTTATTCTGCCACCTGTTGAAGGTTATCTTGGTTGTTTCCAAACTTGGAAATTATGACTGAAGCTTCTATAGACATTTGCATGAAGGTTTTCATATGGACATAAGTTTGTAAATCATTTGGGTAAAAAATCAGTGAGTATGATAGCTAAATCATATGCTCACGCTATGTTTAGTTATGCAAGAAACTGCCAACTGTCTTCCAAAACGGCTATACTGTTTTATATTCCCAACAGCAATGAATGAGTTTTCTGTCTTGTTTTTAACCAAAAATTCGTCTGTTTCAGAAATGATTGGATTAAGAAACAAAACTCCCTCCTGCATTTAAATAATATATTTAACATCCTCAGTGATCTCTTTGTGTGACATAAGTGTCATTATTCTGAAACGGCACGGACACAATTTAGTTGTCTTTGCCAGCATTACCACTTCTAAACTGTACAGTCTCAGGGTAGGGATGATCCTCTCCAAACCTTTATTTGTGAGGAGTGGAGATACTCTCCACTAAGAATTTGCAAAGATTAAATGAAGTTACTTTGGCTGAAGACATGAATGCCTTTTCCCCCCCACTAAAACCTTGGGTTGATTCCCTTTGCTTTGAATACTGCTCTGAATTTCAGGGCTTCCTGAGAAGAAGCTTTTCCCAGATAGGTTGGATACTAACTTATTCATAAATCTGACTCTATAATTTTCATTCTTGACAAATGGCCTGTCCTCTTATTTACCAGAGTATTCTGGTTTTATGTCAGTGTGTGTGTGTGTGTGTGTGTGTTTGTGTGTATATATATATATATATATATATATATATAGAGAGAGAGAGAGAGAGAGAGAGAGAGAGAGAGATGAGACAGATAATAATGTAAAGTTTAATAATTTGTCACAAAACAAAATACAGTGTAACTAATATATTATATAATTATATTGTGTTTATATATATATATATATATATATATATATATATATATATATATATATATATTTCCAGTCCCTTACTAATGTATTTTTAAATCAAAATCCACTAGGTAAAGTTGTATTATGCCAACACAGCATAAATCCATTTAATTGTAATATGTCTTTTATGCCACTGTATTCCAATTCTTCAAAATTTATGTTGTATTATAAATTTGGGGAGTTATTATATTCATAAACATAATGATGATTATTGAAGATATTGTGTGGTACAATGAGGCAGCTATTTTTTTTTTTGCCTCACCTTAGGTGTTCAGCAAATTTCAAAACATAACAGATTGAAAAGTAACTTTTTACACATTCATTAATCACAGTTGTAGATAGATAGCTCAAATCTTTTGGTGGAGATTCTTCATTCCGGAGACAGCTTTATCAGGAACGAGAGTGCAAGGTGGAAAAAGGAAGCTGCTGATCTAGAGGCCTAGTCAATAGAGAGCTGAGAGGAGGGTGAATTACATAAAGGTAGAGGAGAGCCAGGTCCCTCTTTCACACCCATTCTGGCTTCTCAAGCCAAAAAATCTCACCAAAAAGTCTAATATTTAATGACTGCTTCTGGCATTAAATGACTGCTTCTGACTGTGTGTGTGTGTGTGTGTGTGTGTGTATAAAATACTTTAGTTACATTGTATTTTTTGTGACAAATTTTTAAATTTTACATTATTACTTATCTGTTTCATGGTCTCATGTCTTTATACACACACACACACACACATATATATATATAGAAATATACGTGTGTGTGGTGTGTGTGTGTGTGTGTATATATATATATATATATATATAATACTTTAGTTACACTGTATTTTGTTTTTGTAACAAATTTTTAAACTTTACATTATTACTTATCTAACCTTCTCATATCTTCCTATTATCTTAAAAACAATCACCTGGTTTTGTTTAGTCAGCTGCTTGTACCTCAATACCTCCCAATTAACCAACCATTGGTATAGACTTACCAATTTCAGGGAGGGTATTATGAGCAGGTCATTTGAATTTTAATGATGCTGAATTTGTTTGGCACATTTAATTACATACATGTCCTTCATGCAACCAGTTGGCCATAATAAATTAAACCTCAGGAATGAATGCTGCATGGGAGATCTGGAATTCATGAGACATGTTGTTGGTTGAAGAGGTCATAGATGGAACTACCTAGGAAGAAAAGTAAATAAGATGGGAATAGCAGAGAGAACCCTAATCACTTACAGCTAAAGATCAGGTGGGGTTGGCCAAAGAAGTGTGCATAGAAGACAAGTAAGGCCAATCTGAGATGGATGAGACCCTAAAAGATTATAAGCAGGAAGACGGTGTCCAAGGAATGAGAGTAGTCGAACACAATTTAGACATAGGACTGAAATTGCAAAATGGATTCCTCAATTAAGTTATTAATGATGACACACAGTATATTGAGAGATCTGGAACTGATTTTTGTGTTTCAAGAGTGAAAGTGGTAAGGAAGTGAAAATGAGCAGTATGCGCAAAGACTTTGGGGTTGAGAGTATAAAGTGCCTATTGGTTTTTGTTTTTTTACTGACACTTTTACAACATAAGATCTTCTCTTGTCTTCAATCTCATCTTTCTCTCTGTCTTTCCTCCTGTCTCTGGTGCTCTGAAGACTACTTGCTGATCTTTTTCAAACATTGGAATTCTGGTGTAAAAACTTGACTGAGATAAAAATTAGGTTGAAATTATATAATCACCTATGAAGTTAGATTTTACCTCTGTGGTACTGTCTTCAACATATAGAGATTGTTGGCTGTTTGTTTGACATTTACAATCCTCTGTGCTCAACATAAACTTCAATTTGTTAAATGTCACTACTCTCTAGGGGTTTTAAATACCAGAATTGGCAGCTGGTCCATTGGGTTTTCGCGAAAGTGACTATAGAAAGCAAACTCAGATTGTCCATAGGGCATTATTCAAAAAACATCTATATCAACCAAATGGAAAATTCTTCACTAAAGCTTTCAGGGAAAGAAAATGTCCTGAATTTTGACATAGTAGAACAACTTATGGAGAATTTTATTTCATTTTAACTCAAAATAAGCAACATCATAAATTATTCTAAAACTATTCCCTCTCTATTTACAACACTCCTTGGGATGTGTTCTGGAACATGAGTTAAGTGATTATTTCACCCTTCTCTGCATATTTGATATAACTGGTTGAATATCTCTTAGCTTAATAAATTCTCCACATTATGAGACTAAAGTCACACAACAGTGCTTCATGCAGAAGAAGCAGTCATTAAATATTAGATTTTTTTGGTGAGATTCATGTTTGAAACTAAAAATGCCCTCTAATTAACATTAATCTCCCTTTGCATCTATCATATAGACACATAGCCTAGATTTTTATATCAGAAACACCTTATAGAATTTTTGAATTGAAATACACTGACAGATGGACATTCAAGAAATGTAGTCGGCTGAGAATGTGTTCTGATTGTCAATAGTGGCTGTGGGGCAGACACCTGCTTCTGGAATACCACTAGCTGTGTTTTTAGGAGCAGCCTACAATGTGCATGGAAACAACATCATCCAGTGTCCCATGGCCAGGACCTGTTTTTTTTTTTTTTTTGTGGTAAGATTTTGGCTAAGGTCCTGACTTCAGCCTAACATCTTTTCTCTGACTCTTTCCCTGTACTTGGCTCTCATGTCTTTGGATAGTTGATGTTCTACTCATACTTTTTAAATTTTATTTTGTTTTCTGCTTAAATCAGTGAGTCAGACTCTGTAACTTTCAGCTGAGGATCCTGATGCATACCTTAGCCATATACATAAGAAGCAGCCACCAAGAATTTTATGAAAATTAACTCTGACTACATATTATTAATGCCTTAAAACTCAATAATGGTGCAACCATGTGAAGATAATCTGTTTATTCTTCACATATGGGATGAAGTGAGACACTAAAGCTTGGTTGCTTAAGGCATAAATTTGGTGAGTGAAACCATAGACCGTCAAGGATCTGATTGCCACCTATGCTGATTGGATTCTCATTTTGATATATAAAAAGCATAAGCTCCACAATTCACTTTCTCATGGATTGCTAAAAGTCTGCTCTCAAAAAATAGTGAACTGAAAAAATTCTACTCTCTATCAAGTAATAGTTCTTGATACCTAATTTCATGAACCTTTATGTTTTTTACTTTGCTTTGTTTCTTACTATTTTTACTTTTTGTTTTATTAGTACATATTAATTATACACATTTTCATACATGCATATATTTCACACTGATCATATTCAACCCTTTTCTACCCTGATGTGCTCCTTTCTGCTAGGACTCTTCCTATCTAGTCCATAGTAATCAGTATTTTACTTTTAGGTCAAGTTTTTTTTCCCTAGTTTTTACATATGAGAGGATTAGAAATGGTGGGCTCAAACTCCACCTATTCATTTGCTGTCACATCTCCATGACTATGATCCTTTCTGATTAACCATGGTGCCATCTCAATTTATTTGTCTCCAAAGTAGAAATTTTCTGGTTATTATGTACTTTATTGAAACTATATGCCAGTTTCTTCTTGCTTAAACAAAAACTGTGAGCTTCTCCATGATAAGCTCTCTGGGATAAGCTTTTAAGTTAAAAGATATGTTTCAGCATTCACCTCAAACTAAGTCTGTGTTTTGGAATGATCATATAGAACATGTATCATCATACACAAACATACTCAGAATCAGAAGACTTTTCTCTTGTTGGATTTATCATGAGGTACAAACACATAAGAGATTCTGGAGTCCTAGAATTTAAAAGTCTACACTGATACTTTGATCACATCTTTGAATAAATTAAGTGTGCATACTTCTTCTAGGAAAAGAAAAAGAGCCTTCAGTTTCTCTGTGCAAATACAATAGTATTATTTTCTAGATCTAAATATAGTTTTAGCCAAGGAATGACACTCATACTTATTTGTTCTGACAAACAGAATTCTATGAGAGAGATAAGTCATATATTATCAATATTATTTTATTAGCCAGATAGACATTTTATAAAACCCCGATATTGTTCATTTAAAATCAATATAGATATATGATATAGAATTCCACACTCGAATTTTCTTTTTATTGAGGAAAGTCTTGTCCCCATACATGGACTTTCTTTCAAATTTGATTCTCCTCTGCTTTCATATGGAGAAGCATAGTCTACCCTGAGCTTACCTGATTTTTCAAATGCATGCTTCTTTCTATCTTTCTGCAATATGGGATAAGATTTGTTTCACGGTTTGTCAAAGAGTATAAACTCAATACCATGCTATTTATTACTTATTAAAGTTTTCTAGATAATTTTTAATGTAGTGAATCTACAACTGTATGACACTATAATGGTAGATACATGCTATCATCACTTGGTTCAAACTTATGGAATGAACAAAGAGAAAAGTAAACCTAATATAAACTATGAACTCTGGTGATAATTATGCACCAATGTAGGTTCATCAATGATACCACTCTGGTACAATGACAATATGGGGGAAGCCCTATACATGTGGGGGGAGGAGGTATACATATAGTCTTTGTACTTTCTATTCAATTTTTCTGTGAACTTAAACATGCTTAAAAAAATAACATCTACTTAAAAATTGATTGAAATACATAATTATTGACTGAAATGCATGAAATTATTTCATGGAAGATTGCCTAAAAGAAATTTAAACATGCCATTCATCAATCAATCTATTTATATTACGAATTTTGTGTTTTTGTGTGTGAATTTTGAGTTTGTGTGTGTGTGTGTGTGTTCTAAATCAATCTCTTCAAACAAGATCTTGTATAGATAATGGTGTGATGCCTTTGACTGAAATGCAAGTGGGGAGAACTGATTCCAACCACTGAAACTTTGGGATCCTTTAGAGCTGCAGAGCAGAGTTTGAAAACAGTACACTGAATAATTTAATTTGATTTGATATGTGGAGGAATTCCATCAAAGTATATACACCATGGCCATGCTATTCAAATCCCCAACACTTAGGATCTAACATTCAGCATTGCATATGCAGTATAAACTGCATTGCCCTTTGAAATTCCTCATTATATTTTTATAATTACAACATTAAGGTATTTGCTATAATGTACAAATTCTCTCACTGTAGGAGGAAGTTTATTTTATCTTTGGAACACTGAATCATAACAGGTGATTTTGTTCTTATTTCCATTGTTCGCTAACAAACTCAAGCACAATTATTTGTCTAACATCTAATAAGTATAGGGTGATTTGTGCTTAAATTTTGTGTTATGTGTACTTTGTATATTTAAGTTCATTTGTTTTAATTTTCCTTTTTTCTTAAAAATTTTAACTTTAATCTGTTTTATTTCACATCCAAAAACATAAGTAAAATATGATTGTAGTTTTTATACTTTTGAGAGCTACCCAGAATCCATTATTTTGAAACAAGAACTGATATGCTTATTCCAAATAATGTAAAAATACACTTTTTCCTCATCTATGTGAAGTCTTGAGTGTGTATACATCTGAAGATTTATTTTCCATTCTCTGTATTTGTCTTGAACAAATTCACTATTCCTAACCTATGCCTTTACACACACACACACACTTACACACACACACACACACTACCATCTATGAAGTTTTCACATATTTGATGTTCTTGCGGCAATGTTTTTGTGAATAGTTTTATTTCCTCAAAAATAATGGAAACAAAAAAAAAAATAAAAAAAAATAAAAGCATTTTCAGAATATTAAAAAAAAAAAATAATGGAAACAAAATGTTTGTCTTCCACTTTTAATTCAAATAGGAATTAGGTTTCTAGTTTGGTGCAAAAACACTAAACTGAAATGTTTCCTAAACCTTAACAACTAGACAGAGGAAATACATAAAAAAGGCATCCACTAGCATTCTTGTACTTCATTACAAGAGCACTAAATAGCAGAGCTTTCTTGAAAATGTTATCAGAAGCTAGTCAGACAAACCCTTTGAGTTATTTCATGTATTCAGATATCAGATATGTAAACTGGGTTGAACTTTGTTTGCATCTATCAATCTGTCCTCAGTAAAGTTAACTAGAAATTTTATCAAATTTTGCTCAAGTAATTGGTATATCTAAAGTAGTAAGTTTTCTTAAGAACAGTATTCTAGAACAACAATCTCAATGTTGAAGGAAACATAAAAAATAACTTTTATCATTTCATCTATATATCAGGGCTGTAATTTCTATGCCAGCAATTGATTGATTAAATTAACAATTTACACACAGTTGATCAAAATGGTTAAATAATTTTATTAGGAAAATATTCTTCTTAGACTCTCAGGCTCAAAATAACTATCCAGTTGAAAATAAATATTTCTCAATGTTAAAAAATCATCTGCTTAATAGTCAAAAAGCCTAGAAGATCCCCAGGGATAATTAGACAGAATCACACTATGGAAACAGGGAGGAACATCAAGCAGATAATTTCTAATACATTTTAAGCAGAGGCTCTCCACTTTTGCCCTGTAATTATTTCTCACACAATATGATCCATTCCAGAGCAGAATTTTTGAATATAAACATAACTTTCAGTGGGAACCACTAATGAAGGAGCAATGCTTAGTGCTATCTAGCACAAGGACATGCATAAATCATAATCTAAAAATGCAAAAACAGAAGGAACTACTCTATTATTCAAGAGTTACAGTGCTCAGTACATTAGTATCCCCAAACTTATGACAACAAGTATACTTTCATTCTAGCTAAAACTTTCTAACTCATGCAAGTAATATGAATAAATTTATTATTTTCAAATTTCTTTGAGATATTTTCTAATTTACTGTGCAATTTGAGGAAACATATTCATAGCATTTCTATTAAACAAAACTGGCATTTTAATCAAAAACCAACTTTTCAAAAAAAGTATGCATTAAACAGCTTTTATAAATTAGTTTAATGTTTCACATACAATAAATATGTTCATCTCTAATTTGCTTATAATTCTGCCAAAGAACAAAATTTGTAGATAGATTTTGCAGACTCCAGATTCACCAAAATAATTAAAACTAGTTAATTAATGATAGAAAACAAAGTTAATATTTTTGTATACCCCACCTACAACTGGGACTTATCCAGAAAATTAAGTTTCTTATTGCTTTCTAGAGTTTTTCCAGACTTACTAACTGGGGAAGTGAAGGAACCCTGTGTTTGTTGGGGAGTCATGAACAATGTGTTTTAGTATGTGCGAGTAGTAGTAAATTTCTGAGCTGATATTTCATCTTACTTAGACTCATGATTTGTCTTAGTTTTCTTATCTGTATATGCCTTGTTAATACCATGTAACAAACCTCAAACCTGTCTGAGAAAATGCTAAATAGGATCCCTTTATGCCTCAGAACCAACACTTTGTCTCTGGCTTCCATTTTTCTTTTATACTTTCCTTCCAGCTAGCTTACTCATTTAAAACAACTGCAAGTCTTATCTTAATATTTTACTTAATATTTTTGATGTTTACTTTTTTTTTTTTTGATACTGGAGATGGAACTGAGGGGCACTCTACCACTGAGCTACATTTCCAGGCCTTCTTTTCTTTTCTTTTTTAAATTTTGTGGTAAGTCTCCCTAAATTGCTCAGGCTAGTCTCTAACTTGTGATCCTCCTGCTTCAGCCTCCTGAGTCGCTGAGATTACAGGTGTGCACCATAGAGCCCAGCTTCACATGTTTGGTATTTGTACTTGGAGAAGCTGTTCTCAATATCTTACTAACATAATTACAAAACTCCTTTAAAATTATATTTTCTGGGGCTGGGATTATGGCTCAGTGGCAGAGCTCTTGCCTTGTGCATTTGAGGCACTGGGTTTGATCCTCAGCACCACATAAAAAATAAATAAATAAAATAAAGATATTGTGTACATTTACAACTAAAAATTTTTTTTAAATATCTTTTCTGGACTATAGCCAATTTTACATACTTATTCTGTAAAATCCTGATGACACAAAACATGGATTTTATTCTTACTTTTTTACCTTTCACTAGTTACACATGTTCAGGACTTTACTTGTTTTATTTCCCAGAAAAGAGATTCAGCTAAGTAATATTAAGAATCCTTAAAACTATCTTTTCAAAAAATGTCTGGGGTCAGCTGTTTCAATAATAGTGAAAAATAAACTCAGGCACTTTTTTTTTTAATTGTGGGGATCTAGCTTGGGTTTTGTTGTTAGATACAGAGTCATCTGCTCTCTTGAAGAAAACAAAACATAAATGAAACTCAAAATAAGACTTTCTTCAAGTTCATTCCTAAAGAATGGGATCAGTTTTACAAAACAAGAGATGTGTGGTAAATGATTTGATTTGAATCTTTAGGAGAGAATAAAGAGTCATTTATGTATGGATATATAGATATATTACATACAATTATATAAATAAGATATAATCATATGTTTAACACATATTCTTGCATATATAGTTAAAATATAGTAAATTTTATAATGTATACTCTTTATTTTGAAATATATATCTATACTTATAAATTCTAGGTAAATGTAATTATAATACTTTAATCAACTAGAGTTAAAGAGGAAAATATGATTTTGTTAGTCTTGTATACTTATGTATTTCAACATTTTGCAAGTTCATCTAAAAGTTTGTTATCTGTATAGTGCAAAAGTGGACCTATTAAGATAGAGAAATATAAAAATAATTATCCTCATTTGTTTCTAAAGGTAATTATACAACATAAAGCATGTGACTTATTTTGCCAAACCTATATACTCAACAATAAAATCAAGAAGACTAAATTATCCATTCTACTTCATGAACAATGAAGCATTTTCAAAACTGTTGTTGGACCCATTTCCCCTGAAGGCAGAATTCTTTCCCAAAGCACACTGAACCTTCCCTCAGTTCTTTCCCCCTCCCTACTCCTGTGTGTAGAAGGAAGATTTCTATCTATAATTCACAAAGAATAAGCTAAACAAGAATAACTTGGACAGCTTTTCTCAGTTCTTGACAGAGTTTCTAGATATTAAAGCTTATATTTGCTGTTCTTTTCTATTGCTTTGTCACTTAAATTTTATCTGGCACTGCCTGTTACCTGCCTATAACTGATGAGTTAAATTTTGAAATTTATAAATTATCCAACTTCCAAACTCTCTCTCACACCAAGTTGTTTTCTTATATAAGCACCATCAAAAATAAAGACTTTATTTTAACTTTCATCTTTAATGCATTTCCTAAAGGAAGCGGGCAGGGGATTAGCAAGGATGGTAAAATGTGATAGACATCATTATCCAAAATACATGTATTAAGACACGAATTGGTGTCAACATACTTTATATACAACCAGAGATATGGAAAAATTGTGCTGTATATGTGTAATAAGAATTGTAATGCATTCCGCTGTCATTTATTTTTAAAAAAATCAATAAAAAAAATAGTCCTAACTATACAAGGTCACAACAGAGCTCCCAAAGAGCATACGCAAACTTTTCCCCATACTGTTTTTCACTGAATATAAGTGATTGATTGCTCCACCTGATCTGAGCTATAATAAGTTTTAAGTGCATCTCTACCAGAGTAAGGTAAGCTATAAATGTAAAAGCAATCAGTAGACGTATTAAGAGGAAACCCTTAATAAATGTTGAAATCTAGTATGCTTTGTCAAGCCTTACAAACTTTTGAGCAGGAGAATGTTGACTGATGGAGAACTTGTGTTTTTATGCATTCAAAATTTCAATTTGCCTAAATACACTTAGTTTTCCTCATAAGTATCATATCACATAATTTCTTCTAATGATTTTGATTTTATTTATCTTGAAATTACAAACAAAGGCAAAGAAATAATATTAGGGAGACCCTGTACAGTTGCTTTATTTTTCACTAGAAATCACAGACAAGTGACACTGAACTATTTTTTTTTTCAAGATCACACAGCTAACCAGAGACAAAGACACAATTACCATTCAGTTCTGAGAAAAAAACAAAAACAAAAACAAAAAAAAGTTCTACAGGTATTCAGTTACTTATACAAGGAAGGCAGTTATTGTCACTAAAGTCATATGATAGAAGCTTACATGTGGTGGACACTTACTGAATATTCTATACTGCTTAGCATTTTTACATACATCATTTCACTTCATATCACAAGTCACAAGATATACATATTACTACACAAACTTTCTCATTGGTGAAAAGAAGACTTACAAGTTTAGGTACCTTGTTCTGTCTGATGAGTTAATAGGATACCTTGGATTACAAATGAGACCTCTCTATACTCTAATGCACTATGAAGTCTGTTCTCTTGTCTTGTAAATAATTTCCATTTTTCTGTGTATATAAGTTTTCTAAACTTATATATGCAAAAAAGCGGATTTCATCTTGGACCAGTCTTTACTTTTTAAAATTCCAAACTTTCCACTCAACTTATCCTCATGGGTACAGATAAGCTAAAACTATATTATAAACAAAATAAATGCTAAAAATAAACAACATTCGAACAGATTTGCAATGGTTGTCTTTCACTTGTAACATAAATAGATACCCAGAATCTCACAAGAAAGAAGAATAATTTAATGTTAAAAATCAAGTTAAAATTTAAAGATCACAACTTGGCACTATGTTTTCTATGTACTTTCACAAAATTCTTCACAAATTAATATCAACTTTAGAGACATGTAAATATAGGTATCTATTCACTTATATTTAATACAAACAAAGTCTAAACAAAAAATGAACCTAAAATACTAACAGTTACCACTTAATGTAGCCCTTATTATCCTACATGTATTGCAAGTATAAATTTATAATACAAAAATCATTTTATATTTTCAGTACTAAGAGATAGATCATATTTTTCATATCATAGTCATTTTACAGATAAGAAAATTGAGGTAAGTTTTCTAAACTTATATACACAGAAAAGTGGATTTGAATGCCTCTGCTATTAACCACTGCTCTTTACTACCTTGCAGTTCTTGATGTTGCATGTTAAAATAAAGCAATGAAGTTCTTTGAATAGGTAAATATTACATCACACATCTTGCTAACTGCTATTGCTTAAAACTCTATAGTAGCAAAAGACAAACCCACCACAAATCTCATTATTTGTTGGACATTATTTGTTTTGTATCAATTGAATATATACCAGTTTTTATAAATAGCATTAGATTCTTTCCAGACCAATGCCACCCCATAGAACGTTCTGAAATAAGGAAAAGCTCTAGACTCAACTGAATACAGAAGCCAGATATGATTACTGAGAACTCATAATGTCGCTAGTGTGGTTAAGTGACTAATTTTTAATTTTATGTAAAGTTAATGAATTTATGTGTAAGTGTAATAGCCACATGTGACTACTAGCTATTATGTTGGACAACTCATCAGTAGAAAATATCCACAAGTCCTAACTTTCAGTCCTCTGTGTCTGGGACTATAGTAAGAAATACATTTTACATCACAGTGCCATGTCCCATTATTGTGAAAGTTGCTTTTTGTGTATAAACAATTTTTTTTTACAAAGTAGTATTTAATAAAGAACATTTAGTGTGTTAATAACAATTCAAGTATGGTATTTAGTGAAACTTTTGACCCACTAATTGATTCTGACTTGTTAAGCTTGAGATGTGATGCTTGGTAAACTCTTGGGAAAGATATATGTGTGTGATGATGCCACTTCCAATCTCCTTATTTCATAAGGAGAACTGAATGTCACTGCCAAATATAGACACAAATTGCCTCAAATGTTTTACTCCAATACTTTTGCTACTGGATTTAAAAGGAAACAAAAGACCTCTAGTCTTAAAAGGAAAAAATAATCTTAGACTGTTTCTTTTGTTTGCAGTGAGAAGCTTATGCTTATGCTTAAAGAGGGTCTTCAGGATGATAGAAGACCTAAGAAGATGGGTGAGTGGGAAAAAAACTTCCTTTTTCTGTACAGAAGTACAGAAAGTAGAGTTGGGGCTGCTTGCATCTGGAGAGCATCACAATGGATCACAGGAGGAAGCAAAGGGAAGGATCCGAGATAGAAGGAAATCTCAGAAAGGAGGCCAAGACAGAGAACAAGATCAATCTTGACTATTGTTTTACACACACACACACACACACACACACACACACACTCCTTGGTGACTGAGTAAGCTGGCACTCAAAATAACAAAGGGGCATGTTAAAACTCTCAGTCACTGTTAGTATATGGCAGAACTAATGTTTATTGATAATGCATACTAATTAATATTCATTGTAAAACTGTATATTAAAGTATTTACAAGAAGAATGTGTCAAATTGTCCTCTATATCTCTGTTAGATGGGAGAAAACTTTAGAATACCCCTTTCAAGCAAAGCTCTAAATTTCTAGGCTTTTTAATTATTACATTAAAATAAATTGACTTACTTGGGTTTCAAACAAAAATACACGTGATACATTATTGAAGCAATTTTAAAATTTTACCATTTTTATGGTTTGGATGTGAAGTGTCCCCCAAAAACTCATGGGTGAGACAATGTAAGAAGGTTCAGAGAAGAAATGATTCAGTTATGAGAGCTTAACCTGATCAGTGAATTAATCACCAGAGGGGATTAATTGAGTGGTAACTGAAGGCAGGTGGGGTGTGGCTGGAGGAGGGTGGTCATAGGAAATGTGACTTTGTGCTATATATATTTTTCATATGGTGAGTGGAGTTTCTCTCTCTGCTTTCTGATCATCATGTGAGCTTCTTCCCTTTACCACGCTCTTCTGCCATGTTGTTCAGAGTCACCTTGAGCCCTGAGGAAGGGATTCTGATGTCTATAGATTGTGACCTCTGAAACCGGGAGTCCCTAAATAAACTTTTCCTCCTCTACAGTCATTCTGATCCAGTCCTTAGTCACAGCAGCGAAAAAGCTAAGTAAAGCATTCTTTGTGTCAAGGAGCTTAATTTTTCTTAACTTACACATACGCGTGTGTGTGTGTGTGTGTGTGTGTGTGTAAGGCTTACTAATCAATGTAGTCTAATGGAACAAAACACAAAAGTAAAACCAAATTTTATGATATTTTTATAAATTAGTGTTAATACTTCTTGTTTCTTTTCCTCAAAATTATTTTTCTGTTTATGTATCTTCTCATTTCTAGTTATCTATTTTTCTTTTCTTTTTTTTTTTTGAGAGAGAGAGAGAGAGAATTTTTTTTAATATTTATTTTTAGTTTTCAGCAGACACAATATCTTTGTTTTTTTATGTGGTGCTGAGGATCAAACCGGGCCACACGCATGCCAGGCGAGCGTGCTACCGCTTGAGCCACATCCCCAGCCCATCTATTTTTCTTAATAATAATTTTCTTAATACTTGTCTTAAATTTTGCACTAAATGTATAATACTGCATTTCAATTTCTAAATAGTTTCTAGAAATTTATTTTACAATATTCAATATTAAAGAATATTGCCAGGTTTATGTCATGTAAGCTTATGTTTTTATCTGACCAATACAGATAAAAATGGGTTGGATCATTAACTTCATTAACTTCTTTTTTTTATGAATGTTACAATATTTAAAAATATTTATTTGGCTTTTTCTCTAATTAAAACTTACCACAGGCTTATGTAAAAAATAGTACATTGATATATAGAAAAAAAGAGGACACAATGAATTTGGGCCAATGATTTTAGTGCCTCTTATTTTCAAAGCATGTTTTGCCTTGAACAGTAAATTATGTGTTTACTTGAATCAGAGATTTTAGTTTTCATAGCTTGAAAATATCTTATCTTCAAAATTTTCCCTAAAAAGTTGGAACTAAAGCAGTAACACTTGATTACTCAATGTTAGTCTGAAACATCATTATTTTTAAAAGTGTGATCATATATTTATTCACATTTTTCCAACCATACTGAAATGTTAATGAAAATCATATAAGCCTAATATCTTATTAGATAACTGAAATTCAGAATTTTCTACAACCTCAAAGGTAAGCCACAGTTGCACTTAGCTGCTTCATCCACAATGGGTCAGGAAATTTGGGTCTGTTATCCTGGATCTTAAATCAGTATTAATAAAGTACAAATACAAATAATCATATTTTTGGAAACAGACCGTGCTATTGAGAATGATTCCACCACAATGAACCTGCCTAATTTACAGTCTTGTTCTTTTTGGTTTTTTTCTTTCTGTTTTTATCACTAACATATATTCCCACAAAAATTTATCACGTGTCCTAAGCTCTGAGAGCTACATTTTGCTTTTCTTGACCTTTATTTCAGTTTCTCAGTACTCTTCATTTAGGGAGGAGATTGAACTCCCAGCCTCTATTTTTAACAAAAACTTTGCCCTTTTAATTTTCTAGTTTTGAGTCACATTTCCTCTTTCCTTCTAACTCTTTTCCCCACAAAAATGATACTTTTTAATTCAAAATCATAAGTAAAAAACTACTTTGTCTTGAGTGTTAGGTGTGTGCAAGAAGACTTTAAATTGTCTTTGTGTCTGCATGATTGACTTCCAAGCTAAATAAACTCAGTAAGCTTTGTTCTTTATCATTATTCAACCTCTTATTGAAATTATAGTCTATTCACTCTTGCCTAAAATAACTTCAGATCTTGCTGATTCCCCCATAATCTTAAAAAAAATTAGAATTATTATTTACAACTGAATAGTCATTACTTATTGAAAAGCCCTATGTATTCTGTGATTTTCATGTGTGAATATAACTGTAAAAATGTAAATAAGTGCAACAATTCCTAATCCATTCTACTTTGAATACACCAAAGTCAGTTTTTTAGAAACGTGAACATAGTAAAATGAAGGATTTCTGTTTTATTCTACATAGAGGAATGTCTACATTTCTTTACATTTATTGCAGGAGAAAACAAGTAAGCTTCAAAAATGATTTATTACTTTATTTTAAAGTTGACATTAATTTTTTTCTTGTGTTTATAATTTCCTTCTTCCTATTAAATAATGTATTTCAAGACATCCAAAATAAAATTTTTAAATTGCTTATATATATTTCTGTCTTATTTTATTATGTATATTTCAGAACACAAGCAATACATGACTCATTTATTAATTATGAAGGTAAAAATTTGCCTTATGAAACAAGAATACCAAAATTTCTTCAGATAAATATTTTCTTTTCTATTTAAGTTCTTAAAAAGAATCTGAAACTTAAAATAGTTTGTGTCACAAAAAAAGTCTGCTACCTAAAATATTATATCAGTGGGACTCTTTCCACTCTATCAATATCAATTTAGTTTTTGTTTCTAATATGTTTGACCTTGATATATATGTGAACCCCAAACCTATTTCTTCCCTGATTCTGCATTCTGGCAGAACTTATTCAAGCATAGATCTTCATAAGGAGCTGTATGCTTAGGTCATCTCTGTAGAAATATAAAATAAAATGAGGTAGTTTACCAATTTCAGGCAATATATGATTTGTACCAAGTGTGCAATGCTTAGAGAGATGAGAAGAGTTAAAGAGTAGCTATTGGTTTCAAATAGTCTCAGAGAGAAGAAATAGCTATCATATGCTTTGGACTTGAGTCTGATTTTGAAAGTTTTATGATAATATGCAGTCTACCAAGTTGCCACACGTGACAGCTAATCAACCAGACGAATAAAGGTGCCAGGGTAGACAGTTCCCATCAGGATGTATTCCTATGTGCAGTGACCCACTAGCATCATATTTTGAAGCCTCCCTTATTATCATTTCATCTTTTATTTAATATTTCAACTCTATACTTTCTGCCATGCCCTTGTTTTTATTACACATATTAATAAAAATTCATGCAACATCACATTTTAAAAACTCTCTCTGTCATAACAGAAATAAAAAAAATATTATGACTTCTATGAACTCTGGGCAAGGAAGGCATTTTAAGCATAAATCTAAACAGAGAAAAAAATCAGATGAAATATATGGAAAGTCATTTTTATGAAAAGGTTAATTGTTATATAGAAATTCTCTTACAATCCAAACTTGAAAGTCAACAGAAAAAAAAAAAATGTTAACATATAGAAACCCATAATTTGCTGCAGAAGAAACACATTTAGCAAATAATTTTTTAAAAATCACCCTTCCTAGTAATCTATGCAATGAAATAGAAATACTTCAAACTATTAGGTAGCATCTCAAACTGGCAGCATTTCAAAAACAGCCAGAGTCCTTAGATATGGGTAGAGAGAAAACGAGAGCACTCTAAATTGAATTAGGGAGGTAGAGGCCAATATATGGACTTGTGTCCCCTTCTGGAAATGTACAAAGAAGTATTCAGTGATATGCACAGTCTTGCTTTTAAAGTCAAAAGAAATGTTTAAAAAGAACAAAAGTCCAAGAAAAGATAATTAAATTGTATTATCTACAGGGGGAACTGCTCATTAAACATTTTTCTGTAGGTTCCATATTATAAAAATTTTTCATTAAAAACCATTTATCAAAATTATTCCAGCTAATTATACTGAAGGCATAATATTAAAGACAAAAAACAATTTCAATTCTACATACACAATATGCACACATGGTTAATTTGGTTAATTTTGACATAATTTGACATTGTGAATGCTTTCCATTTTATTTTGTATTTCTACATTTTCCAATCTCTGTACTTTACATATTACTCTATAATTAGAAAAATGATTTAAAAATAACAATATAAACTGTTGATATATAATTTACTGATTTCATTTTCTAGCTCTTATGTGAATTTATTCTTTTTTTTTTACTGCTTACACTTTCTTAGAGAAGTATTCTTTATCTCTGGAATGTATTTTGTAATGTAAACTCATAAAGATTCTACTAAATTATTTAAAATAAAATACCTTCTTTAATTTATGTTATTTTTTCAGAAAAAAATATTGAAACCTAACTAGATTACATCATTTATAAACTACACAACATGGAGATTAATAAAAATTTTAGAATGATGGTTTCCTTCATTTAAACAAATACTTTTTTGCATTCTACTATATAGTTAAAGGATGATATGAATGTTCACTTCATTTAAATAAATTTGCTTCAATTATATTTAAGCATCAATACCCTGTATCTTCTATAAAACATTTTTTAACCTTATGTACATAAAATGCAAACAATGATTGACTTTTTTATTATTTAATATTTCAAACAAAATATTGCTAAAAATTCGTAATATAGCCTATGCTCTGTTTTTTTTTTTCAAAATTAAGTAGTATATAGTAATTCTGTTAAAAAGTGTCTTACAATTTTGAAGAAAATGTTTTCATATTCATTTCTAATAAATCATGGGCAAACCCAAGAAAATACCATTCTGGTGAACCAGATAACAGCTCTCCAGCTAGTCATCTGATGGTGATGCCTAACCAAGGCCAACTAAAATAAACAGAGATTGTCCAAAATCAGTAAAGCTGATCATAAGACCTCTAAACTCTTGAGAAATTATTATCTTTTCTTTCAGCCATTAATCTTTGAGTCAATTGTTACAGAATAGCAGCTGATACAACTTAATTTTAAAAGGCTTGTCTATTAATTCTAAACTAAAATTATCAAATTCTCTTTCCAATTTTAATCCAATACGACTGCAATATGGTCTATAACTTTTGAGAATCTGTTCTCAGTTTTATCCTTTAATAAGGTGTTTAAATACCTTGGTGCTAGACTCTGGAAAATGTAATTGACTGAACAATGCAGTCATTTTTAGTTATATTAGCTACATAGTCATAAACATAAGAAAAATCAAAAAAAGATAGTATTTGCCTAGTACAGATTAGAGTAAAAAATTAAGTAAAACTGCATTATACAAAAAATGAATCAAACAAGGTTACAGCAGACTGTGAACCTGTTAGATATTCGTCTTCCAACTGCTATGAATCAGGATGATGGGTGGGTGAGAGGAGAAAGAACAATGGCATTCTGTTCATGTTCCCATTCCCTCCCTGCCCCCACAAATTATTTCCTATCTTCCTAGCTCAAGAGGGTCTATCATAAAGCAATTGGTTTAACATTATTGGTTTCAGTATAGGAGATGAATATGTCCTGTGCCATTGTTGTTATTTTAAAGATTTTTCTGATACTGAAAAACTATTTGGAGAGCAAACTATTTGAAGAGTAAAAATTTTCCTCTGCTTAAAATAATTGAAAAAAAAAACCAACAACATAAAAATCTAGTTATGTATCATTAACATTTTACCACTGGTATTTTAAAACATCCTAAAAAAAATCTTAACAATTATTAGATAGTCATCTATTATCTTTACTGAGTGGAAGAATTTGGCTCCAAATTAACTATTGACTACATCCCCCAATCTTTAAAAATTTCATCAGCAAAAGCTCTTGGTGAGTGAGGACTCTCTCTTTCCAAGATTTCCTTCCCAAAATGTGAGTGTGGAAGCAACAATCTTGGGCAAGGAGATGAAGAGAACTTCTGTAATGGGCAATATGAAGGCTCTTGAGTAGAGTAGTGAAGTGTTCATGTACTTCAGAATGATGAGTTCCCATCCCAGCATCCAACCCTCATGATCTGTCATAGGACTGGTATGGTGAGTATTATAGCAATTATCTGAGTAGAAGTGTTTAGTAAAACCTCATTAAAATGCAAATACATTACTTGAGAAAGGTAACACATTAAATCACAGTACATATTAATAATTTAATATGTATTATGCTATCATAAAGTTCTCATAATTGATCTGTTGACACAGCTCTTAGAAGATATATTCACTGAATTTTTAATAATAGGCTTTGCAAACTTAAGATGGTTCTATTTAATTCTTGATCTTCATTCTCTACATAGTTTTTTCCCAGAATATTTTCTTACCAAATGCATTAGTATCCACTTACCCAGTTTCTCATCTTCTTTCATTCCTTTTGATTTTCATATCTCATTATTTGAAACCAACAGCGATTCCTCTGTACTATTTTCATATTACTCCCTGATGAAAATCTTCCAGAGGCTTATGCCAATAATTCAACCTAAAGTATTTGTTTTATTTTTATTTGATTATTTATTTTGTACTGGGGATAGAACGCAGGGGCACTTTATCCCTGAGCCACATCCCAGCCATTTTACCTTTTTGAAAATTGTTGCCTAAGGCCTCACTTAATTGCTAAAGTTGGTCTCAAAAATTTGAGATCCTCCTGAATCAGTTTCCTGAATCTTTAAGGTTAAAGATGTGTGCCCCCAAACTTGGCTCAAGTATTGGTTTTAACCTCTGTCTACTTCCCCAACTCATCTCTTACCACACCTCTCTTGATTCACACTTCTGTCATACTCATTTTTCTCTGCATCACAAAGTCTGTTCCTATACAGGGCTTCTGTATTTGCTGTCTCTGTGTCTGACACACTGTTCTTTATTTCCTGTGGCTTTCTCTTATCATTCACATTTCCATACAAAGTCTACCTGCCTGGGAGATCTTCCCTGATCATCCTAGCTAACATGGCTCCACAAATACCACACAACTCACTCTATACTCTGTTTCCTTCTGGGAATGTATCATTGTTTGAACACATATAATATTTTGGTTTTTTTTTTCATGCACTATTACTGTCTCACTCCATAAAATATATACAATGAGATGTGAATATTGTTTATCTCATCTGTTGCTCTGTCCTGAGTCTATATGCTACAAACTTAAAATGTCATAACTGCCATTAACAAGTAATAAAGCAGTATGCCAAGGAATCTTAGTACATTTAATTCTGTCACACCATCTATAGAAACTTTGTTGACAATAATGTATGCATGCTGTTCAATACAAAATAATAATTTCAGTCAAATATAAGAAAACCTCCAGGTATCTGAATAAAACATAACCAATAATGCTAAGATTTTCCTTTAAAGTATAATTGTAGATCGTCACCATCTTTGTTTTTTTTTTTTTTTTGTATAGGAAAAAAAGGAGTATTGTTTATAAATATATAATATATTGAAACTTTCAACTGAATAAATTTATAATTTTGGTAAAAATGAATGACAAATTTAAACTGGCAGAAATTCTATTCATTCACAAAATCTCCTCAACACACACAGACTAGGAAAAAATAGTATTAGTTAAGTTAACCAATTATGCATTCATTCCATAAACATGTATTCAATAAGGACCATACATGAGGGAGAAGAAAAGAGTAAATTTCATGTCAGGAAGCAAAAACATTCATGTATGATGCACTCTATGTCCTCAAGAAAATTAGTCTATGTTTAGGGACCAATATGAAAATAAAAAGACTAAAATGCAATTGAAATTTGTTCAAAAATAAAAATGGATATAAACAACATGAAACAATTTGGTGAGGGGGAGTTTTTTAATATTTGAAATGCTATGAGGAAAGAAATCAGGGAAATTACTTTGAGAAAGTGACTCCTGAGCTGGTTGGTAAAGGTCAATGAGATGTTTGCAGGGCAAAGGAAGAGGGGGTAATCCAAAGGAGGGGGTCCATGTGAGAGACAAAATGTACCAACAAATAGATGAGAGATGAAGAAGGAAAAGCAGTTCTAAGTTTGATTAGATAGTGTCTTTTGCCTCTTTTGCTTTGTTCATTGATTATCTATTTATTTCCTCTACAAATATTTGAACTGCATATATGTGCAATGCTATGCACTTCAACATAAAGAGCTTGAACTTTTTCAATATGTGGGAAGAATACATTTTATGATAGTTTATATTTTAGGATGTGTGAATGGTATTTTTACGGAGAGAAAAACTAAGGGGTTTAAGACTGCAGGCAATGTAACTAGCTGTTGTAATAATCCATGAAGAAGTTGATCATGATCTATATTAGGGGGATAGTAATAGAGAAGATGAGATAGATTTAAGACAAAACATTAGCAGATTTTATAAGTCAGAGAGAAGTAATTTCAATAGTATAAAGTGAGCAAGGAGAGTTTATTAACCTTTGCTTTTTATCAGTTCCTTAATAGCTTAAAAGGCAAAGGTTCTATAAAATGGCATGATCTGTCAAGCCGTGGTATTTCTACTATACTCCCAAAGGGAAGAAAAAAGAAGTTTGCTTCCTAATCCTTCTTTTCATGCTGTACTTGCCCTTGTCTCACACACCCACAGGGTTGCTCTCCCTGGAGGAGAGCTCCTTTGACCCTGACAAAGAACTTTGGGTACATGTCTATTAACTACTTCAAAAGAGGAGACAGAAGAACTCCCATCCCAAGCCTGCTACAGGTCTTTGCTCTGATCCTATCAATACATGCTCATTAGACCAAAGAAGAGAGATATCTGAATATTCTGCATCTTAACAGTTTGTAGTTTTAAGTACAATATTGACCTTGCTGAAAAAGGACCAAAAAGAAGCTGTTTATTCTAACCTTTGCTCTTGGGCTGAATTCTAACAGAAGAATGTGAGACAACTCAGATCTTTTTATTTATCATCAACAAGACAAAAAAATATATAACTACTGTGTTTACCAACATTTTTATTTTTTTTTTTGGTTTGTTTGATGTTGCTGTGGATTGAACCCATGGCCTTATACATCCAAGCCATACTCTATCACTGGGCTATACTCCACACCTGATACTTTTCATATTCCTAAAACCAAACTTTCATTTTGAAGGCAAACATCAACTCTTAAGGGCTGGCTCAGAGGGAGAGCAATAGCCTCACATGCGTGAGGCCTGGGTTTGATCCTCAGCAATACATAAAAATAAAATAAAGATATTGTGTCCACCTATAACTAAAAAAATAAAATAAGAGATCAACTCTTAATATATTATGTAAGATAAAATAAAGCAAATGGTTTTTAAAGGAAAATTTCAATTTTTTTAAATATGTAAGATTTCATTAGACATCATAAGGGTTAATTTAATTTCTGATGAATCATTTTAATTCCTATTTTTCTTAATTTAGATACAAAATATCTTGCTTATTTTATATATAAATATAATATTATTCCAACACATATCAATGAGTTTCATTTTCTAAGGAATATGTATTGAGAACTATAGTTTGAAGTAATTAATGGGTTGGAAAAATTCAAATTTTTTTCTCTTCTACATTGACTAAAATGTTTTGGTTTTCCTATTTCACTCAAGAATGTTATGAAAAAACATATCTTCTTTAAATCTAATTTAACTGTTTATTTTCCATGGGACTTTGGGGTATTCAAAGAGGTCTATTATGTATTTCCAATATAAATTTGAGATATTAAGTTAAATAATTTAAAATTGTTTTCTGTTGAGTAAAATGAAACTATAGCTGGGAATGGTGGTGCCTGCCTATAATCCCAAAGACTCCACAGGCTGAGGTAGGAGAACTCCTGAATTCAAGGATAGCATTGTTGCATTTAAGGAGACCCTATCTAAAAAACAAACCAAAAGAGAGAGAGAGAGAGAGAGAGAGAGAGAGAGAGAGAGAGAGCTCTGTATTGGATTGCTCTTGAATTCAATCCCTATTAACACAATGAATGAATAAATAAATAATAAATAAATAAAAACTATAAAGCTTTAATATGTCAACATTGTATCCGAATTTAAGATTTGCATTTTTTATCAATTAAACATTGAATTATTTTTTTCATAATGCATTTAATCATATGTTTGGCAGTACAACTTAAGCTTTGAAATAATATAGCAATTTTAGTACATTTTGTTATTTATTGTTATTTATTCACTTTATACTATTGAAACTAAAGTTCTATATTACTTTTTTTTGTTTTTGAAATAAGTGACTATAGTAATAGTATAAAAGTGAATTAAAATGACAGTAGCAAAGATTATAAACACTCTAGATTAGGTATGGGCTGCAAATTGACTTTGGATTAATTTTATTTAAAAATTGTATAACATTAAGAATGCAGTTTTCAACACCTGAAATGCCAGCAACTCAGTAGGCTGAGGCAAGAGGATCTCAAGTTTAAGACTAGACTGGATAACACAGTAGGATCCTGGCTCAAAGAAAAAAATAAAAATAAAAAGTCTTGGAGTGGAAATCAGTAGAAGAGGATCTCTGGGTTCAATCCCAAGTATAAAATAAATAAATAAATAAATAAATAAATAAATAAATAAATAAATAAATAAAATTAAGCTAGATTTCAGCAGCATTTGAAGTTTAGAAATATGTCATTATAGTTTAAGTAGTACTCATATAATATATAACAATTTGGATCACATTTGTAGAATTCTGAAGACTTAATAGAAATTCTCTCTGAAAATGAATAAGCAAAAATTTTCTTCTTCACCTATGTTTGTATGATGCCTATATTTTTCATTATCAGCACACAGTCACTGCACATGCTCTGCTTACAAGAAGATGCACTCGATGCCTGAGCCCTGTGTAAATGGAGTGTGAAGCCGGTGATAAGAAAAAAAGGGCCTGAGCCCAGTGTGGTGGCACATGCCTGTAATCCCAGCATATCAGGAGCCTGGGGGAGGATGATCTAGAGTCAAAGCCAGCCTCAGCAAAAGTGCGGTGCTAAGTAATTCAGTAAGACCCTGTCTCTAAATAAAATACAAAATAGGCCTGGGGAAGTGGCTCAGTGTTCAAGAGTCCCCTGGGTTAAATCTCCAGTATCAAAGGGGTAAAAAATTTAAAAGATGAGCCTGTTTTATATCTGCACTCCATCTCTACCTGCCTGCCAATCTAAAATTCCATCTATTATTTAGAATATTATGTCTCCAGGAAGCTCCTTTAATGTAAATATATTAACAAAGGTGGGAAATTCTAAAAAAATTATTATGATATAAATTATATGGACCTATACATATATAAACTATTAGTAACATAGAAGTCATATTTTGACATGGATTATTTCTATCAGTTATTCACCTAGAAAATAGATAATTGAAGGAAAAAATTCAAAATAATTCTATTAGTCATCTAAAAAGGTGTTGAAAAAGAAAAGACATTCTAGTTAACGATTTGAAAGCCATCTTTTCCATATTGTAAAGAAACAGAGACAATTTATAGTCTATTATAAGTAATGCAAATAAAGATTGGTGAACATATTTTATGAATTTTTAATGGCATTTTAATGTATTTTTATTGGAAGATTTTGGGAAATTTATAAGTACTAAATTATTTTCTTATTTTTCTCTATTTTACATGCAAATGTCATACCAATATGCTAATGCACATTTTACACAGGTATAATCTTAATAATTAAAGTAATTTGACAATCATAAGCTTTTAGTATGTCACAGATTCATATGAATTGAAAAACAATATGATCTCTTAGGCAGTCTTTCTGTTAGAGTTTCACTGAAAATATATTTCAGAACACTGTGATAGAAAAATAAACAAAGAAAGAAAATTTCATCATCATTTCTTGAGTATTGTACAATGCAAATTTTATCAATTATTTTATAAGGCAAAACACAAACCCCTCACTTAATAAACACGATAAATTAATATAAAAGATACACTGCAGGCCAAAAACAAAAATGAAAGAACTTGAATTATTTTTACTGTTATTCCTGTGCAACTGTGTAACTGACATCACAAATTCATCACACATATTCACTCTTTGTATTTGCTTTCTGTTTGAGAGACTGCACTCTTGATATATTGAACAGATTTATTCCCCCACAACAGTAAAATTACATATCAAATTCATTTTATTAATATTTCATATTAACGTGTTATTTTTTTCAGAAAAATGCTCTAATATTTAAAAAATTGGAAACATAGTATCTAAGTTTCAAAAGAAAGATCAGAAATGCCAGTTAGAAGATAATTGTCTTTACAGTAGCAAGGAAGGAGAAAATCAATTTGGTATGATATGTATAGCTGTGAGCCCAAGGAATAGGGGAGATGTTTCATGTTAGGAAGAAATACAAAGGGTCTAAATTTCCTGTAATTCAAAACCTCAGTAAAGTTTATGATTTAATTTAATCATCTGAACTCAAAAAAATCTTTAGAGGAGGGGATTATGTTTATATTTTAAGAATAATTACAAACTTCACATTACATTACAACTCTTCGATATACAACATGAAATATGCTGAATAAAATTTAAAAACTCTTTCTTAAAAAAATTTGATTGGCTATTTTGCATTAGAAAAATAAAATAAAGTTTAGGACTACAGAATATGAGAATTTTTAAAAAGATCCATCCTATTTCAGTGTTCTTCAACTGAGAGTTAAATAAACTTTAGGAGAATCTGACAGTCAAATAAAACTCAACTAAATGTTCTAGCTTTTTGTTTAGTTTCGTGTGGCCTTATGCTTATAGTAATCACAGTCAATGGCCTTCATATTATATTTTAGGCTTCATATTATATTTTAAAATGCCTTGTATGTGCACAAAGCAATAAAAGAACCCATGAAAGAAAATAATTCAACATGAATTCAACTAAAGAGACAAGGAAGGCCAGGCATGGTGGGACATACCTATGAAGCCAGCTACTCAGAACACTGGCAGGAGGCTCTTAAGTTCTAGGTCAACCTCAGCAACTTAAGAGAGATCTTATCTCAAAATAAAAATTAAAAAGACCTGGGGATGTAGCTCAGTGGTAAAATACCCCAGGGTTCAATCATTAGAGTGAAATTAAGAAAAGAGGGAGAGAGGAGACATAAAGATTTTGATATTAAATTATTAGACACAAAATGTAATTGGATTATTTTAATATGTATAAAGAACACATATGTGACAATTGATTTTATGTGTGAATTTGATTGGCCATTGAATGTCCAGATAATGTATATATGAGGTATATCTGAAGGGATTTCCAGATGAAAATAGCATTTGAATTCATGGGTTCAGTAGAGTAGATTTCTCTCTCCAAAATTGGTGGACATGGACCAATCTGTTGAGGGCCTGATTAGAACAAAATAGAGGAGAGAGGAACCCACTCTGTTCGATTTCTCTGTCTGGCTACTAGAAATAAGACATCTCATCTCACCTGTCTTGACTCTCCAACTGGAATTTATACCTTGGATTCTCCTGGTTCACAAGTCTTCAGATTTGGGTTGAATTGCACCATTGAATTTCCTGCATCGCCAGCTGCAAGATGGCAAATTATGAAATATTTCAGCCTTCCTGATTTTTTGACCAATTCCTCATAGTAGATTTCTCTTTCTTTCTCTACATATTTATATATAAGAGTATTTCTACGTGTGTGTGTGTGTGTGTGTGTATACGTGCATGTATGTATCTGTCTGTATGTATTTAGTGATTCTGTATCTTTGGAAACTCTGCTTAATACAAAAGGCAAACACAAAATTACTGTGCTTTTCCTATATATGACTTGCTCCAACTTCAAGTTCATCATGTGTTGGCTTGATATCTCTCACCAAAATTTGGAAAACTGTTATCCTTTGTCTTCAAATATTATTTCTGTTCCATTTGCATTTTATCTTCTTTAGATTTTCTAATTGCTACTATGATAAATCATTCACTATATCTTCCATGTCTCTTGTATATTATTTTAATCTCTCCATGCTTCATTCTGAGCTGTTCTTCTGCTGTATTCTTATTTTTAATTTTTTTCTATCTCCTGCCTGATCTATTAATCCCACCATATAGGTTCTTAATTTGTATTGCTTTTTAACTTTCAGCTTAGAATTTCACCTCATTCTTTTTGGAAGATTAAAATATCTGACCAAATTCTCAACCTTCTCATATTTTATTGAACATATTAAGTATAGTTTTATGTTGTTTTTAAACTTGATCTGATGCCTTCCTTATCCAGATTCCTTCTGAGTCTATTGCTCATATCAAATGTCTTGCTCAATGTGCATGATTATTTTTAATTGAGTTGTAGATAAAAAAAATTGCAACGGAGCATGGGAGAAATAGACAAACTCTAGATAGGGCAGAGGGGTTAGAGGGGAAAGGAGGGGACATGAGGTTGATGGTGGAGTGTGATGATCATTATTATCCAAAGTACATGTATGAAGACACTAATTGGTGCAAATATACTTTGTATACAACCAGAGATATGAAAAATTGTGATCTATATGTGTAATAAGAATTGTAATGCATTTCATTGCCATATATAAAAAATTCAAAAAAATTGTAGAGATAATTTGAGTTTTGTAGGAAATGTTCTTACAGGATATTATTATTTTCTTCTTCCAGGTGGCTAAGGCCAAAGATAAGCCCAAATCTAATTAATCAAATTTACTTTTGAGATAGCTTGAAGCTGTGCCTCACTTTTATAAAGGATGATTTATCTACTTCTTTAATACATATTTAAGGTATTGCACTTTGGCTGTCAGGTATATCAGTACCACTCCATGGTACATCCTTATGTCCAACTTTTTGTCCTTTTTCCTGTAAGTCCAGTCAAAGGTTTTTTTTCTAAAACTGCTAAGTAAACTAGAACCCTAAATGCTTAAAAAAAAAAGTTAATCTTTTTTTTTTTTTTTTTTTTTTTTTGCTTTTCCCTCACAGATCTTGCTTTGTAAGTCTTATTTCCTTAGTAGCTGTATATATTGACAACATATATTTTCAGTATGCTTTTTCCAGCTTTTCCTCTTTGTGTGGTTTTGTTCAGATTACCAAAATTACTATTGCAGAAAAGTGAACTCTGATAACTTGCGTTTGTACCTGAAAATCACGCACTCTAATATTTCACTATGGTTAAAGTGTCTGTTTTAGGTAATTGCATTTTCAGGCTTTAAAAGTCTATAGGCAAAAAAGGTCCATATTTTTGCTATGAGTTATTTATTTATTTTTGCTACATGGAAAACTAAACAATATTTTTGCTAATGTAAATTGATGAATCAGTCGAAATATAGACAAGTTCTACTAACTTTCACTGTTGACATTTCAACCCAGGTCTACTGATTGGTTTCAACAGAAAAATGTGTGCTCCAACATCTTCTGCTGACCTCTTCATTTTCTTAAAAACCAATTTACTTGCAGATGGGGACAGAAAGGCAGGGTGTGCATACTGGTGAGAATTATGAAACAAAGATTAATGAATGGTGCTTGTCAAAGATTTGCTGAAGTCAAGTATTTTGCACAGGCTGCCTGATACAGCAGTCATGCATTCATTCAGTCTGTAGCGTTTAGGACATAAAAATGGAATCATGCCAGATGAGTGAGCTAAAGAAATGTGAGTGCTTGAATGGTAGCAATGTACCCCATATACTTCAACTTAATAAAGCCTGGCAAGTCACCCTTTTTAGACCTCATTTTTTTCTGTGTCAGCTGAATATGGGTAACATTTCTAAGAGATAAAGTATAGAAGTGGTATGCAAATACTTCAGTCTAATTTACTCAACTTTCTCTTGAGCTTTCCAAGCATGAGCGTGCCATGGTACCAGTAGACAACTTAAGATAAATTAGTCTGTGTTTAAAAGAAGATTAACTATAGATATATCTAAAATGGTAACTTAAATTGCAGTTATAATTCATGGTACCAGCATAATAGACTTAATATTTGCAGAAGTTAGATGAGTCATTTTGAGAACATTGGAAAGTAAGATTTTTAGTTTGCGATGTAGCAGTTTGATCTCTGTTTTATATACATAAAGAGAATTGCATTCTAATTAGCCTCTAATTAAAATATTATTGGCTTAGTTTGGGAATAAACCTCCTATATACCTTGGTTGTCAGTTACTACTCTAATTTTCAAGCCCTAAAAGATTCATAATATATCCTGAAATATGATTTATTTGAATTACTAGGGTAACTCATTTGTTACTAGAGGAACTCATTGGTTTATCTTGAGTAAAAAGCAAAATTTCAAGAGAACTAGATTTTAGGTTATTCCATTTTAAAATATTTATTGTCCATGTGTAGAGACACATTCAGTTTCTGTTTAGATGTTTTATGTAAGTCAAAACAACTTTATGTTAAATAAATATATATAGCCCATTATTTCAATGATAAGTTTAAATTTAGTTTGGTTGAATGTCTTATTCATTAGATATTTAAATATTAAAAATAAATGAGTAAGAAATATTTATGATGAGAACAAAATTCTAATTGTATCTGATACTATTATAAAATACTGCTGACAGATTTCCTTTTTTTATTAATGCTATAGGTTGATGATTGATGGTATCTTCAGTGATTAGAAAATAAGTTCGGTGGTACTGTTTTAATAACTCCTCTTTTTTTCCCTTATTTTACTTTTCATATGAATTAAAAAAAAGTTGCAATCATAAATATACATGAATAAATACATACACACATATAATTTCTTATAGGTTTTTCCTTAATGAATATAATGTTAGTCTAAAAAATATTTTAGATTAAAAATTCAAAACAGTTGAAATTTCTGTTGGCCAGTATTGGATCAATTTTATTTAAATCTCATAAATATTTTGGAATATAGGAACCATAAATTTAGTAAGTTAATTAGTGACACTGCATTTTCAATTTAGAAACAAGATATTGCAGTGAACATCAGAAAGTACAAAACTACATGATAAGCCAAAAACTACTGGCAATCAAGTTCACAGCACAGTTAACCATGAAGGAACGTCCATTCTAATCTGACGGGAAGCCAAGATATACAGCTGAACATTGTAACTCAGAAACCTAGTTTCCTAAATTTTATATGAAAAATGCAAATGTACACAAACATGTTTAAAGTGATTTATTTGTTTATCCAATTGCCAATCATTCATGTCTACTATCTGGGAGAGAGACTCATATGAATTAAAAGAAGGGAATAGTTCAGTGTGATATTTAAAGTATAACAATATAACTGAAGGTGATATATTTTTTTTTTTATTTCAAAGAATGGAAACAGGGAAGGGAATTGCTTTTATTTCTTATCTCATTGAATGGCAATTCCATTCATCAAGTCTTTCAACTATAATCCTGTCAAAAATACCTCATGTATGTCTCTAAAAATCTGTTCTCTATCCCCTCTCATTGTTGCTCCCTCAGTTTCGCCCCTCATATCTGTCACTCAAAATACTGTAAAGCAACCTTCTTGCTGATTTTTATAAAACCAGTTTATCTAGTTCTATTTGATTTGTCATGCAGTCACCTCAGTTATTTCCCTTAAAATGCAAATAAATCATCTACTCACCAGTGTTAAAACCACTTTGCACCCTGCACATACAGGACAAAATGCATAACCATAGAGAGGCACAAACTACAGCCTTATGTTTCATAGCACAACTCTGATCTACGTTTCCTAGACTTATTTACTACATCTCACTCTAATCCTCCCACCCTGTCTCTTATGTTATAGTCCATGAAACATTGTCCCATATCCTAGGCATGTATAATAATCCCACAGCTTTCATAGATTTCCCCCCACTATATAGAATTGTGTACACCCAGCTGAAGACCCTCCATAAGTGAAGGCTAAGCTTGAATATTGATTGCTTGTTAGGACATTATTTACAATGTCCAGATTCTATAGTTTGGATCATAAATGTACCCCAAAGCCTATGTGATAAATGCATGGTCCCCGGAGCTTGAAACTACTGAAAATTTAGCTCTAGTAAATTTTCAAGAGGTAAAGTAAGGTAGAAGGCTTTTAATTCATTTTTAACAAAAACTCTAAAAAGTTTCTAATTTCAGAAGTTTCTCAAGTTAAAGGATATATAAGATAAATAATTAAATAAATAAAACAAAACGAAGACTAGAAATTCCAGTATTTCACCAATTCATGAGTTTACTTGATCTTTTGTTAGCTTTTTTTCCTACAAGAAAACAATAGATATTTTTCAATTACTGTCTCTTAGGATAAAAATATAGAACATATATTTAATCTTTGAACTTATATTGGCATACTAAGAGGCCACAAATCACAATTGGTGGGAAAGGAAGGAGTATTTTACTTCAGCAGGCAGAATTCCATACTAGAAAATAAATGACTATTTAAGTAAATATATGACTGTGGACAAATTTGACTCAAAAGTTTAGTCCTTTTATCCTTCTCGCAGCAGTTAACACTAAAGTGTTTAAATAGGCTTGGTTAGTAAACAAAAAGCACCAAATAAGAATTTACAACTTACATATCAATACTGTTTTTTACTACATTATCTTTCTCAACAGATTTATTTAATTGTTTAGCAAACACTTGTTTTTACCTCCCTCATAGGAAGCACAACCCTAAAAAGATAAATGGTAATGTATCCCAATTGAGCTATTGTGAATTGTGCTGCTATAACAGTGATGTGGCTGTGGGTCACTGTAGTAGGCTAATTCACAATAGCTAAATTGTGGAGCTAACCTAGATGCCCCTCAATAGATGAAGGGATAAAGAAACTGTGGTGTATATACACAATGGGATATTACTACTCAGCTTTAAGAGAATAATATCGTAGCATTTGTAGGTAAATGGATGGAGTTGGAGAATATCATGCTAAGTGAAGTAAGCCAATCCCCAAAACCAATGGCCGAATGTTTTGTCTGATAGGTGGATGCTGATACATAAGGATAGAATGAAATTTTCAATACAAAAGTATAACTCAAAATTAATAAAGCAATGATTTTTACTTCTTATCAATTTGTTTTATTCATTGTTATAAGTATAATCATATTCAAAGTTTGGGTTACTTAAGTTAGCATTATATTAAATTCATTTTCCATGTTGCCATTCATGCTGAATCATTTTCTGTATTATAATTAAATATTCTTCATTAAAATTTGTTTTTAGTGTGGAAATATTGTAGATAATGCTTCATAAATATATATATATATATATATATTTTAAACATTCATAAATATATATATATATATATATATATATATATATTAAACATTTATTTGTATTTGTAAAATGAAGTTAGAAGGAAAATTCATATGCTTATGTAGAGAATAGATTTTAAATACACATGTTCAGGTTTGAGTGATTTCCTTTATATATAAATTAAAGAAAATTTATGAATAATATATATACCTCCTGGTACATTAAGCATTCTAGAATTAACACATGGAAATGTGCACTATTTGAGGAAAGAAAGTGATCCAAAGCAACAAAGACCTTTTTTCTTCTACCTTGGGTGATGTACTTAAACTCTAATACTTCATGCTCCTTTTTGTAAATGAAGGTAGCAAGAATCTACTTTACTGTTTTGTTTTGTTCTGTTTATCTTTGATAATTAAATTTTTAAATGTACAAAAGGGCTTTACTGTTTTACCTAGTGTATAATATAAGACCATGACATTAGAAACTGAGCACAATTTTTATTCACCCAATCTATTCCTAACACTTATCCTTTCTTATTTGTAAAATAACCTATTGCGCTCTCTCTCTCTCTCTCTCTCTCTCTCTCTCTCTCTCTCTCTCTAGCTGGGGATTGAATCCAGGGCTACCAACTGTGCTATATCCTTAGCCATTTTTTCTTTTTATTCTGAAATAAGTATATATTCCCAAGAATTTGGAAATATAGTACAAAAATCCTAAGTAGCCATCATGCAGTTTCTTCTCACTGCTTGCATCTTATCAGTACAGTGCAAAGTAAAAATTAGGAATTTGACTTTAGAGTTAAATATCATTTTATCACATGTATGAATTGGTGTGATCATCAACAGTCAAGGTTGAGAGCTATTACATCATCTCAAAGATTTCCTGTGGTGCTCCCTAGTTATAATCTGACCCATCCTCTCTCAGCCCATCATTACAATTCCTAGTGACCACTAATCTTGTCTGTGTCTTCATATTTTATTATTTTGAAAATATTTTATAAGTAAAAACATTCAGAATGTGACCTTTGAGATTGAGCTTTGTTAACTTGGTGTATTGTCTTGTGTATTGTGATTTGCCAAAACATATTTCAAGCAGTAATCATACTTTTTATTAAGTTGTATTCCACTGTGTGTATGTATCATAGCTTGTTTAAATATTTAACTATTCTCCCATTAAAAAACATGATCAGTTCTAGTTTGGGGCTGTTAAATCTAAAGTTGCCATGGACAATCATGTACATTTTTGTGTGGTCATACATTTTTGTGTCTGTGGAATAAATACCCAGAAATGCAACTGCTGGTAGATGTATGCTTTTTTTTTTTTTCAAGAGTGAATGTAGAATTTTACATTTCCCTCATGCATTGTTTGTTATTGATACTACTATCTGTTCTAACAGGTATGCAATTGTGCAGAAGTATAGCATGTCTAGTGATAACAACAAAGTCCTGCTTGCCAGGTGAGCCCTTGGTTAGTACCTTTAGTATTAGGTTTTGAGAGGATTCCCACCATGAGAAGAATGGTTTCTTGTACCTAAACTGTACAACTTATGTTGAACACCTGTTTTCCTTCTGGGAGCCTAGAATTTTGATACTTGTTAGAAAATACTTATATGACCAACTCTCAACAAAAACCCTGGGAACTGAGTCTCTAATGAGCTCCCCTGATAACTAACATTTCACATCTATTGTCAATTCTCATTGTTGGAAGTCCTGAGTGACTATAACTGGGAGAGGATTTTTGGAAGGAAGCTTGCTCCTAATTTATATGAGAATTCTATCTGTTTACAGAATTCTCTCTGCTGATTTTTCTTTATATCATATTAGTGTAATAAATCATAGCTCTGTGCAAGAATATACTGAATCCTGTAAGTCCTACCAGTCAAGGACCATCTGGCAGTGTTCATGAGGACATCTTACACAATAGTGATTGGTACCTTCTGGTAATAATATCTTAGGCCTTTTCCTATAGGCTTGTGGGACTAAGTACATTTTCATATGCTTATCTGACATTTGTATATCATCTTTGGCAAAATATCTCTTCCTGCTTTTTGTCTTTTGTTCCTTTTTGAAATTGGACTTATTTTACAGTTGAGTTTTAAGAGTTCTTTATAATTTATATATAATTCATTTTTCAGATATGTGATTTGTAAGTATTTTCACCCAGTCTGTTTTTCTTTTTCATCCTCTTAACAAGGTCTTTTTTAAACAAAAGGTTTATATCATTTTGTAAACAAGTTACTGATTTTTTATATATGGTTTAGGAAGTATGTTATATCTAAAATATCTCAATAAGTTCTACCTCAGAAGGATGTGCTCATATGTGTTCTTTTAAAAACTAGTTTTCATCTTATATTTAAATGTATGTTTCATTACAAGGTATTTTTATATAAAGTTTGAGTCTTGGGTAAACATTTGGAGCTAATGGAGGTCTAGTGGCTCCTTCTACATTTGTTGAAAATATGATCCTTTATACATTTTAATTCCTTTAATACCTTGGTCAGAAAAAGCTTCATATCTATAATTATTTAAAGATAATTCTATTTCTCTACCCTGTCCTTATTATCAAGTAGAATGATTTCTTGTAATTTATTCTCCTTTTAAAAAATTGTTTAACTATATTAATTCCTTCACCTTGAAATATAACTTTTAGAATGATATTGTCTGCACTGATGAAAAAAACTTGCTGATATTTCTTGTAACTATTGAAAAACCACTATGACAATTTAAATAAAATTTGCATTTTTTATATTTAGTATTAAATCCATGAACATAGATTATCTCTCTACTTTTTGTATCTCCTTTAATTTATTTTATCAGAATATTGTAGTTTTTATTAAATGGGTCTTACACACATTTGGTTAGATTTATGTCTTCCAGTATTTGTCTTTTCTCGAGTATTCGTAGATGATGTCTGTAAACAAAGCTTGTTTTTGTAGAATTGAATTGTATCCTTAACATTTGCTAGATGCAGTAATTTGTTCTAGGAATTTGCTTTGAAGAATTCTTTGGCAGTTTCTACAAAGACTATCATATTTTCTGTGAATAGGGACAGGCTTCTTTCTTTCTGATCTGACTAGGTTTCATTTTCTTTACTAACGGTTTTCAAAAGTTTTCTTGTTTCTTAATTTTCAGAAGTTTCATTATCATGTCCTGGTATTATTTCCCTAGGTTTATGCTCTTTGAGGTGTGCTCAATTTTTTGAATCTTTTGTTTTGTATCTTTTCTGAAATATGGAATATTCACAATCACTATTTCTTTGATAACTTTTTTAGCCACACCTCCTCTATTTCTGGGATGTAGACACATGTCATATTTTTCTTATTGTTCCACAAGTTTCTTAAGTTTTGTCAATTAAATTCCAGTCCATTTACTTTTGTAAAATAAATGTATAACTTAAAATTGTATAACTTCTATTATGTTATCTTCAAGTTAACTGATATTTCTACCTCATACATTTTGTTAAGCACTTCCATTGAGTTTTTATTTTCTCAGTTACTCTTTATTATTTTTATTATAAAATTTACATTTGTTTTCTACTTATAATGTCTATTTCCTTATTAATATTTTCTGTTTTGTTGTGGAGATTTACAATTTTTAATTAGTTTTATTCTTGTTCACACTTGTTGAAATATTTTCATGTACTTGTTCAAATATTTTGTATTACATTAAAAGCCTTGTGATATAATTTTATCATATCTGCCATCTGATATTGGCAACTATTAATTTAATTTTTCATTCAAGTTGAATCTTGGGGGGTATTATGACAAGTGATTTTCAGTTGAAAACTTAATATTTCGGATATTACATGCTAAGATTTACATAGACAGAATCTTAATGGGAAAAGATGGAGGACCTCATTTTCAGAGGATAAGGGCAGAGAGGTACAGATTATCTAGAAGGTCTGCATTTGCTCTAGAGTAAGGGAATAAAAGTTCTGCCTCTCAATTTTCCTTCTTAGACTTATCCCTATTGTGGGTGTTGGGGTACCCATTCAGCCTGGAGTTGGAAACCAAGGCATTGTACTCATGTACTTAGCATTTACTACTCAAGGAGGAAGTGGCACCATGTCCCCCCATCATAGTATATAGTTGTAATATAAAAATAAAAAAAATATTTCTTTCTTGTTAGGCTGTGATTTTTTCTGATATAGTATACTCCCCTCCACCACCTTTGTTTTGTTTTGTTTTGTTTTGTTTCATCTGCAAATATTAGCATGTAGTGGTTGCTAGCTTTTCTACTACCAAGTCTGGGTAAATGAGGCAAAAAATAAAATTCAATGAACTTATTACCTTGTTACTCCTTGCAATTCAAGGGTAATAGCTATTCTTTTATCTCTCCATCTCTCAGAGTATAAATTTATTTTAAATACAATAATGAAAGTTTTTAGTTATAACTAGTAGAAGGAATACAAAAAAGTACTTCTATTCCATATTTTCTGAAGCAAAAGGTTTTAGTAAAGAGTAAATTAAGTAAATTTAATCCAGTACTAAAATATCCTAAGACAACTAATAATTTTTTGTAACTCACTCTCATATCTAAACAAATATTCTAAAAATTAATTTAAATTCTTATTACATAAGAGGAGAAATTGTTTCTTCAGTAATGGTATGATGTATATTAATTTAATACATTAGTCAATCATATCAATAACTTGCAAAAGGTTTGTAAGAAATTGAAACATTGACTAAATAAAACTCATATATTTTTCTGCACAGCACTTGTATAGACTTAATTATTTTGAAATTTTTGGTTCAAGCTCTGAATTCTGTTTCTTAACAAAATTTACTAAAAAGGAATTATATCAACTAGTTTAACTGCCCTATTGTTTTCCCATCTGTCCTTGACATTTAGGTGGATTTTCAGAGAATGAAATAACATAACATTTGTAAAAGAAAATAAAGATGAAAACAAAGAAAATGATAAGATTACAAACATAAGCATGTTCTAATACTATGTCCTCTGTCCTGGTTACTAGCTTGAAATCTTCAGTCTACTGTTGTGGATATACTCACAAGTTAAGCCATTCCATGTTGCAATTCATTCACAATGGTGCAAAATAAGAAATTTAGTAGTGGATTAAAGCATGATCAATTTAATAGACTCTTCATTTCTCTTTCTCTATTGTGTTAGTAAACTTTGTACTTCTGTTATATTTACAAGGACTTGGCACAAACAATGTTGGTTGAGAATTTCAAATTTTCTGTTACCTAATTTTCCTACTGTTTCATCACAAACTTCCTGCCTACACACCATCTTTTCATTTGTATTTTTGTGTCATTTCATTATTATTATACTAAATGTTACCATTTCAAAGGCTTTTCTCAGAACTCTGAGTTTTAGAAGAAAATGTACCATATAAATCTAACAGGCAAAGCCACTATTGAAAGCCAATAAAAGAAAACCTCCAGAAATTATTAAAGACTCCACAGACAGAGAAATTTACCCTTGATATCCCATTTCCTTATCTTTTTACTGCAGTGGAATCACTGAAATCAATATATCTGTAATGAACTGCATTTGGTCCATTCAGAATAATAGAAGCGAGTAGCTTCTAAAACTTGTCAAATCTGTTCATGCCTTGAAACAATGTGCACAGAATTTTAGCAAGAGTTTTTTTGGTAATTTATCGAATTTATAAAAATGGATGGCAGACCTTTTGATGAACTCACACATAGATGCTAATAGACTCAATAATTTAAAATTAAATTGCATGACATAGTCACAATATAATTAAAGGTCATGCATTTTGCTCATTTGGGACTCAGAAATATCAGGATCAAATAAAGATTTAGAAATATTGAAGACAATAGTTTTATAAAGAAGATTTAAGCTTGGAGATACTAACATGTAATTCATAAAGAGTATAATGAATTTTTAGATCAGCTTGAAGTGGACGTGTAACCATGTAAGAGAAGATGGACAACAGGAGGCAAAAATGGTTTGGGGATTTTTCCATGTTTCTTCTATGTTGGCTGTGTTGATTTATTTGAAATCACATGTCATATGTGTATATTTCTAAGAAACTAAAAGACAAGGCAATAAAGGAATAATATACTAAATACATGCTAGGCACTATATAGGGCATTTTATACAAACTATATAATTTAATACTCTGAATTTCCATGAAGTTTGTAATTCCTGACCTGTCCCTGATTTTTTAGAAATTGCTTTGTCTGCAGGCCTTGTTAAAAATACAGCCATAATGCTCATTAATTATATCAGGTAGTCTAATTGCTTTATCCCTTATTATATGTCATCCATTTAGAATTAGGTCCCTTATCCAAGATCAGTCAAAATGTAAGTGCCAGAATAAAAACATTCTAGACCCCAGAAGTTCCTTCTGATAGGAATTTCAGCTGGATAAAGGGAAATAATATATCAATGGATAATTATATTAATGAATCTATAGTCAGAAGACAGAAACCTCACTGGTTACTTGAATAGACATTAAATGAATATAGAGAACTTAGACTGCTTAAATGGCAAGAAGAAAACATCAAGTCTGTCACCCCTAAAGTGAAACAGCTACATCTCCTAGAGCAGAGAACAAAAAGAAAGTTCAAATTATTAAGACTTAGAAAATTCAACAAAGCCCCACAAAACTGAAAATCTGACTTCTGAAGAGGAAGTGTTGGCTAACTGGTGCACAAGTTTCTGGCCTTGCAGGAGGAACCTTAATGGTCTGGTATTCAGATCTTTAATAAAAGGACTCTAACCTGTGAGACTGGTGTCTAAGAATATGACATGACCAGGCTGGTACTGTACATTTTCAAAAAACTACAAGCTTGATTCACCAGCTGGTACAGAGAAAATGCTGTCACTGGTGTTAAGCATTGCTAGGGTGATGCTCAGGAACCGGAAAAAAAAAAAAAAAGGATTGAAAGCAACAAAGGATGAACAAATCCCTTCTTCCTCTAGTCTTCCACTCTGCCTCTAACACTCCATATTGACAGTGAGCCAGCTATCAAAATAGATAAGTAGCTTTTAGAATCTCAGCTCTACAAAAGAGAATATAGAAAGATGGGTTTGGTTTAAAAGATAAAAAAAAAAAAACCTAATAACTATCATTTTATGTTCTTTTGGCTATTCTGCTTTCACTTAAGCTCCTCTATACTTATTTTGACTTTCATACAAAACAAAACAACCAAGTTTATGCCTAATAAGATGTAACTAATCTTCATTCAAGAGAAGGTCTTCTTACAGTGTACTGAAAAAGAAAATGTAAAATTCCAACCATTATAGTATCTGAATTTGGAAGACCGTCACATTATTGATTTCTAATTGATGAAAATTTGTGCTCAAATTCAGTCACAGTCTTTTATATATAATCTGTTCCCTGAATTAAAAATTCAAAGTAAATTTTAAATTACAAAATCAATCTTTATAAAAGTTAGATAAAATAATAAGGGGAAGAAAAAGGAAAATCATGTGCACATATATATGCACATACATATACAACAAGGAAGGAATATATAAATATGTAAAACAAGACATTTCTCATTTCTGTAACTAGTCTTGAGTACATAGTTGATATTTTCAATTTTTAAATTTAACATTATTTATTTTATTTTTCTTTCATCCTTAATACATAGGCTTTAAACACATGGTATATTTATGATTTGTTTTATCTAGAACTCTTTCCATGTTTCTTTGTCTTCAACTAATCCACTTAAATATTTTTTCTTAGTGTAGTATTCTTGAATCTTCACTGTCAAACATCTGAAGTTTTAGCATTCTCTCTTTATTCAATTGTTATATTTTCAGACATAGAATTATTATAGTCATTCTGATTAATTTTCTAGTTTCCATATTATAGTCTTTCCCACCCCAGTGTTTTAGTCACAAGCAATATTTCCTTTGGTCATCCAAATCAATCACTCCAGTGAGAAGAGGAATCATTTTGCTTACCTGTTAGTAGTTTAGCAGCATGGAAAGCAGCAAAGGACCAAGTGAGAGTCTCAAGTTGCAATTTAATAGAACCATGGCTGTTTCTCAGGTGGAAACATTCTTCCTTTGGAAGGAGTTCCTATGAAACAGTGCAGATCAAAGTTGAAGGGAAGAAAAGCAATAATTCTGTCACTGAATCTGTTTTCATAATAGAAGCCACTCTCACTACCACTCTTTGATTCCCAGGCTTTATGTATTCTCTGTATAAGAAAAAAGAGCATTGCTTGGTCAATGGTCTAAAACATACCTTAAATGCTGCAAACAAAGATCTCTATCATTTGAAATGCCCCCCCTCCAAAAAAAATACTAGTACTCTAATAGTCTTTGATATACCCTTCTTTCAATAAATTTGGGCAATAAAATAAGATCAATAAGTTTATAATTTCATAGGCAAGAGCATTTTCTTGCTCTTGTTTTGTTATGAAACAAGTTTCTTCCAGAATCAAATTGTAAAAAAATGTCATGATTATAAATAAGGCATTCTATAAATATATGGAAGGTGGTGTTGGCAGAAGTATGGGGAAGAGGGTAAACCAATCCATATCCAGAAGGCCTGTCTATTCTAGTGAGGAGACAACTTTTTCCCCTTCATGAAGGAAATAGTCTAATGTCATAATCCTGATACTCGATTGATGTTTGATCATCCCAATAATCACCCTGTGCCGATGTTCTCTTTTGGGTTTTGCTGTTGGCAGCTAAGAATTCAGCTCTAAGAAGGTCAGTTTAGGATGGTAGAGGGCATCCATGTGGATATGCTCCATCCAAATCCATTATGGTTAGTATGGAAGTATTGAGCAAGAATTGTACGGCTGGGAAAACAATCTGACAGAAATCCATAAAATATGTCATTCAGTCAACCTAAGAATATTTTCTTCAGTGAATAACCTTTAATAAACATTCAAATGTTTAGTTTCAAACTCTGCACCTGCTTGGAGAGATCCATCTACACACATTTCTTACTCAAACTTCATTTTGTTATCTGTTTTCTAGTGTTATTCTTTATAAGTTCCTAAACTTCCAAGAAAACCATTACCACCTTCCCACACATCAATGCAGGTTTGTTCTTTTGGCAATTCCTTAGCCCAGACAAGGTGATAAGTCAGAAATAATATTTGACATTCTAACAATTAGAGAAATTCTTCTGATATGTTTCTTGAATGCAATCCCCAAGGGAAGTTATAACGGATGGTTGGTAAATAAGCCTGGACTTTTAACTCCTTAGCCAAAATGGTCATAGTGAATGCCCCAAGAGAACATAAGTATAGATTAAGAAAAACAGGCAGTACAACAGAAACTATTGTGAAAGAAATTTGAGCCATATGTTCATTCAATTTACATATGCCTTCTAGACTTCTTCAAGCTTTAATTCTTATGTGTAATTTTTCTGCTGCTGCCTGCTGCTGCAAAAGCCCAAAGGTATGGTTTTCTCAGTCAGATAAAATCACAGGTTACACAAGACACATGTACCACAGTTAGACATTCATTGTATTCTACAACCTTATAGCAAGCAAGAAGCTATGTCTCAGAGGACAGAATAGTTATTTGAAGAAAAAGGCAAACATTTCTCAAAAACCTTACAGGAATTCATTTTGATTCTTCTATTGGTCTTGCTAGAGTCTCCATTAGAGCATCCCTATTTGCCACAGACAGTTTGAGAACAATCAATTCTTGTGGGTCTTAAGGAAAATTGGAAGAGTAGCTGATCTTCAGCCTAGAATTCCTGTTGAACCATTGCTTGCTTTAGTTCTCATTTAAATCTGGTAGACTTAGCGATTATACAGTAAGTGGTTTGAAGTAGCACAACTTAAGTGGGTATATAATTCTCCCAAATTTAAAAGGCCCATCAAGCATTGTGTGTCTTTGCTGATGCAAAGTATATCCACTTGTCTTTCAGTGTGAATAGAATATCATGAGTGGCTTCATTCCTTTATTACTCTCAGAAATTTTTCCAAGTTGGCAGGCCCCAGCATAGTCATGACATTTTATGCCACCCTCTGATTCATATATATCTTACTAAGGAATCTAAAGTACTTACTTCTTCCTGTTTATAAATGTCAATAACCATAATGTTAATGAAATAATGTGAGGTTATTTAAAACATCAAAACCATGAAGAACTCTGTGGGTTACATATTGCAGAAAGCTGAGTCAAGATTTTTATTATTCCTGTTAGGCAAAAGCAATAGCATAGTAGCCTAAATACACATTGTTTAATTAATAGCTGCATATAAGTTGCCCAGAGACGGGTCGATTGGCTCTAGAAAAATATGTAATGCCTGGAATATCAGGAGAAACTGAAGTTCCTACGTCGTTCAAGTGTAATAATTTGTATTCTCTAATATTTAGCCACCTTTTCCATGGTCAGATGATGCATGTTAAACAGTGCTGTGATAGGAATGATAACACATCTTTCAAGATTTTGATGAACATCTTATTGCAGTTGGTCTTCTGTTTTAATAAGCTTTTTTGTTGCTTTGGCTAAGAGAAGTGATAATAACAATTTTAGAGTGGAAAAGTTTATTTAGGGGCTCAGGTTTCAGAGGTCTCAGTCCACAGACAGCTGACTTCATTCCTCAGGTCTCCAAATGAGGCACAACATCGTGGTGGAGGGAAATGGCTCAAGGCATCACACCAGGAAGCAGAGAGAGAGAGCTATGCTCATCAAAAACAGAATTATCTACCACAAAGGCATGCCCCCAGGGGTGCACTTCCTCCAATTACACCCTATCAGTCTATAGTTACCAGTCAGTTAATCCTTATCAAGGGTCAATTCACTGATTAGGTTAAGGTTTTCATAACCCAATCATTTCACCTCTAAACCATTTTTCATTGTCTCACATATGAGCTTTTGGAGGACGTCTTACATCTAAACCATGCTGTTCTAGATATCCATGGGTTCCACATCTGTGGATTTAACCAATTGTGGATCAAAAATACTTGGAAAAAAATCTGTATAGAATATTTTTAGAATTCGTTCTTGTCATTTTCCCCTAAATGATACATTATAACATGTATTTACATAATATTTATATTTTTAGTTATTATGTTAGTAATTATAAATACTTATTATAAATCTAAACATGATTTGAAGTATACAAGAAGATTACCTAAGTTATCTGTGAATATTATACCTTTTTATGTAAGGAACTTGAGCTTCTGTGGATTTTGGTATCCATGGGGAAACTCTAATCAATCCTCCACAGGTACCAAGGGAAAATAGTATTTACGGTATCCTAGGAATGTGGTATTGCATTTGGACTACTATATTGGAAGTAAAAATAAGTTCTTGAGATTTTTGCCTTCACCTTTCTTCACAGAAATGATTTTATATCATTAGTCAGGGGGCAAATATGTGAATGTTTTCTAGTTTCCAATTACCAGTATTCGTATTATATATTCAGAAAGTGAGGGTGACAACCACAGATGAGACTTCAAATGTATTGTACTTTATGTAAAGTAAGCTTAGGCCAAATCCCCATGTATCACCTGATTTAAATAAAATCTTCCTTTTGCTTGTGGAACATGAAGAATTATGGCATTTTTTATTCTTATGATTTGGCATCAGTATGGAGACAGTGCCTAGTCATTTCCAAAACACCTAAGTATTTACTTGTCCAAAATGTGTAGTCACTCAAGTAAATGGCTGCAATTCTCTCTGGCAAAAGCTTATGTGAAGATAAACTTAGAGAATATACTTTTAGCAGCATTGTAGGGTCTTTCCTCAAGGCAATATAAATATTCCTACAATACACATTCTTTTCATCTGTAAACTGGCTTATATCAACAAACTGGATAAGCAACAATGAATAATTATTGTATCTCCTTGTTGTTATCATTCCTGGATTTTCTGTTGCATAGATCAAGTAAATCTTCAGTATTTTCCCTGTACATTCATTCAGAGAAAGAATATGGTCACTTAAATATCTACAGTTACTTCTGTCAAATAAAACTTTCTAATTGCCACTTTTTTTCCTGCTTCACTATTCAAGGAATAAAAGTGATCAAGCACTACCACTTAAGATTAAGTTTTCTGGAATCTAATCATCCCCTACTAATATAAGAAACTCATTTCCATGGTATTATCTCTACCCTGTCTGTCCTACAAGGGACAGTTCTCACAGAAGTTGTTTCAAGGAGGCAGATACTCTATTTGCTAATATATTTACTGATATATTAATAAATGAAGAGTTACCTGGGTCATCTGAAGAACTGTATTGAGAGGATACATATGCACACCTCCTATGAAACGTCTACAGCAATATTCTTAACATCTTAATTGGCAATTCCATTCTCTTTATTATTTAGGATAGGTGCTTTCTTGAATCTCATTCTCATTAAATGAATACAAATTTTCACTCAATAAGCCAAGCACACTGTAACAAACACATCCAGGTGCCCAAGTTACCATAATAATTCAAAATTTGTGGTAATGGCACTAATTTTAATAAATTAAACCTAATTTGGTGTTTTATTCCATCTTTTAAATTTACCACTCTTAGAATATGTCACATTTCTTCTCATATAAATTAGCAAAATTTTAAAATTCTTTTGGCACATAAGGCATTTTGTCTTAAATAATTTGTTTATACTTGCCTATTTATAAGTCTAGTGACAGAAAAGTGTTTCTTAGATAAAAATTGGCATATATTTGCAATAAAACAGCAACAAGTAATGTTCTTATAAGATTTTTCCAGCAAGAAGACACCTGATACTGGAGAAGTGAAGTTGCATCCATAGAGAAAGCATCTTCAGAGTTACTCAAATTTTGAGGTCCTTAGATTCTTTTTGGGTCCAAATAAACTTATGTTTTAGTTGCTTAGTTCTGACTCAGTCCCAACATTCATGTGAAACAATGACAAGGCAGTGACTTCACTTCATATTATGATTCTGCAATTCAGACAATGGTAATTTTTGTTTTTGTCTTATTCTTTTTTTTTTGTCATGTCTCTTTTAATTTAGAATATTTTACATCTTTGTATTTTATGACATTAACATTTTTTAAATTTTTATTTATTTTTGTCACAGTAAACAAATTACTTTTATAGCAACAGAGGAGTGATATGTGGAAAGAAAATGTACACATTTATAGATCCAATTGTGATAAGTTACAGACATGAATGGTGGGCACACGGGGTTAAGGGGATAATTCTATGATCTGGGCCCATTTTGCTGACCCCCACATTTATTCTTTTAAAAAGCAATTTACCTGCAGCCTACCTTATCATTTTCCCTGGCTTAAGTCAATAGGGTATGTTACATTCCTCAGTAAACATCCCATTATCTGCAGGAGAAATGCAAGCCTGAAATGCTGATAACAACACAAGTTACCCTGAAGTAGTCAGGAAGGCTTTTATGACCCTTACACAAACCAAATACCAAACCTAGGGAGATACAGATAATCCCCCCTAAATACAAAATCCGTAAGAATAGGTTTCAATTAGAACTGGTCAGCATGGTCCAAAGTTGTCAAATATGTTGAGGGGACTTGAAAATCTGATGTCATTCTACTACCAGCCAAAAGTCAGGAGATAGACCTGGTTGGAACTCTCTGGAAACTTTCATGTGATCTCCAAACTGGAGGGAGTAGGGATGCACCATCCACTCTGAAAGGACCCACTCTCTCCCTTGAGTGTTCCCTTTTCCCTCTTCCTATCCCTTCTTTTTAAGTTTTTTTTTAATTTAATCTAATTTGTTATACATGAAAGTAGAATGCCCATTGGTACATGACATATACATGGAGTATAATTTATCATTTTTCTGGTTGTACATGATGTAGAATCCCACTGGTCTTATAGTTATGGTAGTCATAGTGTCTCTATGTGGTGACTCTTGAAGCATTTCAGTATACTCAGTGACTCTACATCACAGACCTTGTAGTAATTATTACATAGTTGAAAGATATAGCAACTACCAGTCCTGCTGAACCATTGGCTTTATTAGGTACTTCAAGATAAGACACATGATAATTGTTTTAGTTATGGTGATGATAAAATGTTAGGTATTACTAAGATTCTATTTCCTATTGTCAGAAGAATTTAGAGTTGCATAAAGACCAATAACCAGACTAATCCACTTCCCAAATAAGACCTGGTGGTTTATGTTCTGCAACCAATTTCTTATCAGTCAGGATCCAGTAAAGATGGAGAAACCACACCAGTTATATAAATGAAAGAACTCAAAACAAGAAGTTGTCAGCTAGGAGTAAAAATTTAATGACTTTTCTAAAAAAGGTACAAAAAATTCTGAGCTTTTACAAAGTTTACATTTAAATAATGTAGTTACCACCCTATATTGCAAGTTTTTGTAGTGTCTCCAACTGAAGAATCTCTTAGAACTGGCAAAGAAGAAATGTGGTTTACAGTGTTCAAGACTGAGTATCACACACACATACACAAAGATAGGTATTTAAAATAGGATATTTGGAGTTGAGAGAAAATAAGTGTAAAAGTAGCTGAAGAGAAATAATTCATTGGGAAAACAACAAGTAAGTATAATAGAGCATGCAATTGACAAAGAAAACAGAGACCTCTTTAAAACTGGCAATTTCCCACTGAAATTTTGCCAATTTCATTACCAAATATATTCTTACAATAATCTCTATGCTCATACTTAAGGATATTTGAGTAAGTTCATTCCTTCTTAACCAAATAAAGTACACCTAAATTATACTTCAACACAAAGATAACAAGATGAGGAAGACCAAGTAACAAATAATTGACTTATTTTATTCTGGTAGAAATATTTAGTACTAGAAATTGAACATCTACTCTTAATTTGTCAACTATTATAAATATTCCCCTTTTGGTAGTCTTCGTATTCTTGGTGCAATCAACTCAGGGTTAGTTAGACTAATTTTTATTAAATTGTTCAAACATAGCAGCTTTGCTATTTTTTTTTCAATTTTATTTCTAACATATGGAATGGGGATTTTGAGACCAAAGCCTCCTGACTAATCCAAAATAATTGTACTGGATTATTTCTTTTGGGAATTTGGATGTCTAATCCACTTAGTATTACATTTTACCTGAGGCAGGTATAACCTTCATTAGAAATGAATTGAATTTAGCTACAAAACTTTTTCTTGTGAATTTGGTTTTTGTAAGTATGTCTGCCAAAGATTGATTATTTGAGGGTTTTTTGCCAGCTAAGCCTTCTGAATCACAGGGAGAGGAACCAAATCCTTGAAGTGCTGGGAGCCATTAGCCAAGTAGGTATGACAATTTCCTTGCCAGCGTACCCCATGTTGCAGTGACATTGAATGTACGTGACCTTGCTCAAGGACCAAGGCAGATTAGGGTGTTCCCGGTTTTAAGATAATCGTGTTTAGGGCGTTCCCAGTTTAGGTTCCAGGTTTAAGGTTTAAGTTTATTCCTGCTGGGAATAGGGCGTATCCTGCTGCCTGAGTTCCCCTTGAGTTCTCACGGGATTCAGACAGTATATTTTGGGAGACAGAAGCCCAGTGGAGGTGGATTTGGGCAGAGAACGTGGATTTGGGCAGAGAACTTGGATTTCCCCAGAACGTGATTGTAGACGGCTGGTGTGAGTTCGGGAATAAAGAGTTGCTGTTTGAATCTACAAGCTGTGTGGTGGCTCGTGATTGTGTGCCCAGCCAGACTGCGGCATTTGTGCCCAGCCAGACTGCGGCATTGAAGAACAGGTGATCAACTTAAGGCAGAACATTGGTCTAAACAACTCATCACTGTCTGTGACAAGAAACAACTTCATTCTATTTATAATATAGCATTAGAGTGTTAATAAGTTAGAATTTATGTGTTTCAGTTTTTAATGCTTAACTCTGTATTTTGTTTACTACAGTGAAATAATTACAAATTCTATATACAATATTATGCATTTACATTTTTAAAAGCCATAATGCACTTAACTTTATGCTGGCATTGCATAATAAATTTGATATGAATATTGCTATATAAGTTCTGATAAATGAAATTTAAATAATTATATAGTTGATCTTGTCAACATGCATAACACTTTATGCTAATATGTTATTCTACTTTATTCCCAAATAAAACTCCCTCATAATTGTTATAATAAAAAATCGTATCTAAATAGTGCATTTGCTTTACTCACCTGTCACTTGTTCTTACCCAATCTAAATTGCATATAGCACATATATAGGTACTTGAAGTTACAATGTATCTATAGCAAACACCAAAAATTATAAAATATCATTTTAGCATTTATTATACATAATTTAGTAAAAAATTATATTAGCACAATAAGTAGTATAGAAAAGAACATTGATAATGTACATCTAACCAAAAAATATTTACATAAGTAGGGCTAATTTTAACTTCTATAAGTTAACTAATTCCACTAACTATTTGGATTCTTCCAATAAAGTAAAGTTTTATAATCTTAAAATTTTCACTGTCATTCATATACATTTATAGCAATAATCCCATATTTAAGTGTTTTAGATGTGGAAAAAAGTCTTTCTTATAGGACATTATTCCTTACTTTGCTGCTCTATCAGAAAAATCTTTCTAATGTTTACATAAGAGCAATAAGCTAACCCACAGAGCAGCTAGAATTTTAATACAGGGAACCATGGAAACAGAAAGCTAACAAGAACCCTCTCCTGGAGTTGAACCAAGTCTCAAAGTCTGGCCTCAAACATTATCACTACAATTGAGTCAGACTTTAATTGAATCAGACTATGGATCAATTTATGCCCTGAGCATTATGGAAAACAATAATACAGTATTTAATAATTAGTAGAAACTAACATCTGAGTGAGATGCCAATAAGTGCAGGCAATTTAAGAGAGATCAGGGAAGAGACAAAGATAGTCATGAAAAAAACCTCTGTCATCCCAGAGTGATTGGGAGCATAACCAAAGCTGTATCTTATAAGGAGTGACATCAAGACTGAATATTATAAGGGAAAAATTCAGTGAAATCATCTAGCCAAGTAATTAAGCAAAGAAGCAAAGAATAACAGATTCTGGAGACAGAGACTGGAGCAGTATCCAGAATTATATTATTTAAAATATTTCAAAAATATATGAAATAAGATTAAAAATTCAGAGAAATAGGAAAGTATAGCAAAACATATTCTGGGACAAAAAGATGGCAAAAGCAGCTAATTTTCATGGGGCCTGAGTGTTAGATTTAGAAGACAAAGACTTCAAAGGAGTTTCTATAAATATTTTCAGAAAATTTAAATGAAATATGCTTAATTAAGTAAAAAGAGTAGTGCTGGGAGCCATTAGCCAAGTAGGTATGACAATTTCCTTGCCAGTGTACCCCATGTTGCAGTGACATTGAATGTAGGTGACCTTGTTCAAGGACCAAGGCGGATTAGGGCTTTCCCGGTTTAGGTTCCAGGTTTAAGGTTTAAGATTATTCCTGCTGGGAATAGGGCGTATCCTGCTGCCTGAGTTCCCCTTGAGTTCTCATGGGATTCAGACAATATATTTTGGAGATAGAAGCCCAGTGGAGGTGAATTTGGGCAGAGAACGTGGATTTCCCCAGAACGTGATTGTAGACGGCTGGTGTGAGTTCAGGAATAAAGAGTTTCTGTCTGATGGGGCTGGGGATGTGGCTCAAGCAGTAGCGCGCTCGCCTGGCATGTGTGCGGCCCGGGTTCGATCCTCAGCACCACATACAAACAAAGATGTTGTGTCCGCCGAGAACTAAAATAAATAAATATTTAAAAAAAAAAAAAAAAAAGAGTTGCTGTTTGAATCTACAAGCTGTGTGGTGGCTCGTGATTGTGTGCCCAGCCAGACTGCGGCAGAGTAGAGTAACAAAAATTTATCAAATGTAAAATCTCAATAAAAATTATTGAGATTATAAATATAACTATAAATTATAAGATTAATTATAATTTTAATTTTTAATTATAAAATTTTCTAATTATAAAATTATTAAAGAGGGTCAAAGTAAATATCTGGAGTTGAAAAATACAGTCCAAAGTAAAAACAATTCACAAAAGGACCTGAATAGCAGATTTGAGCTGGTATAAGAAAAGATAAGCTAACTAGAAGATAGTTAATAAATATTATGAAATATGAAAAACATAGAGAAAAAAGAATAAATCAAGTTTAATATAGTCCTAATGATCTGCAAGATATCGTCAGGAGTAGCAACATGCATGGGATAAATATATCAGAGAGAAACAAGAGAAAGCAAGCAGAGAGAAATTACCGAAATAATGGCTGAATTAGAATAGTGTTTTAAAGTCAAACAGTGCTTGGACAATTATACATCAACATGCAAAAATGTAAAATTGGATAATTCTTTATATCATACAAAATATTAATTTCAAGCAGATCATGGAACAAAATATAAGGTCTAGAATTATACTGATTTTAAAAGAAAATACAAGTAAATTCTGACTTTGAGTTAGAAAGTTTGTTAGCTATAGCACCAAAAGCGCAAGTGACAATAAAGAAAATCTGTTGGACATTATTACAATTAGAAATTCATGTGATTTAAAGGATGCCATCAATAAAGTGAAAAGAACCCACAGAATGGGAGAAAATATCTATGGAATTTTATATTTGATAAATGACTTGTTTCCAGAATATATTTTAAAAAAACTTAAGGGATCAATGATAAATAAACAAATGATGCAATTAAAACTTAGCAAAGGATATGAAGAGGTATATCCCCAGGGAAAATATATACGCATGTCATATAAACACATAAAAGATGCTCTTCATTGTTATTGATTAAGAAAATAAGATCAATAGCACAATAAATTTTACTTCAACCAATAGTAATGCAAAATTACAAAACATAGATAATTTCAAGTGACAGCAAGGGTATGTGCATTGCTAGAAGGAAAATCACTTCAGCTACTTTGAAAAGAGATATTTGGCAGTTCATCAAAATGTGTACAATGGAGTCTCCTTATAACCAAATAATTATATTCCCAGGTACATCCCAAAGAGAAATGAAAATGTATCTACATAAACACAAAACATGTACACAAAGGTTCATAGTAACAATATTCATAACAGCTAAAAAAGGAAACAATCCAGCTAAGGAATGTATAAAAGAAAATATTACACATCCATGCAATGGAATATTAATTGACAATAAAAGGGAAAGAAGTAGAGACCCATTTCATAATGTGAATGAATGTTGGAAATATGCAAGTAAAAGGAGTCAGACGTAAAAAGCCACATATTGTATAATTTCATTTATATGAAATTTTCATAGCAAACAAATCTATAAAGTCTAATAGATTAATTGCTGCCTAGGCCTGGAAAAATTAGAGTAAATGAGGAAAGAAAACCATCTTAGAGAGTTCATTTTATTGGTGATGGTTTTCCAATTCTATGTATTTACCAAAAACTGCTATATTCTGCACATTAAATAAGTGAAATCTTTGGCATATGAATGCTATGCAATTAAGCTCTTTAGAAAATACATTCTAATTATAGAATCATAAAAATACTATTTCAACCCTCTGAATAAAACAAGTAAATGAATTTTCTAGGTTTTAAGAGCAATGTATAAAAAATAACTGCCCAGTGAGGTTGTGCATGCCAGTAATCTCAGCGGCTCAGGAGGCTGAGGCAAGAGGATTCTGGGTTTAAAGCCAGCCTCAGAAACAGTGAGGCTCTAAGCAACTCAGTGAGACCCTGTTTCTAATAAAATACAAAATAGGGCTGGAGATGTGGCTCAGTGGTTGAGTGCCCTTGAATTCAATCTTCAATTCCCACCAATAAAATTAGTGTCATATGTTTAGTTTAAGGTATTATGCTTCTAGGATGGTTGAACTATCATGCTCATTCTGCCTAAAATTAGAAAAATAAAATGTTCCCTCAAGACTTCTTGTCATTAATTTGTCCACTATTAAATACCTAAGTATCATTTTAGGAAGGTATTAATACATTGACTTAAGCCTCCAATAACTTGAAGTAATGTGTTGGAATAAAGCTTTACATTTTTAGAGAGAGTTTCAAAATGTAATGCTATTATTTCTAAATATTACATATACTAATATGAAAAACAAGGTCTTTGTTGGTAGTATTTTGAATTTCTAAAAACCAAAACTATGTCTGACTTACATTAAATACATTTCAGAATTTATGATAGTTATGTTAATGTATTTAAAATGTAAAATTCTATTTTGTTTTAAGAGAAGCATATTTGCCACCCCTATTTGCTCTTAATCATATTACTGATATCTTCTTGATCCTTTCAAATTATCTGGAAGGGAAAACAAATATTGATAATTATTGCTTGATAGTTTGGAAACCATTAATTTCTTTTATCAGAAAAATAAGGGACTGTTTCTAATTCTTGCATTAAGGTTGCAAACATCACATTAGGATCTTTTATAAACATTCAAAATGGGTTCATATGGGAAACGCTAGAGGATAAGATATTATTTCTGAAATATTACTTTTCTTCCAACTGAACGCAAAATTGCATAATAAACTGGTTTACAGGTGATTATAAAGAGTCAATAAGAACAATTATCTTCTTCCTTTGAGGGTTAAATTTAAAATTAAAATTCATTTTAAATTCAAAGTCATTAAAGGAGAAACATAGTAAAAATAATTTTGTTCTATAAAAAAGCAATATTCAGAAATAGAACTCCATAAATCAATTGCCTAATCATAATTCTTTTGAATTATTTTAATTGTCCTAAAGGGGGATTAGAATATGGTTTAAATAAAACTGATATATTATAATTTCTACACCTAGCAAAATAATTATCTAATAACAGTGACAGTTTTTAGGATTCAATGTAAATCTGTATTAAATTTTAAGAGGAGGCCTTTCAAATCTGTTTAATTAATCAACCTTTAGTGAATAATTAATTAGTCCATTGTTAAAAGTAATGTGTCCTGAAATTTTAAAAGGAAATTTAGTGTAGAAATTTATATGAGTTGGCCATCAGAAAACTATCTTACAAATGTCTTTCTAAAGTCAATACTGATGAACATTTAACTTTCTAAGTACCTAAAATATATTATCCATAAGTAAGTGAGAGAAATGCTAATGGAAATAAAGTTTATATACAAAAATGATATTTGCATATATATGAAATATAAAATGCATACTTTAAAGGATTTCAAATAACATCTGACAAGATTTTTTATGAGAGAAAAGTTTAGTTTTGATTCTCAAAAATTGTATCAGATTAAAATGTTAAATTTGTTATGTATCTACATTCTAAACAATCTTTTTAAAATTAAATGTATTTTACTTTAGTGGAAAAATAATTTAAATTATATCATGTTAGTATTACATGTCAAAATAGTTTCAGGCTGGGCACAGTGGCACATGCCTATAATTTCAGCAGTTCAGGAGGTCGAGGCAGGAGGATCACAAGTTCAAAGCCAGCCTCAACAAAGATGAGGAGCTAAGCAAGACAGTGAGATCCTGTCTCTAAAAATACAAAAAAAAAAAAAAAGGGGGGGGGGGTTGGGAATGTGGTTCAGTGTTTGAGTGCCTCTGAGTTCATTCCCCTGTACCAAAAAAAAAAAAGTTTAAAATATTTTCATTTTTGTCTATACTGCATTAGTTATACAATTACATTCATATTTTTAGAAGTTTTAGAGTATTTATAAAATACGATGCTATGGATAAATAATATAGATCTGAAAATATTAATGTAGTTTTTTATAACAAAACAGTATAAATAAAATTAGAGACCTAATATTAGAAGAGAGGATTATATTTCCATGATTCTGATGTCAAATATTTTAAAAAGAGAATGAATAATATCAATGGAAAATTAGAAATGCATTTGACATTCCTCTTTCTGCTTAGGTCTTTCTCTGCTCTTACACTAAAATCTGTTTCAAAGGATAATTGGTGTTCAGAAAATTAATATGTGCTATATTTATTGTTATGCAAATAATACTCCCTTCGGAATAATTGTTAAAACAAGGGTGAAAATATTTATTATAAAAAATAAACAAAGCAAGTACCTTGAAACCTGGGAAGCGAAAAAGAAATACTATAGGAAATAAGTAATAAGTAATGTGAGTTTCTTAAAGCAAAATGGAAGGTTTCTTTCATTTTCAGAGTAACTGTTGCAGGATTAATCTTTCTACTCTAAACTGAATAAAATATATGAATATATATATATATATATATATATATATATATATATATATGTAAATATGTGTGTGTGTGTTTGTGTGTGTGTGTGTGTATAAAGCATTTCCTTTTGGATGCTTCATGCCAGGGCATTTGAGAAGCTGATCCTTGAAGGAAGGGCAAAATAAAGTAAGCTGCCAGATGACTTCATTCTAGAGTCACTTTCTGAAATGCAGAACAAGATGGTAAAGCTTAAGGAGACCTTGGTGTCTTAGCTGAACAAGGAGATAGAGATTAGGTGTAGTCAGAAAACATGGGAGCAACAGAGTGAAAGAGACCCAAATTCTGTCTTTCACCAAATGCTAAACGAACTGTTCACTGAAAGTGAGAGTGTATGGAAAAAAACAGCTACCAGAGAGCTGTAAACTGAGTCATAATTCTGTATGTCACAAATCCCTGGGCCATGTCAGAATTCCAAACATCCAGAGTGGAGATATGTCTCTGAACACTCCACACATTCATTAAAAGGTACTTCTTAGAAATAATGCACTTAAGTCAGGGAGACTCTGATATGCTCTGAAAAATAATTAAAAATAATAAAATCACAAAAAGATAAACCTTACCATGCACTTGCCAAAAATTTGAACATTCTTTACAGGAAGACCAGTTAAGAAACTGTCAACAATATAATATACAGAATATCCAGCATAAAAGCTTTGGACACGTAAAGAAGTAAGACTCATGACATATAATGAGACAGTTCATTTTAACAGTTTTAAAGATAGTAGAATTTAATGAATTTAGCCAACAAATAGTTTATTGGAGGGAATGAAAAAATACTAATATAACAGTGGCTAATTTTTATGATATACATCTTTATGAATATGTCAAATGAAATCCACCATTATCTATAACTTTAATGCATAAAATAAATTAAATAACTAAATAATTAAAAATTATTAAAAATAACTCTTCAATTTCAAAAAACTCAACAAACTTTAGCAAATAATCATAAATCATTTAAACATGATATCAACTCAGTTAAATACTTCAAAAAATAAAGGAGATAATATTTTCAAACTAACCATAGGAGAAATAAGTTTGTTACATAAAAGGGAATAAATAATATTGATTTCTGATCCAAAAAAATGAGAAGTAAATGAAACTACATTTTTTAAATACTGAAAGAAAACTATCAAACTAGAATTTTATGTCCAGAAAATTTTTCATTAAACTCAAGGCAAAATGAAGAATTAAGATAAGAGAATTTGAAAGAATCTACCACCAGCAGATGTGCACTGAAAAAATGTTAATGAAAATTCTTTAGCCTGAGGAAATATGAATCTAGGTGAAACTTATGATAGTTAATTTTATGTGTCAACTTGACTAGGCTATGAAGCCTAGCTGTTGTAGTTGCTCTGAAGCTATTTTGTTGATGTTATTAATGTTTACCATCAGTTGATTTTAAGTAATGCAGATTATCCTCTATTATGTGGCTGAGTTTCATCCAAACACATGATAGTCTTGAAAGCAAAAACTGAGATTTCTCAAAGAAGAATGAATTCTGCCCAAGGCTGTGTTACAGTAATCCTGTCTGAGATTTTAGCTTTCACTGACCTGTCCCACAATTGCTTGAGAAGATTCTTTAAAATGTGTCTTCTTTTTGATATATAACACACATATTATACAAACTTGGTTTTATTTCTCTGGCAAACCCTGATTGATAAAAAGGTCTTAGATACATAAAAAAGATAAGAATTTCACAACTGGAGAATTAAGGATATTTTTTAAAAAAAATAGGGATAATTTAATACATGAAAAAAACAACAATGTCAAGATGGAAAATTAGGGATGTATATTTGAGATATATTTACTGTTGAATAGTTCTATTGAGTCGTAGCTAAAAAAGCCTCTAAATAAACTGATCATCTTTCAGATAAGAATTATAAATCTAAGCAAAATATCAGGGAAAAATGCTATTTGAAGCCTTCAGAAGATAAAGGCAAACAGATTATAGACAGAACAGAAGACATGGAAATAGAAGTCACCATGGATAATGGCTTTTCACTGCTCCTAATATAACAGCCTAGACTGATTTCAAAAATTTACCATTTGAGGTCTGAAGAACTAAAAGGTAGAGCTATTAGGAAATGCAGGAATTGAAGGGTGAGGGATAAATTTGGATTTAATTTCAAGGAGAATATGAGAGAGGGGGATTTTCACATTTAAAAAAAATCTGTAATTCCCTAGCTAATCCTGAATTATGATACATCTATGAATGTATGAGACAGAGTGAAAGGAAGATAAAGAGGGAAAAACTGAATTGATGTTTAAGCTCCAAGATACAGATATTTCAGTTTGAGTTGAATTGACTTAATTGCCAGTTGAAAGAAAAATATTGACATTGCTGAGAAATTATAATAGAATTCACAATATGATATTCATATTGTTTAGGATACAATACAAATCTATTTAGATTTAGTATACAAAGAATTAATAAATTGTGATCCACTCTCTAGGGAAAAGACTATTTAAAGATGCCGATCTGGAAATGATTCAATTGTTTGATACAGCAGAGGAGGTAAATAAAGCAATTATTTTATTATCCTTAATAAAATAAAGAAATATCTCATATTGAATAGAAAAACAAAATCTCAGCAGAGAATAGAAATTCCACAACTTTAGATGTACATCATTGGAATCATCCAGGAGAGAAAACATAAATAAGAAAACTTTAGGGTCATATGTGAAAATAGCATATTTTACAAAACATATAATATACCCCAAAGGAAAAGGGATATTGGGATGAATTAAGAATAAAACGCAAGCAAAGTTTTCTCTAATTTGGTGAAAAGACACTTCCAAATTCAAACCTTAGAAATTTATATAAATGAAACAACCATCTATGCCCTAAAAAAATAACTATTCATGGTTGGTTTATTCATCGTAGAACCAAACTGGATATAACCGAATGCATTTTAACACAAATTTGAATACACAAATTTGGATATGCAAAAGTTAGTACACTTATGCATTGGAATCTCCTTAACAATTTAAAAAAGAATAGAACAGCATAGTTGAATTTTGTAGATATTATGAACCTAAAAGGCAGAAATGAATAATATTTGCATGTTTCCACTTATATGAATTTCTAGACAGCATTAGTCTATGATAATATAAATTAGAAGTATGTGTGCTTCTAAGTTGAGTGGGGATGAAAATGTTCACCAGGTAGGCATTCAGTATGCATTTGTTAAAAGCCATCAAACCAGAAAACTATCTAAAATGATTCAAGATGGCAGATTAAAACATCAGCACTGAACTGACTCCGCAATACACAGCCAAAACAATAGAGTGGGTGCCTGTTTAATTTGGTGGCCATGGCACTGGAATTCAATAGTAGAGATAAAGAGATCTGTGGACTTGGGGTGTAGCTTAGTGGTAGAGTACTTGCTCAGCAGGGTTGTGGGTCTGGGTTTGAGTTCACCACAATTAATCAATCAATGGAAAGAAAAAAAAAATCAAAGAAAAAGATACAGAAAGAAAGAAAAGAAGGGGAGGAAAGGGGAAGGGGAAGGAAAAGGGAGGAAAGGAATAATTCCTGGAGAAATCCAGAGATTTGAATAATTCAAAAAATTGATAAAACAGGAGAAAGAATGCTTCAGCTCTAATCTCATAGCAGCAGATAGAGAAAGGAGGAATATCCCCTTGGTGGGGATACAGATGAATAAGAGAGACAGGACCCTCCACTAGCACAGAATTCAGCACCTTGAAGACATTTAGTCTAAGCAGATAAACCAGGAATCACAGAGTAAGCTGGCTCTGAGAAGTTCTGTGCCCTTCCCAGGGTATTCTCATGAAACTGAAAGCAAGGACCTTCTGGATAAGGGTCCTATTGTCTAAAATTACTACTCTGGGGATCAGAGGCCTCTGTATTTTTCTATCTCTGGGACCCTACACCCCAGGCAATTTCACTACACTAGTTCACCAGGCAGCAACCATATGAATCCCTTAGGCCCAGGGGAGAGATTGTCACAAACTTGCTAAGAATTCTATATGATGAGAAACTGGAATGTGGCAGGAAGAGGAGTGAAAGGGGCTTGCCTTTAAAATTGGCAGCTCTGGATATCAGCTAACAGAGTTGGGGGAGTGAACAGTCACTTGTGACTTTCTCTGCTAGTTAAGATTGCTAATGAATCACATACAAATCATATATATATATATATATATATATATATATATATATATATATAGCACGGAACATTTCATTAATATATTGAAGATTTATTTAGCAACTATTAAATGCTTGACAAAAACAAAACAAAACAAAACTGAGGGTCAGGAGACAAAAATCCCTCGAAGCTGTCCTCTAAGATCTCCATCAATTTGCCTCTCTTCAGGATGTGATGATAAAATATCATAGATTGGGTTGACTTAAAACAATTAATATTTATTTCTCACAGGCCCCAAACTGAGAAATCAAAATCAAGCCACCATTGTTAGTGTCTTTCAGGAGTATTTCTTGGTTCATAGATGGTAGCTTCTCCCTGTGTCCTAATAGGGTTAAAGGACAGGGTGACTCTGGGGTATTTTTCATAGGTACACTACTCCCAGTCTTGAGGGCTGCACTCATTATCTTCAGAAATCTCTGCCTTATAATACCATAACTTGGAAGTTAGAATCATGGGGGAAGACAAACATTCAGACTACATTCATGACACATAGAATGAAAACTTTCATCAATGCCCTCCATTGTACTAGCTATATGTACTCCATAGATTTTAACTGAACAAGGAACAAAAGATTTTAATATTTTGGTCCCTTGGAAAATTTGATAAAACTATAGATATACATTTGGGAATACACATACACACACACACACACACACACACACACACACACACACACACATATATATATATATATATATATATATATATATATATATATAATATCTTCTATAAAAATTTATTAATTCATGGTCTTCTTATGTTGTTTGATAATTTCCAAGGTTAATGTTTAGAAATCCTTATTATACAGTAGACATGTCAATAGTGAGATAAAGTACAAACATTCCAAGCCAAACCTTGTGTGGGAACCTGATTAAAAGAAAATACCTTCAGAAAGAGAAAGGTCGCTGATAAGGTACATTGAATGAACAAAAGCAGATTCATCTTGCTTATTGTCAAACTTTGAATAAAATATATACTTTCTTTGTTGTTTTATGTTAACATAAAAGTTGAATTCTTTCAAAGAAGGAGCATGAAATATTGTATTCTGAAGCCAAACGTCTTTAATTTTGAGTGCTGTTTTTAATAATCATTAGCTCTATATCTTCAGGTATTTGTCTGTAAATGTTATCTGCCACATGGAGAATTTGATGGTTAAATTAACTACTATTTTTTATTTTAAATTTTATTTATTTATTTTAATTTGTTGTATATGACAGCAGAATGCATTTCAATTCTTAGCACACATGTATAGCACAATTTTTCACATCTCTGATTGTACACAAAGTAGAGTCACACCATTCATTTCTTCATACATGAACTTGTGGTAATGATGTTTGTCTCATTCCATGGTCTTTCCTACTCCTCTGTCACTCCCTTCCCTTTGCCTTATTTAAAGTTACTCCATTTATCCCACCTCCCTCCCCCATCTCCATTATGGATCAGTATTCTTATATCAGAGAAAACACTCAGCATTTGTTTTTTGGGGATTGGCTTACTTAGAATTGTAAAGCATTACAACAATAAGTAATGATATATGAAAATATTAAAGAGTATGTAAGTGCTTATTGAGTAAAACTTTCCTGATATTTGCAGCTGCAGAGATATTTGAGAAAAAGTAAAGGGAACTAGATACAATTATTGAGAAAATCAAAAGAATATCTGAAAAGTTACTTGTATATACTTTTTTATAGCCACAAATTGCTTTAATAAGACATGGAAAACAAAAGAAGAATTAACAATACTATTTTACTGAAATCTCAGTATTTTTACTTCTACAATTAATATCTGAATTATCTGGACACACATGTTTTAAGACCAGGTGATTAGATGGCTTTTGTAAAAGTGTAATAGGTATAATGGGGAAATTTATATGAAGTAGGCAATTGTAAAGCATTAAAGAAACAACAAAACAGAAATTGAAAGAAAGAAAAAGTATCATTTTTTTAATTTTATTTTTTGTCAGTTGTTCAAGTACAAACTCAGGTGGAACTGGAACTGGGTAAGATCATACCAGTAGTCAAAAGTTTTACTTTTTATAAAAAAGATTGAATTTCTCAACCATTCTCCTTACCATGAAATGCTTCTATGTGTAGTTATTTATATTCTGATAGCAGAATACAACAGTTACTAATGTGGCATTATGTAAAAATGTGGATGTGTAACCGATGTGATTCTGCAATCTGTATTTGGGGTAAAAATGGGAGTTCATAACCCACTTGAATCTAATATGAAATATGATATGTCAAGAGCTTTGTAATGTTTTGAACAACCAATAAAAAAAATAGTAATTTTTCTGACTTTTCTGATCAAGTGTTTATTGAGTTACTAATATAGACTATGTGCTATACAAGAAGCAAATATACATAGATGCACTGTGTTCTTTCTTTGATCTGGAGCTGCCTGTACCGCAACAAAGAGACTTATAGATTAGCTATGATGAAAAGATGTAATTCCCAAGTAGTGAACAAATTGTCAAGGAAGCCCCAAAGGAACAAGAAAGTGATAAAGGTGGAATAAAAAAAAAAAAGATTTTCTGCTATTGTCATTTTATCTAACTTGGTATATTCTACACTTAAAATTTTAATTTCCTTTTTTTCCTCTTTTGTACAAATATTTTGTAATTTTTATCATCTTTGGGATCCTATTCCAGAAGCCCTATTACTCTCTTGTTAATAATTTGCTAAATTTTCCTTTCAGTTTTAAAGTCTAATTTGTAAATATTGCTACTTAAGGGTATTTTTATGCTTCCACATTAAACTATTTTTAGTATTGAAAAATAAAGTATTTGAATAACATGTATAATTGCATCCACCTATGTTCAATTAAAACACTGAACAGGAATACAGTAAATCAAGAAAATCACCAGAAGTAATATATAAGTGATTTAAAATGAAGTTCTAATTACACCAAATGTTTCTAATGGGATTTTTTTTTTTTTTTTTTTTTGATTTCCAAAGGCTTTATTTTCTGATTTTTTTTATTGGTTGTTCAAAACATTACAAAGCTCATGATATATCATCTTTCATACATTTGACTCAATTGGGTTATGAACTCCCATTTTTTACCCCAAATACAAATTGCAGAATCACATCAGTTACACACTCACATTTTTACATAATGGCATATTAGTGACTGTTGTATTCAGCTACCTTTCCTATCCCCTACTATCCCCCCTCCCCTCCCCTCCCATCTTCCCTCTCTACCTCATCTGCTGTTGTTCAATTCTCTCCCTTGTCCCCCCCTTCCCCTCACAACCTCTTATATGTAATTTTGTGTAACATTGAGGGTCTCCTACCATTTCCATATGCTTTCCCTTCTATCTCCCTTTCTCTCCCCCCACTCGACTTTGTTTAATGTTAATCTTTTCCTCATGCTCTTCCTCCCTGTTCTGTTCTTAGTTGCTCTCTTTATATCAAAGAAGACATTTGGCATTTGTTTTTTAAGGGTTGGCTAGCTTCGCTTAGCATAATCTGCTCTAATGCCATCCATTTCCCTGCAAATTCTATGATTTTGTCATTTTTTAGTGTTGCATAATACTCCATTGTGTATAGATGCCACATTTTTTTTTATCCATTCATCTATTGAAGGGCATCTAGGTTGGTTCCACAGTCTAGCTATTGTGAATTGTGCCGCTATGATCATTGATGTGGCAGTATCCCTATAGCATGCTCTTTTAAGATCCTCAGGGAATAGTCCCAGAAGGGCGATAGCTGGGTCAAATGGTGGATCCATTCCCAGCTTTCCCAGGAATCTCCATACTGCTTTCCAAATTGGCCTCACCAATTTGCAGTCCCACCAGCAGTGTACAAGTGTACCCTTTTCCCCACATCCTCGCCAACACTTATTGTTGTTTGACTTCATAATGGCTGCCAATCTTACTGGAGTGAGATGGTATCTTAGGGTGGTTTTGATTTGCATTTCTCTGACTGATAGACATGGTGAGCATTTTTTCATGTACTTGTTGATTGATTGTATGTCCTCCTCTGTGAAGTGTCTGCTCAGGTCCTTGGCCCATTTGTTGATTGAGTTATTTGTTATCTTATTGTTTAATTTTTTGAGTTCTTTGTATATTCTGGATATTAGGGCTCTATCTGAAGTGTGAGGGGTAAAAATTTGTTCCCAGGATGTAGGCTCTCTGTTTACCTCTCTTACTGTTTCTCTTGCTGAGAAAAAACTTTTTAGTTTAAGTAAGTCCCATTTGTTTATTCTTGTTATTAACTCTTGGGCTATGGGCGTCCTATTAAGGAATTTGGAGCCCGACCCCACAGTATGTAGATCGTAGCCAACTTTTTCTTCTATCAGACGCAGTGTCTCTGATTTGATATCTAGCTCCTTGATCCATTTTGAGTTAACTTTTGTGCATGGTGAGAGAAAGGGATTCAGTTTCATTTTGTTGCATATGGATTTCCAGTTTTCCCAGCACCATTTGTTGAAGATGCTATCCTTCCTCCATTGCATGCTTTTAGCCCCTTTATCAAATATAAGAAAGTTGTAATTTTGTGGATTGGTTTCTGTGTCCTCTATTCTGTACCATTGGTCCACCTGCCTGTTTTGGTACCAGTACCACGCTGTTTTTGTTACTATTGCTTTGTAGTATAGTTTGAAGTCTGGTATCGCTATACCTCCAGATTCACACTTCCTGCTTAGAATTGCTTTTGCTATTCTGGGTCTTTTGTTTTTCCATATGAATTTCATGATTGCTTTATCTATTTCTACAAGAAATGTCATTGGGATTTTGATTGGCATCACATTAAACCTGTAGAGAACTTTGGGTAATATCGCCATTTTGATGATGTTAGTTCTGCCTATCCATGAACAGGGTACATTTTTCCATCTTCTAAGATCTTCTTCTATCTCTCTCTTTAGGGTTCTGTAGTTTTCATTGTATAAATCTTTCACCTCTTTTGTTAGGTTGATTCCCAAGTATCTTATTTTCTTTGAGGATATTGTGAATGGAGTGGTTTTCCTCATTTCCATTTCAGAAGTTTTGTTGCTGATATACAGGAATGCCTTTGATTTATGCGTGTTGATTTTATATCCTGCCACTTTGCTGAATTCATTTATCAACTCTAGCAGTTTCTTTGTAGACCCTTTTGGGTCTGTTAAATATATTATCATGTCATCCACAAATAGCGATAATTTAAGTTCTTCTTTTCCTATTTTATGCCTTTAATTTCTTTTGTCTGTCTAATTGCTCTGGCTAGTATTTCAAGAACTAAATTGAATAGAAGTGGTGATAGAGGGCATCCCTGTCTTGTTCCAGATTTTAGAGGGAATGCCTTCAGTTTTTCTCCATTTAGGATGATGCTAGCCTGAGGTTTAGCATATATAGCTTTTACAATGTTGAGGTAAGTTCCTGTTATCCCTAGTTTTTCTAGTGTTTTGAACATAAATGGATGCTGTACTTTGTCGAATGCTTTTTCTGCATCTATTGAGATGATCATATGGTTCTTGTCTTTAAGTCTGTTGATGTGGTGAATAACATTTATTGATTTCTGTATATTGAACCAGCCTTGCATCCCAGGGATGAATCCTACTTGATCATGGTGCACAATTTTTTTGATTTGCTTTTGTATTCGATTCGCCAGGATTTTATTGAGAATTTTCGCATCCAAGTTCATTAGAGATATTGGTCTGTAGTTTTCTTTCTTTGAAGTGTCTTTGTCTGGTTTCAGGATCAGGGTGATGTTGGCCTCATAGAATGAATTTGGAAGAGCTCCTTCTTTTTCTATTTCTTGAAATAGCTTGAAAAGTATTGGTATTAATTCTTCTTTGAAGGTTTTGTAAAACTCCGCTGTATACCCATCTGGTCCAGGGCTTTTTTTGGTTGGTAGTCTTTTGATGGCTTCTTCTATTTCTTCCTTTGTTATTGGTCTGTTTAAATTGTGTGTGTCTTCCTGACTCAATCTGGGCAGATCGTATGACTTAAGAAATTTATCGATATCTTCACTATCTTCTATTTTAGTGGAATATAGGGTTTCAAAATACTTTCTAATTATCTTCTGTATTTCTGTAGTGTCTGTTGTGATATTGCCTTTTTCATCCTGTATGTTAGTAATTTGAGTTCTCTCTCTTCTTCTCTTCATTAGCATGGCTAAGGGCCTGTCGATCTTATTATTTTTTCCAAGAACCAACTTTTAGTTTTATCAATTTTTTCAATGTTTTTTTTTTTGTTTCAATTTTGTTGATTTCTGCTCTAATTTTAATTATTTCTTGTCTTCTACTACATTTGCTGTTGTTTTGCTCTTCCTTTTCTAGGGTTTTGATGTGTAGTGTGAATTCATTTATTTGTTGTTTTTTTCTTTTTTTGAGGAAAGAACTCCAAGAAATGAATTTCCCTCTTAAAACTGCTTTCATTGTGTCCCATATATTCCGGTATGTTGTGTCTGTATTGTCATTTGTCTCTAAGAATTTTTTTATCTCCTCCTTTATGTTTTCTGTAACCCATTGATCATTCAGTAACATATTGTTCATTTTCCATGTGATGTAGGATTTTTCCTTCCTTCTTTTATCATTGATTTCCAGTTTCATTCCATTATGATCAGTTATGGTGCATGGTATTATCTCCACGCCTTTATATTTACTAAGAGTTGCCCTATGGCATAATATATTGTTTATCTTTGAGTAGGATCCATATGCTGCTGAGAAGAACGTGTATCCACTTGATGGTGGTTGATATATTCTATATATGTCGGTTAAGTCTAGGTTATTGATTGTGCTATTGAGTTCTATAGTTTCTTTATTCAGCTTTTGTCTAGAGGATCTGTCTAATGGCGAGAGCAGTGTGTTGAAGTCACCCATAATTATTGTGTTGTAGTCTATTTGACTCTTGAACTTGAGAGTTTGTTTTATGAACGTTGCAGCTCCATTGTTTGGTGCATACAAATTGATAATTGTTATGTCTTATTGGTGGATGGTTCCTTTTAACAGTATATAGTGTCCTTCTTTATCCCTTTTGATTAACTTAGGTTTGAAGTTGATTTTATTCGATATGAGTATGGCCACTCCTGCTTGATTCCGAGGGCCATGTGAGTGGTATGATTTTTCCCAATCTTTTACCTTCAGCCTGTGTATGTCTTTTCCTATCATATGAGTCTCCTGAAGGCAGCATATTGTTGGATTTGTTTTTTTTTTTGATCCAGGTTACTAGCCTATGTCTCTTGATTGGTGAGCTTAGGCCATTAACATTTAAGGTTACAACTGAAATATGATTTCTACTTCCAGTCATGTTTATTTATTTATTTATTTATTTTAGTTTGGCTAGTTTTTACTTTTTGGTTATTTTCCTACCCCTTTACTGAGATACCGCTGTTAGTTTTGGGCACTATTTTTCAATTCCTCTTGTAGTATTTTGCTCAAAATGCTTTGCAGTGCTGCTTTTCTGGCTGTGAATTCTTTTAGCTTTTGTTTATTGTGAAAGATTTTAATTTCATTGTCAAATCTGAAGCTTAATTTTGCTGGATACAGTATTCTTGGTTGGAATCCATTATTTTTCAGCGTTTGAAGTATATTGTTCCAGGATCTTCTTGTTTTCAAAGTCTGTAATGAAAAATCAGTCATCAACCTAATTGGTTTACCCCTGAATGTAATCTCCCTCCTTTCTCTCATAGCTTTTTATATTCTATCCTTGTTCTGTATGTTGGCTATCTTCATAATTATATGTCTTGGAGTTGGTCTATTACGGTTTTGGATGTTTGGGGTCCTGTAGGCTTCCAGGATTTGGCAATCCATTCCATCTTTCATCTCTGGGAATTTTTCTAGGATTATTTCATTTAATAAGTTGTCCATTCCTTTGGTTTGAACCTCTGTGCCTTCTTCTATCCCAATGACTCTCAAATTTGTTTTTTTGATGAGATCCCATATCTCTTGGATAGATTGCTTGTGAGATTTAAGCATCTTTTCTGTGTTGACTATATTCTTTTCAAGTTGATAAACTTTGTCTTCATTATCTGATGTTCTGACTTCTACTTGATCTAGTCTATTTGTAATATTCTTGTTTGAGTTTTTAATTTGGTTTATAGTTTCCTGCATTTCTAGGATTACTGTTTGATTTTTTTAAGATCTCTATCTCCTGGTAAAGCTCGTTACTTGCCATTTGAATTTGTTTGTTTAATTCATTTTCAAAATATACTTTTATTGCTTGGACTTGCTGTCTCATGTCTTCTTTAATATTCCTTTCCATCTGAGTTAGGTATGCCTTGAGTTCTTTCCCTATCCCTGTTTCTGATGCTTCTAGGTCCTCCTGTAGAATTAAGTTGTCCTGCATTGTTTGTACTCCTTTTTTCCCTTGTTTTTTCATGATGTTCACGTTACTTTCCAGCTCTGTTTGATTGCTGTGTTTCTGCTCTCTTCTATAGATTTGTTTTGGTTTTTTATATCTCTGTTGTCTCTCCTTTGTTTTGGTAGACTATGCCTGCTAAAGTGGATTCCGCTGGGAAGGAATTCCGACGGCCGGGCTCCAGTGACGTCACCTCTCTGCTATGGCGGGCCCCAGGCTCCTTGTCGGGGTGTCCGAATGGGGGGGTGGGACTGGACTGTCTCTGGTTGGTTCCAGCTCCCGGTCGCCCGCAGGCGGGCAGCCGGCAGGCGATCTGTCACCGGCGGGTGGGCGGTCTCCAGCCGCCCAGTCACGCGGGCAGACGGCAGGTGATCGGTTGCCTGCGGGCAGGCATTCTCCAGCCTCCCAGTCTTGCAGGCAGCGGGTGGACTGTCGCTGGCGGGCGTGTGGTCTCCAGCTGCCCAGTCACGAGGGCCTGGCCTCTAGTCCCCTGGTTTCTCCTGCTAGTCCTGGTTTCTCCTGCTAGACCATATTTCCCCTGAGTGATGCCTCTAGGCAGTTCAAACTGTACTCTGGGCCTGCCGTTTGTTGGGTGTGGAGGGTGGCTATTGGGAACCCTGTCACTCTATTGTTTTGATTTTTTCCACTTGCCCCTCCCCCAGCGCTGGCAAGACAGGTCTAATTGGCTTTTTTAGAATAACAAATTTGGATACATACTTCCACATAAACATGAAAAAAAAAATACTGCGTCAGTCTTCACTATTGCACTGGATACAAGCAAAGATAAGTTCAGGTATTTAGCAGTTCAAACAAAAGAAGGTAACAATCTTTTGCATCCATCTGAATTCTCTCACTTTAGGTAGCTACTAATTATTCTATTCACATACATGCATCTATAAAAGTGAAAAAAAACATAAATAGATTAAAACACATGCATCCTGTCTCTGCTCTTGCATGCTTTCTATATGAAATTATTTTTCTGATATTGGGACTACTTATCCATATGAGCTCTCTCTTACATTGCCCATTTCAAAGTATGGATTAGAATTCTTAACTATTTCATACACATCATGAGGATTAATGGTTCTAAGAAGCTTTCAAAATGGAATTTCTTTCAAGTATAAAGCATCATTAATAATAAAGAAAAAAGGAAATTAAACCTTAGCATAAATATCCTTGTGCATTATGACAAATTGGTACCCTGATGAATATAACTGGCATTTTATATTTATGACTATAGGCAGATTATAGAATGTAACATCATAATTCTATATAGGGGCACAGATCATAAACCATGTAACATATACATTCCACAACTATGTGTCTGAGAACAAAGCACATGTATACACCAAGTCTCACATATTGTATGTGAGTTTACCAATAAGATAATTAAATATCAAGAATGAATTCTGTAACTAATTAAAAAATGAATCTTCAAAGTCAAAACAGAAGTTGGCTTTTAAATGAATATATGCATTTTAGATATTTTTCATATTTTAGTGTTTTTCAAAAACCTATGAAAGTTAATCTGTTGTAAATATTCTGTAAAGTCATGAAATGTTGTATTTGATATTATGTAATACAAATTAACATATGAATTAAAAAACAATGTCCTCAGAAACTACACAATAATATTTTGTTAAGAGAAATAGCTATATTCTTCAAAATCGGTCCAATTCCATCACTATATAAATAGAAAGTTTTTAATTCTTGTCAGCAGATAAGATGAAATCTAATATTCAAAGACACTAAAAGACATTTGTATGGGAAGCACAATTAATTTTGATATGTTTAAATAAGACGGTCCTCAAATCACAACATATATTTCAAAGCAATTCTATGTGATGCTTTTGATTCACAAGTATAGAGATGATAACACTGATGAGAATGTGGATAGTAAAATATCAGAACTGGCAGCACACAACTCCAATTTAGAAAAGAAATTAGATTTCCCTGCAAAATAGATTAGGGAAGGAAGTGGAGACAAAGTGCAGTACAACACAAAGACAATTCAAGCAAACATTCTGAGACTGGCTAGAAGGAGTTGCATTTCTGCTTAATGAAGTGGATGATTTACAGACTAAGTCTTCAGATTTCACATGGGAGGGGAGCAAAAAGAAACAGAAAGTAGTTACTGGGCAACCTGCTTTGAGATTTAAAGCATTCAGGGTTAGCACCACACACTATCCTTGCAGAATTTCTGAAGTTCTAGAACCCTGCAATATTTAATTGCTCTAAAAATGGAAAATATTCTCACTTACATTATATGTAAAAAACATATAGTTAATACAAAGCTGTCTCTTTACTCAAAACAGAAAAATCATCATAACATTGATAACTTAAATTTAGTCTCTAGTGGAGGCAAAGTGTAACTCACTCTCACATTTGTAATCATCTAATAAATATTCATCTTGTTCTTATTAGTGGCTAAGCCTTTCTCTAGACTGTAAAAATAAACTGTTTTTTTATGCCTGACTTTCTATTGGAAGAACATAGATGATAGATAATAAAGAAACAAAGGAATTTTCTATACTATGAAAGGATGCTAGGTATTACAGGCAAGAGGTCTAGAGGTGCACAGGTTGAGTGTAAGAACTGACAAATAAATAGGTGGTCAAGACAAGACTGGATGAGAATATGAGGGAGGGAATCTTGAAGAAGATGAGCATAAGGTCTCATAGGTGTTCATAGTTTGCCCAGTACGAATGTCCAGTGTCTCAAATACTGTAGGAACAGGGTGTGGTTGGACAGCAATGAGTGAAACAGAAAACAGTAGTAGATGGGAACAGAAAGGAAAAGTATCATCCTTGTACACCATTGGAAACCTTTGCTTTCAAGCAGGAGGTGACATCATTGGACTGGGTGGGATCATACAAGAATATGTTTGTGAACTCAAGGGTATGTTCCATGATACAGTATTTAGGTGACAGCTAAAAACATGCTTATTTCCTTGTTAATTAAAAAGTGTGAAATTACTACCATGATTCTTTAAGTAAATGGCTGATAATATATGTAATATGTAGCTTATCTTTCATTTTGACTCTTTTTATTTTTTATTCTTTAATGACATTAAATAGTAAACAAAGGCATTTTCTTAATCTGATATTTTCTTTAAAAAATTACAGTAGAACACATTGAAACACAGTGGAATTACAGTACAGGGTGTTATGGTTTTGATATGAGGTATTCCCCCAAAACTCCTCATAATCCAGGGATATTCAGCAATAAAATGATTAGATTTTGAGGGTTGTGTCCTAATGAGTCTGTCTTAGCTTATATAAGCAGGTGGTAGCTGTAGGCAGGTAGAGCATGACTAGAAGAGGTGGGACACTGGGAGCTTGCCTTAGAAGGTTTCTTTTCCTGTATCCTTCCCCATCCTTTCCTGATTGCACCATGAGCTAATCAGCTTTCCTCCACTGAGCCATTTCCCCTTGATTTACTGCTTCTCCTTGAACCCAGAGCAAAAGAGTTAACCATTTATAGACTGAGACCTCAAAAATGATGAGCCCTAAATAAACTTTTCTTCCTCTAAGTTGTTCTTGTCAGGTATTTTTGTTACAGTGATGAAAACAAGAAACAAAAATACAGGGCTATAGCATCACTATTTATCTCCATGGATTCATTCTGCCTTTGGTCCATAGCAATAAAATGACAAGATAGGTAGATTACTATCCAGAGTATCATTATATTTTCCAGCATCCTTTGCTGATGAGTGAGACCACATGAGTAACTCTGGTCAATTACATATAATTGTATATAATTGGTAGTGTCCTGTAATAGTTTCTCAGACCCATTATAAAGATATGATTTGGCACTTCTTCTCCCTTTGTTTCTCCTTTCTATTAAGTAATAGCAAAATCTCATAATTTCTCTGTAAGCCGGTTTCTGCAATTTAGCTTTATATTTCTGGACACTTTAAAATGTGATGACAATATTGTGGTTAAGAGTGTGTTCTGGTCCAAATTCCAGTTTGGTAACTGGGTTAGCTTGCAATTTTTGGTAAGCTGTTTAATTTTTTTACCCTCGTTTTATTATTTGTAAAATGATGTTGTTCTGAGAATTAAATGATTTCATAACAAATAAAATATATGATAATTCACACAAAATATATGGATGATTGATCATATTAGGCTCCCAATGCCATTTCAGCTAGCTACTTTTATCATCCATTTTATTAGAAAATAACTACTTTCAATCAAATGCTATACATTATTCACCCTCCCCCCCCAAAATGTTTTTTATTTGAAGAGATCTAAATTCACAATAATCTTTATAACAAGCAGCACAGAGGGAGATTTATCTAAAATATTCTTTTAATGTGTTTTAAATCCAGAATACATAGACATAACTGCTTTAGCATCAGATTTGATCCAATGTCTACTTTACAAATAAATTTTCAATTTTTCTTTGACATTGTTAACCAGAAACACTGTAGTTTCAAGGACATAATATTTTTTTCAATAAGTGCTCACTAAGCAAATTCATGTAATTATAAAGAAGCTAAATATTTTTAAGACATCAAACACCTGAAATTTTCAGCCTCTTTGTTTTTACGTCACTAAATACATATAACCTCCTCCAAAGTCAAACCATAAAATTTAGATGCAGTTATTTGTGGAAACATTAGTGTTGGTAGCCTGTTACTGAAGGAAATCTGAAAAAAAAAATAAACAAACTAACTAACTAACGAATAAAGGCCAAGAAGAAAAAATGATGTTATATTTTAACTAGTGTATTACTTTTATTATATTATGCTAATATGATCATCCAAACATAAAACTTCAATTAAGGTGTCTAGGAAAGTTACTGCCAGATATCCTGATAGAATTGAACTTAAGAAACTCCATTTGTTTTTGTGTGAATGAAGTTAGAGGAAAAATTTGTGGATTCATAACAGAGTATGATGTGTGTTTATAAACTATCCTTTTAAAGTATGTCTTCATTCTTTGGAGGAGAAAGCAAAGGAAATCTTCATGAAAAACTCAGAAATATTACAGAATTGTTAAAAAGTATCATCTTTTAACTTGATGTTAGCTACCTGAGGTGGAATTGTGCACAACTTTTTCCTTTATTGCACATCTTTATGCCTTCCAAATTTTTATTTACATACGTTTCAAAAATAAATGGAAACAAATAACAGAAGCCTAACATTTTGACTATATAGGAAATATTGTATGAAATAGATACTGAATTAGATATGTGGTGTCCCTCAAAAGCTTATATGTGAGACAATGCAAGAAAATTCAGAAGTGAAATAATTGGGTTATAAAAGCCTTAACCTCATCAGTTTGTTAATGCACTGATAGGCATTTGCAAAACTTGTAGGTCAGACTCTTAGATGAGGGGAGTGTAATATGTGGGATTAACTGGGTGGTAACTATAGACAGGTAGGATGTGACTGGACAAGATGGATGCCTAGAGTGTACTTTTGATGTATATATTTTATCCTTGTAAGCCCAGCTTAGCCTTTTTATTACAAATATGTCTATACATACATATATATGTATATATAATATATGTATATATACATATATTATGCACATATATTATATATGTATATATTATAATATATAAAATATATTAATATATTATGATATATAATATGCATAATATATATCATACACATTATAATATATTATATGTATTATATATAATATATATATTGTAGATATATATGTATATGTATGTATATATGTGTAAATACATATGTTTATGTATGGAGAAATACTCATATATAATATATAGTAATGTAAATATATGTGATATGTATGTATATATATATGTGTGTGTGTGTGTATAAATATATATTTTTTATGTATGGAGAGAGAGTTAGATAAACAACATATTATAAATGCAGCTATTGTAGCTCAAAACATAAACCTACTAATTCCTCTTAGCAAAAACAGTAAGATTAAAATGGATATGAAAAGCCATCTGCATGCACAAGGCTACATGTAGATATGATTCCTAGCACTAAAAAAAAAAAAAAAAAAAAAAGCCTTCTGGGAGTTAAATCTAAAACTGACACACAATATCTTGACTGAGAGCCAACATCACCTAAAAAGAATGAAAATGAACACAAAGAAACGAAAATTCCCAGGTAAAGAAAAACACTAACTGGACTTTTTAGAACACTATTTAGAAAAGATGAAATCAAGTATCCAATCTTCACAATAATCGGCCATTATAGATGTGAACATTGAACAGTTGGACCAGGAAATCTTTGAACTCTCAGGAAGGTGTACTTTGTCTGCTTTGCAGTCAGCCAGCAATGTCTGTCAACCTACTTCCAAGTTTGCCTAGAGGGAAAGGATACACTGATCTGTGAGGCAGGGTGATTTCGGTCCCCTTGGCACTTGTACTTATAATTTAAGTGAATAAATAATCATTCTGCTTTTTAAGATAGGTCTCCTGTCATCTTTTCTGTGTTAACATCTGTCATTCTAAAGAACTCTGAGACAAAGGCAAGGTCAGGTTTAAATCCAGAAGATCAGAGTTAAGTCCTTGATAGTGCCAGGGAATAGTGCTGAACTTCTACATGCATAGTCTACTTTCATTTAAAAAACAAACCTAATATATAAAAAAGAAGACTCCATTATTGTTTTTAATATTTACCTTTTATTGCCTACATAAATAACCAAATGACCAACAATTTAGTTTAAGTCAAATTTGATAGCAAAATAAAAAGTCAAGTGTTTAAATAGATAAATCATATATTATTATAATAGTAACAGGTGTATTAAGTCAACATGATAAGCATGATAAAGTTCACATTTAGAAAATTAGCCTATATGATATACTGAAGAAAAGGAAAGTCAATGAAGACAGACAAGCCAAAATATGAATAAGAGTAGTAAGAATCTGATCATTAGCAGGGATGGGGAAAGGATTGTATTTGGGAAATTCTTAGTACGTGATCTATATTCAAAGTACAAAATCAGACTGACAGTTTAAGCAGAAAAGGTGTTTATTAGGAGGTTATTAGGTAGCTTAAAGAACTGCTTAGAAAGCTAGATGTCTATTTACAAGTTCTCAGCTCAGCTTTCAAGAAGAATTTTAAAAAGCTATCTAAAAAAAATGGACTGTTGAAAAAAACACCTCTGTTCCATTGCATCCCCTAACAGTGCACAATATGTAGCAAACATTATTGCCAGAATTTGGAGTTTAATGCTACCATTACCTGTTTGTCAGGATCTTAACCTTACTATCATAGCCAACTACCACTGCCTTCACTCCTAGCTTATAAAAAAAAAAAATTCTGTGTGGAGTCTAGAGTCTTTTAATTCATTTGCTTATTTTTCAAATCAGATCCTGAAAAAGTCTATTTTATTGTTACATACTAGGTCCTGGAAAGAAAAATGAATGAAAGAAAGAGAGAGAGAGAGAGAGAGAGAGAGAGAGAGAGAGAGAGAGAAAGAAAGAAAGAAACAACCTATATTTTCTTAATTACTAGATTTTCTTAATTCTACTTGGTGCATGCTGGATTTTAAAAAAACGAAATTTCTCAAACATAGGAAAATTGTTTAAAAATATTAGACATTCCAGAAAATAATAATAAATTCTAATATTGAGAGATATTCTAGAATTTTAATTTTCATGATGATTGGAAGTAGTTGGTAAGATTGAGTAAAGCGGAAAACGTTGGAAGGAGATGGAGAATAAAAGATAAAAGCTGAGTTCAAGTTTCACATTTTGATGTGTTTGTTAAAATTTAAGCTGCATTTTATACTTTGTGAACAATTTACAAAACAAAATATTATTGAATAAAATAGTATATGATCAAAAGCACATGAAATGACATTTAAAATCAATAAACAAATCCACAAATATTTGTGGGGCATATAAAATCACTGACTGTATAAAAAAGATATACAATTTTTTTTAACCTCATAATGTCAACATCAGCATTTGCAAAACTTGTAGGTCAGACTCTTAGATGAGGGGAGTGTAATATGTGCTCTTTATGGAGTTGGGAGTCTAGTAGCAGCCCAGGAGGAGGTGAAGATTCCTCTTGACTTGTTCTTTCCTTAGGATATGAAAATGTGTGGGGTTAATTTTTGATTGTAGATAAAGTGTGGTAATGCTTTCATTTTCCCTTGCAATATTTTGAGGGTGGAGTGCAATTATTCCTTCATTTAATACATATTTGTAGAGTATTCACCGTACTCCAGGAATTATGTAAGGCAAAAAAAGGGAATAATAAAACAAAATCTCTGCCCTATGAGAGCTCATAATTAATAAGTGTTATAATAAAATTAATACTGAAAATATGAAAGCAAATGTGAAATTTTCCAATAGAAGAAAGATGTTAAGAATGATATCTCTAGAAAAATGTATAGCTGAAGGACATTTTAAGAGGATACAGCCAAACAAAGAATTTGAGAAGAGTCATCAGTTCCAGACTAGCAGCTAGAAATGATTTCATTTTAATTTAACTGACATTGCCATTTTTGAATTCTGTTGTTGTTTTTTTTTTATAACAGAGAAAATCTTAATGTCACCAATATTTTCCTCCCAAAGGAGCTATGTAATTCTTTCCCTATAATCTTGAAAGGGAAACATAAAAATAAAATTTGTAAAACAATGAACACTGATATACTCTTATATAAGAATTTAATATATTAAACATAAATTGCACTTAAAAATTACTTTATGATCATATAGCATTTATTGCATTGAAAATTGTCTAAATGCTGACAAAAATGTAAAAACAATATAATTACATGAAATAATATCCAATTATCAAACTAATATACTTATTATTTTTTAACACATTTTTTTTAAAAAAATTATTAATCCATATTAGTTGCAAAAAAGAGGATTGACAGAACACAAATGGGCCCCTTCAATGTTGTGAATTCATTAATGCTGTCTCTTTCAACCTCACAATAATATTTTATTTTTAATACTTTTTTAGTTGTAGATGGACCCATTACCTTTATTTTGCTCTTTGTTTTCTTATGTGGTGTTGAGGATTGAACCCAGGGTCTCACACATGCCAGACAAGCTACAGCCCCATCTCACAATAATACTTTTAACAATAATTATTGATTTCTGGTGGAACTCAATTGAAGTTATAAAATAGATAAAATCTAAATAAAATTTCTAGTTTACTTTCTTTTAGTTGATTTTTAATTTTTGTTGCCTTTTTAAAAATTCTAATTTGCTATGTATGATAGCAGAATGCATTACAATTCTTATTACACATATAGAGCACAATTTGTCATATCTCTGATTGTACACAAAATAGAGTTGCACCATTTGTGTCTTCATACATGTACTTAGGGTAATGATGTTCATCTCATCCCATTGTCTTTTCCACCCCCATGTCTCCTCCCTTTCCCTCCCTCCCCTTTGCTCTACGTAGAGTCCGTCTTATCCACCCATGGCCCCACCCCACAACCCAATTATGAATCAGCATCCTTATATCAAAGAAAACATTCAGCATTTGGTTTTTTGGGATTGGCTAACTTCACTTATATTCTCCAACTCCATCCATTTACCTGCAAAGACCATGATTTTATTCTCTTTTAATGCTGAATAGCATTCCATTGTGTATATATAAAACATTTTTGTTATTCATTCATCTACTGACGTACATCTAGGTTGGTTCTACAGTTTAGTTATTGTGAATTGTGTTGCTATAAACATTGATGTGGCTGTGTCCCTGTAGTATGCTTTTTAAAAGTCCTTTGGGTATAGACTGATTAGTGGGACAGCTGGGTCAAATGGTGGTTCTATTCCCAGTTTTCCAAGGAATCTCCATACTGCATTCCGTATTGTCTGCATGTATTTGCAGTCCCACCAGAAATGTGTGAATGTGCTTTTTCCCTCACATCCTCGCCAACACTTGATTGTATTCTTAATAGTGGCCATTCAGACTGGAGTGAGATGAAATCATAGAGTAGTTTTGATTTGCATTTCTAAAATTTCTAGAGATATATTTTTTTAAATATATTTGATTGTGTGTCAAATATAGAGCTAAAATTGATGAAATATTTATATTTTTAAATATATATATTTGATTGTGTGTCATCTTCTGAGAGTGTCTGTTCAGTCCCTTGGCCCATTTATAAATTGGGTTATTTGTTTTTCTGGTGTTAAAATTTTTGAGTTATTTATATATCGTAGAGATTAGTGCTCTATCTGATGTGCATGTAAAAATTTGCTGCTAAGCTGTAGGCTCTCTATTCATCTCACTGATTGTTTATTTTGCTGAGAAGAAGTTTTTAGTTTGAATACATCCCATCTATTGATTCTTTATTTTAATTCTTGTGCTATAGGAGTCTTATTAAGGAAGTCAGGACCTATCCAACATGATGGAGATTTAGGCCTATATTTTTTTTTCTATTAGGTGTAGTGTATCAGGTTTAATTCCTAGGTCCTTGATCTGATTTTTGTTGAGTTTTGTGCATAGTGAGAGTTAGGGGTTTAATTTCATTTTGTTGCACATGGATTTCCAATTCTCCCAGCACCATTTGTTGAAGAGGCTATCTTTTCTCCAATATATGCTTTTGATGCCTTTGTCTATATAAGATAACTAAAGTTTTGTGGGCTGGTCTCTGTGTCCTCTATTCTGTACCATTGGTATACCAGTCTACTTTGGTGGCAATATCATGCTGTTTTTGTTACTATTGCTCTGTAGTATAAGTTCTGGTATAGTGATGCCACCTATTTCACTCTTCTTATGAAGGATTGTGTTAGCTATTTTGGGTCTCTTGTTTTTCCAGATGAATTTCATGACTTCCTTTTCTATTTCTATGAGAAATGTCATTGGAATTTTAATTGGAATTGCATTAAATCTGTATAGTGCTTTTGGTAATATGGTCATTTTGATAATATTAATTCTTTCCATCCAAGAACAAGGTAGATCTTTCCATCTTCTAAGGTCTTCTTCAATTTCTTTCTTTAACATTCTGTAGTTTTTATTGTAGAGATCTTTCTTTTGTTGATTCCCAAGTTTTCTTTTTAGACTATTCTAAATGGGGTCGTTTTTCCATTTTAGAGGGTTTGTCACTGGTATACATAAATTCCTTTGATTTATGGGTGTTGATTTTATATCCTGCTACATTGCTGAATGCATGTGTTTGTTCTAGAAGTTTTCTGGTAGAATTCTTTGGGGTCTTCTAGGTATAGAATCATACCTAACTTGAGTTCTTCTTTTCCTATTCATATTCCTTTAATTTCTTTCATCTGTCTAATTGCTCTGGCTAGTTTTTCAAGAACTATGTTAAATAGAAGTGGTAAAATAGGGCATCTCTGTCTTGTTCTAGTTTTTAGAGGGAATGCTTTCGATTTTTCTCCATCTAGAATGATGTTGGACTGGGGTTTAGCATAGATAACTTTTATGAAGTTAAGATATGTTCCTGTTATCCCTAGTTTTTCTAGTATTTTGAATATGAAGTGGTGCTGCATTTTGTCGAATGCTTTTTCTGAATCTATTGAGAGAGATGATCATATGATTCTTATCTTTAAGTTTATTGATGTGAAGAATTTCATGTATTGACTCTTCCGTATGTTGAACCAACCTTGCATCCCTGGGATGAACCCCACTCGATTGTGGTGAACTATCTTTTTTATATGTTTTTGTATTCAATTTGACACAATTTTATTAGAGTTTGCCTCTATTTTCATTAAAGATATTAGTCTGAATTTTTCTTTCTTTGATGTGTCTTTGACTGGTTTTGGAATCAGGGTGATACTGGCCTCATAGAATGAGTTTGGAAGTGCTCCCTCTTTTTTATTTCCATGAAATAATTTAAGGAGTATTGGTATGTGTATACATCTGGTTCTGGGCTTTTCTTTGTTGGTAGGCTTCTGATGGCATCTTCTATTTCATTGGTTGAAATTGATCTGTTTAAATTGTGTAGATCATCCTGATTCAATTGGGGCAAATCATATGATACAAGAAATTTGTAGATACCTTTGGTATTTTCTATTTTACTGAAGTACAAGCTTTCAAAATAATTTCTAATTATCTTATGTATTTCTGTAGTGTCTGTTGTGATATTTCCTTTTTCATCATGTATGTTAGTAATTTGAGTTTTCTCTCTCCTTCTCTTTATTAGCTTGTATAAGGGCTTGCCAATTTTATTTATTTTTTCAAAGAACCAGCTTTATACTTTTTAAATTTTTTCAATTGTTTCTTTTGTTTCAACTTCATCAATTTTAGCTCTGATTTTTTAATTACTTCCTGTGTTCTACAAATTTTGGTGTTGGTTTGTTCTTCTTTTTCTTCTTTTTCTAGGGCTTTGAGATGTAATGTTAGGTCATTTATTTGTTGACTTTTTCTTTTTTTAAGGAATGACCTCCATGCAATGAACTTTCCTCTGAGTACTGCCTTAATAGTGTCCCAGAGATTTTGATATGTTTTATCAGTGTTCTCATTTACCACTAATATTTTTTAGCTCTTTCTTGATGCTTTTTGCAACCTGTTGTTTATCCAGTAGCATATTATTTAGTCTCCAGGTATTGGAGTAGCTTTTATTTTCATTTCAACATTAATTTCTAATTTCTTTCCATTATGGTCTGATAGGATGCAGGGTAGTATCTCTACTTTCTATTTGCTAAGAGTTGCTTTGTGGCATAGTATATGGTCTACTTTAGAGAAGGATCCATGTGCTTCTGAGAAGAAAGTATATTCTCTCATTGAAGGATGGAATATTTTATATATGTCAGATAAGTCTAAGTTATTGATTGTATTGTTGAGGTCTATTGTTTCTTTGTTCAGCTTTTGTTTGGAAGATGTATCTAGTGATGAAAGAGGTGTGTTAAAGTCACCCAGAATTATTTTGTTGTGGTCTACTTGACTCTTGAACTTGAGAAGAGTTTATTTGATGAACATAGATGCTCCATTGTTTGGGGCATATATATTTATAATTGTTAAGTCTTGTTGGTGAATGGTTCCCTTGAGAAGTATGTAGTGTCCTTCCTTATCCCTTTTGATTGACTTTAGATTGACGTTTACTCTACTTGATATGAGGATGGAAACCCCTGTTTGCTTCCACATTCCATGTGAGTGGTATGATTTTTCCCAACCTTTCACCTTCAGTCTGTGGATATCTTTTTCTATGAGATGAGTCTTTTGGATTTTTTAACCCAATCTGCCAATCCACGTCTTTTGATTGGTGAGTTTAGGCCATTAACATTCAGGATTATTGTTGAGACATGATTTCTATTCCCAGTCATTTTTGTTTATTTTGGGTATTTAACTTCACTTGGTTTCTCCTGTGATTAGTTTTTCCTTTAGTGTAATATCTCCCTCTGCTGATTTTCAGCATTGTTTTTCATTTGCTCCACATGGAATATTTTGCCAATGGTGTTCTGTAGTGCAGGCTTTCTAGTTGTAAATTATTTTAACTTTTATATATCATGGTTTTATTTCATCATCAAATCAAATCTAAAGCTTAATTTTAATGGATATAATATTCTTTCTTGACATTCATTTTCTCTCAGAGCTTGGTATATGTTGTTCCATGTTATCCTGGTTTTGAGGGTCTGGATAAAAAAAAAATCTGCTGAGATACTAACTGGTCTCCCCCTATTTGTGATTTAATTCTTCTCCCTTGCAGCCTTTAATATTCTATCCTTATTCTCTATGCTAGACATTTCCTCTATCCCAACAACTCTTAGATTTGGTGTTTTGATGCTATAACATAATTATTGGATGTTCTCTTCGTGGCTTATTACCATCTTCACTGTGTGGTTAATTTTCTTTTTCAGATTTTATACTTTGTGTTCATTATCTGACGTTCTGTCTTCCAAGTGATCTACTCTGTTGGTAGTGCTTTCTATTGAGTTTTTTATTCAGTTTGTTATTTCCTTCATTTCAAGATTTGTGATTGTTTTTTTTAGAATCTCTCTTTCTTGAAGTAATCTTTCACTGCCTATATTTACTGTCTCATTTCTTTGTTGAATTGATCCTTTTTTTCCTGTATTTGCTTATTTAGGTCATTATTTTATTCACAGATCATTTTAATTATGATCCTTCTGAACTCATTCTCTGACATTTTATCAACTTCATGCCCATGGGTTCTTATATTGTTGTATCCTGGTTTGTTTGGGGCACTTTCCTCCCTTGTTTTTTCATGTTGTCTGTGTGTCTTCCTTTCTTGCAGTGTGGATCTGAGGTATTACAGTTTATACACTGTAATCTTGTAGTACCCATAGAGATGTTTGGTACCTCACCTTGATTTTGGACTCCAGACCCTGCAGGTGTCCCTCAATATATTCTACTGCAACTAAAAGTGGTGGTGGCAATAGTGAAGATATCTTGAGATAACAGTGGAGGTGCCCCAAGTTGGATGCAATGCCTTTCAGAGATAGGGCTGACAGATGAGCCTTATAGTGTGTTTGTGATGCATGCTCTGAGATGCAGCTAAGTCCTGTCTGTTGTCTAAAAGGTAGAGGCTACTGCATGGGGAAGATTATGGCAATGTCTGTAATGTCCCAATATGGAAGTGGTTAGGCCTGTGCTCCCAGGTAGGGGGTTAGGGGGTGGCAGACTTGGACCTATCCTGGGCTTGGGGTCCATGCAGTTTGGTATAGCAGATCTGGGCTGGGTCTGAGCTCTTGCAGATGTCTACTGATGGGAAGAGGTGGTCCTGTGCCAGAGCCTGAGCACCAACTGGTGTCTGCTAGTGGCAGGATGTACCTGGGTCTACCCTGGGCCTGGGTCCTCTGCAGGTCAGCTGAGGTGGTCCAATTTTAGTTGATTTTTTAAAAGTTCACTAAATTTAGAGGTCACACAGTTGAACAACATATTATTAGTCTCCCACTTGTTTTGCTGTAGATGACACCACTGACTAAAGCAACTGAAAAAAAAAAAAAAAAAACCTGTTCTCTGGAAAAAAAAAAGTCTTTTTTTGCTCTTTCTTCCTGTTCTGTATCTTAAACTTGAAATATTAGCTATTCAAGGGGGGCGGGGAATCGACAACAACAGTATCTTATTAGTGACTTCTTTTTATATTTACAGAACCCAGAACATTAGATGGGATTGTGATTTAAATTTGGAATGTCCCACCAAAGCTCATATGTTAAAGAGTTGGTCCACAAAACAGCAATATCCAGAGGTGGGGCTTTTGGAAAGTGGATAGTGAGGGCTTCGATCTCATTACTAGATCAACTCATTTGATGTTTTAATAATTAGAATGGGCTATTGGCAGAAGGTGGAAACCCCAGGCAAGGAGGGCACGTTTGAAGGAAGTAGGTCACTGGGGACATGCCCTTGGAGACTACATCTTTCTTCTAATTCCTTTCTCACTCTCAGTTTCTGCTTCTTGGCAGCCAGGAGCTGAGCAGCTTTTCTGTGCTCTGCCCTTCTCTCATGATGTTCTGCCTCATCTCTGACCCATAGCAGTGAGCCAGCTCACCATGGACTGAAATCTCTGAAACTGTGAATCAAAATAAACCTCCTCCTCCAAGTTGTTTGTGTCACATGCTTTGGTCACAACAATGAAAAACTGACTAACACAGGAGACTTTCAGATAACAGCAACATGTGTATCAGAAAAGCCAGACTATCACAAAACTTAGGACCACTCCAGCACCCTTCCCACTTGTCACATTCTAAAAATGTACCTTCCTTTGTAATCCTAAAGCAAGATTTTTTTTTTTTTTAGGACAAGTCTTCATCTTCCAATTTAATGATTTGTCAATAATGCTTTTTTCCCCACCCATTTCTGTGTCTATTGAGTTATTGGCTTCATCCAGCTGCAGCAGAATCTGACCTTTCACAGTTACAAAGCATTCAGAAAGAGCACTTCTCCGGTCTTATAGCAAAACTTTCCATTTAAATATTTTGAAATATGCTAATGTGATATAGTAATCTCTGTTCACTAATCCCAACCCTTTCCTTTATTGTGGTAGTAATGTATCCATTGTTCCAAGCAAGTAGCCATCTTCACAGCATTTTATGTCTGTTTGCAAAGCAGGGTCTCCAGTATCTGCCAGAATTTTGTATAATACTTGTGTAAATCAGTTTATACTGGACCTTGTATCACATATAATCGAGTTAAAAATGCCCCACTATTAGGTAAATTATTTCATAAAAGAGAATAATTCAAGTGTAAGGCCTGAAAAAAAGTTATGTTTCAAGTTTAACAATTACTTCTAGCAGATTCACAAGGTAAAAATGGGCCACTGATACTTTAGTGCTGGAATGAAGATGCCCTAAGGTGGTGTTCATGACCTTATGGGACTTAGAGACTAAAAGTAGAAAGTGATGAAAAATGATACCAGTACTGATAGTTGACATTTTAAAAACTCATCTTACAAAGTTCTTGAATCTTAAAATTAACTGATACATTTCTGGTGATATTAGAAAACAAATATACAGAACTGATTATGTTACATTTAACTTTAAAAAATTAAATGATGACATGAAAATCAAATAAATGCTTGTTAACTGGGGTTACTTATAGCAGCTCATGGAAAAAATGAAGTTATTTGTAAATCTACCCTCCTGTCCCTCATACTGAAAATTGAACCCAGGGCTGCTCTACCAGTGAGCTATATCCTCAGCCTTTTTATTATTATTATTATTTTTTTTTTTTTTTGAGACAGGGGAAGTTGCAGAAGCTGACCTTGAACTAGTGATCTTTCTGCTTCAGTCTCCAAAGTCACTGGTATTATAAGTATGTGCCACAGCACCTTTCTACTAGTTTCTCTTAAGAGAAACAAACAGGAAGAAAAATTTTTAAAACATACAACAGATTAAACACAGAAATATGCACTAAGCTAGATATGAGAGAAGTATAATGTTCAAAAATCATATGCTACCTTTCCATAGTGTTGATGTTTATATTCTTATGTTATTTCTTAATCGTTCTGATTATTATAATACTCAAAATTCCAGATACTTATTTTTTAAAATTGGTTAATGACTTTATGATAGCCCTAATGTTATCTTCTCAAAGTTGGTTCAATTTAATTGCTTAGTGCACTCTAGGGTTCTCAAAAATAGCGTTTTTTTCCTTCCCCATTTATGGCTTACCTAAATTTCTCATTCGCTGCCAAATGCTTGACTTCAGAAAGAAGAGCATTTAGTTAGCCTGCAAATGTAAGTGACAGCTTCAAGGTGCAATTCAGGAATTAATAATTAATTAATCATTGAAATAATGAAGGTGTCCACTGAACATCAATTAACTTCTTTCTTTTTAAGAAACGTTCCATCACTCGCTCAAAATACCAATTTAAATGAATGTATTTAAGTCACCTTTAAGACACAAGGTAATTCGATCATTAACTCAAAGAATAATGTATGTGAATTCTCCCACAGAATGAAGGAAAAGTAAAATGGTTTGTCAAGTGAGATGGTACCGTTTTTGCCTGAGTTTTTGTCCAAGAAACAAATTAACTCTCCCAATTTGGTTATTACTAATTAGATGTTAGGAGGATAACAGTCAGATTGAACCACACTGGAACAGTGAATGAATGAGAGCCCCACCCCCTATACCTATGGGATTTTATCAATGGGAAGCTAAACTGATGACATTTCAGGAAATATGACACTAAAATAAAAAATGGGAAAGTGAAATTATGAAAAAGAAACATATTTTAGGCTTCTAAACCTTACTCAGCTTAGACTGTTTTCCAGATCATTGCAGCCTTTAATAGAGAGCTCAATCTAACCTTCTTTACACATGTGTGCTTGCACAAGGCAGAATTTGGTTTTAGAAAATTTTCTGAATCTACAAAGATTTGGGGCAAACAAGGGATATCTTTCTATCATAAACAAGTCATAGGTTATTATTTGGGTGAATTTCAAATTTTTAAATAAAAAGCAAGAAAAGAAAAAACATAATTTTATTAAAGATTGACATTTTATACTGTTCATTTGGAAATTGATAGCTCATATCTTATTAGGCTTGACAGTTACTTTGATGACTACCTAAATGGAAATATTTCTTCTCTTTTTCCCAACTCTTTCACTTCATTATGTGATACTGATGACAAGCTTTTCACCTAGATTGCAGCCAGCGGGCTTGAGCATCGCCTGCCAGAAGTGATTAATACCAATCAAACAGAGTTTGTTCAGTTGGAAAGACTGGCAGAAAACATTTATCATCTTCTCAAGGAATCAGAGTTCCAGATTGGCTCTGCGCTTGAGATAAACAGGATATAAATGCATTTGCTCCAATGTTCACCTTGTTATCACCGTTATTGAGCCAATTTTGCCAAGCAAAGAAAGTGTGCCCAACCTTTCCAATGGCCTTCATGCTTAACTAGCAGCACATAAAATCTTTCAGTAATAACTGAAATTATAATGCTCAAATTTTAATTTGAGCATTATAAAAACCAAGTAACCCCTCATAGGATAACAAATCTTCCTCAAATTATTTCTGAGAACTCTTCATAGTTAATGAAATATGAAAGGGGTAAACTCACATGAAAGGGATAAACTTACATGCTGAGGTATTTATTTTTGTTTCCTTATTGCTGCATTTTACTATTGGATTTGTCTGGACTTCATTCTAGCTCTTTCTGTCCCCTGGGGGCTGACTCCTATCTCATATTCCCCTGTCACCACAACTCAACTTTTTCAAGCTAGGCATACTCTGGTACTAGCTCCAAATTCCTCAAACTTCACACTCCATTCTCCCTTATGTTCATGTTCCAGCCTAATCCTGGTTATGTTGTCATCCCTAGGCCTAGGGATTATGGGATTCATCTGCTCCTCTATTATTTTTCAAGTCTGATCTTTTGATTTAAACTCTGTCAGGCTTTCCTCAAAATGTTTATTTTTTTTTAAATGTCTATGTGGTAGCTATAAAGAAACATTGAAATAAGCATCATTGCTGTAGTAATTCCAAATCTCCTTAAGGCAATGCAGTGGTTTCTCACTAACTAGGAAAAAAAAATCACAGAAAAGAAAATCAAAAATATGAGGAGAACACACAACCATCTTCTTATGGTTTCTACTTTCCTTCACTTAGCACTTTCCCAGCATTTACCATGCACAGCCAGATCCTCAAGGAGTTCACTGACCAAGAGGCTGGAAAGAACACAAAATCAATTCTCACAATACAGTAAATCACAAGAAATGTCTGTAGGCCCAAAGAGGGTATTCGGAAGACACCTGATCTGATTAATAGAGAAGCAAGGGTTAAGGGAGTTCCACCTAAACTAATAGAGCAATGGAAGAAATGGCCCAGAGGCCCAAAACATCAGGTAAATCTAAAGAAAAGAAAAGTGGTTCAGTTTCTTCATGGTAGATGGTGAGAGGTGAGAAGGGAGTAGGACTTTTATTAGGAAGTTCATCACAATAAAGCACTTAAAGAATCAACCAAAATACCAAATCCTTTTTAAATTTCCAGAAATTCTTTATATATAAATTTATGAAAAATAGATTTACAAATCACAAGGTTAATCTTCCAAAGATAGTAGTATGGTTTGGAGGAGTAGAAACAGGAGACAGTTTACTGGAATTATCTAAGGGAAAAATTATGAGAGCTTAAGAAAATCTCAATTCGTTTTTTCAATACAGAAACCCAACTAACTAAAGAGCTATTGAACATAAATGTGTAATGTGGTCCCACTATGTGATCCTGATCTCTTAATTTGTTCTCTTAAAGACACAGCATTGCAATTTGGGGAAACGTCCTCTGTCTCATGGCAAAGTGGATGTGCATGTACAGACGTGTATCCCAGCAGCACACCTGAAAATTAATTGAGACACATAAGCCAAATCTCATATTATCTTTTGATAACAATAGAATCTAAAAATATCTCAAAATCAATTTTGCTTTAAAAAAATCCTGTTTTGACAATTAAATGAGCTTCAAAACACCAAAACACATAGCAGTAGGAACTAGAAATCCTTCAACCTAGACACACAAAATAATTTTAAAATCCAGTTTATGCCCTTCCAGTGAGCTTGTGGCAAAAGCCATAAACAGTTTCCTAATAAGATTTTTGGAGAAAGTCACCGGTAGGAAACTGTGAAGGTGGAAGGTCAAAGTTAGTACTTCAAGTACTTACTGAAACTGTTTACACAAGTCAGAACCTTTATTAACTGCACTCTTTTCTTCTGGAAGATGGGATTCAACTATAAATTATTTGGATAGGCCACAATTTCCACATTAATTTACCAAGGCTTTCATCCTCCTACACTGAAGTGTATTTCTTAATGCACCTCAAAAGACATCAAGTACCTCATCCAACCTATCCGCCAGCTCTAAATGGGATTTGACATTACGAGGTCAGCATTGCTTTTCCTCATAGATGACTAACAAATTTACGGAGACATAAGTTCACTGTTCTCACATGGATCACTGCGTAACAGACCAGTGGTTTTTGATCGTAACATTTAGGTTTCAGTTATTAAATGATAGCAGAAACTCAAGCTGTGACAAATTGCTTGGCACCTAAGTAATGATCCAGACAGATACCTAGAAGAAAGGCCAATGTGTCTTCAGATTTCAGTTGGGAAACTTGGCCAATAGTAATGAAATTACATTATTCTGTGAGACTTCATGAAATAAAAAAAGTTGAAGTATGATTTATAATCTTATCATTCATTTAGTTTACATTTGAAATTATAATGTGTTTCATTTTTTTTCAACACTTCAAAAAAGGTATAGGGTATATACTGATATAATTCTAGTTTGTTTTGTTATGTACTAACTTTTTAATTAAACTCAACAACTTAGAAGCTGGGGAAACAAATTATATCTTATTACAAAATAAACCAGCTAAGTAAAGAGAAAAATTCATGTGAATTTTCAGTGCAAACTTGATTCATAGTTTACTAGCTAGGTCTGTATTAAGTTAAATATTCAAATGAAGAAACAGTCATGCATTCCAATGTGCCCAGATGTAGGCAAACTTTGACTTAGGACAAGTGATTTAGGAATGGCTTGTTCAGTGGAAAAATCAATAGTGGCATTTTATGTCACAAAATACAATTTCAACTTTTTCTTCCTAGTTCAGAGTAACTAACAAATGACTGGTCTGGACAGGTGCCTTCTCTTATTTACACATCCATCATGGTAATTCCACTCCCTTTCTTCACTTAGACAATAAGTTTTCCATGTTTAAAAATAGTAACTTCACCTCTCTTTCACCCCTCACTTCATTGCTCTACCTTCATCCCTACAGTTGGAAAATATGTTTTATATATTTTTTATTATAAACCAAAAGGTATTTTCCCCACTGACAGTATGGATTCTCACAGAATCAGTTATAGTGCTTGTTGGGCAGAGGTGAAAAAGCACTAATGAAATCCCTTCCCTAATGCATAATTCATATATCAATTTAATAAAATGTATTAAGAACACAGTATATTCCAGCTACTAGGGATAAGAAAAGTAAGAAACAAAACAAGTCTTCCAGAAATGTCCATGATCGTAAAGGACAAAGACAACTAAGCCATTACAATACAGCCTGTGAACACTGTAGAATGCTGTAGATTGCTGATTCAAAATCCATTCTTTCATTCCTCTTCTAAATAAAATTCTAATTTTCTCCAATTACCTACAACTTGTCCATAATGCTAGGATCTCATTCATCCAAACAAGTGGCTTTCAATTGGGAGTGGTTTTGCTTTCCAGGGAACATTTGACAATGTCTGGGGACATTCTTTATTGTTATAACTTGGGGATGGCATCTAGTTTGTAGAGGCCAAAGATGCTGCTAAATGTCCTACAATGCACATAACACGGAAGTATCCTGGTCCAGAATGTCAATTTTGTTATCATTGAAATGCCTGGTCTAAGTTAAGATTGGTAACACTATCCCTTCCTGACTCAGGGATTAAGACATGAGATTAAAGTTTTCTTCTGGCAACTGCTACTGTTTGCATTGGTTCAAAAAAAAGAGGGGGGGGAAGGATTTTTCATGCTCTTTAGACTTCAATAAGTGGTCAATTTTCTTCAGTTTTCACTTGCAGTTACCTTCAGTTACTTGGACAGTAAAGTAAAAATTAAAGCCAACACAAGTAAGCATGCAAAAGCTCATTCTTTTGCAGAGAGCTGCCAGAACCTCAATAATGGCATACTCTGTGCTGTAGGAAGTAAGATATTTCCTTATTGTTTAAGTCAGTTTGTGTTTGTTTTCTGTTATCTGCAAAGAAAAAAAGTCTTCTAAACAAATATAATACTAAATATATTTAGTGAAATGGGATCAAGGGAGAGAACAAGCAATTCCTAGAAAGTCTGGAATTTTTTTTTCAAGGAGGAGTTATCTAAGGTCAGTCCTAGTCAGTGAGATAAATGCATATTTCAGATAGAGTGAACATCCTGCATAAAAGTTGGATAAAAGATTGAACATGGCACTCCAAATTGTGTGGAGTTTAGTGTGGATGAAAATGAGAATATATGGACTGAGGATGAGGGAGAGAGTGTGATAAAAGAATGATCATCAATAGTTAAATGAGGAATGGTTGCTAAGGTTCTGTTGTAATAAGCAAAGAATTCGAACATTTTATTGAGACAATAGGAAACCACTGAAAAATTATCATCATTAGAGTAATAGGATCATATTTGTGTTTTTGAAAGACCATTGTAATTATGCTATGAAGGAGAGAGAGAGAGAGAGAACACAAGAAAGGGAGAGAAAGATTCTGGTTCTACAAGGCAATTAGGGCCAGTTGCAATTGCCTACTAACAGGTGTTGAAATCTGGAATCAAGGTGACAAACAAAGGAGTGGACAGAAGAGGAAAGATCACATAAAGCAATATGAAAGAGATTAACTGTACCATGACTTGTTAATTCACTTGAGTTAGGGATAAGGAATAGTGAAGGATAAAAAATAATAATGAGACTCAGAACCAATAAAACTTAATAAAATTGGTCTATTTACCTGCTGTGGAGTGCAAATGGACCAAGATGTAAGAAAAGTGACACCCAAGTTGTTGACCTAGTGGGGTTGAGGTGAAATAAAAAAGCTGTATGTTGCAGGACTCCAGAGACTACAAGTAAAAGGTAAGAAGAAGGATCTGGGAAATGACAAGCAACCACTGTCATGTCTTAAATTAGAAAAGTGTTGCAGTAGAGAAAATCATGCCTCTCAAAGATGTCTACATTCTAAACCTTGGGAACTAGGGATACTACATTACATGGAAAGAGGAATTTTGCATATATGATTAAGTTAGGATATTGAGATACGGAGATTATCTGTACGGGCCTAAAGTTATCATAAAAGCTCTTTTAAAGAGGAGATGATAAAGAGTCAAAGTTAGAGAAGAGCACAGTTAGGAGTCACGTCCTTGAAGGTTGAGGAAGAGGCTCTGAGCTGAGGGATAAAGACAGGCTAATGAAGCAGGAAAAGATGAGAGGATGCTAAATATACACAAAGAGCCTTCAGAAAGAAATGAAAAAATCCGTGTATACACTTTGATTTGAGAACTTCTGAACTTCAGAATTATAAGACAATAAATGTGTTTAAGGCACTGTGCTTGTTGTAATTTCTTACCCCCACAATAAAAAATTAATATAGGTATTAAAAATTTGAACAAAATAATCAACAGGAAATTTCTAAGTTCATTCTCACATTTAACTACAAATAATGTAATCACACCCACAAGCATATCTGTTGAACATCAATGACAGAGTCTAAGACACTGCAAGAATTCTTCATATAATGCTCACAACCACCTTTTGAGGATCTGTAATTTTCTCTAATTCATGGATGAGGATATTGAAAAAGGGAGCTTAAGGAATTGACACAATGCAACATGGTTAGCAAAAATGGAATCTTAAGAGGAGCATGGCAAATTATTTGTCTTATGGTTTTTAAGAGTATCAAGGTGAGGGTAAGTTCACATATTTTTTTTTTTTTTTGGTTTATGATCTTGGCCTCCTATTAAAAGTCTACAATGCAACTGCCTAATGAAGAAGAAAGGGAATTCTAGTGGACAGCCTAAGATTGGCAAGGCAAAGTCATGGAATATAGTACTAGGGCAAGTTGTTCTGCCCAAGTGCCTGATATTTTTTGCAGCTGTAAGATCAGGTTCAAATGCGTTGTACTTTTAACATTTCCCTATACTCACATATGTTTTAGTATGTGTATCCTAACATACAATTTTAATTTATAGAATAGATGATTAATTGAACTTTAATTAATTGCCTAATTTTGATTGAAGCGTAAACTTCTTCTGAGTTCGGTTACTCAGTTCTATCTTAAACAACTTTGCTTGAAATCCAAGTGTAATCAGGTTACTACTTCATTTGGATTACTTACATTTATTTTTATTGTACATGCAACAATCAGGCAATGATAAACATTTATATAATTACTATTTATGGCAGAGTTCTAACTATAAAACAATTACTGTGTTTCCTGTTTTACACAGTCTATAGAACACTTACATTTTTTTCTGTCTTGTTTAATAAATACTACAGATGGAATTCTTCCCCCTAGAATCTCTGCCTCTAAAATTCAAACAATTTTCTTTTTGTTTTTGTTACCAGGGATTGAATTCAGGGGTGCTTAATCACTGATTCACAATCTTAGCCCTTTTTAAAATTTTTTATTTGAAGACATAGTCTCACTAAATTGCTTAGGGTCTCACTAAATTGATGAGGCTGGGTTTGAACTTGTGTTCTCCTGTCTCAGCTTTCCCAAGCTGCTAGGATATAGGGATGCACCACTGCACCTGGTTTTTATGGTGAATTTTTAAACTAAATTTGTATACACAATGTGATTTATGTGAATTTTGTTCAAACATAATAATAAAAGATCTGATAGGGTTCGGAATCTGACAGATTAGGGACCCTTGTCCCAGATACCACCTGACCTCAATTAGCAGAACTAACATGAGTCTAAGGAACTGCCTCTCATCCTGCCTTGATGTGGTTATCAGAGGAGCTAACTTTCCCAAAGTGCAAACAGCAAGATATTGTTTTTCATGATTGCCCAACCAGCCCAAGGAACATGTATGTAGTCAAGACCTTCCAAGTGAGAACTAAAGAAACCTAAGAAGGGAAAGTCCCTGTGTAAGACCTCATATATATTACTGTGTCTTATGCATTTGATTTAAAACCTGAAAATGAGCATTTGATGCATGGGAAATGAGCATTATGGGAAAGGCACAGGTATCTGTCATTCACCCTTCATTTAATGTAAACCACTTCTAGCAAAAAAGCCTGCTAAAGGGGAACAAGGAACTCAAAAGCACATAGAATTTCAGATTCCCTCTGAGTCTGTGGACAGATGTCTTTGTCATGTCTGTGCTTTACCCTCACAGATTATCTTCTTCTATTAAACTCTCTTAATTGCTTCTCTTTCTCTTGTTGAATTATTCTCACTGTCCATGCACCCAATACCCAGGTTCCATGACACAAATAGTAACTATTTTTTTTTGTTTGTTTTGTGAATCTTATGATCTCTGTCACAACTGTTCAACTCAGTCAATGTAGGGTAAAAGCAGATATTGACAATTTATACCAAGATATGATGGTTCCACTCTTAGCTTTTTGAAGAATTGCAATATTGCCTTCCACAGTTCTTGTATCAATTTTCAGTCCCACCAACAATATATGAGAACTGATGTTTTTTTATTTGAATTTCCCTAATTGGTAGAGATGTTGAACATTTCTTTCATATATTTGTTGGCTAGTCATATTTCTTCTTTTGAGAAGTGTCTATTTAGTATGTTTGCCCATTTATTGATTGGTAATTTGCTTTTTTTGGTATAAAGTTTGTTCATTCTTTATATATTCTATATATTAATGCCCTACTTGACAATATAGAAATCAATGAGTGTAGCTCTGTTTCAATATAACTTTATTTTTAAAATATTGTTTGCATGACATTTTTGTTTGCTGGCAATTGTCAATTTTCTTCTGGGTCTCAGGAACTCTGAGATAGTTGAGAGGAAAAATACATGTTGTTGGAAGGGGAACAAAGTTAAAGAATGAGGGGTAGGAAGTGTTTGATTTGATAGCTGCCAATTTGTCATCCTAATGTTGTTGTTTCTGTGTTTTATATGGTTTGTTGCCCTCATCCTGGAGGAGGCGTAGAAAATGAATCAAGGAATAAGTAAATAAGAGCAGTTAATAATAGTAGGCCAGTAAGAGTTTGAAGACTCCAAGTTTAAAATGAGAAAATCTCCTTCTCCTCTCATTTTCACTCAATCTTGGCAGCTTGGTAGTGGTTTACATTCCCAAACTGGAAATTATAGATTTTTTTTATTGCAATAAGTAGGACTTCAGATTGAATTTTTATTTATCTTTTCTCTTAGGGAAAATGAGTAACACTGTGAAGACATTGAATATAGCCTTTTAAAGGAGGAAAAAATAGTGAGCTACATTCCAGTTGGTTTGTTAGGACTAAAGCTCTGATTATCCTGTTAAACAGTCGCTCTACAATTGAATTCTTAGCTGAACAGGATTGAGAAAATGCTGTTGGAGCTCTCTAGTAAACAATAGATAGGGAGAAAACAAAGTGACAATAATACCATTGTTTTAGTACACACACCAGCAGTCCTGTTAAGCTACCATCTTGAAGTAAAACATGCATGAATATTGAAGATCATAAAAACTATCACTAGAAGAAAACACAAAAATATGCAGTCTCAGCACCATCACTTGAAAAATGAATTCAGAAAACAATTTTGCTCTCCATTTGTACATTTCTTTGACTAGAAATTTGCTGCTTTAGCTGTTTTACTAACTCAGAAAATATCATTTCAAATATAATTGTGCATATAATCAAGACTTACATAATTACAAAATAAGACTGTGAAGCTTCAAAAGGAAAATCCAATGTAGAATGAAACTACTGTTTAAACAAAAAGAAGGGGGAAAAAGGAAAGATTAATAGATATGTGCTCCCATGGAATGAGGGCTCTCATGCATTTAGCGTGAAATTGGTATTCTGCCATTAAAAAAAGGGAGACATTTTAGAGACCTTTTCATTTATAAGGGAGATACTGAAAAACATTTTCTAAGGGAGTGAAGGAAAGGCTAACTATTACAAAGAGCTACTGGATATCTTGTTATTCTCACCTGATCTAAAAAATAAAACCCATACGCATGCAATAATACCTAGCAATAAGTGTACTATGTAGATATTTTAGTAGAGGTACCACTCATTACCACCTCAAAGGATCATGAGATCATGCTGGTTCTGTTAGCCATAGCTTTATCAACTTTTCATGAAAAAGAAATTTAGAGAAAACTTTTCACTAAATGACATTCTTATAGTTAATTAAAGAAAAAAATCCTGCAAAACCATTATATACCCCTGTCTAGTAGAGAATGTGGTTCCTAGTACATGATGCTCAACAAGGCTCAATTTCTTGCAGAGAGACCAGTTATTCATGCATACATTTTCTTGAGCCAAAAGTCAGGACATAGTCTCTTCCTGCCATGATAAGGTCTTATTATAATTTATATATATATATATATATATATATATATATATATATATATATATAGTCTTCATTTACTTTTTTCAAATGTCATTTTCATTACTTGATCCTCCTACTAGACACTGTGAGCAGACATTGGTGCTAGCCAAAGTGAAGTTGTTTCATTCCTATTTGTTTATTCTATAACTACCCCCTACTTAGGAGGCCAACCCATAGGTCCCATCCTCATGACAAGATATGAATGTTAGCTTCATTTCCAGCTGTTGGGAAGACTCAGAACTAAGCTAGTCAGTCAGGGTATTGCTCAAGTGCAGTAGGATTGCCTCTCAGAAGTTCTCATGGGATTTCTAGATCTTTTCTCATGCATTTAAATCTGGATGAATGTAGCATGAAAAGCTGAGAAAGGCATCTTGAAACCATGATGGGAGAGCTTGTGAGGAAATGGAATCAACACAGAAGCAGGCTGCCTAAGGAAAATTATTAGAAGAAAGGAGAGAGGGAAGGTGAAAGAGAGGGGGTCCTGTTGATAATTTTGAGCTGAAGTCAGATATATTTCTGTATTGTTTGGCTATATTTTCTCAGTCAAAGTCAATGCAAAGTTCTTTGTCATCTATCCTAAAGGACTTGTAAATTTTGACTTCTAAAAATTGGTTTATAAATGCTTACATTTGCTTAACCAGTAATGATTCTATACAACAGAATATATATGTTGAATTTGAAATTAAAAATACTATTTCCTTATCATTAGTTAGCTGGTTATGTATAATAAATTATCTTTCCCATTATTTGAGTCTCATTTCTCATATGTAAAATGATATACTCTTATCTTTCTCCAATGAAGACTGATTCTCCACAAGATCTTATCTGATCTTTCACATATAATCTCTTGAGAACCTATTCTCTAAATTTTCCTATTATCCTTAAATTCATTATGATATATATTCAACATTCAACTTTGGAATATAATTTGTTTCCCATATCTAGAATGACTCATTCATTCACTCATTCTCTAATACCTGATAAAGGACTCATGTTTCTCCCAGAACCTGGCTTCATTGTGAAACTTTGGTAACTTTCTTTGGAAATTTATTGCATTGCCCTCCTTCCTACTTATCCATGCATGCCTCCATTATGTCCTTCATGATTTTGAGTTGTAGTGATTTGATGCTTCTCTTTTCATAATTATGAAAAGTATTGGGGGCTGAAAGTATTTTTTTAATGTCTTTAGTGTGTATGCACCCTCCCCTCGGCACAACACACTAATATGTAAATCTTGTTTGAAGGTAGCCTTTATCATAATTCAACCAGTACAAATGCTTTAATAGGTAAAATATGAAACAACAGACAATAGGCAAGCACATGAGGATTTTACTGCTTTAATGGTATGATTTAAGTGTCTATTCTGGTATGGATGAGTTATCCTCCAAAACATTTCTTTTGTTAAAGCAAAAATGTTTAACACTGAAAGAAGTAGATTACAATTTGTGTAACCTAATCCATGGATTAATACATTTGATGGATTAATAACTTGAAAGGACTACTAAACTGGGTGATAATTGCAGGTAGGGTGTGGCTGAAGGCAGTAGTTCACTGGGAATTTGCCCTTGGGCTTATATATTTGTCTCTGTCCCCCCATGCTTTCATTCTGGTGACTATCATGAGCTGACAGCTTGCCTTGCCATACCCTTTCATCATGATATTCTATCTCATGTCAGACTTAGAGCAATGGAGTCAACCAACCATTGACTGAGACCTCTAAAATGATGAGCCTCTAAGTTGTTCTTGTTAGGTATTTTGGTAACAGCAACACAAAGAGAACTAATACAATGGCATAAAATTGGTATTTAATAAATGTTCATGGTTTACAGAAGAGTGGTTATTGAATGGGAGACTCAATTCAGAGAAACTATGAATGAAGGTGATTATCCCTATTTAAGTAACTTATGTATTATTCTTGCTTAACAAGCCACCCCGATATTTGAAAAATTTTTTATTATATCATAATTCAATATGCCATCAATTTGGCTATATTCAGATGACTTATTTTTATAATTACCTGGAGTCTGGTGGGAATCTAGTTCTAAGGGACTTCTGTTGGGATGGTTCAGTGGCTTTATGTGATCATATCTTCCAGTGGCTAAACAAAGTTTCTGCCTTTCTTTTAACACATATATACATAAAGTTGAAATGCAATTCGTTCTGTTAGTTCATAAGTAAATGTGCAAGAGTGAGTCTTCTTTTATTTTCCTGTGCACATATATGAAAACATTACATTGAATTCCCTCCACATGCAAATCCACAAAAATGGAGTTCTAACTAGAATAACACATATTACATCAAATTGAATTCTACAGCCATGAATAATTAAAAAGAACAAATAAATAAATGAAAAAATCATACTTTTAAAATTTAAAAATAAAGTTCTTGCTAAAAAATGAAATTGAATAGTAATACTTTTGTTCTAGACTTTTTTAGGTAATACTATAAATGCACAGTTTAAAATTAAATGAGTTGGTGTTTTTCATGTATCAAATCAGTAACATTTTAAAAAAGAATTTCACCAAATACTGATGAGAATATGATATTGAAAATAATGAATAATCAATAATAAGCTGTTTTGGGAAGCAATTTGCAGGTATATATAAGAAATTATGTGACCTAATAATGACAGAAGTATAAAACAACCTAAGGAGACAAAAATTAACAAATAAATCAACAATGACACAAACACACTTTTTCTTTCTGTTTCTCTCTCCCTTCCTCCACCATTCCCCTTTCTTTTCCTCCCTTTCTTTCTTTCTTAGTGCTGGGGAAGGAACTCAGAGTATGCTAGGCAAGATCTCTACCACATAAGAACTTTCTTCACAAAATTCATAACAGTGACAAAAAGTAAGTTTTAAAAAATAAGATATTGTTTAGGTGAATTATGTTGGATTTTTTTTTATTTATTTAAAGAAGAGTTTAAACAACAGGACAATTTCATAGATTTTGATGTTGAAATAAAATAAAACAGGAGACAAGATAGATGTCAGTCCAGACAGGCTCTGTTGTGATCTTGTGATCTCATAATAAAATAAACCCTAATCTTGTATTCTCAACACTACCAATATTAAGTTTTCATTTATACTATAGAAATAGTTGCAGGTTATCAAGGGGACTCTTGGTGTTTCTCCGAGAGTCTCAGGCTGAGAGACCTCATTAAGACAGATTCTTCCACGAGGTCAGTGTCACTGGAAAAGAGACAAGATGCTCTCACAATTACTGCTAAAACTTGTCCCAGAAAGTAGCACACATAATGTGCCTTCACATGCCATCAGCCAAGTCTCAAGGCTACACCACTTGAGAGCATTTGGGGTCCTGCAAACATATGTACCCAGAGTTCCATGGAGAGACAGAGATATACTTAATGAACAAATTTTATGGACTACTGAATGCACGTGCGCACGCACACACACACGCACACACAAATGATCATGGCTCAGAAAAGAGAAATAAAATAGTGTACACGAAAAGCAATGAATGAAGAAAATTTAAAAATCTATGCTAGTAAATGAATTTTAGAAAGTGCATTTATTGTCTGTTTTTCTGTATTTTATATAATAAATTTCATCCAAAATGGAAAAGTAAAATAAATGCAATGTGAATTATTAGATTAAAAATGCAAGGGCTTTTTAAATTACTTCTTTAATAAGTGGTTATGAATTCTCTGGTAAATTGTGGTTATTATGAACAGAATTAACTATAATTTCCCCATTGTATAGAAGTGGACAGAATATCTGATTATAAGTATTTTTTATCAATATTAATACACTAAAATGTAGAACATCATATCAATTTTTCTCTGTATTTTTTCAGGACAAATGTCAAAGTGATTAATGTACTGAACATCTATTGTAATTTATTATATATCTCTGAAGAGCAGAACAGAGGAAGCTGACAAATTAGAAATAAATTTTACAAGAAGACCAATGGTATGAATTATACTGTTACCAGTCACTGGTTATCAATGTTCTAAGAAAAAAAAAGTTATACTTTTCTGGAGATGAAGTCTAAAACAGTCTCATATAATGATAGGTTGAAGATTATTGTTCTTTGTTGGGCATGGTGGCACAGGTCTATGATCCCAGTGACTCAGTAGGCTGAGGCAGGATGATCACAAGTTCAAGACCAGCCTCTAAATTTTGGTGAGAACTTCAGCAACATAGTGAGACCCTGTCTCAAAATAAAAATCAAAAAGAAAAAAGGACTAGGATGTAGCTTAGTGGTAAAGTGCTCCTGGGTTCACAATCCCTAGTTAAAAAAAAAAAAATAGAAACAGCACTGTTCCTTTAAAATAGAATAAAAATGTAATACTGGTATCATTAGTCAAAGAACCTACTCTTATAAAACTAAAGTGAATATTTTACACATACATATTCAGATAAATTTTCACTTGATTTCTACATTCTTACTCAGGAATTTGCTCATACTATTTAGTTTTTTCAGAAGCATGCAAATTTTATGACTTTACCCAAAAGTATCATAAAACTTTAAATAGGAGTAAAAACAGGAAAGTCACTAATTTAACTGTCAGAAAAAAATTCAAATTATTTTAGGGGTTGTTGAACCATATAATGTTTATTTTTGAAGGGAGATTGTAGGAAATGCAATTTACTAAATTATATTTTTTTCTCAAATTGACTTTGTTCAAAGGAGACTGTAATAGTAAACTCAAAATTTAACAGTAATTAAACTTATTATGATAGAAATGGAGTAGATGAAATTAATGTTTTTCTTTTAAACTTAAAAGAATGAAATTAAGTAAATTTACAGTTTTTAGATTGAAATTTATATTGTTTCTTGTCCTTAACTTTTAGGGAAACAGAATAATCATTTCATAGATGTAATCTCCTATACATTTGCTAATATCTGTCTTTTCATCACTAGAATTAGGCCCTTTGGAGTGCAGATAACTTTTCTGCTTTGTTGATTACTATGGGCACAATGTCTTTTATACAGTACATATTAAACAAATGTCCTAAAAAATGAATGTTTTTGTCCTCTTAGTTCTAGTTTTTGCAGCTATGTTTAAAATAATAGTGCAGGATTTCTTGCAGTTAATAAAGCTTTAATAAAATGACTTCAACTGTTCTAAGGTTAGTGGAGTGGGGAAAAATAACTTTTTCCTAGATGTTGAGTAGTTGAGGTTTTGGTGAAATCAATTGTGTTTAAATAAATATAATCTGAATAATATTTATATGAAGGAAAGTGCATTATTCTTTCTCTTATGTTTGTCATTGATCTATGGGAAAATGTCCTCTGAACTCATAAAAGAAGATCATAGAATCTTAGTTTGGAATATTTAATTCCAACTTTTTCTTAATTGAGTTCTTATTAGCACCAATAGAATAAATATATGAATGGGCAATGGTTGGAACAAACATAAAATTATAACTTTGATCCCAAACTTTCAGCATCCTTTCCAGCAAGGTAAACCTTATATCGACAGTAAACAACCCAGGAAACTGGCCTGCTCAGATCCTCATCTCTAGTAATAATCCAGGAAAATGAATGATAACTTTTATAACAATCATCCCAGGATGGCCAGGCCTTGATTAATAACTGACAGTTTTCCTATTTTTTATTGCCAATTCCATCTGAGGACCAAACCAAATAAAGCCAAATATGCACCCACAACCAATCCTAAAGAATGTTGTGCTTCTCATAAACACTCCTATAACTTCCTCTTGCCAGCAGCCTCAAAACAGGGCATCCATGGAAATTACTTTTTCATTCTTTACAAAGTTGTCCAACTCTTCTCTTCTGGCTTTTACGTTTTTATTGAAACACAAGTTATAGGGACTGACTACTTTGCCCACACAAGCTCAGAATAAATAATATTTCCTTTTCTTCTTTGGTTCATCTTGGTTTGTTTTCATAGCACATGGTGTCAAACATACTTCAACATTTGTACTAAATAACTAAATATCCATTAAAACACACAGAGTGCATGTTGGATTCCCTTCAAAGAAATTCAGGCTAGGCGCAGTGACTCAACACCTGTAATCCCAGTGGGTCTGGAGGCTAAGCCAGGAGGATCCCCAAGTTCAAAGCCAGCCTCACCAACAGCAAGGCACGAAGCAACTCAGTGAGGCCCTGTCTCTAAATAAAATACAAAATAGTTCTGGGAATGTGGCTCAGTGGTTGAATGTCCCTGAGTTCAATTCCCAGTACAGAAAGAAAGAAAGAAAGAAAGAAAAACAGAAAGAAAGAAATTCATAAAATATTCCACTATAGGTGATTGTTAGAAAGTCATGCTTTGCCATATGGTTCACAAGGAATGTTAATTCAATTTTTTTAAATAAAAACAATCTATATAAGGTCTATTTTTGGCATATTTATCCATTAGAACAGAGACTTTTTTCTAAAACAGTTATTTTTTTAATATAGGTGTAACCAAGATAGATTAATACTAAAAAATGGAAACATTATGATTCACCTTTCAAAAATATTTGCATCAAATTTCAGTATATGAAGAAATTTCTGAAACATTTTTTGATGATTTTGCTCTTCAATCACAATGCCTTAGTTTACCAAAATGCTGAGATTACAGATTATAGGCATATATAATGCAATGAGCCTATTTTAGATTTTTAAAACAGACTTTTCAAAATTATACTTTTCTAAGCAAAATTTATGGATCTCATGCCAAATTTAAAATCTCCTCCAATTTAAACTCCTTGGAATCATTTTTCACAAGTTTGAATAAAAATGTACAGAAAATCACAAAACTAAAATGAAGAATAGTTAAACATAATTTCAGAATAAGATTCCTAGGTTACCTAGAAGTGTTTACCCTTGCTAGTCCAGCAATTGTTTTTTCTTAACATGTAAATCCTACAAAAAGCTACAGCATTTATTGAGGAAATACTGATTTTATTTATCATAACATGATAAATACTACTCGGGAAATTACAATAAAATATATTAATTAACCTTGCAAATTTTTGAAGAAAGATATTATTTTCAAAAATTGAGTATAATGATAGGGATTTGTATACCCAAAGTCATTCTGATCTAGTGTCTTTAGTATTTATCTTAGAACTTAGACATTTCTTATTGCCACCAGAAGTGCAGAAATGCTTGGAGACAAAGATATCACTAATCTTTGAGCCATGAAATAAGAATCCAAGACTTAAGTGAAATTAGGGTCTTTTAAGGGAGGATAATAAATCCAGCAATCCCCAAAGGGAGAATGCATGGGAAAATCCTTGAACCAATTGAGTCGCACAGAATTCCACTATTTAAGATACTTTCTCTGGGTCATGATGATATTTTGGTCAGAGTCTGAGTATTCCTTAGATGGTTAAATGCTCTTAAAATAAAATGATGATATTTCAACAGCTTTAAAATAATTTGGAATGTTAAGAGGATCTAGTCAAGAGTATACATTCTGAGTCTATGACCTTCATCTTATCTCAACACATCTTATTTTTAAAGCCAGAGTACAAGTAGCCCAATAGCACAGGAGCTTACTAAGGCTGTGGTTTCCAAGTGGAATGCCACTCTCTTCTATTTTCTCACTCAATTCTTATATTTTAAAAATCTTTGAACATAACCCGGATGAAATGTCTGGTATAGGAAAAGGGGAAAAGAATAAGTAGAAAAATAAATAAATAAACAAAGAAGAATGGTTGCATTACTGCAGAGTTTGACTTTAGATAACTTTCAATTTGTTTATGATGTCTTTGCACCCACAACACACAGAATCTATGACTAGAGTTGTCAAGTTCAATGCCTGAGAAATGTAGCATTGCTCCATCGGATGGTCACACTAAAATGAAAAATAATTACCCATTTTCTCTTTAAAGTTTAGAAAAAAAATTCAATATAAAAATCCAGATCAGTGAAATAGATAATGGTTTTATTCTTTCTTTATCAGAGTCTAGATATTTTGATTCAGTCATTTCTCCAAAAAATTTAAAATATAAATGGGAAATATATCACTGCTATTTTATTTTTTTAATTGGTTACTCAGATAAATAAAAACATAAAAATATACATTTTAATGGGTACTATGTAATGTTTTGACACATCACTGTTACATTTAAGTTTAAATATATTACAGGGTCTATAGATGAAATTGAGATTAAAAATACATATGCATATATGGAAGTACTAAGCATATATACTTGTTAAATACAGTATCAAACACTGACATTTAACATAAAATAAAACCTATACTATTTTCCTTTTGAGAAATACCTATATTCATTTTTTAACTTAAATGCCTAATTTATTCCTCTTTAGAAGCTCAGAGAACAATTAGTTACATAAAAATTTAAAAATTACAAACAATAATGCTAATAAATGATTATAATCCTTCAATGTTATTTCAATAAATGTAATTCATTGATTGTTCTGTTAAAGCAAATGAAAAAGTTTCCTTTTTTTGTTAGTTGCATTATTTCTTTCACACTTAAAACATCAATAAGGTATTAATATAGAAGGTATAAAAATAGGCTTTTAGGATGAAAATTTCCAAACAAATAGTATATGTTTTTAATACAGAAATCTAATATAGAGTAGTAACATGGTAGAAAGAAAGAAAGAAAGAAAGAAAGAAAGAAAGAAGGAAAGAAAGAAAGAAAAGCAGGAAAAAAAATAAGAGAAAAGAGAGAGCTGAGGTATTCTCCAGAGGGGCTGGAGGAGATGCCTAAGGAATTGGAAATGATGTTAGTAATGTAATGGTCTGTGTAACCTCATGAGCTGTCAAATCCTAGACTGCACAAGACTAATAGCTCTTTTATAAAGAGTTTCTTTTAGCACTGCTCCCCAAACTCAAAGGCGCAGAACACTAGCTATTTAAGGGCAAAGTGATAAAGACTCACTTACTTAGGTTGATAAGCTTTCTCAAGAGTAGCATTTTGAGTCTGAAACAAGTCACAGAACTCATTAGCAGAACCAATGGCAATGATAATAGGCTATGACTATCTTTAATTGTCCTTCTATTGTGTTATGCATTTAAAGCCCATATTTGAAATGAAAGCTTTGTTGGTGGTTTAATAGCAGGATTTGCGTTTTAAAGTAAGATAATCTCACACCTATAACAAGATCAGTTCTGCATCAGACACATGTATTGGATCACCTTGAGAAATCTTTGTTGACCTCATAAAATACAAGCACTTTCACTACTGATTTTGCAAAATAATAGTTAAAATTTACTTATTATTTAGTATGCAAATACATTAACTTTATGTTTCAGAAATTATGAAGTAAAATGCTAGTTACAAACTTGCCTACTTCAAATAGTCATCTATTGTTTAAGGTATCAGAAGAATTAAATAGTCATTATCATTGTATATTACAGAGATTTTTAATGCTTTCTGTAGGATGCAAAAAATATATCAGCATCCTTGAAAGAATACATAAAGTTTAAATAAGCATATTTGATATGTTACTGTAATTTTATATTTAGATATATATTAAACGAAACTTTTATTTTTATAATGAACTATTTAAAGGAAGCTTATAAAGAGAGTTAGACTACTTTGCACAAGATTGATTCTCAAGGTAAGAAAGGGTAGCTGGTATAGGGAAATGTTTGTTATAATGCAGCACACTTTAGATTATAAAAACATGAGAAATTCCAGCAGGAATCAAATGGACTCAAGAAGCACGATTTTAGCCAAGGACCTGTACACCACCCCAGGGGCTTTAGTATACCCAACTTGTACTTGTGTAGATTCAGAAGACTATAAAACCAGCCTTCTGCTATTGCTTTCACCTTTGTTCTAATATATAAAACAAATCTAATAAACCAAATAAACTAAAAGAAAAATTTATTATAGGAAATTAGGTATTAGGTCCTCTGATGATTTGATTTTTCAGGAATTGCTTTCATACTTTTGTTGTTATTGTTATTGTTTTCCTAACTTCAGTTACACATTTTTCCTTCAGAAGAATATATCTGGAAACCACTCTTATTGAGAGTGATAATGAAACTACTCAGTAAGTTCTACCCCTGGTAGCTATATTTTAAAAAGCACTGGGAGAAATTAAAGGTGGTTAGATGAACCTATAAAATTGGGATACTTGATTTATCACAATGAAATTTGAGGAATTCAGGAACCACTTGCAGGCCTAGCTTCTCCATACAATTCAAAGACCAAAGGCATCTGTCCCAAAAAGTGTTATTGCAATCCATTTATTCTAGATGTTTCAGCTACAATATGGGGAGTAATGTGGTTCTCTTGCCCACAAAGGACATGAACTTAGCCTTCATTACATCATGTAAAAAGTGGCAATGAAACTGCATAAATTCATGAAAATGTCTAGGGTTATTTCTTTCTATATTCTTATCTTGATTACAAGAGAAATCTTTCAACCAATGGGAACATTGGATTAAAGTGGAGAAAGACATAAAGAATGGTGCAAACACCAATGAGTCTAGTTTGAACATGCCAACCTTGTGGCCTGTGTGACATTCAGGTGAGGATGAAATAACACATCTGAATATACAAATCTATATGTTAAAAACGGAGACCTTGGTTATAGACACAGATTTAGAAGTCAGTGAGTTATAAATTACTGGTGATGCCATGAAAAAAAAATGACTCAATTCCATCTATTTATAGTCAAAATGTAAGGATTGTGTGAAGAATAATTTTAAAGCATTCCCTCTAAAAAGAGGAACAAGACAAGGATTCCCACTTTGACCACTTCTATTCAATATACTTCTTGCAACTCTAGCTGGATCAATTAGGTTAAAGGAAAAAAAAAAATTCAAAGGAGTACAAATAGGAAAAGAAGAGCTCCAACTATCCCTATTTATCAATGACACGATCCTATATTTAGAAGACCCCCCCAAAAAACTTCTAGAACTCAAAAATGAATTCAGTAAAGTAGCAGAATACAAAATTAACACTGATAGATCAGTTGTGGTCCTCTATCCCAATGATAAATCAACTGAAAGAGAAATTATAATAGCCATCCCACTCAGAATAACCTCCAAAAAATAAAATAATTAGTAATCAATGTAACAAAAGAGTTAAAGGATTCTACAATTAAGCCCACAGAACACTAAAGAAAGAAGTTGAACATTGTTGGGAGTTGCCAGGGCTCCAAAGACTAACTTTCCCATCCCCCAAGAATAGCCCTCCAACGTGAGCCCTGCTGGCTCACATGATCCTTACCCACCAATCAAACTAGCCCTGCTGGCTCACATGATCCTTACCCACCAATGAAAAGGCACCCCATGCCAACTGTCAAACCTTCAACTATTAAACTGTCATAACTGTCAAACCACCCCTGGCTCTATAAATATGCAGAGCTTTTCCTCAGTAAACAGACTGACGGCAAGTCTGATCGTTCTTTCATTGGTGCAGAAACCTGGGAAGGGGAATTCCTCGCTGCTCGAGGGCCCCCTCTCTCAAGGCTTGCCACCCTAGTCGACTCTTAGGAGCATTGCTATTACTCCCACAACACTGGCTCTTCAGTAGGTGAGTTCCCCTATCAGGTATCCAACTTCAGAGGGGCTACACATGGGCTTTGACCGTGATCGCCCGGCAAACCTCTGATGCCCAATCTGGAGGAGAGAACGCACCCCACCATGACCTTCATGGTCACGGTGGACTCTCTGGAACCTGATTCATGAGCAGTTGGTCCTGAGGGGTGGAAGAACAGGCACTCCTCTCTCTCTCTCTCTTTCTCTTTCTCTCTCTCTCTCTCTTAACCACCCTTGTCACTCTCCTGACCTATGGGAGCCTCTTCTTTCCTCCCTACGGACTCTCCCTTATTAAATTCTGCACACAAGATTGGCCTTACTATCAATTAGACAAAGTCAATGGCCCCCAGGAGGATCCCTAGATCCTGCAATTCTCAGAGATCTGTTTAACTTCTGTGAGCAATCGAGAAAGTGGAAGGAGATCCTATGTTGAGGCTTTTTCTCTACTTCGTTATCACCCCGACCTATCTATCCAGCAGATGAACCTCCTCCCTACCGACCTTCCCCGTTGGCTCCGTCCATCCCCTCAGGTGCTCCCCCTGACTCAGCCGACACCTTTAGTTCCCCTCAAACTAGGTCCCACCCCTAGTCCCACAAACCATGGCCCCTTTAAGAGAGGTTGCTGGACCTGAGGGCATTATCCGAGTACATGTCCCATTCTCTATGAATGACCTCACACAACTCAAGCAAAGATTGGGCTCATTCACCACAGAAGAGAGTTTCAAAGGGTCCTCCAGGCTTATAGCCTCACTTATATGTTATTGGCTAATACTCTCCTTCTTGAGGAACGACGTACCAGAGTCTGGGAACTTGCCAGAGCCCATGTGGATGAAACTCACCGAGTTAATCCCAATCACCCTCTGGGGCTACTTGCTGCCCCAGATCAAACTCCCGACTTATAATACACAAGCTGGCATACAGAGTAGGGACCGATTCTCCGCATGTATTATTGCTAGACTCAAAAAAGCAGCATGTAAGGCTGTCAATTTCCAAAAATTACAAGAGACCCCATTGGAATTTCTGGATTGGCTTACAAAAGCCCTTCAGCAGTAACCTAGATCCCAAAACCCCAGATGGCCGTCATGTCCTTAGAATATATTTCCTCTTGCAGAGCTAACCCGACATCTGGGCCAAACTAAAAAGGCTCAAACAAGGCCCTGCCACCCCACAGACTGATAAATTTCAGATGCTCACCCTGCAGCGTGCTTCCTCGGGTCGCTGCCCATCACCAAACCCTCCCCCCACCCCAGTGCCTGCTTCAAGTGTGGCAAGGAGGGACATTTGGCCAGGACATGCCCTGCACCACACACTCTGCATACTCCATGCCCTAAATGTCAACAACAAGGTCATTGGGGCTCTGACTGTCCTAGATCCCCTAGGAAGCCTATGGCCAGGGAACCCTCCGACCTTCTGGGCATAGCATAGCAATCAATTAACGGTACCTTGGGTCCTTGTCCCTGGCTGTAACGATCAATAGACAGGAACCCAGGGTGCGGATTCAGGTGAACAGATGCAAGGTTGACTTTCTCCTTGACACCGGGGCTACCTTCTCAGTCCTGACAGAATTCTGGGGGCAAACAGTGCCATCCACCTCTCCTATTGTCGGGGTAATAGGAGGAAAGAGCATCTATCCAAGAAAGACTCCCCTATTACTCTGTTCCATAGACAACTTCCCATTCTCTCAGACATCCCTAGTTATGCCCCAATGTCCAGTTCCTTTGCTTGGCCGAGATATTCTCTCTAAATTCAATACAACAATCAACATACGGGCTCCTGGCATCAGTCAGGCCCCAGAATTGGCCTGTTCATCTTTTCTGGCCCTTTTGGCAGAAAACTGGCCATTCTGCTCCACTTGTGAGGCTGACATGAAATACCATACTAACCTGGTTGACCCGATTGTATGGGATACCCACACCCCCTCCATCATTTCCTAATTATTCAGGACCTTCTTAGCAAGGGGTACCTCAGTTCTGCTCATTCCCCTTACAATACTCCCATACTAGTGGTAAAAAAGCCCAACGGGTCCTACCTATGACTCATCAACACCTCTGTTAGACCCATAAAGTTCTTCTGGGCCTACAACATACATCCTTTGGTTCCCAACCCATACCCCTGCAGTCTCAGATCCCCCACACTGCCACCCACTTCTCGGTCATAGATTTAAAGGATATCTTTTTGCCTTTAACCTGTACTGTCCTTCCTCAGGGATTTTGAGATAGTCCACACCTCTTTGGACAAACCTTGGCCTCCGACCTCCAATCTTTTCACCCCCAGTGCCCTGAATCCACCCTCTTGCAATATGTTGATTATCTTCGAGCAAATCTCTTTGCCCACCTGCAGGGAGGAAAGCACCCCACCACAGCCTTTAAGGCTATGGTGGCCCTCAGGGACTCCTTTCTTGGGCAGAGTAGAAAGTCCTAGTCCTCTCACCTTAAGACCTGGCTGCTAGAGAAACACTTACCCTCCCCTTCCACTCACCTCTTTCCAGCCCTGGGAGTATCCAGCCTCCCCAGGAGGGGTCCCAATAAACCTTGGCCAAGGTCTCCCATGGCTCTGGCTTTTTCCAGGATGAGACCTTCGACAGTCAGGATTCGGTGACGACCAATCTCTGCAGCTCGAACCTGCCACTTAGGCACTCCTGATTTTTTGGCTCTAGCGGGGACACCCCTTTTGCCAATAAATCAGTTTCCTCCTTCTCTGTGTCCTCTTCCCTCCTCCTTACATGGGTATTGTGTCCTCTCTGCCAGTCGACTCTCCCCTACAATGCCTCTTGGATCAAATATAGCATCCAGGCCTGGCCCACTTATCCCTTAGACAACCAAAGCAGATGGCCCCTTTTTGGGTCCCTGGATCCCTCCATTCTAAGGGATCTCTTTCAGGCTTTCTTCTTGCTCCAATCCAATCCTGCTCTCTGCACATCTTGCAAACAAATTCTTCTAGCTCGTTCAAAGGGCACTCAACAGATGACACAGTTCTCCTACTTAATTTCTTGGCCTTAAAGGGATATTGGGCCTCTCCACAAAAGGCCCAAATAGCATGTATCTAGGGTTCTCTATCTCTCAAGGGAAAAAGGCCATTGCAGTAGACAGAAAACAGCTTATTGTGTCTATACCTATACCAAAGACCAAAGATGACTCACCTTCTTGGGTTTGGCTGGGTACTTCAGGGCCTGGATTACTTTTGAATTTCTCCCTCCTCACCAGGCTGCTATATAATCTGGCCAAGGGCCCTCAGAGGTGGGGAAGCCCTTTACAAAAAGGCCCTCCTCTGGGCACCCACCCTGCATCTCTCCGACCTCTCCCCACCCATCACCCTCTATGTACATGAAAAACAGGGACAAAGTCTGGGCGTTCTGGTCAGGAATATGGCCCCACATTTGCACTAGTGGCCTACCTATCCAAAAAGCTTGACCCCACCATCAGGGGCTGGCCCCATGCCTCAGAGCCCTAACAGCGGCCCATGACCTCCAGAAAGAAGCACACAAGCTTACCTTTGTCTCCCCGCTAACCATTCTCATCTCCTCACCATCTAAAGGATTTCCACACAAGGGGCTATAGTCACTTCCTCCTTCCAGGGTTCTATCCCTCCTTATCTCATTCCTTGAAAATCCCTCCATCTCTTTTCAGCCCTACTCTCCATTAAACCCTGCCTCCCTCCTCCCATCTTCTCCCTCACAAGATCCCGTCCACAAATTCCTGGAGGTATTAGAGATGATTTTACCCTGCCCTACCACCATTTCTGAGGGACCTCTGCCCTCTTCAGACCTCATCTGGTTCTCAGATGGTAGCTCCTTTATACACGAAGGGGTTAAAGTGGCGGGGTATGCTGTTGTTTCCCTCTTACCCATCATAGAGGCAAACAAAACCTCTCCCACCCAATACCACCAACCAACAAGCTGAACACATAGCTGCCACAAGGGTATGCAAGCTAGCAGGGGGCAAAACCCTCTCCCTATATATCTTGATCTCCCATGCAGCCATTTGGAAGAAAGGGGGCTATTGACCACCAGAGGGATGGCAGTCATTAATTCCACACTTATTTCTGGCCTACTACAAGCCTCCAGGCTGCCTTCCCAACTGGGAATAATCCATTGCAAGGCCCACCAAACAGACTGCTCCCTTACTACTATGGGGAATTCCAAGGCCCATCAAGCAGCTCGATCAGCCGCCCTATAGAGCTTTACCTCCCCTCCGATACTCTTCATAACCACTGGGGATCGGCCCAAAGATCCCCAGCAACTCTTCCAGTTTCTTCACTCTCTATTTCATTCTAGTCCACAGAGTCTCACTACTTTCCTTCACTCCTTTTTCACCCTTTCCCCACACCATAAGACCCTCCTACAACAGATCACTTCCTCTTGTCAGATCTGACAGAGAACCAATACCAATACTCCATTAAAACCTAAACCTTTCCCTTCTCATCAGGCCTGCAGTCATACCCCAGCTGCAGACTGGCAGATTGATTTCAGCAACATGCCCCGAGTAAAAAACAAGCCTTTCCCACTTCTAACAAGCAGGCCTCTATGGTAGTTGACTCACATAATCCCCCATTTTGGGATGCCCACTTCTATCCAATCAGACAATGGCCCAGAATTCACCTCGCAGATAACACAGGGACTGGCTCATGCACTATCACTCCCTTGGCATTTCCATTGCCCTTACCGCCCCCAGGCTTCTGGAAAGGTTGAAAGGACTAATCAGTCTCTTAAAGAGACCCTCACCAAGCTCACCATGGAATTAAGCCTGGACTGGGTAAAGTGTTCCCCTTGGCTTTATTGCGCATTAGGGCCTTGCCAAAGAAGCCTTCTAATCTCTCACCTTTCAAAGTCATGTATGGCCATCCCCTCGTTCCTCCTGGATTGCCTACAGAACCCCTACCCATCTCTGAAACCTATGCCCTGCCCCTCCTCTTCCATCTATACTCTGAATTCTGGTACAATCAAGACTACTCCTTTCTTGGGCTGGGCATGTGGCTCAAGTGGTAGCGTGCTCGCCTGGCATGCGTGCGGCCTGGGTTCTATCCTCAGCACCACATACAAAGATGTTGTGTCCGCCGATAACTGAAAAATAAATATTAAAAAATTCTCTCTCTCTTTCTCTCTTAAAACAACAACAACAACAAAAAAAAACTACTCCTTCCTGACCCCAGTTTCTCTCAAAACCCTACCTCTTTAACACCTGGCCAACTTGTTTACTATTGCACACCAAGGGAAAAGCCCCCTCTAAAACCAAAATGGGAGGGTCCTGCTCAAGTGATTATGTGCACTCCTTTGGCTGCCAAATTCAAGCTGTCTAATAATCAACTTACCCTGTGGATTCACATTCCCAGGCTTAAGCCAGCACTCCTATACCTTCATCAGAAGAGTCAAGGATCGTCACCTGTCATTAAGTACTTTTTGTCAAACTTCCCCACAAGATCCCCTCAAGCTCTGCCTCTCCTGTGTCTCCATTCTTAGCCCAATACCTAATGCTCCCCCTCATTTCTGGACCCTCTTGGGTCCTCTCTTCACCCTATGTCTGGAGAATCAAAGCAAGTGACTGTAATGGCCCCCTCCAGCCAGACCCCCTTTTCCTCCTTACAGACCCCCTACTTGCTTGGATCTGACCGGTAGTGGGACCCTTGTGTGTTGTCCTTCTGACAAACCACTCAGATGTCTGGAGCATGGTAACCCCTGAATAAGTGTGAACTACCTTTATCATAAGAGAGCACTTTATCAGTTGACTTCTGGGCCTAAGGAGGAACATGTGTATTTTGTTTACCCTCCCAGTTTTGTATCAGTATTTAAGGTTGAGGTGTTTCACATAAAACTTGGAGAGATCTGACTGCTCTCAAAGGGAAATCTGGTAACAATGGGCCACCATTCTCCCTTGGCCGCCTTTGTTCAGAGCATGGGAGAAGCTGCCTTCTCTATTACAAAGCCTGTGCTTTCTTGGTGTGAAGAGAGACAAGACTAGGGAAAGCTGGGAACAGTGATATTTGGGGATCCAAGGGCCAGAGAAAGGTAAAGAGAGAAGCTCAGAGACACCCAGGTAGGAGAGAGTTTGATTGGACTAGGAAAGAAGAGTGGAATTGAGGGTGTTAGGTTCAGGACAGGCTGGTCTGCAGGGCATGCCAAACAAAGTCAGTTGCAGGATGACCTGGCTTCTCAAACCCTCTGTCTGGTTCTTTATCACCTGTTTGCTTCAAGCCCAAATGCCCAAGCCCCTGCTCAAAGCTGAACACTCAACCTCCCTTGTGCCAAAAAGGCAGCTTGAAGACCCAGAGACCCCATTAGATTTGGGCTATAAAAACTCCCTGTGTCTGTTCCTTCCCTTTATCATAAAGTTCATTCAGACTCAGGTGATTAAAAAATTTCTAATCAAGCTTTTAACCAGCTTCTCCTCGGGAATTATCAACTCCTGGCTACTGATGATACCTCTAGTGGAGACCTACGCCAAATGAACTGACATCATCATGGATCTGTGGTGGCAAGGAACCTTCATTGATCTGGTTCCTGAAGTTATACCAGTCCTCTCTGCCCTCCTGTGGGGGCTCCTTACTTCCCTCCTCTCTTTCTCCCACACTGACCCATCTCAGCAGGAAGCAGCCAGAATGAGTGGATGCCCACTCTCATTTAATAACAAAGAGGGGGGAATGTTGGGAGTCGCCCTGGCTCCAAAGACTAACTTCCCCATCCCCCATGAATAGCCACCCAATGGTGAGCCCTGCCGGCTCACATGATCCTTACCCACCAATCAAAAAGCACCCCATGCCAACTGTCAAACCCTTCAACCATTAAACTGTCATAACTGTCAAACCACCCCAGGCTCTATAAATATGCAGAGCTGTTCCTCAATAAACAGGCATTTTCTCTGACAACAAGCCTTGATCGTTCTTTCAAGCAAGACCTTAGAAGATGAAATACTTCCCATGTTCTTGGATAGGCAGAATTAATATTATCAAAATGGTGATACTACAAAAAATACTATACAGGTTCAATGCAATTCCCATAAAAATTCTGATGATGTTCTTTTTAAAATAAAAAAAGATGTCATGAAACTCATTTGGAAAAATAAGAGAACCAAAATAGCTAAAGCAATCTTTAACAAGAAACACAAAGCAGTAGGCATCACAATACCAGACTTCAAATTATACTATAAAGCTATAGTAACACAAACAGCATGGCATTGGCACCAAAATAGGCAAGAAGATGAATGGAACAAAATAGAAGATACAGAAACTAACCCACATAAATACAGTTATCTCGTATTAGACAATAGTGCCAAAAACACACAATGAAGAAAAGGTAGCCTCTTCAACATAGTACTGGGAAAACTGGAAATTCATATGTAATAAAATGAAAGTTTATCCCTATTTCTTACCCTGTACAAAAATCAAAGAATCAATGAATCAAAGACCTAGGCATTAGACCAGAAACCTTGCACCTAATAAAAGAAAAGGTAGGCCCATCACTTCAACATATTGGCACAGGAACTGACTTTCTGAGCAAGACTCCCAAAGCAGAAGAAATAAAATAAAAAAAACAATAAGTGAGATGGCATAAAACCAAAAAGCTTCTTCATAGAAAAAGAAACAATCAGGAACAGAAAGAAAGACTACAGAATGGGAGGAAATCTTTGCCACCTGCACCTCAGATAAGTTGTTCATTTCCAGGATATATAAATAACTCAAAAAACTTACACCAGAAAAACAAATAATGCAATCAATAAATGGCCAAAAGAATTGAACAGACCCTTCTCAAGAAATACAAATGATCAACAAAAATATGAAAAATTGTTTAATATCTCTAGCAATTAGAGAAATGCAAATTAAAATTATAGTGAAATTCCATCTTATTCCAGTCAGATTAGCAATTATTGAAAATGCAAGTAATGACAAATATTGGTTAGGATTTGGGGAAAGGGTAAATTTATCCATTGCTGGTGTGACTGCCAATTGGTACAAACCCTATGGAAATCACTATGGAGATTTCTCAACAAACTGGGAATGTAACCATCCATTTGACCCAGTTATCCCACTTGTGGAATATAGCCAAAGTATTTAAAATCAGTATACTATTATATGGTACACAGTCACATTGATATTTATAGTAGTGTAATTAATAATAGTTAAGCCATGACACCAATCTAGAAGCTCACCAACTGATGAATGAATAAAAAGAATGTGGTATATATGCACAATAGAATATTATTCAGCCATAAAGAAGAATGACTTAATGACATTTGCCAGTAAATAGATAGATTTGGAGAATATTATGCTAAGTGAAATAAGCCAGTCCCAAAAAACAAAGGTTGTATGTTTATACTGATATGTGGAAGATAAACTGCAATAAAGTGTTGGGGGTAATTCAGTAGATTAGACAAAGATGATTGAAAGGAAGGAAGGAAGAGTAGGAAAGTGAAAGACAGATAAATACCTCTAACCCAATTTTCCTATGTACACATGTAAAAAAGTGACCCTCACCATTGTGCCCACCCACAAGAATGCAGTCCTAACTAAAGAATAAGATATATCATATGCTTGTATGATTTTAGCAAAATGGATTCTACTGTCATATATAACTAAGAACTGCTAAAATAATATTAAAAATAAAAAAGAATAACTATCAATTATTTCTAATTATTCAAAGTACTATATCAGTTTACATAATTGTATTATAATTTTTGATGTGTGTTATACTTTGGCTCATTAGAATAAAAACATATTTGACAATCTTTAGACAAAAATAGAAAAGTATAATAAACAAGAACATTTTCTTGAGAGTTAACTTCATTTAGAAGCACTTTTCTTTGATTATCTAGCATTAGTTTACCAATATTCTGGCACAATTCTCTTACCTGTAGGTACAAAAATATTCTCGGTAGATGATAAACAAACTGTTCTTCCTTAAACAAAGAACAGCCATGTGAAGTATGAGAAGCCAATCTTGCTTACCTTTCTAGTTCTAAGCATATGAGTGGAATCACGTGAAGGCAGAAAAAAATTTCCAGAGCTCATTTATTTTAATAATTTTAAAAAAATTTGGTAGTTGTAAATGGACAAAATGCCTTTATTTGTTTATTTTTATGTGGTGCTGAGGATTGAACCCAGTGCCTCGCATATGTTAGGCAAAGCTGTCTGCCACTGAGCTATAGCCCCTACCATAATAATGTTTTTTGATAAGAATCTCAAGTTCTTATGAATGTTCAGACAGACACCTGGGGAAGATTAATTTGTTTCACTGTTTTTTTTTCCCCAGTATTTTAATGTTATAGTTGATTCTCTAAACTGATGATTACCTTTTCAATAAATTCCCATTATGCATGAGAGAGCTGACTTCAGTCAAAGAGCACTAACTGCCGAATACTGAATACTCTAGTGCAAGTAAACAAATTGAGTTACAAGTAAAAAAAAAAAAAAAAAAGTAATGATTTGCTGGAGGATCATTTGTGCCAACAAAAATTACTGATTTGAGAATGAAATGTGAGTATCTAGATATTCAGTTAGGAGCTTTGCCATGAATGTGGAAAAAGTCATTCAACTTTTACCCTCTTTAGAAATCAGGAAATTTTTAAAAATAAATTGATTCTTCTAAAATGAGAGCCATAAAAAAAGATTTCAATACAAATTCTATTAGAGAAAATCCTTTGATTTTTGTTGTTGTTGTTGTTGTTGTTGAACTGTTTTGGACATTCATTTTGTAATTTAAATGTAAAATTGTCTTTCAGTTAATCACCAAATCTAAACAAACTAGACAAATTGACTAAGGGCAGAAGAGTGAAATGGGCATAAGTGAAGTGCACACTAAAAATAAGAATTGTGATTCCAATATTAATAATGTATTTGAGAAATTAAAATAGTAAAATTTGAGCAAAGAAATTATGTGACATGAAGTATTTTACATAGGAAGAGACCCACAGAGAAACATCTTTTTGAAGGTGCCACTACCTGAACAACTAAATTCAGAGTCAGATGGATAATACAATTAAAATATAAGTACACGTTGAGATATTATCATATAAAATTGTTTTCAATTAAGTAATAAATATACATTTTCCCATTAGATGTGAAGCTCCTTGCAAACAAAAATTATATTCTAAGTCAATTAAGAAATCATTACTGAAAGCCAAGTACACTGAACTGCACTTGGTTAAGGCCTCAATGCAGTTGGAGAGACACATACAAACCAAGTGTGACATGGTCCCTGTCCACAAAGAGTTACATTATAAAAGATGTCATTGCAGAGCCAAGATCACAGAGGAAATAGAGCAGCTTTCTCCATGGAGAGTAAGTGAATATTGTATGAAGTAGAAATGTTCACAGTATGACTTAAGAGTTGTATAGAAGGTATGTGTGTTTGTGGATATTTAGTGGGAAAGTAAAAGATGATACTGTTATATGTGGTTAAATTTGAACATCAATTTAATAGGGTATTCTGCTTTTTTTAACTTTCCAAATTTTTATTGGTGTATTATAGGTGTACATAATTATGGAATTTGCTGTTGCATATTTATGCATATTCAAATGCACATAATATAGCAATATAATTTGGTCAGTATCACTTCCCAATATTTCCCTTTCCCTCCCCTTCTCCAACCCCTGATACCTTTCCTATACTAATCCTTCTTTAATTTTCATTAGATTCCCACTCCCATCCCTTTCCTTTTTCCTCTCTAGTTTCCACATATGAGAGAAAACATACAGCCTTGGACCTTCTTAGTTAGGCTTATTTCCCTTGACATAGCTCTATTCATTTTTTTTGGACATGAAATCATTTCATTTTTATTTATGGCTGAATAAAACACCATTGTGTTTTATAGCACATTTTCTTTATCAATTTGATGGACACCTCTGCTGATTCCATAGTTTGGCTATTTTGAATTATGCTGCTATAAACATGGGCATATATGTATCTCTATAGTATGATGACTTTAATTCTTTAGGATAAATACCTAGGAGTGGTATAGCTGGGTCATATGGTGGTTCCATGCCTAGTGTTTTGAGAACTCTCCATGTTGATTTCCATAGTGTTTGTATAATGGGTTGTTCTAAAGAACAATAAGATTATGTGGAGAATCTTGTTGATAGATTATAAAATATTTTCATATTAGATAGTAATTCATATTACTTTAGATAAGCAAGAAAATAAAAGGGTTTATTGTATTGGAATGACCACCTGGCCTGAACTGTAGAGGACAATTGATGGAAAGAAAAGAAATGAAGAGATTACTAGGAGGCTATTGTAATAGTACTGAGAAGAAATAATATATGAGAAATATGGGGCTTAAAGCAAGGATTTCATTAGCATTTATTTTATATGAAAAACTCAGGTTATCATATATGGTCACTTGTTCTTCAGGTCTACAAATTCATATTACTTGTGAACAATATACTGGATCTGTTCTTCCATTAGCAAAGTGACAATTAGAAGAAAATTCAATGATTTTTTTATCACTCAATAAAATCATTTATTGGTATCTTAGCTAGTACACTGACACACACTAAAACATACCCATAACAGGTTTAATAGCATGTATTATAAATCAAAAAAATAAGAATTTAATTAAGGCATCTTAATTTATGAGCTCCACAAATCTGCTGCCAATTTAATGATCTGACCTCATTGACAAAGACAAACCGATGAACCTAAAAATTTACTTTAAACATTTAAGGAAACCGAATTGCCCAAATATGCCTATAATTAGATGTGGATCATAAGAGACAGTGCCCAGAATGATAAGAATATCGGTGCTAAAAATTAGCAAAAATGCCAATGTTGAGAGTGTGTGAGATGGTTACTCGTTTCTTTAACAGTCTATTTCATCTACCATCATTTACAAAATGTATTTGGTAAATCACAACCACTCCTTGAGGAGTTGTTTGTAGGGCCACACAATCACTGGGCTACAAAACCTGATAGGTTATTTAACAAAACAATTATCTCTCCAACAGGTTGGTGTGACTAAATCAGTTCAAATCAATAAATGCGTATGCCATGACTAAAAAATTCTAGTAAAATGACACTAAATGATCTGAATATTAATATGAAGACCAAGTTTAAATACCTTTCAAATCAAACTACAGGATTAATATTGAATTATATGAGTACATGTAACGCCAATACAGTAGGAGACTCTCCTTTGGCTCTAGTTTAGTCCCATGCACATATTTGAAGTCAGAATTAAAACATTTAACCATCCCCTGAGTACTTGCCCCAATGATTCACTAACAGCATTTTTATATTATGGCTGATTTTAACAGTGTCCTATTCAATATTTACCCTCACTCTTTTGTACCTAAGCTTTAAAAAAATAAGAGTTTGGACCAGATGCATAGTATCATATGCTCTTTGCACTCCTATACTTTCCATACAGGTTGCTTATTATAACTACCTGAAACTCTCTCTGAGATTTTTCCCATCTCTGGAAGTGTGTTAATTCTCTACTGCAGGTCGAACTGATACTTTCACAGAGAAAAGTTCTGGGCCTTAATCAGTGATGAATAAATAACCCAGTTTCTTCATTGTTCTGTTAGGATAACTTTGGTATAAGTCTCCCATAGTTGCCTAGTCAGATTGAGCTTTAGTTTTTCACAGTGATATTTCACTTTCCTTGATGTCTTTCTCTTCCTTGTCTCACCACCACCAACAACCAATTCCCTGTGTTGGATAGGTTTTCATCGCTGTGATCAAATGGGACAATAACCACTTAGAGGAAGAAAAGTTTATTTTGGCTATTGGTTCAATGCATAGTGGGACAATTTTATTTCCCTGGACTAGAAGTAAAACAAGACATTGTGGCCGAAGGGAATGGTGGAGGAATGCTGCTTTTTTGTTCCCAGCAGTCAGTAAGAAGAAAAAGAAAGGATAAGGGGCATTAGGGAAGATGAACACTTCCAAGTCAAATCTCCAGTAACCCATCTCCTCCAGCCATGTCACACATTTCTACAGTTACCGTAGTCCAATCAAACTGAGGTCAGATTACAACTCTCACAATCCAATCATGTTTTTAAATTTTTTAATTTGTTATATATGACAACAGAATGCACTACAATCCATATTATACATATAGAGCACAATTTTTTATATCTCTGGTTGTATACCACAATCCAATCATTTTTGTCTCCAAACATTCCTGCATTAACACCGGACTTTTTGAGGGATACCTTGTATCATTACTATAAGAGTCCCCCACCAGGAATCAGCTCAGAAACAAAGTCCTTGAACACAAATTCTTTTGTGAGGATCAGTTGCCTATAACTGGAGAGTTCAACTATGAGCCAATGAGGCTATGAAAAAGTCTGATGGTTAAATAATAATAAAAAAAGGCAGGGGAATAGTGGTAAGTTAACTTACTTCCCTCCCTTCTTTGCCTCCATCAAGCACTTCTGGTATTACATGTAAATGCATCTGGATCTGCACTGCCATCTTTAATCAAGCATATGGATGATATGAGACATACTCAGAATGGTGAAGTGGACCTTCACAATAACCTGGGGCTTTAGACAGCTGACTAAAATCAGTAGTGAGTTTTATTTTGTGAGAAAAATAATATATAATCCTTAGTTAAATTTAAATATATTGATTTTCCTAATTGTGCATGCTGTACTTATTCCCATATGAATACAAAATATTTTATGGTGAAAAGGAGAGGGTTCTCATTGTACATTATACAGAAATACTTCACAGAAATTTTCCTTGAATCAGTTTTTAATCTCTAACATCAGTCTTCAGAGATTTTCACAATCTTTTCTTCCTTCACATAATATTTAAAATATTTTCTATTATATTCAATAGTTCAGTTTCTATACTCAGCTTGTAGAGCTGACACATAAATAGGACCCTGGTAGTTAGTTCCAACCAAATCTTCCATCTTTCACATAATGAGGCCTCTTGATTCATTCTCCATATAAGCACACAATTTCAGGAAAAGAAACTAAAATATTCACCTAGCCTAATTCCCATATTCCAAACAAAAGAGTCATAGGCAAATTGTTTTACAAAGTTTAAAGTTAAAATATCTTACTTTGACATCACAGTATGCTGAAACTATAGCATATTATTTATAGATATATTTACAAAAAATATATTAACAATAGAATCTGTACTCGAAACTATAGAAAAAAAATGAGATAGGAGAAATTGGCCTGAATTTTTCTAGCAACAACTTACAGACGGAAAGCTTCTGGATGTGAGAGATTCAGAAAGCAAGTCCAAATAATCATGTATGTGAATGCACTGTGTGCATTATTTATTCTGCTCTCCATAGTAATATTGTATTCAAGGTACAACTAAGACATCAATTTTACATATGAAATGCAGAGAAAGGTTGGTGAAAAACTTTCCAGATTATAATCAATACACAGTTTTAGATTTAAGTCAGCATTGTCTGGTTCCCAAACTCGTGTTCTTGAACACCACAGTCAGGTTTGTGTTACTGGGACCAATATACCAAATAAGAACAACGTAGAGTAGGAAAATTTTATTTAGGCTCATGGTTTCAGAGGTTCAGTACATAATAGGCTGACTCCATTGCTCTGGTTCTGAGGTGAGGCAGAACATAATGGAGTAAGGGAAAGGCAGAGGAAACCAGCTCAGGACTAGGCAGCTGAGAAGCTGAAAGGAGTTGGGAGCCAGGGATAATATAATTCTCAAGGAACTCACAGTGACCTACTTCCTTACCTGCCTATAATTCGACTCATTAGTCAATTCAAATTATTAATTCATCAAATAGATTAACACACTAAGTTTACAGCTCTCATAATCTAATTATTTCACCTCGGAACATTCCTTCATTGTCTCATACATGCCTTTTAGGGGACACCTCATATTTAAATAATAACAACCACCTAAAGAACTACTTGATGCTTCCTTTCATAATGAAAGGCAATCTTTATTGACATAGGTTATAGATCATGGACTTCCTCGGGGATTAAAGTAAGTATCCTTTAAACATTTCTCCTACCTTTGTTGTTAATATAATCTGAACTAGTTTTATTCTAAATATTTAATTTTATTTCCCAGATATTTTGTCATAGTTTAGATATTTGGTGTCCCCTAAAAACTCATGCATAAGACAATGCAAGAAAGTTTAGTGGTGAAATGACTGCATTATGAGATCTTTAAAGTAATCAATGCTTTAATCCCCTGATAGGGATTAACATTGTGGAAACTGTACAGGTAGGGTGTGGCTGGAGGAGGTGGGTCTCTGGGGTGTGTCATTGGCATATATATTTTATCCTTCTTAGTGGAAATCTCTCTGCTTCCTGGTGCCATGTTCTGAGCTGCCACCTTCTGCCATATTCTTCCACCATGATGTTCAGCCTCACCATGAGTCCTGAGGAATGGAGTCACCCATCTATTGACTAGGACCTCTGAAACCGTGAGCCCCCAGATAAACTTTTTGTCCTTAGTGGTTCTTGTCATATTTTTGATCACAACAGTATAAAACTCCATGTAAAGTAAAACTTGAAAACTTCCATATAAAATATCTAAACACTTTGGCTTGTAATATTCACCTATGCATTCATTCAACATTTTAATTCCCGCTAGAATAATAAATTCTAGGATACTGAGAAAAGCAATTTCTGAATATGTAAATCTGAAGGTTGGAAACACTAGAAGATGATACATGAGCAAACAACTACATGCTTTAACAGCAAATTCTTCCTTGGGATCGTAGTGGTGGCATGCACAAATATTGTTTTATTTTTTATGACACTAATACAATTACCCATATCTGAGTAAAATGAATATGTAATATGGTCTACAACTCACTATTTACCTGGGAAATGACTTAACTAATTTGAGATTTATTTTTGACTGTACATAATCAGTTTTAAATAATGGTGGTGTTTACAGGATTCAAGATAATGCATGCTATGTACTGAAAATTTATGTTATTGAATTTGAGTATATTTTAAATCTTCAGTTTATCAGAATTATTACAGGTAATTGTATCATATTGAATTCACTTTATTAAGACTAGAGGACATTACTTGTTTTGTGTTTTCCTTTTATTTCATTCTATTTTATTTAGTTTACATAAATTGACTAATTCTGTTTCCTTTATTAGTTCTTAATTTCTCCTCTATCTCTTAATTTGGGACTTTCCCAGACTTCTGTTCCTTGTCCTTGCTGAAATTACATTCATGCCCTTGATAATCTCATCCAACCCCTTAGTGTTAAAATATATTTACATACTAATGACTATTAGGTTAATATCTGTAGTTAAACCACTTCCAAAATCTATGAATGCATACCTGGCTACTTACTCAATATCTTGACTTGGTCGTTTACTAGACATCTCAAAACCTGACATCATGTGATGCATGACCTTCACACAGTCTTAACCATCTCATCTGATGGAAACTTCAACTTCCAGTCCTTCAGGTATCAACTACTCTCATTCTCTCCAGCCTCATATCCAATTGTCCAGAAAATGTCTTGAGTTCAGTATCTGACCATATCCACTATCACACTGGTCTTATCAGGCATCTACCTAAATAGCTGCCCGATGTGGCTTCTTTTTTTTTTCTTTTTTTTTTTTTTTTGTTGCATGCAAGAGGGTTTATTTTTTTATTTTTTTTTTATTTTTTTTATTGTTGGCTGTTCAAAACATTACATAGTTCTTGATATATCATATTTCACACTTTGATTCAAGTGGGTTATGAGCTCCCATTTTTACACCATATACAGATTGCAGAATCATAGATCTCATTCTTTTCATTGTTGTCCCTCCTTAGGGTATCGTCTGCACAAAAGAAATATTTTAGCAAGTGTGATCCATCAATATCTGCTTAAAATTCCAGATTAAAACAAATAATATGGAGGGGGAGAAATGAAAGGAAGGATTAGACAAAGGGAAATGAAAGGAAGGAAAGGGGGATAGGAATAGGAAAGACAATAGAATTAATCAGAAATAACTTTCCTGTATTCATATAGGAATACACAACAAGTGAAACTCCACATCATGTATAAGCACGAGATCCTGAGTAGAATAAGTTATTCTCCATGAATGTATAATGTATTAAAATACACTTTATTTTCATGTATAGCTAAAAAGAACAAATACAAAAATTAAATTAAATTAAACTCTAGATGAGAGATCACAGCTGAGTTCCTCTCCAGAAATGTCTCTCAGCAGAAGAGAGAATGTGTTATCCAGGAGTGTGTCTTCTCTGTACAGGCAGCTGACCTCCAGTGAGTGGTCAACACAGGAGTAATTAAGCTCAACCTTGGTTTGATTTAGAACTACTCTTAAAAAGCATACTAGCTCCTGAGCATTCCTGGGAATAGCCAGTATTTTCTGTTTCAGTAATTTTCATATTCAACTTCTCTAATATTATTGTCCTCTCCCTTTGAATGTAGCTTCCAGTAATGTGCCCAACAAAAACCCAACATATAAATCACTTTCTCAGAGATTGCTTCATTGGAGGATATCACCCAAGACAGTTTGTACTAGAAATAATCCTCAAAAGCCATAGTAAAACGAATTTTGGATTGCAATGCTTCTTTCTTGACAGGCAACTAGGATCACATCTCTGGAGGTAGAGTTCTGATTAACCCTGGCATGCTGTGTCAATGAATTTTATCAACTTCACAAGTGTAAAACTTGGATGAATTAATGGTAAGAGGGAATGCTTTAGCTGACGTAATGCTTCAGGCATTTGATAATTCAGAGGAAGAAGTTTTATAAGGATTCAGGAAATAGTTGGCTTTTGTTGTGTTGAAAAACAAAGTAAATTTTGGTGATGATTAATCCCCAATTTAGGTTAGGTGTGAAAGCTGATGATATTCTAAGTAGCATAAAGTTATTTTTATATGTGAGGGGCAAAAATAGCAATATGTGAGGTTCATAGTCTCAGAAAGGAGTTATTTTTTAATCTCAAATTCTCAACTTTGCAAGTATGCTTATGCTTATATTAAGATTAAGTCTCTAATTGAGATTATGTATGAAGATATCAACTATGTTGATGCACAAAAATAACTTAAATTTATGTATATTTTAAATAAAGTGGGCTTTTCAACAGTGGTCCTTTGCTCCCTTAAAGCTCAGTCCTTACATGAAGATGAAGCAGAGACTCTTTGGCTTCATTTTCCCCCACCCCCACCCTTCCTCTCTATATTATTATATCAATAACTTAAGTCAAAGTACATCATAATCATAACCTAACAGGAGGAGTACTGGGCTTATAAGGGAGAGAAAAGGACTTTTTTTCCCTAAACAGCTGTAGGATATAGTCAAAAGTTACTGCTTGGAGCCAGGAGGATATATGTGGATTCTGAAGGGTTTGGTTTGGATTAAAGAAAGGCATATAACATTTTGAAATGTATGTTAGCAATGAGGGTAGGCATAATAATATTCTGTTCCCAACTCCAACCTATCCCTTTGATGTCTTTTTTCTAAATTCCAAAATCATTGTATATTTTACTTCACTTGGCCAATGAGAATTAAAGTTGAAAACACTATTAAAGTTGCTAATAACCAAGCCTTAAAATAGAAAAGTTATCCCAATTTATCCATGTTCTTATAATTTAATTACAGGGGTTCTTCACATTAAAAGAGGGGAAGGTAAGAAAGGGTAGAAAGGAAGAGTGTAGTCAGAAAAGGAGATGTAACTGTGGAAACAAAGTAACACAACATGAGAAAGATGCAGTCTGCCTTTATTTATTTTGTTTGGGCACTCGGAACTGAACCCAGGGCATTGCACTTTCTAGGTAAGTGCTCTACCACAGAGCTACTTTGCTCACTTTGAAGATGAAAGTAGAGGCCAGAAACCAAGGAATTGGGCAACCTCTAGAAGCTAGAGGAAGCAAAAAAAATGGGTCCTACTCCAGAGCCTCTGGAAGAACTTGGCCCTTCTGACACCTTGATTTTAGCCCAATGAGACCCATTTTAGACTCTGCTCTCTGTTACTATTTGACAATAAATTTGTATTAAGTCATTTAGTTTGTGGAAATTGGTTATAGCAGCAACAGGAAAAATAAAGCAGCTCTTCTCCAAGATGTAGTTTTTATCATTTTGTGACTCCAGGAGATAGTGCTGATGATACCTTTCTTAGAAATCAGGATGAGGATGAGGTCCTCATTCCACTGGCATTGAAGATTAAACACAAGAAATACACTGAAGCAAGCATAAAAAAATAAGGTTTATTTAAGAGGGAGAGACAGAGGTAGTAGACTCCTCTAGAGAGGAGCTGGGACCTATAGCAGGTGCCCACAGAAGTAAAGGCTTATTGCTTTTTTATAGACCCGCATCTCTTTTTTTTCCCTGTGGAAGTGCTCAAAGTCCGAAAAGAGTAGCCCCAGACAGTAATTACTTGTGTGGGAACAGGAGACCCTTTCTCTCCCCTGGAGGTGTTAGCAAGCTGCAGAAGTGCTATCCAGAGGTTAGCTTTTAGCAATTTCCTTTTCTTTGATAATTAGCTACCATCTTTCCAACTGAACCATTTATTACCTATGCTGACTACCTATCTTTTGTCTCTTTCTCCTTAACATGGTACTAGGGGTATGAACAATGACCCACATTAAATAAAATATTTACGCCATATTTGCCATTGCTTAAAGAACCTGGGAGAATGACTGCTTCAGTCTTGAAGGGGGAAGTGGGCAGCACATTCCAATATCTTCCAGAATTCTCCCCATCTGCCTCTCACATGTACTTGCTTCATATGATCTGTTTGTTTCCTCTGGAAAAGTCTCCAGGATTGTGTTGACAAGAGTTAGCTGAGTGTCAGCTCTCTGTTAATTTCTGTTATAGGAGTTGCCCTTAGCACAGTAGTGCTACTTCCCCCAAAGTTACTACTCTACTTGGGGCAGTCTAAGAGCTTGGCTGGTTCATGAGGGGTAGAGACCTAGAACCTTAAGCTAAACTTAGTACCATTATGACAAATCACCTCAGCCCCAGAGCTTTCTGTGGAGATCTGCTGAGATGTCCATAGAAATTTTGTCACATTTAAACCTCTATGTCAATGCTGTTTCTTTTACCTTTTCTTGCTGATATTCATCTAGAGCACTCCCTTCAAAATTTCTTGAATGCAACTCTTCATCTCAGCATTTGTTATGCAGAGAGCTCCTCTAAAAGAGTCACTTTGTAAGAAAGGAAAATAACTTTTCTCCTGTTGAAATGAGCAGCATTTCTCAAAATAGATGAGAAAAAAGCAAATTATGTACTGCAGTATATCCTCAGATTTCCAAAGGGTCAAAAGTGGAGATTTTGAGGTATGGAGGTTGGGTTTTTTTCTACTTTTCTTCCTTCCTCCCTCTCCTGCCTTCCTCCTCCTCCTCTTCTTCCTCCTCTTCCTTTAACAGAGACATATAGCAATCTGCTTTTTTTGTGGTACTTTGGAGAAATATTTTTGTTCCACATGATGTGATGATCCATGAGTGGATTAAATAATGGACATGATTTAGGATGTAACCAGAATTGTAACATAGAGTATGGATGAGTTCTTTTGAAGCAGACCAGGTAACCCCTCCCAAAAGAACCTTGCCATAATTAAGCTTCTCCAGAAACCCTCACCATAATTGTTCTTATGAACAGGATATCAGCAAAAATTTTTGCAGAAAAGTCAGTGTGCTTTGAAACTTCTTTTTCTAAATTTTTTTTTGGAAGGGTTTAGTTGCTCTTTCTTGCAGAATTTAAATTTTCCCACTAACTTGATGGAGTATAAGAATTATTACTTCTGCTTTCTGTGGTAAAGACTTGTGCAACCTTTGCATAGTCTAAAAAAAAATGGAACAAAAACACTTTTCATGTAAACCTTCAAACCCCTCCTCTAACTGGGTATAAAGTTCAAAGAATTTCCAGATTCATGGTCCAGATATTTTTAGGTGATAGCCCCTCTGGACCACTGCAGATAATAAACCTGCTTCCTGCTGATTTCTCAGGTGTCCAGCCTCATCTGTCTTATATCTCTTTGATGAATTTGAAGAATGAAATCCACAGACACAGAGTGAGACCAAAGCAACAAGATTTATTAGAGTAATAGAAAGAAAGAAAGCAGAGCTCCTGAGGAGGAGAGGCCCAGGAAAGGGATGCCAACAGATGTCGTTGTCCAGAGGGATTTATGTGCTTGATTTGTTCCTATAGGTGATATAGGATTCAAAAAGGAGCCAATCAACTTTCTCTATTTTTGCTTCTTCAACCAATCTGGGGAGAGTAGTTTTCAATGCTTTATTAATGTAAGAGTATGTTTGAGGGTTTGTTGTTAGAAGAGGAAGTGCTTTAGAGAAGATTTTGTGGTTGGCTGTTGCTAGGGATAGGGGCAGGGGTAACTGAGGAAGAGCTATTGTGGTTGAAGCTGCCAAGGTCAGCAAAAGAATATTCTCCAGTACTGATGTCTCATTCTCCAGAATGTCTTGGACTCATTTTCTCTTTCCCTTCTCCAAGGTTCTAATTCTGGATGCCTTCCTTCCTCGTTTTCTCAAAATGAGTTTGAGGCTGCAGAAATAGTATGGCAGCCAGTGCCATCCTGGAAGACTGAGAGGGTTTGGGCCTGTGTAGAGAAGAGAAACACTTCATTTAATTCATTCCTGTACTGACTCATTCATTCATCAAGTATTCATCAAAAACTTTCTAAATGTTTGGCACTTATGTCAGACAGACAACTAGCACCATGGTGAAGAAAACACACCATGCCTATCTTCTGAAATAGACTTGTAAACAAGCACTCTTGATATTGGGCAACTGCAGTGTAGAACTAGAATATTCTGAAGCAAGTGGAGGGGTGGAGTAATATAAGAAAAGCAAACAGCAAGTGGAAATGCTCCCAATTCAAAAAGAGTAACATGTTAAGCTCATTGACCTAGAAGTATTTAAGCATGTCTGGATAGATCTGAAGGAAGGAGCAAGATGAGAGGAGAGTGAGCAACATCCAAATGTGAAATATCTTGTAGGTGCGTGATGCAAAGAGTTTAGACTTAGTTCTGAAGGCTACAGAGAGAATTGAAAGATTTTAAACAGGGAGTGATATGATTAGAGTTGCTTTTCAGAAATACAAGTGTGAAACTCTTACAGAGCTTCGCTCACAGGGCAGAATCTGTGGTAGCTCCTGCTGCTGGCAAATTTGATAACATCAAGACTGCCTAGACCTTGGTCTCTTAGTACTGGGAGATTGAATGATACAGTTCTGGTCTGACATGTCTTGTTTAGGATGCAAATAGATGAAGAACGTCAAAAAACTCTAGCTGATGCAATGCACATAATACCATGAAAATTACTGGGGATAGTTGTGATAGTTTCTAAAATATACTGATGATATAATTTGTGGCATAATTAAATTTGACCTCTCATATCATCAAACTGTTCTTTGACTAGATTATGAGAAACCAGTTCTGCTCAGGACATGGTATATAAATTAGTGAGCAATGAATCTTATTTTTTTTTTCCCATCAGTATTTTCAAATAATTTTGCTTAAAGACTCCAAAGATAAATGACCTTGGGTAACACTGTTAACACAGTGTAATTAGATTTTTTTCAATGTTCCAGAAAATTCCACGTCTTCTAGTGCTGAGAGTCATAGCCAAGTAGGAATGACATGGCATTTTTGGTTAAGGTGACCCTGCTCAGGGATTAGGATGGCTCCAGGTTTAGGGTGGATCTTGCTGGATTAGGGTGGCTCCAGGTTTAGGGTGGATCCTGCTGGATTAGGGTGGCTCCAGGTTTAGGGTGGATCCTGCTGGGAATAGGGCATATCCTGCTGCCTCCTTGATTTCCCGGTTCTGAGAGACACAGAGCCCGGTGAAGGAAGTATATTTTCCCAGAACGTGTGTAGAGCCGGTGAGAGTTCGGGAATAAAGAGTTGCTGTTGGAATCTACAAGTTTTTGTAGTGGCTCCGTTATTTTGTGCCCAGCCAGACTGCAGAATTCTAGAAATCAACAAAAAATGGTATATATATATATATATATATATATATATATATATATATATATATATATATATGGGATTGACCCCAGGGGCACTCAACCACTGAGCCACATCCCCAGCCCTTTTTGTATTTTATTTAGAGACAGAATATCACTTAGGGCCTCTCTAAGGATGTGCCTGGCAAGAATTTTTTTTTTTTTTCGTGGTACTAGCGATTGAACCCAGGACCTTGCACATGCTAGGTATTTGCTCAACCACTAAGCCCCAGAATTTATATATATATATATATATATATATATATATATATATATATATATATATATATATATATATATATATATATATATATATAATTGTTATTGACACTGAAAATGTATTTATTTAATCATGGATCAGAGTTAATAACTTCTGATACTACATATTAGAAATATCACCTACTGAAGGTTGTAAGATTCTCAACTTATCTTTTTAAAACCAGGTAGTAATAGTCTTATAACAAACATTTTGTTTTCAGATCTCTGATCACCTTGATTCTTACTCTCCTTATTGGTAGCTTTTAAGAAGGGTTTTCAGTCTTATGTACCCTGATAATGCTAAGTTAGCTGGACAAGCCTGAGATAATGAGGAAGTGTTTGCTCAACAAATCTAAACTTTGAATCTGTTGATATATTCTTTCCAAGACAAAAAAAACTAAGAAATATCATTTGATCTAAAAATTATACATCCAGAGAAATTAAATTTAATTCAAACAGTGCAAAAAGGGAATTTTTTTGATATGGGTAAAACAATGCCTCTTACCTATATATTAATACACATAACAACTTCAAATACACACACACACACACACACACACACACACACACACATATATATATATATATATATATATATATATATATATGACATATAAATTCATTATTAGGCACTCATAGAAGATTAAAATGTGGTGATAAAAACAGCAATGCAAAATAGTATAATAAAACATAACAAAATATTGGAAAAATATAGGTATTTCTTAGCTTTGTTTGATTTTGAGCCATTTGATTGAAATTAATATTAAATTATCATATATGTTGACTTCCCAAGTTTTAAAACAAAGTATCAGTTTGGTACACACACATACACACACACACACATACACACACTGAAACGTAAAATAGTTTGGAATTACTCTCACATGACCTGTGAGTAACATGTTTACTAACTTGAGGGCAATGTTTGTGTGGGACTATTTTTTGTCTTTAAATTTAGAGTATCAAATCAAATTACTGTTTGCCAAATACCGTTGTTTTAATTGTCATGGTTTGGATATAAGGGATTGCCCAGTAAGCCTATGTGATAGACAATGCAGGAATGTTCAGAGGTGTTGTGATTAGATTTCACAAGTGGTAACCTAATCAGTAGATTGATTCATTTGATGGGTTGATGATTTGAATAGATTAGTGTCTGTTAACTGTGGTCAGGTGGGATATGACTGAGAAAGCTAGGTTATTGGTGGCATCCCCTTGGGGATGACATATTGTTCCTGGCTCCGCATTCTCCCTGTCTGCTTTCCTGCTGCCAAGAGCTGAGCAGCTTTCCTCTTTCCTGCCCTTCTGCCATGATGTTCTGCTTCACCTCAGACCCAGATCATGGATTGAAACTCTGAAATCATGAGCCCGAAATAAACTTGTCCTCCTCTAAGTTGTTCTTGTCAGGTATTTTGGTCAGAGTGACACAAAGCTGACGGACTCATTAGTTACTGTTTTTTTTCTGGAATTTCTTTATTGTTATTTAGGCATTGCCATTAAGTTCATCTGTTATAGTTACTATCCTGTTTAGAATAGCCTAATACATCATTTTGATTTGTTTACATATAGTTAAAACATATTCTTTGTAGTGTGTGTTTCTATGGATTTTGACAATGCATTGAGTCATCATCTACCAACACTGTTGTGAATCAAAACATTTTTTCATTCAAAAAATTGTTCAGAATTGTCCTCTTTTCAGTCAATTTCTCCTCCATCACCCCCAGTGCTCACAAGACACTGTTCTGTCTTTCACCTGTATGGTTTTGACTTTTTCAGAATATCATAAAAATGGAATCATACAGTATATAACCACTTGGTTTTGGCCAAAACCTTAAAATGTGTTTAAGATGTATGGATATAATTTCATTAATAATAGTACTTTCTGGGTTTTTTTCACAGTAGTATTCACTTGGTGGATGTACCATGGCTTATCCATTCACTTGTTGGTTTGAAACAGCATTTGGGTTGTACAGGTTTTTATACAAATATAAATTTTCCTTTATCCTGATAAATAGCTAGGTGAGGAACTGAAAGGTAATTTGGTAAGTGGCTATTTAACTTTATAAGAAATAACCAAAGTGCCAGAGGCTCAGGTTGAGAGTTCAAAGTCAGCCTCAGAAACTTAGCATGATCCTGTCTCAAAATAAGATGAAAATGGGCTGGACATGTGGGTCAGCGGTGGTGGCTATATTTTGCCTTCACATCAGCGCTGTATGAGAGTTCCAATTGTTCCACATCCTTTCTAGGCCCTGTTAATGTCAATGTGTTTTCCTTTTAATCATTGAGTATGTAAATATTCATATTTCGGGATGTTCTTGACTTGTATTCTCTAATAAAAATGCTGTTGAGCACTTCATCCTATCGTTATTTACTATCAGTGCATTTTTTTGATGAAGTGTTTATTTGGATTGTTTGCTTTTTTTCTATTTTATTTATGTTTTTATTATTGAATTTTCAGCGATTTTTGGGCCATTTAGACGGAAGCACTTCATTAGAATGTAATTTCCAAATATTTTCTCAGTCTTTGTTTTCTCTTTTCATTCCCTTAAGGGCACCTTTCTCAATAGAAAATATTTAATGTATTTTTAATGAAATCATTTTTTTTAATGGGTAACATTTGGCTTTAAATGTTAAGGAGAGTAAAAACCTGTTTGCCTAATTATCACAAACTTTTTTTGTGTGTTGTCTTGTGTTGTCTTCCATAACGCAAAAACCTGTAGTTTTGCATCTTATATTTGAGTCAGTGATTCATTTTGAGCTAAGTTTTTGCTTAGGAAGTGATATACAGATTGTGGACTACAGCTTTGCTTTTTGTTTTTTGCATATGTACTAAAGTCCCATCATTATTCATCAAAATATTTAAATGTTTTGGTGTCATTTGTTGAAAAAACTACTCTTTCTGCATTAAATTGCCTTTGATCTCTCTCAAAAATAAGTGGGTTTCATTTGTGCAGTTCTATTCCTAGTCTAGGCTTTGTTTTCTTCATCAGTACTTTTATCCTTTGCTCCTGCTTCTTGCCTTGATTACTGCAGATTCACAGTAACTCTTGAGATGGCAGCAAAAGTCCTCAAACCTCACTATAATTTTCCAAAGTTTTGGAGTATTCTAGTTCTTTTACATGTCTGTAAAAATTTTAGAATGGTTTGTCAGTATCTATAAATAGGGTACAAGGATTTAAGCTAAAATTGTTTTAAATATATGAATTTAAATATATAAATTAAAAATGTAAATTTGGAGAAATTTCCATTTTAAATTATTAAATCTTTGACACAATATCTTCATATATCTATATATCTGTTTATGTATTTGTTGATTTGTTTCTGCAATGTTTTGTAGTCTTCAACATTTAGATCTTGCATGTCTTATTAAATTTTGCCTAAATTTTCTAATTTTGTTCATTTCATTTCAATTTTTTAAAAAATATATTTTTACAGATACTTTGAATTATTCTACATAGACAATCCAGTCTTCTGCACATAAACTCAATTTTATTTCTTACTTCATAATCTATAAATCATTTGTTTCTTTTTCTTGCCTTATTATGCTAAGACTTGGTACAACATGGATCAGGAATTATGAGATTGATTGAACTTCTTTCAATTAAGGAGAAAGATTTGACCAATAGGTATCATGGAACCTGTAGGTTTGTTACATGACTTTTTGAATGTTTCTTTCTATTCCTAGGTTTTTGAAAGTTTTGTTCATGAATGAATGTTGAGTGCCATTAAATTCAATTTCTTTATCTATGGAGATGATCATATGATTAAAAATTTTTTGCTTATATAAAGAGTTGGCACACTGGGAAAGAGGTGTTCTCTGATGTTCTTGTAAACCTCAGATTTCAGTAAACACAATGTGTCTGCCAATGGGACATGTGATGTTTTCATTGCTACTGACTGTTCCTTTACTGTATTTTGGGGCCCAGTGTGTATTCCTGCTTCTCCTCTAGATATAGAAATTTGGACATGCTCCTCCTTCTTCTGAGTATTTTTTCAGATACCCCAATTTTTACCCTGCTATTAGACTTCTCTAAGTATATACTTTTTGATTAAATATTTCTTATTTTTCAGATAACTTCTTCTGAAAGTTTTCTTATCATTTTTGAAGTAGGAAAATAGATTCCTCCTACTTGATGCTTAAGTTATCCTCTCATTAATAGACTTATTCCCATTTATAACAATTTTCAGTTTTCCCCATATTTCCACTCAGATTATAAGGTCCATGAAGGCGGAAATCTGTTGTATGGCCAGTGTTTGACATGTTTTAGGCATTTATTAATCAGAATTCCATCCCAGGGAAGAACTCTAAACACCTCTCCAACACCTTGTTCTATCAGGGGAAAACTCTAAATACTTCACCAATTTCTGGTTATATTCCTAGATTCCTAGATCTCCAAGGTGTTATACATAAAGCCAGCCATCAGAGTACGGGTTGGGTGAGAAAAAACACTTGCCTGTATTACAGGTCAACAATAAGAACCAACAAAAGACCAAGACTCATGGGGATTAGCCACCAAGGATTAGGAAAGCTGCTTGCAGCATAAGGCATGTTGGTTTTGTGTCCCTTTCTTCCTACTGCAGTTAATAAACCTCCACACCAAACAGTGCATTCTGAACTCCATACCCCATGGAGCACTTGGTTAGCTAAAGTATTGCAGGACATCTGGTTTTAAGAAGGACAGGCCGAAAACCTGTGCTGTTTCAGACAGTTCCTCCTTATCTCAGGATGCTAAATTTTCAGCTCATTCTGCTGTTTCTTGGGAGCTACAAATGGAAGGCAGGAAGAACTGGGTTGACCAAGACCAGTTAAGTGATCTATCCTCCTGCAGTATTCAATAGTCATTTCCCTAATGAAGTCTTTCTCTTGTAGATACTACAAAGAGTTTAAACAAGGAATATAGTATTACGGTAAAAGTAAGAATTTTAACCTAGACACCCCCTACCTAAATCATAAGTGTACCTTGCTGCTAAACAAGATATTAATATTTCAGGAAAATGGGGAAAATCATGCATGTTAAAAATGAATTATAAAATCAATGGAAGCTGGAATGTATCATACCACCATATCTTGTTTGTGTGATTCCCACTTCACACTACTGATGAGGCACCAACAGTGTCCACTCCTGACTGTCACCCTGGGAAGCCATACACCAAGCTGATGCGTTGCAAGACACCCTGCAATGTTGGCATTCTCGGTAGTGTTTACCACAGACTTAAATGAAAAGTTTTAGAGATGAAACAACAGAGGAAGAAAGAATGAATCATCCAAACATTCACTGTTGTTTTGGAACAGTGATTAACACTATGAGGAACCATCAAGTGAGTCTTAAAATTATTACCACCAATATCAGTAGAGAGATCTTTGCTAAATCTCAATATATATCTTAAATAAACTTTATATTTTGCATTTCCTCTTTTTGTCAAGATCATAGAATATTCAAGCAGAAAAATAAATGTATAGGGAAAATACAAATGAACTTCAAAAAAGAGAAGACACATTTCCTCATTTGTAGGTAATAATTATGCGGACAGTCATGTATCCCCAGTTTGACAGTCTGGAAGAAGCTAACCTGGGCCAACATGCCCAGACAATAGGCAGCCTCTCAACACACTGCAGCATGTCTCCTGAGGTAATATATTTAATAACTGTACCAGTGAAGTCAATGGATATTCAAGTTATTTCTCCAGAGAATTCAACATTTATTCAACATTTACACAAGAAGAACTAAGAAATCCTTCACTGCCTTATGCTCTGAGCCACACTTAATTGCTGTTGAACTTTCTTAATTTTTTAATATATGCTTTTAATTATAGTCAGGAAAGTGGACTTAAACATTTTAACATATCAATGGTGAACTAATAAAGCTACAGTCTCTTTCCAACAATTAATTTTAGTTAATTCTCATTTTACTACAAAAAGGAATTTCAATTTATCTACAAATATTTTATGAACCCAAAACTTAAAACAACCTCTTTCTCCTTTTGCAAATAATTATCAACAAGATAGGGAAGAAGAAGAGGAGGAGGAGGAAGGGAAGGAAAGAAAGACAAGAAGGATGGTTAGTTTACATCTAAGGTTAAAGAACTTGACATTTTCCAATAACATCCAAATATATAAAATCATTTTTATAATACACATTTATAATCCCTTGTTACATGGCAAACCAGAAGAGACTAGCCAAAGTGGACAGAAATTTTAACATTATATAATAGCCTTTAATTGGATTCATAAATAAAAATTGCTGGAATAGCTGTTATTACTCTTAGCCCTGTCTTTATTCCATTGCACAGTCTTCCTCTTTGTATCTATACACACAGCAGACAAATGGAAGCAGTGCATGATCGTGTTTCAGAACAAGGGATTTGGAGTCAGACTGCCTGTGGTTAGATGCCCTTCTGTACTTGGTAAGAGGTCTGTGACTTCACATATCTTACAAGACTTCTTTAAGTTTCTGTTTGCCCATTTGTAGAGGAGTGATACTAGCATATGCCATAAGGGTTTGTTTCCCAAGATTAAATGAAAAAAATCATATAAAACAATAGACATGATGGTGATGCATAGTGAACATTCAATAAAGACTAAATGCAATATAATGATCATGTTATAGTTATTTTTATATATACATACATATATTTATATTGAAAAGTCAGAATAATATGATTTAATACTTCTTAGTAGACAGGAAAAACCCATCACCTCCTAGAAGGGAAGGACTTTTATCTCTAGTATTGCATCAGGATGTAAGGACATATACATTTTTGTAGTCCTTACATCCTGATGCAAGGACTTTAAAACCCAAATGGAGCTTCTCTTTGGTGCCTATTTTTGTTTTCCTGGCATCTCAAATGTATACGCTTATAGGTTACAGCAAGGCAGGATCTATGATGCCAGTTGCCAATGGTGACTTACTTCAACCATCTCTTGGTTTTATGGTATTCCCTGTAAGAGACTTAAAAAAAATCTATCTCAAAATATAACACAAGGATCAAGTCTGACTTATTTCTGTATCTGCAGTCTTAGCATGATGCCTTGCATATAATGATACTTTTATTTGAATAGATCATTTTAACATGTCATTTCATGAGAATTAAAAAAAAAACTTGGAAACTGACAGGGCTTTATTTGAACATTAGGGTCTGTATAGATCTTATAAACTGTATAGATTTCAAAAATATCTGTGTGTTTATCTTCTGTAGTGCTAGGTTAATAACATCAAGCTCACAGGGTTATTGTAAGGATAAATGGTTAATAAGCATTGGGCCTGATTTATAATGGAACTTTAACAAAAGGCAGCTATTATCATTTTCATTCTGCTTTACTTAGAAATAGATATAAATCCAGAAAAAGTAGCAAGTATCAATTTTTTCTATCTTAATTTATTTATAATGAAAATTATTTCCTTTTTTACAAAAGAGCATTAAGAATCTCCTTACAAAATTATTTGTGGCAATTCCTATAAAATACAGCAGAAGAGGTTCTATAATTTCTTCAAGTAAGTAGTTTATTAATGGATAAAGAAAAATAAGATTTTCAGTCTACTTTCAATTACAACTGTTGAAGTTCCTTTGGTTTAGTCTATTTTAATTACATCAATTCTAACCCCCAAATAGCTCTTCTATTTCATGAGTACTGGGTCGATTCACAATGTTTTTAAAATTATGATATATTCCAGGCATATGAAACAAATGATAAAATTAATGCCTTTTTATCAAGTAGCACAACTTAACAAATAAAGCCTTACCTGTTGCACAGAACTTGGATACTTCTAATAGATGCTGCTGCCTCTTCCCCATTCTTCCCTCACCCCCAACACATGATCTCCACCTTCATCCTGAACTTGAGGTAGAATTCCTAGAGTTTAACCCCAAACTGTAATGGACTTTAGTGACTCACAAAAAATGCCCATTTTTACCTTTGCAACTGAGTTTTAGAACAAAGATATGAAGATTCTAAACCTAATGGAATTTTTTTATGCTGCTTTCTAAGGTTTTTAATTTCTCACTTTTAAACTAAATAATAGCATGAATTTCTATCATTGCTAACAGTACAATGGGACCAGAAAGCACCAAGGTCAAATCTGAGTCATTAAGATAAATTAATACACCATTCTTTTCTTTAAAAAAATGAAATGGCATGTCGAAATGATCTATTCAAATAAAAGTATCATTATATGCAAGGCACCATGCTAAGACTGCAGACACAAAAATAAGTCAGACTTGATCCTTGTGTTATATTTTGAGATAGATTGCAAAATAACTATCCCCATCCTTTTGTTAAACATTTTACATAAAAACTTGGTTTGTATTCATGTATAGTTATTTTAAATGTTTGCCACTCTGAACAAATTAGTAGTGACCTTGCATAGATCTATACCAACTTTTGAAAGCTTAATGTCTTTTCTAACCTTCAAAGGATATTCTCAGGGTGTTTAAAAATAATTGTTAAAATATGCTTTTTAAATGGAAAAGCTTTTAAATAGCCTGTAGGGAAGACAGCATTAAAATGAACTTTCTTGCAAAATGCAATTTTTCTATTTACAAGGCAAAATATTCTGACATAATCAAACAGGAAAAATTAATATAGTTTAGCTTATGTGTTTGTTTTAAGGCTTTAGTTTCATTCATATAGCACTGTGTTCCGAGAATGCAGGTCTAATGAAACATGGTCAGACACACGTTACAGAATATATTTGGTTGTCTTTGAATGCCTTAGAAACTTCTGCAACCAAAAGTCATGACATATATAAAACAAGAATATTTCTAAGACTCCAAAATAAAACTGTTCACTGCTATTTAGGAATGCCTCGTGGACCCAGACAGAACATGTTCATACTAAGAAGCATCTGCCCAGTTGGATTCACTGAAAACATTAAAAATAAGATAGCAAGGAAGATGAACAAAGAAACCCACAGGGGAAACCAGGTCTTTGACATTCTTAATCTCAGTAGTAAATGGAAAAGCATTTTTCTTTACTTTATTGACTCATAACCTACTCTTTTGTTAGTAGTTCTTTGTTATAAAAATTCCCCCTCATTTCTATATCATGACTGATCCAAACACATACACAAGTCTGTGATTCATGTAAACTAAATGATCATTCCACAAAGATTCCATGCCAGCATGTGCCTAACAGACATAGCTCATTTCACACAGAATATCCAATGTATTTGTAAGAAGATGCATTTTAGATCTATCCTGTTTTAATTAAATGTAAGCATATTTTATCAATGGTGTTCCACTTGGGAAGTTACTTCTTTCAACAAAATTATAAATTCTGGGACTATTGGCCAGAAATTGTGGCTTACTGTGTGGAGTACTGCATGAATACCTATATTCTGGTAGAAGCTATGCCTGGATGTCATATTTCCATCCTCTGATTTAAGTTATAACTCTCAGTTCTCAAGTACTGTTGACCTTGACTTCAAGACCTTGGTTTATTGGAATGTGCTCAAACAGCTTAGAGTTCCCCGCCCCCCCAGGAAAGTAGTTTGGAAAACAGGGTAAACAGGGGATTGAGAATAGTATGATGTGTGGCTTCTAAGTGTTTCTTATGTGGACCAAAGTAACAGAGAAAGCCAGTGTTTAGAGGGAAAACAATGACAGTTAAATGAGGGGAATCAAAGATGAATGACACCAGCAATGTTTGACTTTTTGGTTGCACTACTATCCTGAAAGCCCAGAGGATTTCCTGTCATTGGTTTTTATTACTTTGTGTATACTTTATAATAAGATATTTACCCTTTCTACTTAAGACATTGCAAGTTGGTTTATCTATGATCAAAAGAGTCTTAAATTTTATTTGTGCTTATTATTAAATATGTCTCAATTTTTAGAAAAATAGTTATGCAACATAGTGATAGACAACTTGTGGTTTGGGTTATTTCTTTGGAGGTAGAAAATTACCTTTTTTTTTTTTTTTGCAGTATCTAAAAAGAGACACTTGCTCACTCTTTCTCATTTGTGTTTGAATTACTAGCCTAAAGGTAGAAATCCATTTCAGCACTTGTATAAGGATCGTTTTCCTCCATGGGATTAACAGTCACAGAATACACATGAAATTGAATTCCCTGGCCAATGTAAGAAATTTCTCTGTGATACTCTCTGCCAGGTGGCCAGCTCCTGAATATTCTAGTGATTGGTGTCTCTTTAGTCTACAAAGTAGTCAATTGAATTATTGTTAGATAGTCATGATGTTTTAATTTTTCTTTTATGTTAAAATATTTCTTCTAAAAAGTAACAGAGTGAAAATTCAGGGAAAGTTTGACAGTGCCTTTGAAAAGTTCGCATCATTTATTTTAAGTCAAGGTACTGTTTTTAGTATTACTGCCAACAAGTCTCCAAGGCATTACGACTTAGGTACTGTGATCAATGTGACATGAAAGGTCTGATGGTGGGTGAGACATTAAACTAAGGTGTGAAATGCTATGATTTAAAGTAGAAGTGAAAACAATGGTGAGACCATGACATTGAGACTGTGCTCCAAGACTTTTGCTCATTTTCTTCTTTTTTACATAACCGTCATATTTGATAAAGAATTTAATTTTCTGAATTTCTCCATCCTTAAACAAACTATATGAATAAACTCTCTAAGGGCCCTTTCTCACTCTGTCAGCTTATGGTAAATAAAAGAATGTGTCACAAATACCTAATGTAGACACTGTCCTAATCAATGAGGCATGCAGAGTCTGTGGAACAAGTAGAGAAGAGCACTTCAGTGCTATACTTCATCAACTGCTGAGCCTTGACCCCTCTGTTTCTTACCATGACCCAGGATGCACAGCTAACAGAGAGTTTTTGTGTACTATCTGTCACATCAGCATCAGTAGCTTGAGGACTGGATTGTAGCCTAAGATCCATCCATCGATGTATCAGTCCTTCAATTCTTAAAGTCATACAGCTTTAAAAGCAATGCCTTTGCCTTTATGTACATTATACTTGATAAATCATAACTCAGTGGTTGGCAATGAACTAGAAAAGTAAGTGAATAGTAAATCACTGATTCTGACTGTGACTTTTATCATTCAAGTGAAGATGGCCACTCACTTGAGCCTTAGATATTGTGAAGTAGAGAAAGCATATTGAGGGTTGCATTAACACCACCCAAACCTTCCTATTCTCCTGTAAGTTCTCTCATTTTTCTCTGCCTATTTTACCAGTACCCTTCTCTGCCCTGCTTTTCTCCCTTATGTCCTTTTCTTCCACTTCCAAGGCTCTTGTTCTCTGTTCAAACCACCTTTCCCTGCATCCCATATCCTTTCACCTTACAGAGTAGCTAGCAAGTTATTAAACTATTTTGGGCTAGACTGTTAGAGACCACTAAAGAATTCAATGTGTTAGTACTTAATTTAATGCTAGAAAATACATTTTTTGTGTGTGACAACTGTGTATCAGAGACTGTCTGAGTGGAGAATTTCAAAATTTATACCTATGTTATCTTTGAACTGTTTCAGATCCTAGTCCAAGTAATGAAAATGTGATATTTAAAATAATTTATAGTGAGTGCTATAATAAATATTGAACAAAACATTGAAAATAAAAAAAAAATTGACTCAACATGGACGAAAGAAACAAAAGGAAATATTGCAGAAGTCTGTGAAGAAGGTGGCTTTTCATGTTGCTCTGAGAAGTGTCACCCAGAAGATGATGGAATATCTCTCAGGAGGAAGAGAGAATATATGCAAAAGTCAGAGGTAAGGAAGAGTCTACTGGGCCACTAAGGACATATGAGAAAAAGGTCTGGTAGAAATATCTTTATATAATGATCTAATACCATTAAGGCATAAGAGGATAATAATGTATCATATGTGTATAGAAGAAATCAGCTGAGTAGTTCACATGTTTGCAAATCAACCAGAGAATACAGTAGAAATTGAAAGGATTAAGAAGCATGGAGAAAGAAGGCATATGGGAAACTGAGAAGATATTGAAAAACCAAATAACTCAGGCCAAACTCAGCCTGAGAGCAAAAGAAAGAAGAAAACATATCTCCTAAATATTTTTTACTAAAGGAATTGATGTGACCATAATAATCCTGGTGGTAGGGTGATACCCATGAGAGAAGGCTCCAGGCTGAAAGTGGAGGATTCATCTTGGATAGATGTGGTAGTCCATGGAATAATATGAAGTGCTCAAGTGCTTCAGTAAACAGTACAATATTAGTATTCTATTTGTGGAAGTGTCATTCCATCAACTTTGCAAATTCTACTGGTTAAAATAAATCAAATATCTTATCTATATTCAAAGATAAATATAGTAAGGCATGAACAACAAAAAGTAAGAATGATGGAAACCACTGCAGAATCCATGAGGAGTAGCAGTGAGACAGTTCACTACTCTGAATAAAAGATGTTAGACTTGGGTAGTAGCTGTGGATTTGTGATAATATATAGAGTCTAATTTGAACTATGCATTCAAGGGCTTTCTGAATAAATTAGATGTTGGGGCATGTTAAGAAAAAAATTGTCAAAGCAGAGGTCTGAATGTTTGGACTGAGTAGCAAGGTGAATATTAATGCCATTAACTCAAATAGGTAGGAGTGGCAGAGACAATTGGCAGTGTTGGGTTTGTGTGTTTTAGATATGTTCAATCAGAGATTGCTAAATTTTCTGAGTTATGTGGGGATTAGGAAACCCAATTATGAGACAGGTGAACAGGGAAGTGATTAAGGTGAACACAGAGATTTGAGTTAAATCTGCATTAATGTTTGTGTGAGTGTGTATTTAAATTATTCATATTAGAATTCCACATAGAATTGAGCATCTATACAAATGGGTACATATATGTATCACAAACTATATGATTGCATCTCATGAAATGGGTTCTGGATATAGTGTAGTATATGATATATAATAACATGGTATCATGATATGAGATTACACAATGAGTGAGTAAACACAGAAAATCAAAGACCAATAATCCAGATGTAGAAAGAGGAAAAATATCTAGCAAAAGAGCCTGGGAAAGTCTACCTACAAAGTAGAAAAAAATTACTGTGGCATTGTTGCTAGAAGACAAGAAGGTACTTAAAAAATACAGAGGAAATGATCAACTGCATCAAATGCTTTTAGATGAGAATTACTTACTATAGAATTTGGTAAAGTGGACTCACTGGGAACTTTGATAAAAATCAGTTTTATTTGGGTTGTGAGATTAAGGTGTAATTGAATTAAGGAGAGGACAGGAGGGGGAGAAATAGTTAATGTGATAAAAGTAGGCACAAGTCCATGGATGGGGTATGGAAAGCTGAGGAAATTCTCTTGTGTATCTCCTCCATGAAGTAATACTGATCACAGGGTATATAGACTTAATGAAGGCTAGTGAATGAGTGGAAAAACTGCTGTGAGGAAACAGAGAGAATTTAGGCTTATATAATTAGAAAAATCCTCCCCTAGATGTCTGAGAACCTCTTATTGACATATTAATATCTTCAATCATATTATCATCATATTCAATGTGTAAACCTATGGTATGAACACATCCAGTGGTGAAGATGTTTGGGGGCCAAAATCTTTGCCCTAACTGTCTTAAATCATACCAAATACATGACTACCAAAATCACTTACACGAAGTGTAGAAATGGAATCACTGCTAGGAAGAAAATCATATATTCCACTCATGAAGAGTGAAATTATGAATGAAGCATTTTAATTGATAATGCAAACAGGTAGTTAATCATTTGTGTCAGATACATTTATTTTGAAAAATATGTACTGAAATAGAAAACAATATAATTTACAAACATAAAGTCAAGACTAAGATTTTTATTCTGTATAGTCTCCTTCAAGATCACACTTGCTATGAATGTGTACATTTCTAGAGGCTGATCTCAAAAGCATCTCTGATCTCTGAAAAGTCACAATACTATTTTAAGGTATAAAGTATGATGCTAATAAAGAACTCCAGTTTCAAAATGTCAGTGTTTGTAATTTCAACTATTTGTATTTGCTCTTGACATTGATTCAATTATCTCTATTTCTTTGGTTCTTTGTATCTATATACAGTAGTGTTAAAAGAAGTGGAGGTTGGACTAGTAGTATTTAGATGAGGCTTCTCTTTTGAATTATTAGATAAAGAATGTGAAACACAAGCTAAGTCAGGAGAGAAAGTGAGCTGTCATGGAAGTATTGTATGTTAGAAACACTCCACTTCTATAAACATGTTTCCTTTCTATAAAGAGAGCTGACTGCACATTTAAGTAGAAATGGGAAAGAAATTAATCTCTTACATAGGCTTTCTGCCTCTTAAAGTAGTTTTAGAGAAGTTTAGGAGATCTAAGGAAAAGATGCAAGTGACCTGGACCAAGTACACTGAGAATCATCTAATGCCTCTAGTGACTAAAAGATTATCAAGGGTCACTGAAGTCTTTTAAGCATTGGGCTTAACACTTTATGAACAAAATGTCAGTACATTTGGGGAAACTTCTTAGCCCTAAACAAATGGGAACGGTGAAAATTAAAATGATATTTGAAAACATTCAATGATGCATTTATTCTCTGGGATACTTTTTCTCATATTAAGAAAAAAAATATCAAGTGCACTAAGCATTCCAAATTTCAAATAATGGAACATCAGGGACTTTCGAAAGCTTCCCTCTATTCAGAATATATTGAATTGAGCATAATGTTTCATTTACTAAGAAAATGAATACCTAAATCCATGTATTCTTTATTGTGATTCACAGTAAATAATTCTAGGACAAAATGTGAGAAGTCATAAAATTGTTATCATGTTGATAAGTTCGTGGGACGACCCTTGAAAATCACACACACCATTTGGGGATGTAGAATTCTAAACTATTTCAACACAGACAACAATTTTCAGCCACCTCTTTCTCATCTCTTTATCTCTCTTCATCTGTCACTTCTCTCTGTCTCCTCTACATAATATGTATATCTATGTGTGTGAATAAAACTAAATACTCTATATATTCTCTTTACATATATATTTATATATGTATATAATATAATACACATACATATAAAATCCTATTGAATAACTATGAAATTTTCAAACCTATATAAACTGAAAATTTATATTCACATTCCTGAACTACATGTATATCCAAAGTTGTATGAGGCATTGGTGTTCAGTAGTCTGTGTCTTCATATTTACCTATAATTTTATAAACAGTTGTGAATATAAATTTCAGATTAATAAATAATCAAGAAAAAGATGGAAGTTTATAAAATTTCCTGGACAATTTTATTCTTACTCTATTCAATTAAACCAAAGAAGGAGCTATTGATTCGGTTGTTACATTAGAAGAAAAGAAAAAGATACAACTCACAGAGTAGCTAGTTAGCAGTTCTTCAGAATCAAATAGTTTAATAAATTATGTTGAATTCAGAAGTCAAGGAGTTGCTATATTTTCTAGGTAGAGTGGAATTAAATCAATCCCTGCAACAGTTCCACTATATTCTAATCTTCAATTACATCCAAATTAATAAAGCTCCCATGACTAATTTTAAGGACTAAGTAACCTTGTGGTGAATAAAGCTAACTAAACATCATATAGTTATTTATTAAAGGGTAAATGCACTTGTTAAAATATCAAACACACAGTTGTTTTGTAAATCATTCACAAATTGATAAACCTAATATGGTATGTCAAAGAAAATAAATGAATGCTACTGGGTCAAAACATCATATCTCAATCTGCTTCTCCTGAACCCTTGACAAAATAACAATTTAAGTAACTAATTTATACATTAAAAAAGCCAATTTAAGAGGAAATGGCTTGACACTAAATAATAAAAGGTAAAAATTTACCAAATATTACCATCACTATTACTATCCCATAAAAAAGGGGATTATATCAAAATATGTTTAAATGTGGTAAAGGATAAAACATCTCTAGCAAGACTTACACAAGAGAAAATACTTATGTGCTACAAAAGTATTACACATAAGATATATATATATATATATATATATATATATATATATATATATATATGAAAAAATATATATATTACACATAGTTTATTAGCACTATTCTTTTGGCCACCCCTAATCTGGCAATTGCTAATTTCAACAATGAACAGTCTTTGATGGCAAAAACTCTTTGTAATTTTAAGAGGCATTTGATTCATATTGGTGTTTGACCTTTGCAGAAAAAGTAAATAGAATGTGCTAAAATAAAGAAATAAAGCAATATCAAAGGAAGAAAAGCAGGTATGCTAATTAAAGAGATTACCCGCAAATTGTATAGAGCCAGGAAAGTAAAAAGATAGAAATTACTCATTTCAAAATATTTTTAATATAAATCACTTTCTAGGTGACACCACAACCCATTTTTAGTGAACATTTTCTTTACATGAAAACATAATCTCTTATAGAAGAGGAACTTTATAAAATCTATAAACTGTATGGATCTATGGGGACAGATAAAATGATTTTTCCCCTCTTCCTTCATCAAGCATTTCAATATAGAATCAATGTCACATTATCAAAAAATTCTGTAGGATATTGTCAGCTTTGTGACAATGTAATATGTACAGGGTTCAAAGCAGCAAAGAAACTGACAAGTCTGTCCACAGAAGCCATTGAAGAAGTATAGAAGGATTTCCCAGGTGCCCATAACTTCACTGTTTAGTAATCACTTGATTATGTGCTCTATAAGAAAGTGAAATGAGCACAGTAAGAAAATCATAATGTAATCAATGTGTTTTTAAATATTAGTGCATCTGTCACTAAAGCTTTATCTTCTGTCATCTAGCTAGTGCACAAAGATTAATGACAGAGATGACAAATGGTGAAGGTACAGTGCAATAGCTCCCTAAATTATTAGTTGACACTAGTTTAATTGTGCCTCTTAACTCTATGTAAGGTTTGATTATGACCTTACAGTAGTACTAGTGCATTGATCAATTCTCAGAATAGCATCACTTACCTACAGAAAGATGGTTTTGGTTGTGATTTTTAGAGAAAAGCTTTATTGAAGATGTAAAAAAAAGTAAATAAATAAAAAAACAAAGATAAAAAAAATTTAAAAAGTCATTTGCCTCTTAAAACAGTGAATTACCTCTAAGTTGCTCAAGCCTTAAGATGAGTCATTGAGCTGTTTCCTTAGAAATTAAATTAAAATTTTTGTGATCAAGTCCTAAATAATACCACTTTCTTAAATATTTTGTAAAATTTCTAGTTTATTATAAATTATACTATTTTTCTCTAGCTTGCTATAAATATGTGTATTATTAGAGTAAAAACTTTAGAAAGAAAAACAAAATCAAATATTTCTTGAGTTTGATATCAATTTTTTTTCAGTGCACAACTTCCTTATGTTTTCAGAGATAAAATAAGTCTAATTTTAGATATTTAACATTGAAAATGCCATTTACATGGGAAATAGAGAAGCCATAAATATACGGATTTATATTTTTCTTTTCAAATAGAGGATGATACCTTGATTTTTAAAAGGAAAAAAGAAAATAACCAAGATGAAATGCTTGAGTACTTTTCACTCATTTTGACATGTATTGTATCAATACCAAAGGTTATATGTGATTAAGTCCTAAAAATATCAGCAAGTGGTCACTAAGTTTTAACTGATACTTTTGTCCATTGTCCTAAAACACTCAGGGTCTTCAATGTCTTCTTTTCTATTCCAAAATATATTTTAAAATATGTTAAATTCATCCACATTACAAACAACTTTGAAAATTGGAATAATTAATCTTCCATAATTCCACCACAGCAACTATCTTAAGCAGGAATATTATTAACCTGTGAGGTTAAAGATGACTTGAAAGCTTAGAGCGTCTTTTGGGAAAACTCCTGAAATTGCATTATTACTTCCTATATAAGCTATGGATTCAGACTTCACAAAGGTTAATGTCACTGAAGAGAAAGACTTAGACTTGAAATAATTTAGATGTGAATAATTAAAGCAATAACATACATGCTGGTGCTAAAGTGAGATACACTCACTCTAAAGCATGCAGAGAAGAAAACTTCAAAGAAAAACAATTGACCTTAAATCTGATGTTCTTTGGGATTTGGAGTACGGAGGTAAAGTAGGAACAAGTTAGGAATTAAAAATAATTTTAAAATGTCATTATGTAATTTTACTTTAAAAGCACACGTTATCACAGCAGACCAAGATAGTTTCCTTTCCTTTTAGTAATTTAGAAAACTCCAGAATCAAGGGAAGAGGTTAAAATTCTCCCTCTTCTGTGTTTTTTCAGCAAGAATAGGTGTGTTCGTTATCAGAAGTTATAAGATTTCAAAACTTAAACTTTTGAAGCCCATAATATTAAGTCGTGTATTTTGTCATTGGAATTAACTTTTTGGTTCCATTTTCAGATTTTACACTTAAGCATCGAGCAGCTGGAACATGGATACATAAGGAATGCTGTCTACAGGTAGAAATTATCAGTTGAAAAAACAGTGTCTCTTGTTGACCTAGAAAACATGTAATAGGATATATTGGGATAATTTGATCACAAGATGCAGAAATCTTTACAGGAAACAACTAGGAAAGAAAAAAAAAAGTTTCTCTTATCCTTGGCCTTACCTTTTGCACTTGGCAATTCCTTCTTAGCAACACAAATGGATTTCCCTATGCCTTCTTCTCTAATTAACCTTAGCATTAAAATTATTTAACAAAAATGCCCTTTAGCAAGGCTAGAGATAAGAGCGTTCATGCTTTTCTTCTCAAAATTTAACTCCTAAAACTGTTCACCAAACATAAAGAGCAAAACCCATAAAGGTCATTTATCTTTCAGCAGTGGCATTTTCTCACTGAGACTTCTGAGTTCTCAGACCTTTCTTCATTTCAGTTTTCTGCCTTTTCAAGCAGGTCACAACTACAAACCTGACAGAAAAGAAATGTGGTACCTCTAATTCATTGTGAGTCTACCTGTATCTCACCCTTTCCACATTCTACCTTTTGTCAGACCCTATCTAAAATCAAATCACTATTGGCCAAGGCCATGTACACACAAAAATGGCAGTTAGTCTGTGTCCAAATGAAATCATAATTCTGCTCAGCTTGAACCATTTACCCAGCTATGTGAAATGCAACTTCATGGGCAGTGAAAAGGTGTGCATGAGCCAGAAATCAACCTCAACAAATCTCCGTCTCATCAATCTAAAATTAATATGAAAGTCATACCAATCCTATTTAGCATGTTCTCCCTAAGAAAAAAGAAATATTAAAATAAGTCATTAAAATGTTTTAAATTTCCAATTAAATAGGGAAAACTTGTGAAAGAAAACATTTATAAGACTAAAAGCATCTATTTAACACATCATTTTAGAATAACATTCCTGATGTAAACAAGTTCAATTATCATGCAATGTGATACTCCATATGTATTTGTTGATGGTAACTTCCACAGAATAATTAGTTAATATATGAATTTTTCAAAATGTTGCCAAAAACTCCTCAGAAGTATGTATAATAACACCAAAGTTCTCCTCATTCTACCAAGATATGTTATACAGGTTAATAAGTATAGCTGAAGAACACCATAAATCTTCCCTGTCTTCAGTTAGTTATAAATTGTTATCACTTGTAACCAGAGAGAAAGATGTCCATCTTAATTCTTGTAAATGTTGTCTCAGTTTTAACAGATGACTGATTCCAAAATGTGACCCAGCATGAAATCATAAGAGTCAACTTCAATGAAATTATTTTAAATGAATATTTATTTAAAATATTATATATAATATATACCTATTATATTTTACCTCTAAGTCCTTCTCACCTTCTGTATTTTATAGCCATCAATAGCACTATGCAAATATGTTGGTTTTCAATGAGAATGAATGCCAAAATTTCAGTTCTGCTATGTGTGAAAACTCCTTTATGGCCCAGAGAATACACTTTTACTAGTTTAGTTGTCAAGATAAACAAGAAAAATCTAGCTGGGTAGATTTCCAGATTCCCTCAGGGTAAATTGATTTATAGTTAGGCACATGACTGGTATACCTGGGCGTCTTACTACTTTCACTCTCAATGTACTGGAACTTAAATATTGCCCTATATGCCTTTTTTGGTTCCTCCTGCAGTGGACCCTTTCCAAGTGGACCCAGCCATCAGCTACTCTATTCTTTAAAAATATTCTCCATGAGGTTAACTAACAATAAACTTCATCCGTCCCCAGCAAAGAGGAAAACTGCTAAACTAATGGTACCACTGACGAGTCAGCAAAAGGCAAGGAAGTGTTTACATTGACAGAGTGGACCCTTTAAAAGCTTGTTTTGTCAGCAGCTTCCTTCAGAGTCTCTGGACTAATATTGGTTTGGGTTTGTAAGATACTTTATTATCAGAGATACCTCTTACTGAACCAGTAAAAGTCTAGGTTCTAGGAATCATACACCAGAAATTTTATCATGTATTCAGTAAAGAAAACTCATACTAGAGCAATAAATGTAGCTCATTAGAAAAGGGAAATCAATTCAATTTGATTTTTGCCACCCAAAACATCATTTTATACTCTCTTGCATCCTGTTTGTGAAAAAATGGTAGGAGGAATTTTAGCCAGAAACTCATCAGGTTTGGGGAAAAGATCATAATTCAGCTGAGAGTAGAACTTAGTCTTGGATGACCACAATCCACAAAAGGAGACTCAATAGCCCATTCAAATGGGATCAGAATTAGATCAACTCTATTTTTCTCAATCCCCTCCCCATTCAGTCTCACTCTTCTAAACTCTTTAGTTTTTGCAACATGAAAAATATTTTTTTTATTACTGCCCCTTATTCTCTCCACTAATAGTAAATATGACAAACAATATTTCCTCTGTATCCAAATAGACTTTAATAAAGTTATTTTAAAACATTTTTCTTAGTTGTAGGTGGACGTAATACCTTTAATTTATTTTTATCTGGTGCTGAGGATTGAACCCAGTGCCTCACACATGCTAGGCAAACTCTCTACTTCTGAGCCACAACCTCAGCCCTTTAATAGTGTTTATATTTCTTTTTTTATTGATTTTATTATTTTTTCAAATACACGACAACAGTGGAATGCATTACAATCCTTATTACACATATAGAGCACAATTTTTCAAATCTCTCTATATAAAGTATGTTCACGTCAATTTATGCCATTATACGTGTACTTTTTTGCATTACAATTTTTAAAACACGTATATACCACAATTTTTCATATCTCTGTTTGTATATAAGGTATGTTGACACCCATTTCAAGTCTTCATATATGTACTTTGTGTAATGATGACCATCACATTCCACCATCCTTGCTAATCCCCTTCCTCCTCCCTTTCCCTCCCACTCCTCTTCCCTATCTAGAATTAATCTAATCCTCCCATGCTCTCCTTCCCTACCCCATCATGAGTCACCCCCCCCCCCTTATATCAGAGAAAACATTAGGCATTTGTTTTTTGGGGATTGGCTGACTTTGCTTAGCATTATCTTCTCCAACGCCATTGCCATTCATTTACCTGCAAATGCCATGAGCTGTTCTTTTTTAATGCTGACTAATATTCCATTGTGTATAAATGCCACATTTTTTTTTATCCATTCATCCACTGAAGGACATCTAGGTTGGCTCCACAGTTTAGCTATTGTCGAATTGTGTTGATATAAACATTGACATAGCTGTGTCCCTGTAGTATGCTGATTTTAAGTCCTTTGGGTATAGACCAAGAAGAGGAATAGCTAGGTCAAATGGTGGTTCCATTCCCAGATTTCCAAGGAATGTCCATACTGCTTTCCACATTGGTGCACCAATTTGCAGTCCCAAATCAATTATTTGCCTATGAGATGAGTCTTGTAGAGAGATCATATTGATGGGTATTGTTTTTTAATCCAATCTACCAGTCTATGTCTTTTGATTAATGAGTGTAGGGTCATTTACATTCAATACTACTATTGAGAATACTTTTAATTCCCTATCATTTTGATTTATTTCTGGTTTTATTCTGAATTAATTTCTCCTTTGATTGGATATTCTTCTAATGTAATTGCTCCCTTTGATGGTTTTCACTTTTATTTTTTATTTATTTTTCGTGAAATAATTTTATTAAATATATTTTGTAATGCTGGCTTTTTAGTTGTGAACTCTTTTAACTTTTATTCACATTGGAAAGTTTTATTTTATCATCAAATCTGAAGCTTACTTTTGCCAGGTATAGTATTCTTGGTTGTCATTCTTTTCTTTCTGGTTTCATATGTATTATTCCAAGACCTAGTTTTTAGGATCTGTTTGACAAATAAACTGAAATCTGGACTGGTTTGTTCCCACGTGTGATCTGTGACATGTCATTTTTCTCTAGAAGTCTTTAACATTTTATTTTTATTCTGTATGTTGGGTTGTTGTAATTTTTTATATTTGAAGTCCTGTAAGCTTCCTATATTTGATTTTCCATTTTACTCTTAAAGTTTGGGAAAGTTTCTGATATTATTTCATTGAAATTTTTCCTTTGGTTTGTATTTACAAGCCTTCATCTATCCCAGTAAATCTTAAATCTGGTCTTTTCATGTTTTCCCATATTTCCTAGAAGTTCTGTTTGTGGTCTCTTAACATCTGTTTTTCCATGGTCAAATTTATTTTCCAGATTATATATTTTGTCTTCATCACCTGAAACTCTATCTTCTAAGTGGTCTAGTCTGCTTGTGATGATTTTCATTGAGTTTTTAATTTAGTTCTATGATTTTTATTTATTTTGAGAACTTCTGATTGATTCACTTTCAGGACTTTTGTTATGATTTAGATGTGAGTTATCCCCAAAACACTCATGTGTGAGAAAATGCAGGAAGGTTTAGTGGACAAATGATTGCTTTGTAAGAGTCTTAACCCGATCAGTGAATGAATTCCCTGATAGGGATTAACTGAGTAGTAACTGAAGTGGTAGGGTATTGCTGGAGGAGGTGGAAATTGAGGGCATGGCTTTTGTATCTGGAGAGTGGAAACTCTCTTTTCCTCTGCTTTGTGATCTTTATGTGAGCTGTTCCGCTATACTCTTCCTCAATGATGTTCTGCCTCACCTTGAGTCCTAAAGAATGAAGTTGGCCTCCCATGGACTAAGACCTCTGAAACTGTGAACCCTTAAATAAGCTTTTCCTCCTTTGCAATTGTTGTGGTTGGGTCATATAGTTACATCAGTGAAAAAGCTGACTAAAACTACTTTTATCTCCTTCCTGAAGTGATCTTTTTTTTTTTTTTTATTTTTTATTGCTGGCTGTTCAAAACATTACATAGTTCTTGATATATCATATTTCACAATTTGATTCAAGTGGGTTATGAGCTCCCATTTTTACCCCATATACAGATTGCAGAATCACATCAGTTACACATCCATTGATTTACATATTGCCATACTAGTGTCTGTTGTATTCTGCTGCCTTTCCTATCCTCTACTATCCCCCCTCCCCTCCCCTCCCCTCCCCTCCCCTCCCCTCTTCTCTCTCTGCTCCCTCTACTGACACTGAAGTGATCTTTAACTTCTTGGATTTTCTTTCTTATTTCAATTCTTACATCGTTTTACTTCACAGATCAATTTAACTATGAACTTTCTATACTCCGTCTCAGATATTTGCTCTACTGTGTTATGATTGGATTATGTTATGAGGTATTTAGATTTGTTTGTGATGGTCTGTTCCCTCACTTTTTCATGCTACTTGTATGTCTACCCATTTGTCAGTAAGAATCTGAGGTGACAGAACTTCTACCTTATGAATTTATAGTGTTTCTGAAGGTTTCTAGTATTTTTCATTTTAGGGGGAGACAAATAGTAACAACAATCAATACAATCAATATTCAGCATTAAACTAAATCTTAGTGTCTATTTTGATATCTATGATGTTAAATAGCACTATAAATAGAAATGATATAGTAAGCAATTATATTTACAAAAGAGTTTGCTATTTCAAAAAGTTGAAGGAGGTTGTAAAAAGGAGATGTAGTATGTAATAATTGAGAGGGAGAATAAGAGAATGCAGTTGTAAAGATTTAAAGGAAGATTGAATGAGAGAACAATAAAATTTGGGGGTTAGTGAAAGAAAAAAGAAGAAGATAATCAAGGAAAACAGGAGAAAAACAATGTATATATGTGTGTGTGTATGTACATATATGTTTATATATATATGTATATATGTATGCATATATGTATGTATGTGTGTATATATATGTATACTACTACTATTACTACTATTATTATTATTATTATTATTATTAAAAAAAACAAGGTATGCTAATCAAAAAAGACAGGTCAAGAAAATAACTACCTTCAGGTCAAGAAAATATCTACCTTCAAGAAATTCTAGAAGTGAGAAGACTGAGACAAATATGTATAGGTACAAGCATCCATGGTTCATTCAGCACACAAAAATTTGAAAAAACAAATACTTCTTGATGGAAGATTAAGGGGTAGTTTCAATTGTAATGGTTGAAATTGTCTATAATAATTTATGTTCATTGGCAGTTCCAAATTTTCTTTCTTTCCTTTGTCTTGAGGTATGTATTAAATGCAAGTATAGAATTTGGGTTCTGTCAATTCCTTCTTCTTTTTGTGGAACTAATCAGGTTAACAGTTCTCAGCTTCCTTTCTCTGTAATGTGAGGTGGGGCAGATTGGAGGGTGTTGTGTAATCCACTAGAGGGGTCACCATACTGTTCTTTGAAAGGAGTTCCCAAACGCAGAGCTCATAGAGAAGGGGTTTGCCTCTATTTAGATCCCTGGTGCTTTTTGGAATGATGTTTGCTGAAGCTTTTATGTCAGCACACTTCCAGAGCCAGGCTGCTTCTGGTATGCACTTCTGGTATGCACTTCTGGTAAACATCTGTATCTCTGGACTCTCTTCTGGATTCCACTTGTGCTGCGGAGGAGCAAGTCCCTGCACCACCCCCACCATGGCTCCCCTATCATGTCCTCAGGTGCTCATTCCCAAGATACACACTTACTCCCACAACCTTCCATACAAATTTCCAGGTAGTCCCCAGCTGGTCCTGCAAACCTGGAGACTCAAAGTGTGAGCACCCAGGATCCCTCAGGTCTTGAGTTCTCAAATTTACCTGGGTGCAATATTTTATCATGCCTGAATTTCACCTGGTTTTCTAGTCACAGTCCTCTGGGCTGTGTTGAAGGCCACTTCCAAGTCAGGTTTTTGGACCCAGCTGGAATTACACAGGTCTGAGAGCTTGGTTTTTGAGCTACACCTGCCAGCCCCTCCATAGCACAGTTGGAAAAGTTGGAGGCTGTCTCAGATCTTCGCAAACCACCATGAGATGCAAAGCCTCCCTCTCACACAAAACAAAGTGTAGCTCACCAACTCGATCAGCCCAAAAATGTCCCCAGTCACCATCCTCTTCTCTTCAAGACATGCCACGGTGCTACCCAAAATGTAGGCTCTCTGACACCCCATCTTTGACCTACCAGGAGTGAATCTACATAGGCAGCAGGTGCCTCTGGTGTTTTTTTTTTTTTTTCTTTCTTTTATTCTATCCAAACTTCTGAGTCCCTAAGCTATTCTGAGAGTACTGTATGAAATCCTAGTAAGATTTCTTTCTTCACTGACCTCAAAGAGAAGCATCTTTGTCTGCATTCCTGGTCTCACTCCATGAAGCAGCTTGGAAAGTAAGCTCCTTTACTCCACCATCTTGACCCTCCCAATGTGATTTAAAAAATATATATATATATATTTATTTTTGTAGTTGTAGATGGACAGAATGCCTTTATTTTATTTATTTTTATGTGGCACTGAGGATCAAACTTAGTGCCTCATGCATGCTAGGCAACCATTCTGCCACTGAACTATAGCCCCAGACCCCAATGCGATGTTTTGATATGTTTATAATGTGGATTGATTAAATCAGTGTATTTTCCAATGCATCTATTTATATACTTACCAGGTTTTGTGGTGAAAACATTTATTTGCCGAAAAAATGTAATTTTTAATATCTACATACAAAAAATATTTATATAATTGAGCTTAAAAATTTCAATATCATCTTGTATGTCTAATGTACAAACAATAGATTTCATGCAAATTCCTGCATCATTTAATTATTTGCATGGCTGGACACTAATGTATTTAAGTAGTTTATATATTTTTGCAAGGTGTATTAACATAGCACAAATTAAAATTAAGTGAAAAATGAGGCAGTATAGTGCCTAGTAATCAGGATACTTAAAATAAATTATAAATGCATTGATAAATGTATAGCAAAATATGAAACTAACAACTTTGAATTAAATTTAGCATTGAAACACCTTATAAAATACCTATGGAGAATTTTTATATCAGTCAAGTAATTTGAGGTGTGGGGAAGGAGGGGATGAATATATAAACTTACAGACGTCAACATGCTAAGCATTTACTAATTTTTTTCAAAGACAAATTATGGGAAATATTATGTTTTTTCACAGTTATATGAAAAAGTGACTCAAAATACAGGTGTAAGAAAAATACTGACTCCAAAGAGAAAAAGTCTTACTTTCCCAAAAGTTAATTGGGGGATTTATTTTTAAAACTTTTTATTATTTGGGTTATTTACCAAGAGTAACTAGCCTAAGATGAAAGTGACAAAATGTTTTTGATATGCACATTATATTTAAGAAATATATTTTGATAAAATGATGTGAAATCTCACAGATCTTTGAAATGAGCAACACTATTTCAAGTAACTAAGAACAAAAATGAGACATCTGCCAAGAAGTCAGCAAAAGGGAATGACGAGGTAAATAGAAGTGGAGTGGAGTGATGCCAACTTGTTATACTCTAAGATATGATCTAAACGCTTCTTTTAAGTGAAAGACTGAAGATGATTTTTAACATCAAAAGGTATTGTTGGCAGGAAGATGGGGGAAATTTCTTGAGATAGTTCCAATTTCAAAACATTGAAGATTGTATATCTATAGTGGGATCTCTAAATGGAATGCATCATCTTTATTTTTCTCTTTTTTGAGTTTGCATTATCTTAAAATATGGAATAAAAAGATATGACACAGGGAAACAAGTCTTTTAGATGCTATCTTATGTGGAGCGCTAAAAATAAAGAACAGATTAACTTTTACACTTGATCTTAGTCAAAAGGCTAAAAAGTGATCAAACAAAATTTTTAAAAATTCATTCCATTCAAGATCTCTTGACCATTTCAGCATAATAGTAACTCTGTGTTTCAAAATTCCATAGACACTTCACTGTGGTGAACTGTTGGATACCAAAGAAGTACCTACAATCAAGTAACTGGGAATAAGATGGGAGATGGGTACTATAAATTCCTTAAATTTGCCAGAATCTACAAGTATTTTAGAATACCAAAATAATAGAGAGTGAAAATGGAAACTTTAACAATGTTATCTTCCAGATTTATTGTTTGTGAAAAGACACCACAGTTTATGATTACTTTTTTCTAATAACAACATGGACTGCAGGACCTGAATTCTGGTTACCACTGACTGAAAAACTATTTTTGCCAAAACTTACATTTCCCCAAATCTTTGATTTCTGAAGACTTGTACTTTATTTTATTACCAAAAGCCTACAGAAGCTCCTCTTCTTTATAGCTCTACTACTTCATTTAATAAGAAATTTAATAAGAAATAATAATTCTCCCAGGGACCTTGAATCCTCTAATTCTGATATTCCAGTTTTCTTCATTAGTTAGTCTCCTAGGATACTGGGTGTACAGTATCTAAAGTCTCCTCATGGGACAGAATGCTTCAGAAATGTGGGCTTACCTTGTTCCTAAAGGCCATCTCTTATTCTCAGCACTTAATATGGTTATATAGCCAGTTGGATAATGATGATCCTGGGTTCTTAGTATATTAGAAATGTGTCCATTTATAAAAACAATGATATCTTTAGTCCTTTCTACTTTCTCAAGCTGCTTAGGGTTATTTTCCCAATCTTTGATGCATTATTTAAGATAAGAGCAAAGGACCATCATTTCTTTTTTGTTGTTATTTTTATTTGTTCATTTTAGTCATACATGACAGTACAGTCCATTTTGACATATATATATAAATATGCAGTATACTTTATTCTAATTAGGATCCCAGTCTTATGGATGTACAAGTTATTGAGATTCACAGTGGTGTATTCATATATGTATATAGGAAAGTTATGTCAGATTCTTTTCACTGTTGTTCCATTACTACATCCTCAGTCTTTTGTCCTAAAGGATAAAAGTATTCATTATTCCTTACAGTGTCCTGACTGATTTAATTTATATTGATTGACTGTTGACTTGACATGTATTTTAAGATAAGACAATAATTTTGTTGTCATAATACATAATCAAGTTCCAAGAGAAATTAAAATTAACTCTGAATATGAATACCAAAAGAGAATAAGAGTTACTGAAAATAGCTTTAGATATCTCATAATTTAACCATATTTTATAATTTAGCACACAATATTTTTAGTGAGAGATGAATGAATAGTGAATAAAATTTTGTCATGTAAAATTTCATTAAGCTAATTCAAACAACATTTGAACTGAGAAAAATAATGTTGAGTAGTAGATATGGTGGTTATTTAAAATTTTCATTTGAGCTTAGCTACTATTTCAGTGATCATCAAACTTATTCTATAAAGGACTGATAGTAATTATTTTAGACTTTACAGCACATAGAATCTCTATCACAACTATGTAACTCTACCACTGTAACATGAAAATAGACATAGGTGACACAATAACAAAGGACAATGGCTGTGTTTCAGTAAAACTTTATTTTCAAAAACAGGTTATCACAGCTAATTTTTGCTTGAGAGACCACAGTCTATCACACTTGTTGAAGACCATTAATTTTGCCCAACACAATTGAAAATAATCCTGCAATAAAAAATGTCCATAGGCAGAAAGATGCAGGAAGTCATGAACTTATACAAAAATTTCTGTAAGTGGTAAATGAATCAGAAAATAATAGAAGTTAATGTCAGTAAATTATTTTATTTAGAAGAAAGACATCCAAAAATTTATGATGTATTCTTTTCAAATCAAAATAAATATGGCATATAGTATATGCTACAAGAATTTCAAATATTTTTAAATGATGTATCTCCTAAATTAAGGAAGGTAGAATTTAAGTCTATTTCATCCCTAATAATATTAAAGTGAATTAGTTACAGTTGATGTGTATAGGTATATGAATACTGTGAAGGAAAAAAAAAAAGCTGTTCCCCTTCCCCTAAAATAAAACAAAGAAAAGCAATTGTCACCTGCTTATTTGTTCTGTATCTATACAATGCATAGCTAAAAAGACTCCATGCTACAGTTACTTCCTCTTAACCTTTAAAATGACAAAGTGTTCTTTGTCAGATCTTTCTATCAGATCAAATAGAAAGTAAAACAGAAAAAAAGATGTTTGTGGCCCTGTGACATTGATTTACCTACCCTGGAATTTAAGTACCCATGACCACAAAGAAAGGTGAAGCTTCAAAACAATGATTCTAGAAATAAAATTATCACCTTAAAAATTTTGATTAAATAAGTTACGAATAATATAATGCTTTAAAGTTTTTACTCATATTACAGAGTTTTCACAAAATGTCACTTAATAACTAGGAAGAACACATGTATTCTAGGTCAACCAAATAAAGAAAAGTTCAAGAGAAGTAATTTGGGGAAATTTCAAGACGTATAGATCAGCAGGTATTTTTATTTCATGACTTTTTAATTTGATTTTTTGTTAGGCTGCACCTGAAGAACTTTGACTCCTAACTGTATCTCTACTGGACATAATTTTAAAATAAATGAAATATAAACCAAACACATGGGTAAGGTAATAGAATTTTTACTATAGTTTTGTAGGACTGTAATCGAGTTCACTCATAAGCAATAAGATTATTGCCTCATAAAATAGCCCAGTAGAGCTACAGTATTATCCCAATTGTGGTGCGACAAGACCTGCTAAAAAATGGGAGCAATAACTAGGAATATAAACATATAAATGTATTGGATTTTTCTTTTCTGCCACATCAGAGCATGGGAGAAGCAACACACACACAAACAAAATAAAAGCTTAAATGCTGACTATAAATAAATAAAGAATCAAGTTAACCATAAAAATAAAGCACAATATCATCAATTATAGCATTTTTAGAGTAGATATATTAAAAGAAAAAAACTCTTCTCATGACACACTTACAAATTAGTAGTTCAAAAAGCTTGATTCAGAGTTTTATAAAAAACAGAAATGTTTCTTATTAATCAGTATGTCAAGCAAGTCTAGTATGAAAGTAAGAAACAAAACAGGTGCTGAAGACCCTTTCTCCATATATATCTGTATTTAACTGTGGAAATAGAGAGCTATTGTAGAAAATAGAGAGCTATTGTGAAGGAAGTGTTATGTGTGATAGATAGACCTAAGATCAATTCAGAGGACTAGAAATGGAAATGTAGGTCTCTATTTAGAATGTATTTGCCCTTCTTAGGAGCTGGAGATAGTCACAAGAATTTATTTGTTTGATCATTGCATATTGATTTGGGTTTTTGCAACTTTGTTTCTATATTTTCGGGGGAGGGGATTATGTCATGTGAAACAAAAGTGGATTGCTGTGTCTGTAATTTGCCAAGTTATTTGTATGTAACATAAAGATGCTGAGTAATGAAAGAGTAATTTGTACAGCAAAGATTATCAATTTTGAAACTAGTCTCTCTAAGATGTCTAATTGTGGTAGGTACAATTCTTAGATGAAACTATTAAATCTTCCTTTGAGTGTGAGCAGGGCAATTTAATAAGAAATAATAATTCTCCCACAATGAGATTGTCCTGGGAAGTTCTGATCTCATCAGGTCAGTCTTAAAGGAAGTAGAAGTACCAAAGGAAATCCTGAACTGAAAGAAGAAGTGAACAGTCACCATGAATGAGGCTAATGAACCTGAAGCTTCAAGAAGCCAAGGTTAACCCTTATCTAAAAACCAACTGGAAAAATAACAACCTTTCTAACTACAATCTTATAAAATTTGCTCAGACATTTTAGAAGAGACTTTCAAACCTCAGATGATAAAGAAGGGTGACCAATACTTTGATTTCAGCCATGTGAGATCCTGGATAGTGAACTCAGTTAATCAATTTCAAGATTCCTGATCTAAGAAACTATCTTACCATAAGTCGGTGTTGTTTGAGGCCATTAAATGTCATAATTAATTTCTACTGCTAAAACAAAATATCACAGATCACATTGCTTATAAGCAACAGAAATCCATCTCTCACAGCAGTCTGTGAAGTCCAAGGTCAAGGCTCTTGTGCATTCAGTGTTAAGTAAGAACTTGCTCGCTCACACATGGCCATCTTATCATTGAAAGCTCACTTGGTGGGAGTGGCAAGGGGTCTCCCTAGAATCTTGTTTCTAAAGGCACTAACTGCACCTGCAAGGACTCTTTCCTCATGACCTAATTGCCTCTAAAATGGCTCACCTCCTAGTACCATCAATTTGGGCATTAAGATTTCAACACACAGATTTTAGGAGTACACAAATATTCAAACTATAGCACTGAGTTTATAGTAGTTTGTTATTTAATAGCAGGAAGAGTACACATTAAACAAGAGAATCCTTAGAAATTACTTCTCAACACCATACTAATTGGGATAACTTTTAGGTGTATTTTGTACATTTGTTGAAAAAATTATATGAATATAAATTTGTTTACAAATTATATATAATTTTTTGGTATAATTATACATTTGTTTACAAATTTTATATATATATATATATATATATATATATATATATATATATATATATATATATAGTTTTTTTTGTTTTTTGTTTTGTTTTGTTTTTGCCTTAGCCTTTGTGCTAAGGCAAAATAAGGTCCCACCAAATACTCTATTCAACTTAAAGAACAAGGAAGTGTCTGGTTACATTTGTTCAAATCCCAGCACAATTACTAATGGCATAATTATAATAAAACAGGTATAATTATACATTTGTTTACAAACGTTATATATATAGTTATACATATATGTGTGTGTGTGTGTGTGTGTATATATATATATATATATATATTATTATCACAATGACACATATTCACTGAAAAAGGTCAAATCACACAGAGAGTACATGAATGAAAGACAAATGCACTTTGAAATAGATTCAGTCTTTTCCACTCCTCTCCTATAGTGTTTCCCATAAAAAGGTTGTTAGTCACTGCTTACTGTTTTTATTAGACTCACATACTTTATAAAAGTATAAAAAATGAGTTAAGGAAACAGAAGTCTACAGTAACTAGTATGAGCTTATGGAACCAACACTGAAAATCTACTTTTAAATTCTACAGAATTTAAATGCTTAAAATTACCCAGATCATAACTTTTGAAGGTGGATCAATTATGACCTCAAATATTCTCTTAATTATTAGAGAAGTGTGATTTTTATACAACATTCTATTAAAGAGTATCACATAGTCTAAAGTAATAGACATGAAATAATGCACATAATTGTCTTGAGATAAACAAAACAAGTCAAAGAGCAGGATAAATATCATAGTACCATTTATGTTTTGTTAAATGTATGGTTTGTGATTTGCAATTAGGCTTCACATAATGCATTGATCTCTTATCTCAGGTGAAAATATTCTGTTTCATAATTACAAACATGAGTTGAAAGATGCTTAATTGTCTACAAAATGTTCAGAAATTGCAGAGAAAAGTCACATAGAGTAAATAATTTGCAGGCTAAGATAAAGTCATATTTATTTTTGGAGTGGCTGTAAAGTTGTGTATGTGAATGTGTTGTGTAAGTTGGGTTAAGAAGGACTCAGAGACATAGCAAGCAGGTACAGAACACTTTAGAAGAGAAAATACTAAATAAAATAAGTTAATATCAATGTCATTCCATCTTTTTTTATTATTTTGATTTGGGAAGAAATATTATAACAATGCAAGAGTGGCATCTTTTAAATTGATCCTGTCATAAACATAGAGTGTCATATACAAAGGTGATTCCTAAGTATTAATCAATTGAAATATTTTTAATATATCTACCTTGATATTAGATCAGTTTCATTCAACAACACACGTTTAAAATATAAAAAAGATATGACACATATATTTCCAAATCCATGACAAGGTCATATAAATTAATTTTAGCATCTATTCTTGGAAATCTTTGTACTAGGGCAAAATAAGGTCCTATTAAATAAGGTCCTACAAAGGGCAAGGAAGTGTTTGGTTACTTTGGTTCAAGTCCCTGCATAATTACCAATGTTACATGTTGCTTATGCTTTCTTTTAGTTCTAATGTACTATCTGTTGGTTGGAGAAAATCATAGTCTAAGTGGCAAGGTTTTTATGAGAATTAAATGAGATAATGTAGTCAAGCACTTAGTGAAAAATATTTATTACTACTGTTTTTCTAGTGTTACTATGGATTTTTCTGTACAGTGGAAACATCTACCTTCCAAACCACATCTAAGTGTATACCTTCTATGCTTAAAAGCTTCCCCAAACAAATAGTAACCATCTCTTAATCTTCAAATCTTTCCTTTCCTCTCTTTTTGTATTTTTGTGCTTCCAGGTATGAAACAGTGACTAAGAAACTTCACTACACTGACACCTTTATAATTAATTTTCTGAATATTTTTTGCTTCAATAGAGCTTTTGAAAGTTCTATTTGCTCTCCCTGTTTAAGGTTTGAAAAATAATTTATTGTTTCTTCAGAGACACTTTAGTATATTCAATGTTAGATATGCAAATAAAAACTTAGATGGATTTGAATAAATCATGTTTAATATCTTCATAATTATATAGCTGTCTTTCTATCAAAAGCGTAATAAAAAGGTAGCAGAGGATTGAAATATAGTAATTTCACACATGGTCCAAAGATCAAAATTCTGTATTCTGAATCTATGATCTAAATATTTAACCCAGTGATTTATAGACATTTTCATACTAAAAATGTCTGAACACAGCTATTATATCATATTTTCTAAAAAAAAAACAATTAACAATGTTAATATTATAATTGACTTTCCTCTGAGAATGGGAGAATAACTTCCTTCAATTGTTTCAAGTAGGAATAGTAATCATATTTTCTCTTACTAGAGGAAGCCGGAAGAAATCACACAGCACAAGAGAGAGTTGCTTTCCAACCATGGGACACATCACAGAAATAAAATTCTTTGGATTAAACTATTAGTGACCTTCCCTAGAAATTTTCTTTGAAAGTGACAATTGTCTAAATATGAAATAACATACACTTAACTTTTAAGTATCTAGATATTATATTAAGTAATTAGATTCTGAGACTGATGTATATTTTCCTGAAAATAAACATGTTAAAAATTTTAATAGACAATAAGGCACTACTCACCTTCCATGGTTCCAATATAAATATTTTTGGCCACGGTTTAGTTAAATAATACTAGTCCCCCAACTACATAGTTCAAATTTTAGATATCAAGGTGTATTAACCATGGATATTTGCATAAAACACAAACTTAATGTTTTTAATTAGCTGTGCATTGTTATGATCAAAACACCAACAAGTTAGAGGAAGGAAAGTCTATATTGGTTCATGTTATCTGAGTTTTACTGCATTGCTTTGGCCCAAGATAAGCCAACGTAACAAGGCAGAAGGGATGGTGGAGGAAAGCCACTCCATTCATGACTGACCAGGAGGCAGAGGGAAGGAAGTGGGAAAGGGGTCACAGAGGAAACACACCCTTCTAGGACATATACTCAGTGGTCCACATTCTCTCTCCATGTCTCCGATCTCCAGTTACCACTCAGTCCATTCAAACTATGATGAACAATTAGATTACAGCTCTTATAATACAATCATTTTACCTCTGAATATCCCTTAATAAACACAGAGAATTTGGGGGGAGACCACACATCCAAATAATAACATTCTGTCTCTGGCCCCCAAAGCTCATGTTCATTTCACAGCGCAACATGTATTCAGTTCATCTTCAAGAGTTCCGTAGTCTTAACAGTTCCAGTACTATCTCAAAATCCAAGTCTAAAGTCTTCTCTGAGACTAAAGGCAAACTCTTTGGCTGTGAGGCTCTGTAAAAATCAAAATCAAGTTACAGATACCAATATATAGAAACACAATAAACATGGGAATAAAAATTCCCATTCTAAAAGGAAGGGAATACTGGCAAATAAAGAAGGAATTGGGCCAAAACAAGACTGAAACCCAGTGAGCCAAATGAGTCCCATAACTCAACATACAGCTTTTAGGAGATGTGGCTGGGAGACGTGCTCTCCAAAGGACTTGGCAAGCTACCCTTTTGCCTTTGCTGTTTATCTTTTAGCCTGGCTGTCTCTGAAGCTAGCAGCTCTTGTTTGCCAGATTGTTCATGTAACTGGTATCCTTTAATTCCTGGGGTCTCCATTCCAGCTTTGATTTCACCCTCACAACTTCACATATCACCCTATTAGGGACCTCCTGAAGGCATGCTAATTCTGTTACACTTTGTCATGTCCACAGGTCTTCCTTTAAAATCTGAATTTTCCAACTTTCCCATATTATTCCCACAAATTATTTTTAAAGGTTTCTAACCCAGATGGTCAGGTTAGTCACAGCAATGACCCTGTTTCTGGTAAAAATATTTGTTGAGATACATTTGCATAACTGTAATTAAAATAACTATCAAGAACAACTTAGGGGAGAAAAAGTTTATTTTGGTTCATGGTATCAGAGATTTTGTCAATGGTGAATCCACTCTATTGCTCTGGGGCCACAGTAAGGCAGTAATCCTGACAAAAGATGAAGGTGAAGAAAAGTTATACTGTGAATGACTAGTTAGAACATTTAAAAAGGGTGGTGGGGAAGGGGCTATAAGGAAAATTTGCCCTCCCTGGACATACCCTCGTGACACACCATTTCCAGCCACAGCTCGCATGACGACAGTTACCACCTAGTCAGTCCATTACAAACAATGGAGGACTGATTATATTACAGCTCACAAATCCAATCATTTCACCTCTGGATCTCCTGGCATTAATGTAGGAGGTTTTAGGGGACACTTTATATCCAAACTTTAACATTCTTCAATATACAAACCAAATAAAAAGGCATATCATAATCTGTAACCATGCACAACCATTCTTTCAAAGTCCATTGGTGATTGGTCTCTGCACAGCTGCTATTGAATTCACACAAACAGCAAAGCCCATAGTTATGTTAACTTCTTGTCTCATGGGAATGCATTGTGACATTTTCTGAAAAAGAAAATTAGTTGGCAAAAATGAAAGTTCCTTGAAGAAACAAAAAGTGATAACATTGAAAGTGAAAATTTTTAAAAATGTAATGGGAATTATAGGAGAAACTGCAATAGTGAGAATGTTGGTTTGCTGCTATTTGGGAGACTCTAGCTTTGCATCCAAGGAAACTTAATGAGAAAAGGTATTGTACCATTAACAACAACAACAACAACAACAGAAAAGGAAAATAAAGGAAAAGATCCTAAAGAAAGTGCCACTGACAAAAATAACTTCAATATAAAGAATATTTCATAACACAGAACTCACAAGTATGAAAATGTTCAAAGCTGATCCAAAAGTATAAAGAATTATGACAACTTGCCAATTCTATCTGAGAAGAAAACACAATTGAAAGAATAATAGAAAAGTATTTTCCTTTTCATAAAGCCTAGTAAAAGCTAACCACATTGCTGTTTGAACAACACATTTTATCTAAAGCTTACATACTATAGGAAGTAAATGGCCAATGTGAGAATAAAAATATTTAAGACAAAAAAAAATGAAATGATGAGAAATTAGAGAATTTTTAAGTGGTGGAAAAATATTTTTATTGGTACTGTTACTAAATATTAAGCAGCTATCAAAAGAAGCAAAATAATATCAGAATCTGATTTGTGATATGTCAAACATTTTTGAATGATATTTATCAGAAAATTGAGCATACTTAATATGTCCCTACTACTTTTGATGGAAGAAATTTTCAAGAACTAATGTTAAATATTTCTTTATAGATCTCTTATAGGTTGAATCTCAGTCACTCCAGAAGACACAAACAATTACCTCATTAATGGAAGCTTTGTAGTAGGTCAAAGATGTAGGTACATTCTAATGGCAAGGGTAATTCCAAGAAACTTCATGGATCCAGCCATTATAAATAAACTAAACATCATCCTTAGACCAAGTATTTTTATTTACTTAAAACCCTTGAAAGTGAGAGTCATAAAGAAACCTTGCTTACCTCCTATGCTTCACCATCTGACATTTTTTGTAGCATCTATTCAAGTTTCTATAGGGAGCTGGTGTTAAATGTGTGATATTACCAGATTGTTTTTTCTTGTTATTATTATAATGATTATATTTTATAGTGCTGAGGATTGAACATAGAGCCTCCACATACTAGGCAAGAACACTACTACTGAGCAACATTTCCAACCCTATAAATTTGCCTTTAAAAATATCTACGTAGAGAAAACTGTTGAAGAGCGGTTGGGGGTGGAATTCCATTGAGTTTTATGAAAACAGCAAAGATTTAAAATAGAAACAAAATTACCCCAATTATGTTTTGTACGTTTGTTTTATTTTATAACATATTATGATCTCTAATTTTTATTTATCAGTGCTCTAATAAAATAAAGGGTTTTCAAAATATAATTTCTAAATATATCTTTGCCAATCTAATAATACATATATATTTTAGAAGTTAAAACCTAAGAGTACAAGCCATGCTATAAAGTTATTAAAAAGAAATTGTATAATAAGTTTCAAAATTATCAATAAAAGTAAGATTTGTTAATAAATGCCATTATAAATATTCACCATAGTATTATGTGAAAAAGGGCAAAGATTTTTCAAAATTTTATAGCATTTCTTAAAACTTCAATTTTCAAAAAAATGAACACAATTAGAAAGATGAAAGAAAAAAATAAAAGTCGTGTGACTCTTCATTATATGTATACATGCATGTATATATATTTACACATATATAAACACACATGCACAATACTTATGATATCTGAACATTTTTTAGAGGTTAGTACTCGTAATTATATTGGCTCTGTTGACTCAATGCTGCAGTAGCTGAATATTTCATACTTATGAAAATGCCTAATGCAAACTGCACATATTCTGTGTTATTAATGAGCGTGTAAAGTAAAGGATTGGAAAATGTAAACCATCCATATAAAGTATGCAAAGCAGGTGGTATATTTGCTCATGAAATAAATCTTTAATTAGTGCTTTGGAATATAATTTTGCAAAAATAATATTTGATTCTTCCCTTCCTACTACTAAAAGAAAATAGAGTAAAGATATCTGCCTTTTTTCTCTTTAGAAAATTATTTCCTTATGTACTGTTAAAACTAAACATTTAGAAAATATTCTGTTATACTCTAGCAAAAAAATTTAGATATAAATACAATCCTCACCATAATAACACTCTTTTTATTGAATGTGCACTTTAATTTGTTTTTCCTAACATTTTGAGATAAAAAAAAAAGACAAAGAGAAGAGTAGAAAATACAATTATATCGAATAGACTACATCACAATTAAGAACCAAACATGGAAAGGAGTGGAGAGAGAAGAGTGAGGTGAATAGTTAGATGTGGGACAAACAGGAAGCTTTAGGTTAAAAAACCTCATTAAGGCAGTTATAGCTTCCAGAGAAGAAAGTGATTTTGCATTTTTGAAATATTACAGAAAACATCAGTATAGTTGAATTTTTAGAAAAGTTTCTCAAAAGGTTAGAAAGATATAGTTATGTGTAATCTAGGACCAGAGCAGGCAAAATTCAGAAAGACAGGTATAAAAGCAGTTAGCTTCAGTAGCTATGGAAAAAATGTGTGGCAAGGATTCATTCATGACTCAGACACAAAAATCAGATTTTCTAAATCAGCCTCCAATTTACAGTGGGATTTATAAAGAAAATTATCAAGTAACCCTAAATGTTGGATGATAGGGATATGGAGATGAAATCAGACAATCCTCGAAGTTAGCTGGACACCTGAGATTGAATTCAAAATCAGATTCGTGGTACTCAACCATCATTCTTGGCTGTAGGGTCTCCAGGAGCTATGAGGTGAGTCACAATTAGTTTTACTTATTGAAAAAAATTAAAAAGTACAAAATCAATCAATGAATATATTTATGTGTTTATTGCTAATCTATTTTACTCTCAGTCCGATATACTTTCAGGACAAAGAGAAATAGAATAAGTCCAGTAGAGCTAACACGAATGTCCATGGGAAGTGATACACAAACAAATAATTTCTGAAGCATCACATGAAGCAGAAAAAAGTCCACACTAATGTGTTTTAAAAAACAGAAATAAGAAAATTTACATGATGTCTGGTAAGCAAATGTGGTTACAAACACACAAGAACAGACAAAATTCTTTGTTATTAAAACATTTACTATGAACAATGTACTTCAAACAATATTCACCACCCCAAGGAGTTTAGGAACTGTTAAGAAGTTGAAGTCTGACAAGTTGGATCATAATTTGCCTTTTTTTTTTTTTTTTTGATACATTCGGGTTCTTATAGTATCTAGGGATATTGTAGAAATGGAAAACTTGTTACTCTACAGTGGCATGATAAGGACGAAAAGCAAGTAGCTTAGATCCAAAAGATAAAAAGAGAAAATGCAGCTAGAACGTTCAGCTGACTCATAATTCTAAAGATGTAGACGGAAAGTCAGTACAAAGCCTGGGCAAATGTTCCTAGATATAGCACTTCACAAACTTTCATTTCCTTGATTGTAGAATTGGAGTAAACTTTTTTTCCCACCTTGTTGTGTTGATCTTAAGGCTAAAGATATTCTTGCATTTTTTTTTTCATTTTACCTAGCATCAAGCCTTTCACTATGTAAATACATGCTCTGATATTATATAAATGTATGTGTTTTAGTCAGCTTTTTCATGTCTGTAACCAAAAGACCTGACAAGAATAATGTAGAGGAGGAAGTTTATTTGGCATTTATGGTTTCAGAGGTCTTAGTCCGGAGAAGTTAACTCCATGGCTCTGGGGTCAAGAGAGGTGAGGCAGAAAATCATGTCGGAAGGGTATGGTGGATGAAATGAGCTCAGGACATGTCATAAGGAAGCAGAGAAAGCTTTCCTTACTAGAGACAAATCTCAAAGGAATACCCCCAGTGACCTACCTTCTCCAGCCATCCCTACCTTCCTACAGTTACCACTGAGTTAATCCATACCAGTGAATTAAGCTCTTGGTTAGGTTAAGGCTCTCATAATGTAATCATTTCACCTCTGAACAGTCTTACAGTGTCTTACATGTGATTTTGGGAGACACTTCGTATCTAAACCATAGAGTATGCATATAAAATTCAGATTCCACTGCTCAAGAACTGGCTGGCATCTGTGTCCTCCATTATAAAGGCATTGATATTACCCTGCCAAGTAGGCCAAACATGAAGTCTCTAAACCTGGTGAATTATTGGCATATTTGGGGACCTTCTTAATTAACTGTACCTGTTCACATTTGCAGTCCTTTCCTTCTTTTCTTTTCTATTTTCTTATTATTCCTGCTTCCCAATTGACTGCCCATCTTTCCGAAAGAACTTCAATATGCATCCAGAAACATAAATGCTATCTTGATATACACACAATAAAAGTTTCCCCTCTACAAGGGTCTACCATTCTATTTAAACTTGTTATTGCCTTGAGGATAATCTTTCTGAGTTTTATCCCCCAAACAGGGAACTGTATAGATATATAAGTATTTATGAAACATTCATTTCATTAGAACATGGAATAATGGGACTATACAAAGGATGGCAGAAATTTCAAAACTAGAAGATTAAGCTATATAAAAGTGATGATTATTTAAAATAATATTTGGAGGACTGTGTACTAGGCATTCATTACTAAGTTTATAGTTTAAAGTTTTATTTGTGTGTGTGTATGTGTTCTACTAGCAAAGCTACAGTTTTATAGTAATATTTTCATAGAATTCAAAAGATAATGTTTTGTTGTGTTTTGATAGTTAATTTCAAATAGCACAGATCTTTCTATTTTTGTTACTATGGATGTTTATGTAATAAGGGGATATTAACCCAATGAGTCCTCTAAAACTACAATTTTATAAATAACTACTATATAATGGATAATTCAACAGCAGAGGTCAGCTAAAGTATAGTAGAATAATAGAAAGATTTTGAGTTTAAATTACTCTTTACATTTCTCATTATTTAGGAGTCTTAGTTTTAGTTTGTTTAACAGAAATGCAAGGACAGATAAAAGTAGAATAAAGAATATGTTTTAATAGAAAAATGTTTCTCCTAATTCATAGAGCTTTGAAAACAGAAAAGAACAACTGACTTATTGTAATAAAAATGAGCTGCAGCTCAGAAAAGTAAAGCAACATGCTCGAGATTATATGTATTTTAATTACTTTTCAATGCTGTTTTCTTACTTCTATTCTTGTGGTCTTTACAGTATTTATCAGTATGACTCTTGTTCTTTAAAAATGACTTATCTAGGGTGAATAGTGCAGTCCCCTTACAACATTTAATGTTTTTAAAATTAGAGATTTTGTTAAAATTGCTTAGACCAATTTAAAGTTTGCTTGCAGTGAGATTTTATAAACAAGCTGCTTCTTTCTAAAAACTTTAATAGAATTAAAGTTTATATTTTATTATTTATGATAGAAGACTAAATCAATTTTTACTTTGATATTTGTTTCAAGGAAAGAAACACAGACTGCCAATCTTACCACATAGACAAATAGTAAAACCTATTCATTAATTGCTGCCTTGTCCCTATAATAATAATATGTAAAATGTTATATGTATATTGCTGTAATTTATAATTATTTAATTTTAGAGAAACCAATTTGCACCTATCATTAATTCATTGTTAATACAAATTTCACATAAGAGAGTGTGTTTTTTAGGAAGGACTTATCAGCCTTACACAGAAGAGTGTTCTAAGGGCTGTAAGGTTCTTGCAAGCTTCTTGAAGGAGGCTTCTCACAAGTTCCAAGTACTTTGTCACTATTAGCTCATTAATCTTTGCGGCATCCTTGTGAAGGAGACAATAAGTACTATCACTGCCTTACACATGGAACAACAAATAATAGAAAGGTCAGCTGTTTAGTCTGGGATAATGGTGAGATAGTCCTGTAGCCCAGCACATCTAAAAGAGCAGGCAAATATTCGGGCTCAGTCTCCCAACTGCCTTGATGAGAGTCACAGGAAGCTCTTATTAAGACACATATTCACCCTTAACAACAACATTGCAAGGAAAGAAAAAAAAATTAGGAGAAAACAAACAAGTAACTAAAAAGACTTAAAAGATAAATAAACAAGTATTTTTAAGATCTTTGTTTCAATCCTGATTATTGATTGTAGAAAAAGAAATGTTATGTTTTGGATATGTTATAACCCCAAAAGTTCTTGGTTTAAAGCAGAGATGTTCAGACTTGAAATATTTGAATTCTGAGAGCTACAATCCAATCTACCCATCCTAGTATGAATGGACTGAGTGGTAACTGTAGGTAGATGAGGTATGATTGGAGAAAGTGGGTCAGTGGGGATTGTGTACAGGCAGGGTTCATCTTCCATGTTGTGCCTTCACTTCTCCTTCCTGTCTGTGCTTCTAGGCTGCCATGAACTCAGTGTCTTCCTTCCACCACTGCCCTACTGCCACGGTGTTCTGCCTCAATCAGGCCCAAAGCAATGGAGATGGACACCATGGACCGAACCTCTGAAACCATGAAAAAAAATCCACTTTGAACTATGTAAAGACTGAGATAAACAGCCAAATATTTAACATTAGTGATATATTTCCATTTAATATTTACACGTGGAACTTTAAATAATACTTAGTTTAGGGCATAAAATAATTTTAAGTTCTATTTAAAAGGTAGAAGACTTTATCATCATTTTAAAAATCATTAAACAAATGTTATTTTTATAGAAATTTACTTGAGTTGAGTGAGCTGTGCAGTAGTTTACTGAAAATTGAAGGAGCAAAGTTCATTTTCATTAAAAAAAATTCTACATTAGAGCATGATAATTCTATTCTGACAAAGATAGTGTTAAAGTATATCCTATTAAACAAGAATGCAAGCTACTATGGGTCCTGAGTAATGGGTTAGTAATTAGTTTAATAATAAAACTGTGATTTAAAGGTAGATGTCTGTTTGGGCATTCTCAAAGAAGCCTTTAACTACTTATGAAAATCCAGTGTCAGTAATGAGAAATAAAATGTGTGTTTGGAAAAGAAGTGGTCCCTTATGATAATAAAATACTAGCACTACCACTGTTGATCAAATGCAATTCCATGTATTTCTTTAGGAAATCTTAGATATCAAGCTAACATTAACATATCAAAATGTAATTTAAATAATCCTCATTTAGTGGCAAAACGAGATTTTTTTTTTTCCTAGAGATTGCATAGGATATTTTTCCTATTCTAAAACTATTAGGGAAATCTTTCAAAGAATCTTTGTTATTACCAAGTTTCCTTAGGAAGCCTGTAGATACAGTTCAGTATTAGAGTGCTTACATTGCATGCATAAGGCCCTAGGTTTGAACTCTAGCAGTGAAGAGAGAGAGAGAATAAAGAAAAAATGTTTTCATTAGTGCAGTTCACAATTATCACTTATGAAACAAACCTAGCTTCCTGCCAACAGATAAATGAAAAATAAAGTGTGGTATATATATACACATGGAGTTTTACTGAGCCTTAAAGAAGAATGAAATTATGCAATTGCTGATAAATGGATGAAAATGGAGAACACCATGCTATGTAAAATAAGTCAGACTCAGAAAATCAAGAGTCAAATATTTTCTCTCATATGCAGAAGCTGAAGAAAAATAGGAAACAAAGAATGTCAGGAGGGGGATCCCAGGAAAATAAAAGGAAGAACAATGGAATAGAAGAAGGCAATTGAGAAGGAAGTATGAGGGACAGAAAAAGGAAATATGTAATGAAATTGGCCAAATTATGCTATCTACATGTATGACTATATTACATGTAATACAGTCATACATGTAGATAGTATATAATATATACATATATATGTATATATATATATATATATATATATATACATATATCTTTATGTATATCTATAAAGTGCCAATTAAATATAAATAAATAAAACTAAGAACAGTAATGTAGAAGAAAGAGTGTAGGGGGCAAGGGTAGGGAAAGAGGAAGTCAAATGAAGCAAAGTTCTATTCCATGAATATATGATTATTTCAAAATGAAATTAACTTTTAGGTATGACTATAATGTACTACTAATAAAATCACTTAAAATATTCCTCTGAAAGTTTTATAATATTTTTACTTTAAATTTTATTATATATATTTAATTTGTTTTAGGGTCAAAATCTATAGCAAGGGAGTTTCAGATTTGAAAAGTTTGGATTGTGAGAGCTGCAACCCAATCCATCCATCCTAGATTGAATGGACTATCTGGGTGGTATCTATAGGCAGGTGATTAACAACATTTATTATTAAAAATTATTAAAATTATTTTGTATGTATAAGAAACTAGTACAGACCCACAACTTATCATAGTTTAATTTAACTAGGAATAATTATATTGCTTAAACTTATAAAATATTGTATATAGGCTTCCTGGGCACATATTAATACTAATTCTAATATTTATATATATTTATTTGAAGGTTGATTTTCTTATATCAGAGCAGAGAGAAAGTTTTATAAACCCTTTAAAAATGAATTCTCCTATGTTAATTCATATTAATAACTATTTTAATAAATTATGTCTTTGAAGAGAAACCTGTTTGTTCTCAGATTCAGGAATGCTTATTATTTACCTCTTCACCCAATTCTTGATCCCTACCTCAGATTTTTGTATCACTGAGAGCTCCTCTTGTATAAGTAGACAGAAGAGGGAGAGGTGTTGACTAAGTGCCTTCTCTGTTTTGAAGGCAAGAGCATAAAAAAAAAGTGCTATAGTAAAACTAAATGTATTTTCAAAATTCAGTTGATTACATCAACTCAGCCTTTAAAAAATGTGTTTTTACTAATTTATGATTGTTTAAAGCTCCACATTTCTGCTATTTACATGTTCTTTGACAACAAAATTTTTTGAATACTCAGGGATTACATTGCTTAAATTTACAAAGCTTTCTCACAGGGAAGCTGAGAAGATTCAAAAGTGAGTAAATAAGAGGAGAGTTCACAGAGCTAGAAGCTTCATAAATATGGGGATAACATTGTCAGGAAGAGGTTGACGAGTGAATGTGACTTTTTCAATGTTTTTCTCTCTTCTTCAGAGAGATTAAAATTAATTTCTGTATTTGTTTCAATCTTAGTCTTAGGATGCTATAACAACATACTGTGGACTAGGTAATTTAAAAACACAAATTTATTTTCCCACAATTTAGAGGTTGGAAGTCTAAGGCCTGATTGTGGTTTAGTCTTCTTTACCTCCAAAAGCTTGAGCTGTAAATACTAAGTTATGTTGGAAGTGAGAGCTTTGACACATGAATTTGGGGAGGGAAACATTTAGGCCCCAGCAACTTCCTACTCTTTATCATAGCATCGATCTTGACTCCTGCCAAATATCAAACTTCCCTTGTGGTAGTATAGTGTAACATAACTTTAGTTGGAGATACAAGATTTGCAAATATAAGATCAGAAAAACCTCATTATGCATTTCAACTACAACTGAATTGTTAAAGGATTAACTGAGCAAACATAATTTGCAAGTTAAATTCTCTAAAGCTTTAGTTTCCTCATATTTAAATTAGGAATCGCAATGTATAGGTGTAGATTTAACTAGGCATCTCAGGTAATGCATTTAGGAGAGTACCTACTACTTTCTAAGCATTCAAATACTTATTAATTTGCTAAAACACCCCGCCCCTAATTATAAATGAATTATATATGAGCATTTATTCAGTCTCCAAATCTTAACTTATCACCCGCACTGGGTCATTCATTGTTCACATTGAAAATGCAGTGGTGAACAAGTGAATAGTTTCTTATTATCATGGGGTTATTAGCATGGAGGGAAACAGAGTATACATAAAAGATCATCACCCAACAAAGATAGCTTGGCAGAAAATTTCATAAAATTTAGGAGCACTGTGACTATTTCAGATTGACTGCACCTTTTGAAAGATTGAGTTCCAAGGATGACCCAGTTTTGCAAATATTAGGATGCAGCACCCAAAGTAGAGTGAGGAAAAGCTGTGTAGATTAATGTAGGACAAAAGTCAGTGTGGCTTGAATGGATGAGAGCAGCAAGCTGGACAAGTAGTTAGGATTCTAGGGATGAGCAAGTGGGACTTCATGCATCAGATTTCTTTTATGTGGGATGCTACACATTTTAAAGGTTTTAAGAAAAATAATAGTATTAGTTATACAAGTTAAAATAATAATATTGGCTTCTGTGTGAAGAAAATATTGTAGGGAAAAAACAGAAGGGTCCAAAAACATCACTGCAGATCAAAGAACACCCTCTCCTCATCAACCCCATCCAGGTATCATCAGTGTTAGAATGCTGAGGGGCAATGACTGTGCATTTTGAATATTATTGTGTATTGTGTCTTACAAAAAAACAGATCATTTAAGCCATCTCTGTATTATGGTTAGAAACAGATGTATTCTAACACATTATTCCACATAGAGGTCACGTTCAAAAGTGCTTATTGCTAGACTACATAACAATTCACTTCTTTTTGTTATAGTTGGTAGCTGAACACATTTTTTTCTTCTTTCACCGTTTCCTTCTCTTCCTTCTCCTCTTTCTTCCTTTATATGATCATTGAAGAAAAAATTAATAAAATAACATGTGTTTTAGTCAGCTTTTTGCTGCTATGACTAAATAACCTGATAAAAACAATTGTTGAAGACCAAACATTTATTTGAGGGTTCATGGTTTCAGAGGTCTTAGTTCATAGATATCTAAATCTATTCCTGGGGGGCTTAAGGGAAGGCAGAATATCATGCCAGAAGAGGGTGGCAGCACACATGTAGATCAGTAAGCAGAGAAAGAGACTAAGTTCAATTCACCAAATATATGCCCCCAAAATATGCCCCCAGTGACTCACCTCTTCCAGCTACACCCTACCCATCTTCACTTAACCATTCAGTTAATCCCTATCAGGGAATTAGTTCACTGACTGAGGTAAGGTTCTTATAACCCAATCATTTCACCTCTTTCACCCCTGAATGTTCTTGCCTTGTCTCACACATGAGCTTTTAGGGGGCTACCTCACATCTAATCCATAACATCCTCCACCCTGCTCCATCTATCTATCTATCTATCTATCTATCTATCTATATCTATATCTATATCTATGTATTTCAAAATTAGAACTTCACAATTTTTGCTGTAAAGTGAAATGAATCCGTATAATAATATACTACAATTGAGCTAGGTACAAAACAATCAACTGGTCAGACTGATATCATTTATCTAAATAATTTAAAGTTTTAAATACAGATGCTATTGCAGACACCCAGCATGTGGAAAAGGAAATTATATTTGTCTACTTAGCATGATACAAAAAAACAAACAAACAAACAAAAAAAAAACGCTTGGCAGTTTAAACAAAAGAAATTTATTTTCTCACAGTTCTACCCTGTCCTCACAAAATCCATGCAAAATACATTTATTCCATCTCTAAATCCAAGAAAATTCATTTTTTTCAACCAAAATCTCCCTTTTTTTGGAGCCAAAATCTCGATTGATTAGAGTATCAACTCAAAAGTCTGAAGTTCAAAATTTAATCTAAATATCTTCTAAATCATTATAATTGTCTTCCAGCTATGAATTTTTCCTGTGGAACTAGACAGTTGTATGCTTGTAAAATATAGTAGTGGAACAAAAGTAGACATTCCTATTCTAAAAGAGAGAAATATAGAAAAGGAAAAGGTGATGAGTCCCAAGCAAGTTTAAAACTTAGCCTGGTCAATTTCATTAGATCTCAAAACTCAAGAATAATTCTTTTTGCCCTCCAGGTCCAGCAGGGTTGTATTGTTTCCCCAGAGATCTTCAGGATTCTGTCTCAAGGATCTCTGTGAGATCCTTGAAAATACAGAGGAAGCAGCCTTGTCCCCTTAGCCAGTAATAGTAGTTGCAGCCATTATGGTTTCCCAATGATCTTTGGGGTCACTCTTGCCTTTTCTTGACGGTTCAAGAATATTTACAGCTGGAAAACTCTACTCCTATTTTTTGGTCCTATAGTATTCTTTCATCAGCATCTTCTCCTCTTGTCATCATTTTCTTCTTCTTCTTCCTCTTCCTCTCTTTCTTTTCCTCTTCTTCCTCCCATTCGTTTTTTTCTCTTTATTCTTCTTTCTTTTCCCCTTCTCCATCATTACAATCTCCTTTTCTTTCTTTCCCATAAACCTCCTCCTCCTCCTTCTTTTCTTCTTCCTCCTCCTCCTCCGTTTCATTTACTTCAAACATAGCAATGTTTCTGCTCAAGTAATCTTTTTTTTTTTTTTTATTGGCTGTTCAAAACATTACAAAGCTCTTGACATACCATATTTCATACATTAGATTCAAGTGGGTTATGAACTCCCATTTTTAGCCCAAATACAGATTGCAGAATCAGCTCAAGTAATCTTATCTCCACTCTTGGCTTCTGCAAAGGTGGTGACTAAATTTGCAATTCATACCCATATTCATCTCCTTCTCAGTGGTTGTTCAGCCAGATCCTTAGTTGCTCTTCGGATAATTTTTTTTTTTTTTATTTTTTGCAACATGAGTAGATGATAATTTTCTAGATCTCTAGTTCTGTCTCCTTTTTGCTTAACAAGCCCTTCTTTAAGTCATCTCTTTCTTCATATGTTTTGCTATAAACAATTACAAGGAAACCTGCTGTTCCTTTAGTACTTTGCTTAGGAGTCTCCTCAACTCAGTATCCAGTTTCACCACTCATAATTTTTACTTTTCACAAAACACTAGACCACAGTTCCGATAAGTTCTTTGCCAATTTACAATAAGAATATTTTTTCTAGTTCTCAATTACCTATTTTTTCCTACTGAGACCATACCAGAAGACCATTTGCATCCCTATCTTTTACCAATATTTTATTCAAAATTATTTATGTATTCTCTAAGAATATCAAGATTTTTGTCTTCATTCATTCTCTTTTGAGTTCCCACCAGAATTTATATTTGGCACATAACTCTATTTGTTACCCAGTGCTATGCTGTATCTAATACCAAGTTCCAAGGCCATGTCCATAATTTAGATATTTTTACAGAAGCCCCTTGCTCTTGTTCCCAAAATCCATATTAGTCAGGGTTTTCCAAAGATACAGAACAAACAGGACGCATGTATTCTATAGACAGAAAAATATGTATTATATGGAATTGGCTAACATGATTATGGACACTGAAAATCGAAAGACAAGCAATTTGCAAGATGAAGACCCAGAATAGCTGAAGTTGTAGTTCCTGTTTAATTCTAAAAGCTTGAAAAACAGGAAAGTTGATGAATAAATTTCAATTTGACAGTTCCTAGTCTTTTTTTTTTGGGGGGGCGGGGGTGTGCTGTGGACTCATGGGCACTTGACCACTGAGCCACATGGCCAGCCCTATTTTGTATTTTATTTAAAGACAGGGTCTCACTGAGTTGCCTAGCACCTCCCTTTTTGCTGAGGCTGGTTTTAACTGATGATCCTCTGGCCTCAGCCTCTTGAGCTGCTGGGTCATGCACCACTTCAACTAGCCAGTAGCCAACTAGTCTGAAGTCTTGACTTGATGCCCCCAAACAGTTGTGGTTTCAATCTGAGTCCAATGGTAGGAAAATTCTGGTATGCCAAATCAAGCAGTCAGTCAAGGTTCCCTCTTATTCACGATATAATCATCCCATCTAGTGTGCTGTACTATCTTTCTTTACAAAATGTTAATTATCTTTCCAAACGTTAATTTCATTCAAAAACACTGTATGTAAGAGATATTTCCCGAAAAATGTCTGTCCAAATATGTGGGCACCCCATGCTTCAAGCAAGTTAAGACATAAAATTATTTCTCACAATAGTGATTCAAAACCTTTAAAACCTTTTCTTAGTATTTATAATAGAAAAGCATTTGCTTTGTATTTGATAGTGCTAATTTGGGGAAAATGCAAGCAGATGCATTTTAATTATGTTTATGCTCCTTAAACTACTACACAGAGAAGGAGTATATTTTCATTTCACAGAGAAGAAGTTATTTCTACTTCAGCTATATTAACGTACATACTTACTTTATTATTATTTTTTTTGTATGTAGGATTGAATCCAGGGGCACTTTACCACTGAGCTACATTCTCAACCCCTTTATTATTTGATTTGAGAAAGGGTCTCACTAAATTACTTATAATTTTGCTAAGTTGCTGAGGCTAGCCTTGAACTTGCAATTTTCCTGCCTCAGCCTCTAAAATCATTGGGATTACAGATGTGTGCCACCACACCTGACCAACAATTTTTAAGACAACTTAATTTTCTGTCATATTAAAAAAAATCATCAAACATTAAAACGTAATTAGAGTAGTTTGGTCCATCTCTGTTTTGTATAAAGCAAACCTTTATTAAAAAATCAACATTTTCATCTTTCTCTTTTACTTAATAGACACAAAAAATTCCTAAAAGAGTGATGCAATAGTTTCTTTGATGCAAAAACAATACTGACAACTATGACATAGTTATGCCTTTGAAAATATGATAATGCAAGAGAGAAACTTTAGAAATAATTTCAAAATAATATGCTTAGAAACCTGTTTGAGCACACACAGAAATAATCTTTTCTTTCCATTTTTTCAAAACATCTGTATTTACTTGTTCAAGGTCACTAACATTTTGTTGTTGTTGTTGTTTAAGGTCAGCAATGGTCTTCTACAGGCAAGAGACAGATAGCATGAGAGAGACAGAAACAAAGAGTTTTCAGTTTTTATTTTATGAGATCTCACCACCATATTTGAGCATATAATTACTTCCTTTTTCTTTACAATCTCTATTCTTTTGGCATCTTCTTCAGTGAATACTCTTGAGGTTAATTGTATATAAGGTTTATTTGTATGTAAGGTCTATTTGCTACTTGGTTTTATTTGGGGGCTCCTTTTTCTCCCCCACTCCTTACCATCCTCTGACTTGGGTGTTGAATCTCTTCTTATTTCACTTCATCTTTTAATTAATTTTATGTCACCTCTTTTATGAAGATTTAATTCTGACATCTCCAACATCCTCATAACTTTTATCATTTCAAATAAAGTAGCTTATATAATATTTTAGTCAGTACAATAAAAAGTTAAGTTTCAAAGTATTTATTCTTAACTCTTAATATTATAAGACAAAATAAAAGAATTATTATTTCAAGTATACCATTTTAATGTTCTTTTGCCTTTTCTAAGAGGAAAAGTTATATATTAATTTTGATATATACCTCACTTAATATACTGCTCACAACATGATAAAAGTGAATCTGGAGTCTAATCCTATGATAGGAGAGTATTTGAAAAATATTCTTTCTTAGAAGTTAACCTCCCATTTCAGTAAATTTCCTCTGGCTGGGACCTTAATAGTGTTAAATTATGGTCAGCCTTCTTGTATCCTTGAAGGAGTAATTTACTTCAAATGAACAAAAATTTACTTTCAAAATAGAAAGCTATTTTTATGACTGTAACTGAGTCTGGTATCAGCTAGTGAAAGAGATGTTATCAACCTATTCTCTTGGGAAAAGCCTCAGTACTTATTTAAAATATAATGATAAGACATATTTATAAAGCTACATCATATTTTTAAAGTCCTCAAGACAATATGAAGAAGTGGAAAATGTGATGATTAGTATGTTTGTGTCTTCACATAGTTATCATTTCATATTCAGAGCTGGATGAACCAATTAGAAAGCCTAAATGGATTTTATTTTTGATGATTACTCACTTAATTTACTCACTAAACATTATCGGATTCCTGTTATTAGCCATAACCAGAGTTCAGCATCAAATACTGTGACAAAGGGACAGAAGCCTAGCACTGGCAAACTGACTGTCAGCATAGAGACTGAGCTGGCAGCCGGTGAGCATATATCTCACCTGCAGATGTGTGTTCTGTCTGCTTAGGTCATGAGTGTTCCTACCATTCTTTATTGATTCCTGCCCATATCTGGAACATGCATCATTGTGTTTACAATCTCTAATCATGTTTGTTCAGGCTTGTGGCTGAACTGCATGAAAAAAATGGAAAAAGGAAAAAAAAAACTTGTCATAGAATACCTACCAGTGAAATACTAATATTAAAAAACATGGTGAATTTGAAATTGATTTCAGTGGGCTTCTTTTTCCAACGATTATCTAGTGGGTAAATCTGAGATAGAAGGTATGGGACTTTTTTTTTTTTTTGGTAAGTATATTTAAAATGATGAAAATGGGGTGATCTTCTATGTGTTTATGTTTTGAAAATCCACAAATCCTGTTTAAATTTTTTTTTTTTGAAAATAATACCTGATAAAATTGATAGAATTGAAGTTGCTGTGATTATGGTGTTTGTGGCAACATGGAGATTCCAGACCTTGTTGGTAGATTCTGAAAAGCACAAGAAGAAACAGAAAAGAGCTCTAAGGAATTCTTATGTTTGCATGTCAAAGAAATAAAAAAGAAAACAGGGTAAAATCTGAAAGTAATAAAAGGAAATCAAGAAATCACCATAGGAGGGAATTTTAAAGAAAGGCGTTGGATCTGGCAAGGATGTTTAGAATAAATTTTAAAAAATGTAAGGACTCTTGTACATTTAGTTATTTCTTTACATAAAAGATATTTATTTTTGTGAGGTAAAGGGGAAGCCAGTTAATAATGGTTCTAGAAGCAAAGAAATTGGGCAAGCAGAATTTTGTTGGAATGTGGAAGAACATTTTCAGATAGCAGTTCAAAGAAAGTGTAGGGTAAAGGAAGTTGTTTTTGTTGTTGCTGTTTGATTTTAGTGTATTTACAAATTGAGAGAAAGGGGAGTCATCTGGGGAATCACAGCAAGAATAAGGCAGTGGCAATGGATATATTAAAATCCTGGATTATGTGAGAGATGGTTGAATAACGAAAGCAAGGAAGAGTTATAAGAGAGATGTACCCATGCATCTATGATAGCCAGGAAAAGATGGAGCCTGGGGATTAGAGGAACTTCACTTTGAATGGCTTTTATTTTCTTCATGATAGAGGAACAAGTGATTGTTAGAATGGAGTAGACAGAGATGAGGGGAAAAAATGGGAAAGAACATATGGGAAAAGACTGAAGTAAATTGGTCAGGACCATGTTAAAACAAATCACTCTGCTGTGCTGAGGATCTGACTATTATAACTGATACTAACTGAACCACTCCCTGATCATATATTTCTTTATTGCTAAAATTATTCAGATTATAGAACCAAAGAACCTTTGCACTAAGGTATTTTGTATGTTTTTATGATTTATCAAAGGAGAAAATTTAATTCTATTTAGATCAAATCTAGTCTATATTTAAATGTTTCAAAATCAATTTTAGATAATTGATAATTTTTAATATTTGGAATCCACAACTAAAATAGAATAAGTCCAAATTCTAGTGATATAGTGAAAGAGAACACTTTGATGTGAGTTTTATGGTCAATAGCTTCTTGATCTCTAGCTAATACATGATCCAAGATTATCACTATTATACAATGAGCTTAAAAAAAACACTAAATGTGTTTTTTTTTTCATTCATTATGCTGACCATTCTGTGATCATTATATAAAATCTTGCAAATATTTATTTTTATGTCTTTTAGCAAGCTGTGATTATACATAGCAAGGTTAAAAACATTATACATATTACAAATTTTTCTTGTAGTTATAGAAATAAACTTAACTTCATATGCAGTGATGTTTTTGCAGATCTATGATTGGATCCATTATTTGTAGGATATATACTTTTCTTTCCCCAGATCCACCTATAAGTTCTGAGCTGCTTCAGTTCTTCCCTGCTTCTAACATTAGTCTGTAAGAGACATTTGAAAAAAAAAAAAAAAAACAACACATAGATCATGAGTAGCATCCATTATTATGAGTGGAATATTTTTCTTAATTCAAAGTTAACTGGCACTTATATAGATCTATGACCTTGGCCTCATTAGAACAGTCTTTAACCAGCTGAGAATATTGCTTCAGGCTACAATTAGTCATGATTTCTAGCAGAAAATTCCTCAATCCCTATTTTAAATGTTCTAAATTTCATAAGGTTATTTTAATGCCTTTTTTTTACTTACTTCTATAGCCTTCCAACTAAGATAACTGAGATTATTTAAATTTTACCTTTAGTCGAATCTCCATAGCATTGAAATACTGAGATAAATTGAGAAAATGATTTGATTCTATTCACCAGTCACCCATCTGATAACCCCTTTTCCCAAAGCTTGCCTGAATTGTCTGCCTGGCACCAGTCGTCTCAAAGAAATGCTTATTTACCTCAATCCCAGTATCTTCAGAGACTGAGTTCTAGAACTGTTTGTATTTTCAAATCCATCATTACTAGAATAACCAAAGAAAATAAAATGGACCATAAAATTACCAAAGGGAAGTTTTGCCAAAGCTCCAAGCCAGAGAGCTGAAACTATGGGCTGGCGATTTCTTGATAAAAATAAAGGGGAGTATAGTTGAAGTAAGAATGATAGAATGAATAGAAGATTACAGAACATGGAAGAGAATGTAAGTCCAGTAAAACTTGCTCCCTTTTAATATGAACCCTGTAAAACTTATTCATAATGATGCTTCCCTCAAAAAATGACTAATGATCCAATACCTAAAATGAACACATTAGCTTGGATTGTTCTTGGTTACCCTTCTATGGTCAAAAATGCACACATGAGGATTCAGAATGAGAATTTTGGGGGGGCAGAATTTTTATCATAATACATATTCCAAAAGCATAATTTATATTACAATTTCTTCTTTAAATTAATTTAGTAAATTAATCATCTTCTTATAAATATTTATTTAAAAACTTATAAGTAAATAGTTGGGAGCTTACATGCTCTGTTCCGCAGTGTATTCTGTGGGTTTTGGAAAAGAATTTTCATTCTTTAACAACTTTCATTTATCGTCTTTCATGAATTCTAGTACTAGGTATAAGTGAATAATATGGAGTAACACAAAGTGAGTGCTCTTATGGAAATTACAGTCTGACAGTTAATAAGCACTTCTAGCTCACATTAAGGATTAAAGAGAAAATAAATTAATCTTTACTAGGTTTATAAATTAAATAACATGTTTATAAATTAAAACAAGTTCTGCAAAGCAGTAAAAATTATTGAGATAAAGAATAAATTGAATGACAGTAACCAGAAAACTTTCTGAAGAATATCTGCAGAAAGTTCTTAGATGAAGACTTAGTGATGGGATAGAGAATATACTTCTGACAGAGGAAGCAAACTATTGATGCAATTATCTGAAGGAGGAACAGATGTGGTAAAATCCAAGATGGAATAGCAATGAAGCTGGTAACATCATAAAGAAGGCAATCCATACCTTAGATCTGGGGAGCACTCAAAGGACAGAACTCAGAAAAATGATTTTTAATATACTTTCTATGAAGTTATTAAGAGTGTTGTATAAATTATAGATTGGAACCTATACATCTTGGAAATAAAATTTTTACTGGAAAAAACAATAAATAATACCAATAAATAATAGCCTATGTAATTTAAAAAAGAAGAAAAAACTTAAAAATTCAAAGCAAAATCACAAATAAATAAACCCATGATGAAATATATTTTAGAGATATTAAAAACAAATTAAGAATCACCCAATATTCAGGATAATGACAACCCCTTAGGGAAGTGAGGGAAGGAAATACATGGAATAGAGCAGAGAAAGTTTGATAATATTCTAGTATCTTATTTTGATATGAATTCACAGTGCTTCTTGTATTATATTTTATTTTCTGGTTTTCAAAGCTAGTAGAATGTATTTTAAAATATTAGTGAATTTTGCAGAGGAGTTTTGATTAAAATGGCTTCTAAAGCAAGGAGGTCCATCACCTTGCTTTTGATTGGGTAGAGCAGGCGAGGGAAGAGTGGATCAAGGATGGCTTGAAGGTTCTAGCTTGATCAGCCAGGGGAAGGATATTACCTATTCTTGAGATGACAAAGAATAAAGGGGAGTTGGTGAGCATGCAGTATTCCTTGGTGAGCATTTGACCTTGAGTTACCAGAGAAACATAATGGTGTGGTGAAGTGCATCAGAGGCCATCAGAACTGATACAAGAGGGAAGAAGGAAAAACAATTCCAGTTTTAGAGATACACCAAGACACTGAATTTTGAAAAACAGACTAAAAGGTTTATCTTTATGATATGAAGGAATTATCAAGTGGGAGTAGTACCACATATTCCAAGGGAAGTTATTGTCTCAAAAAAGAGAAAGTTATCAATGATGCTGAATGCTCCTGATAAAACCAATATGTGACAAAAGTTTTTAATTTTGTAAAACTGATATAACTAAAGACTTTATATGACAAGTTTTACTGATATTAAGGTGATAGATTCCATACTGCAGTGGAGTGAAAAAAAAATCAGTAGAACTGAAAGACATGGAAGCTGAGGTGTGAAAAGAACTGGAGAAATAAAGATAGTAACTGGGACCATTTTATCTTTATTTTAGCTTTTACTCTCTTAAGATCAAAGATTGTAAAGATGCAGATGGAAATCCCAAATAAATGAAAGTATTGAAGATGCCATTGAGGCATAAGAAATAATGACACTTTCCTGAGATGGTAATAGAGGATAAGATATATATATTTTTCAGGCCTTTCAAAGAAAGAAGGAACATTTCTCCAAGGTATATATTAAAATGAAGAAGAATTGATGTTTGTGTGAATGTGACTGAATTTTCCGTCTTGGGAACATAATTGATCACTATAAGGATACTTTATTTTCAAGAAGGTAAAAGATAAAATAATTTTCTGAGATGAATGGAGAAATAAAATTGTATAAACATTGTGTCAATAGGTAAGGCCCTGTGGAAAGAAAGGAAAGAACATACAAAATATTGAACATCTTGTAACATTGTCCTATGGCCTAAAGTAAATTTAGAGATTTATAATATTTCCTAATGCATCTATTTTGACTTTTCTCCAGAAATACCAAAGAATAAACCATCACTCATCATCCTACAGCATGCTTGTTTTCCTCAGCAATCAGTTTACAATGATATTGTTACCATCATCATTCATGTCAAATTCCTAAATGTAGGAACATTGACAACTTCATTAATTGTAAAACAACCAGTTGCCAAATATACTTTCTGTCTTAATGATGTGCATTTCTCTTACCTATCACCATAGCTTAAATCCTTATTAATTCGTATCTAAAATAATTTCCCAAATTTTATTTAATCCATTATCAGATATCATTTCTATATTATACTTTCTAAAATGCAGGCTCAGTGAATTTATTTACATAAAAGTCTTAGATGCTCCCCATGGTCTTCTATTAACCTATAACCCCTCAGTCATACATACCTAGACTTTTGCAATATGATCTCTCTCTCTCTCTCTCTCTCTCTCTCTCTCTCTCTCCCCTCTTCTTTGGAGGGGTTGTACTGAAAATCAGACTCATGGGCATTCGACCACTGAGCCACATCCCCAGCCCTATTTAGTATTTTATTTAGACAGGGTCTTACTAGGTTGCTTAGCGCCTAGCTTTCGCTGAGGCTTGCTTTGGGCTCATGATCCTCCTGTCTCAGCCTCTAGATCCACTGGGATTACAGGAGTATACCACCTTACCCATCTGATTCTACTCTTTTTCAGGCTCTGTTATGATTGTTCACTTTGTGTACCCTAGAGTTCTAAATGAGTATTCATAGAATCAGATAATATGGGTTAATATGTACATTTTACCATTTTTAAGCTGTTTCATAATGAGCAAACAACGTAAGAATTTGAGGTTCGGTTTCTTTACTTCAAGAGAAAAGCATAGGGATTATATGATATTACTGTGAGCTTGAAATGAAATAGTACAGAAAACAGTAATATAGTAGCTCTCAATTCCCTCTCCTCTTCCATTCATTCTTACCACTCTCCCATCTAAAACAGTGTGTTTCACAATGTCCATTCTATTAATGTGTGTCAGAATAAATTGACTACATTAAAATTTGGCTTTAACAATTATCTTTAATAATCTTTAAAACAGTTGTCACAGAATTAACATACATAATATTAGTCATCAACTCTTCATTGCAAATTAAGTTTTCAGGAATAATTTTATTTTGTAATGACCAACCAGAATCAATATAATAATGTGATTGATCTGTGTTTATTTGTATTCAATTGTTTTTTTTTTTTTTGAGGTAGTAAGCCAAGACATTGCCACAATAAAACAAAGCAAGTTGGGGTGCCTCCATAAAAAAAAAAGAAGAAGAAAAAGAAATGGAAAAATGAAAGGAAATAAGATAGGTAAGAAGAAAAAAAAATTGTGAAAGAAATACCATGGACCAAAAGAGCAAAATTTACAAAATAAAACAGACTTTTCTTTGGTCTCATTGTTTCCCTATAGGAGACAATATTGACTCAGATCAACCTGCTAAATGCTAAAATATGCATATATTGAAAACAGGAAATATACTAACAAGATATGAATTCAAATCCTATTTTGTAATTTTGGCAAACATTTGAAATAATATTAAATTATAGTCTAACTACCAATTACAAAATAAAAAAGGCTTTTTTTGTAAATCATATGAGTATTTTCATGTCAGCAGGAACCTCTTGATGGCAACAAAGCTTTGTAATTCCTAGGTGCCTGTTTTTATTCTACATTTTAGTATGGTTATCAGAAATGTTTCTAATTCTGTATTAAGTACAAAACTATTATATAATCAGTTTGTTACCTGAAGGATGGATTATGGCTTTGCATTTTTGTGAAGTTTTAAATTCATGCTTCAAATCAAATATACTTAGCTGCGTTCGTTGTTTACCATTTCAGAATATTGCAAACACCACAGTATTTTAAATCTGCCATGGACAGTGAAGGCACCTTGCCAGAGATCCTGTTAAGTATAGGAAAAGCAAGGAAAAAATAGCATTTAGAAATCCAGGACAAATTCATGAGAAATTCTTGTCTGATAGAGTTAGTAGTTGGCTTTTAAACTGTACAAGTTTTAGCAGCAGTAATCAACTTAGGTTCAGCAAGTCTCAGATATTGGAAGGTAAGATGGAATCTTCCCATGAAATAATGTTATAAGTGGTAGTAAATTCTTTATCCTCCTTACTCCTGAGCTCAATGACCATATACAAATTTTGAATTCACGTGTGTGTAAACACACATATATGCATATACATTGTACCATTATATTAGTAGTATAATGATAATTACAATATTATCATATAGTTTCTATTTTCTCCTTTTTTGTTTCCCCTGTGTATATTTAAGATCAGCAACTTTATGTTACACAAGATTCTTCCATTTTCCCTCTTTTTGTGAAGAGGAACTGTTAGTCCTTGAGAATGAGTCAGAGACTAAGTGCCCAATACACTTGGCACTTTAGAATTCTTGAATATTCAGGTATTTATACTCAGTTATGTGGCAAGCCTTTATTAGTTTTTTTTTAATGGTACATCAGCTGAAGGAAGAAGAGCAGACACAACTTCTCTAAGAGAAGATCTTCATTAAAGCAATGAAGAATAATTCTGTCTGTCCCTAAGCTTGATCCCCAAATCCCATTAGTATTCAGTATTCTCAGTTGGCTTCTTCTCATTATGGAGCAGGAAGAATATTTCTGGTAATTTCTGTATTCTCCATACTTTTTCCTTTATCGTTTGTTTTAATTTGTACCTCCTCATTCAGCATGTTATTTATGAAATCCTACTGTATTCCCAGATGCTTCCTCAGGACTTGCAGATGGATGCTCCAATCTTATTACTTCATATTCATTGTCTTGGGGGATCTCCATCATTTTAAATAGTTCCACATGGAACAGGGAATAGATAGGTATGAGGCTCTCAAATTATCACAACTGATGTCAAAGTTTATGAAAACCCAAACTTTCCATGTGTTAATTTTTCACACTGGTGTTGCCTCCCTCTTGTACACCTTCTTCTCTAGCTATGCATATAATTCGAGCACAATTATTTAGTTTTCTTTTTGTCATAATTTCCAAGAGGATAGGAATATTGTGCTCTTTGTCTTCAAGTTCTTAGTGTTTAATGCAATATCTGACACTAAGCAATTTTTAAAGAATAAATATACCTAAGAAATCAGTTTATAAAACAATGTATTCATACATGAAGGAGAAATCAAACTCAAAATCATAAAAGTTGTTAGTAAAATCTGAGCTTCGATTGTGAGGAACTTGGATTTTAATTGAAATCAACAAGAAAAATCAATAAATTATAGAATTAAAAATGTTTTAAATTTCTACCCTTGATTTGCATGTAATAAAGAGACTGTAAGGACTATGTTTCATAGTCATTAAAAACTAAAATGAGAATTAACATTAGAAGAGGACAGAATTAATAAAAATGATATATAACTCATGAAGATATAAAAGTATAGCTTACATTCTTCCTGTTTAGGATTCTTGTATGACCAGATTTAGTGCCAATACTTTACTTTTCTTAATAGGTCCACTGTTAACCTGTTCAAGGGTCAGGGAGTAGGCAATGGGAATAAATAGTGAGTCTTTAGCTTTGTAATGCTGCCCAAAAGACCTTAATCAACAAGTATTGATTTTTAGTCTAGTGGGAGGTCAGCCACGGTCATGTACATTAATATTTATTAAAAGTTGTAGGCGAAGTATAATAAAAATTAGATTTTCTATTTATCTGCATTTAGATGGCAAGGAAATTAGGCTGTAAAAGCACCAATAATTGATTTCAGCTATTTTCTTTATTTCAGCATGACAGGCTTCTGGTGCTGAGATGTGAGTGGATTCAGAGGTGATGTTTACATGAATCAGACTTGAGAACAGAGGACTCCAATACTTTTATCACAAAATCTGAATCAAGAGAGAAGCAGTTATCTACATAGTGGTAGCAATCTAAATTCCCTGTAACTTGGTTTTTCTTTTATGGTTTTTTGTTTTTTTGTTTGTCCTTCCTCCATAGGGAATATTGAATTTACCAGAAGACTAGTAAGGGTCATAAAAGGGAAACTGGTATGGCCCCATATATTGGAAATATTATAAAACTAAAAGATGTTGAAGTCAACTGAAGGTGGACCATTCAAAATAAAAAAACAGTGAATTTTATCTATTAAATTGAATGTTTGTAAAATGACATAAAAAGGAAGGAACAATAAAGAGATGAATGAAGGATCCATTTTTATATTGCAATTATTTTCTTATATTTTTAACATTTTAGTATCAATGGAATTGATTATTGCCTGGGTATGGATTTAGAAGGTATAGTATCAATTATGCTATATGAGAAAAGTATATAATCTGCTTTTCAGTTGCATGTGAAATTCTACATTGTTGCTACACCGAGGAACCAGAAAAACCTTATATTAAAAAGTTCTGTGCATTCCTATTTTGAGGTAAAAGGCAATTTAAATTATGTTCCTTTCATTTTGTATCCTTCACCCACAGAGGTCACTGGGGGACTATTCTCCCATAAAGCATAATAAAGTAAATAAATAAATAATGTATGAAGATTATATATCACCACAAGAAAATATATCAGAAAGGAGATAAGATTCATGGGCAGGATAAAAGAGACTCATGGTAACATGTAGTTTGATTTCATATTAAATCTCATTTATATAGTAACTCTTATCTTTTCAAAGCATTTTCCCATGTCATTAGGAGTGCTCAACAATTATGAACAAGTCGTAGGTTGATGACAGATGTCATATTCATTATGCTACCCTTCTTAGTGCAGTGACAATTTTTCAAGCAACCATTGCTAGTAATATTCAGTGACCTGAAATGAAATTGCAATTTTTTGTGTGTTTTTAAACAAAGGATTTCAGGGCCAGGGTAGAATAAGGATGGGAGAACTGGCTTATCCTTGAAAAATCTTGAGAAATAGTGAACAGTAATTCTGACTTTGTAGTAGGACAATTTGGGACTGATCAGGATCATTATCAATCAAAAAGTGTGCAGCATTAATATTAAAACCCAGATACCAGGATGAAACAACATGAATTTTGTATCTTTAAACAAATATGTCGCTGGGTGCAATGATGCAAGCCCATAATCCCAGCATCTCAGAAAGTTGAGACAGGAGGATTGCAAGTTCAAATCCAGCTTCAGCAGTTTACCAAGGCCCAAAGTAAGTATGTTTATAACTAGCTAGTTGTTTAACCATAACTATTTATTTTTTCTCAGTGTTCATAAGTAGACCACAATTTTGAATAATCTCTAGGTAGTTTAATTTAAAAGAGGGATATCATTTGTTCACTTTGTTATGTGAATAAGAAATACACGTTTAACATATCTGAGCTTGAATATACTTTTCATTACTCTGCAAGAAGAGCTAAAATGAAGTCAACTTATAGTCTAATTGCTCATCATGACCCAAAGGACAATCAATATGCCTTAGTACCTCTAGTATCCTTTTTGGAAAATGATTCAGTATATATCATTGGCTTATATTGGCTTTGTATCAATAATTTTTAGTCCCCTTATATTTCTTTGAAATTATTAAAGAGTTTAGATTCCCATTTTAATCCCAATTATGCCTTAGGATAAGACTTGCATATAACTCATTGTCTCTGGTGTTCCCTGCAGATGGATGCTTGGTACAACTTCCTTATCCAATCTAGCTATGGAGCCTGGACCTTACCAACCAATAGTTCCTTCACTATTGACTGCACTGACTACTTGTTCTCCACAAAAATATTTTAAGTCTGAAACTAGTAAGTTAGAAGAGATGATGATATGGCTCTGCACAGATAAGTCACTATGCAGAAACCCAGTGGAAACCAGGATTCAAGAGCCAGAACTACAAAACTCCAAACCCAAAACCCAATTCTTTCTGAAAAAAAAAAAATGTCCATTATATTTTCAGTACCTGGTTTAGAAGTTCAGAAGGAAAAATTATATCTATAATATAATGGCAAAATACCATTAAACATATGAAATATTTATTGAGATATTTTTAAATCAAATATGCATATATGTGCTTGTTTATTTATTTACTATGAAAATGTAGTCTCATTTCAAATCCAAATGCCCTGCTTACAGCAGCAAGATTATTCCAGACTTCTTAACAGTTTATATAATTCTGTGAAAGTCTTGGTCAGGATTTGTTCAGGAATCAAGAGCTGCTGATCCCCCAGATCGAGAGATCAGCATCCACACATAAGAATGTCTGGAGAAACTAGGCTGATAATGCTTTGTGTTAAAGCACCATTCAATAAATGCTTCTTGTCTGCATGAATGACCAAATCTGAGGCCCATAAGGCAGCACTTATAATCTACTATAGATGAGTTGGAAGAGTATGAAAAATCCTATTCAAAAAATAAACACACTTAACCTTCATTTTTAAAGTTTATTGTGAATAGCTAGGGATTGGAGATATGTTCACTGCATTATACAGATCCATGAATGGAAGTATTCCTAGTTGATTTGTTCTATTTTGTTTTGTTCTTTAAAACTGACTGCAGAGGTCATATTAAGTTTTCTCTTACAACTCTTTTCTCCATTAGCAACTTTCCAGGGAAAAATATTGCAAAGTTTCTAACTTCATTTCTAATAACACATAAACAACACTCATCATCATATCTTTTTTCATTAGAGCAACTATTTCATAAAGTCTTAATTTTCCTGGGTCTGTGTAGCACATTAGCACTCAAAAACAAAGTAAAGAAATGATTATAGCCCCATTTGTGCTATTCATGAACAAATAATATTTATTAGGGCTCCTTAAAACTGTTCACATTATAGTGACCTTGATCATCTGTTTTCTTTATATTCTAAATTATTCTCTTTATTGTTATAACTTAAAAACTTAAAAGGAATTATGATGTACTTTTTAAATACTTAAAAAATACTGCCTAAATATATATGGTACAAACCAAAATAAAAGCATACAAAAATGTAAAAGGTATTTTGTTAACACAATTTCATAAATCTATCATGTTTTAATATTTTTCAAGGACATGTACAAATTTCTTTTGGAAAAAAATGATATAATAAGTGAGATATGCTCAACTAAAATGATTATATCAAAATGTCTAAGTATGCTATTGTAATACTGCAACAAAAAAAATGAATCTCTGAATACAAACTATGCTATTTTATAGCTTAAGTTTTTAATGAATGCACTGATATGCTCAAGGAAAACAGTAAATAATTGATATTCAACAGAAGACATTTCAGCAAAACTGGAAAGCAGCAATTTCTAAATTAGGCCACAGTCATTAATGCTGATATACAACACTACATAATTCTTGTTTGTCAGAAGTATGATCTATTACCTTTAAGTTCTCTCCAACAAAGGGAAGACTTCCGCATTCAATTTTTTAAAAAATATACTTTTAAAAATTGCAAAATAATTGTATTTTGAAGCATCTAAACTTTTCTATAATATACAAAGTCTCTATTAGGATAAAAGTATAGGTGGATTATTATATATTCTGTAAAAGTACAAATAGGTTATATTAATTCATATATCTGTATACACATGTTATTAGGGTGATCATGCTATTTTTCCTGTTCTCTCTCTCTCTCTCTCTCTCTCTCTCTCTCTCTCTCTCTCTCTGTGTTTGTGTGTGTGTGTATGTGTGTGTTTTATAGAGGCCCCTATGTCATGTATTTTATAGTTAAAAGGAAGAAAGGGAATGAATAAAAAGTGATAAATTGATGGGTCTTCCAGTACTTTCAGGAAATTATAAATAACTGTGAGGACAAAAAAGTGAAATAAGATCAAGAGAAAGGGACACAGGAAATGGAAGAGCTTAGACTAGAGGATAAGGGTAGTTCTTTTGAGAGAGTGACTTTTCTTCCTTTTCTAGATAATCTGTTTTGTTTCGGTTTGGGTTTTAGTTGTAGATGGACACAATACTTTTATTTTACTTATTTTTAGTGGTGCTGAGGATCAAACCCAGTGCCACACATGTGCTAGGCAAGTGCTCTACCACTGAGCTACAATCCCAGCCCTTGATTAGTTTTTGTTGTTGTTCATTTTAGATATACGTGACAGAAGAGTGTATTTTGATATATTTTACATACATGGAGTATAACTTATTCTAATCAAGATCCCTCTCTTGTTATATATGATGTGGAGATTCACGGGGATGTATTAATATATGAATACAGGAAAGTTATGTCAGATTCATTCCACTGTCTCTTCTAATCCCATTCCCTTCCCTTCCCTTCATTCCTCCTTGTCTAATCCACTGAACTTCTATTCTTTCCCCTCCCTTTGTTGTGGGTTAGCAATCACATATCAGAGAGGATATTTGACCTTTAGTTTTTTGAGATTTCCTCACTTCACTTAGCATGAGAGTCTTCAGATCCTGCCATTTACTGGGAAAAGTCATAAAGTCATTCTTTGTTATGGCTGAGTTTTGGTAGATGAGAAAAACCCACAGGAAGACCCAAAGAGGATTGTGTAAAACAAAGGTAGCAAAGTAACCTTTAGTAGGATTGAATTTGGAATTTAGCATTTAGCAGGATTGAATTTGGAATGTTCACAAACAGAGTGAAAAAGAGAAATGTGGTTCTAGCACAACAGGAAATGGAGAAGTTACTGGCTTCTAAACAAACTAGGCTCAAAATTAAGATCTTTCATTTGGACACAATCCATTGGCAAAAAACTGTAACATCCCTCTTGACGTGATGTAAAGAAGTTTAAAATGCAGTACTGTCTGGGTAGCCCAAATAGTATTTCTGCAAGGGAACCAAAATATTTGGTAGACCACAAGTTATTTCTTCCATGTAAAAAGGCATGTTAGGATTATTGTAATATTCCAGGAGAAAAAAAAAGTTGTTATTAAAGTACCTAATCTCAGAATTTTGTTATAGCAGTGGAAATGGACTAAGACTTACACTTTGTGTAATGATTCTGGATTATTACAATCATAAAGTAGACTAATAGCACAATAGAAGATTTAGAGAAAATGATAGATTCACAATGTGTTATAGAGATAAATCAATATATTTGATATAGGGATCTTAGATACATTGGTTATGGTAATTCTATTTACTGCTATGTAAAACAAACACACACACACACACACACAAAGGATGTGAAAAAGAAATAATATTTCTTATATGAGGAGCGCTCATGAAAAAATGGATCCGAATTATTTTTTTTTTTATTCACGTGATTTAAATGGTTTAATTTAAATTAGGTAAACAGCTGTTAAGGATTGTTTTGAAAGGTGGTTAACAGATCTGTTTGTTTACTAATTTAAATTAGGTAAAAAGCTGTTAAGGATTGTTTTTAAAGTAGGTTAACAGATCTGTTTGTTTACTTTCACCTTTCCTTTTCATTATATTTAATAATTCTTTTCAGGATAATGTCTCTTTAGCATCATTGCCAGAATTCCTATCTCCATCCCAGTGCTGGTGAAGAACTCAACAAGTAATGCTCAATCAAAGAGTCAACTTACTTTGGGAGGAAACGGATTTTGGGAGGAAATGGACATATTGATAGATTCCTCTGCTTTGAACTGCTTGCAGAACTTGCCTGGACTATGTAACTATCATTTGGTGCAGCGAATTGTGGTAATGCTGGCATATCTTTGCTGATGGTGTCACCAGTGATGCAATTTTTCCCAAGGAGCCGTCAATTGGCTTGGTGTCGTGGCATTTCTGTATCCTTCTCCCTTCTGCTAGTGATGGTCTAAAATTTGGGGGCCAATGGCTTATGCTGGACCGGTAGTCAGTGACGGGTATGATCCAATTGCAGTGGTATCAACCTAAGACAGGAGGCTGACGCCTAAAGGTCAGTTTTCCGATGACGGGTAAGAACCATATGTTGAATTGGACAACCTACCAGGCACGGTCCATAAGCCACATTAACCTCACTCCCCCACTGGCACCAAGGCCAAATTTGGGGGCCAACAGAGGTGAGGCAAAGAACCTCACCCCCCCACTGGTGCATAGACCTATCCACAAGTATGGCTGTATGCTGGACCGGTAGTCAGTGACGGGTATGATTCAATTGCAGTGGTATCAACCTAAGACAGGAGGCTGACGCCTAAAGGTCAGTTTTTCCCATGACGGGTAAGAACCATATGTTGAATTGGACAACCTACCAGGCACGGTCCTTAAGCCACATTGCTTGTTGTTTAATTAATCAGAAGGGGGGAGATGCTGGGAGCCATTAGCCAAGTAGGTATGACAATTTCCTTGCCAGCGTACCCCATGTTGCAGTGACATTGAATGTACGTGACCTTGCTCAAGGACCAAGGCAGATTAGGGTGTTCCCGGTTTTAAGATAATCGTGTTTAGGGCGTTCCCAGTTTAGGTTCCAGGTTTAAGGTTTAAGATTATTCCTGCTGGGAATAGGGCGTATCCTGCTGCCTGAGTTCCCCTTGAGTTCTCACGGGATTCAGACAGTATTTTTTTGGAGATAGAAGCCCAGAGGAGGTGGATTTGGGAAGAGAACGTGGATTTCCCCAGAACGTGATTGTAGATGGCTGGTGTGAGTTCGGGAATAAAGAGTTGCTGTTTGAATCTACAAGCTGTGTGGTGGCTCGTGATTTTGTGCCCAGCCAGACTGCGGCATATATACACAGATGAAAATATAAAGGCGGTCTTTAGTTAGGTATATATAGAGGATACATGGATATACTATTGGAAGTCACTTGCAAAAAAAGTCAACATTTAAAGCCACAGATTTAATACAATATTTTATGGAAAAATATACAGATATAAAAGGCAATTCAAATCAGGATTTGCTTTCTAGTTGCTGAACAATATTTTATAGGACAAAAAGTGAAGTTAGAAGAAGAAATTGAGACTGAAAAAGAGCTGTCAGCACAGAAGAGGGAACACCATAAACATGTGGAATAATGGAATTCAAGAAAATATAGGGTTTCAAGAAGAGTAGCCGACTGTGCTGAACATTTCTGACATTTCAAATAATATAAAGAAATGCTATCAAGACCATTTGTGATCTTGACCGAAATACTTTGATCTTCTATTCTTTACTTGGTGCAGATATTGTGATTGTTTTAACTAATAGTATGTGGAGGAAGTGATGCTATCTGATAATTCACAGTAGGAATTAGTTTCTTCATGATTTTCTTTCTCAAGATATTCAATCTTGAAACAGCCAGCAAGCAAGAAAGAAACCAGGGATTCCATCTCTTGGGTCCCCTTCTTCCTCCAGGAGAAGTCTTTTCTGCTGTCCTTTAATAAACTTCTATTTTCCACTCTAAAACAAAAAAAGGAAAGAAAGAAAGAAAGAAACCAAAGGTATTGTGTAGGCCAGGTTCACATGGAGAAGACCATGTGGAAAAAAAAAAAAAAAAGTCCTCTAAGCTGATAATCATTGTCCATTGCTGAGTTAGGTAAGTGAACAAACCTTCTCATGACTTCACTCCCTGCCCTCATATTTTCTATCTGTGAGCCATACACTGTAGAGAAATAAAAGGTCATCCCTCTGGGTGCCTTGAATGTGGATTTCCCTCTCTCCAGAATGGTGAGATAAAAAATGTTAAGCTTAGGAATTTTGTTATAGCAGCAGAAATGGACTAAGACATAGTTGTTTTCCCACTTATATTTTATGGTGCTCTTTATGTAGCCATAGCAATCATCACATAGAACTAAGATTCAAAGAATAACCAAGAGATACATGTGACTGGGGATGAAAGATGAAAAAGACATTGAAAAGAATGGGGAGGGAGTAAAGTGTGAGGGCTTTTGAAGACTTCATAAGATCTTTCTCTTTTCATATTGAAGGCAGTGGAGACATCGGAAAGTTCTGATCATATATGTCAAAATAAACATTCGCTTTTTCTTGACATGTCAAATTTTTGAGGTTCTTTGTGTTCTTTGCTAAAGATAAACACAACCCTGTTACAGTAACTTCTTGCCTAGGAGAATGCTTCTACCTCCATGTTCCTGAAAATGTAACTTTAGGTTTGTAGCAAAGAAGCCATAAAATACAAAGACAACTCTGTAATATTTTCAGCTTCATTTTCTTCTTTGATGGAAGTTACAGAAAATATTAAGGGAGACATTCACCTAGATGCCATTCTGAACATTTATCTCTGCTTTCTAATTATACCAAAGAATAATGCACTTTTAGCAGAGAATTCTTTAACCGTATTGCATAATTTTATCTAAATGAAATACTCAAAAAAAGAAAAATAATAACTTTTGTTATCTCATAAGTCTCTTAAACTTTAACTCATTGCTTTGTTCCAACATTGCATATTTACCTGAACACTGCCCAAGAAATTGATTAAAAAATAGAAATATCAAAAGCATGCTACTGAGAAATATGGTTTAGAATCATTTGTAGTTGAAAATGGTTTGTTTGCAAGAGAATGCATATTTTTCTCATATGAGAAATAGTACCCTGTCAGATTAGCAGTTTTACTGAAAACTATTTTGGTACCATCATGATGTTTCATAAATGAGAAAATCTAAAGTTATCATAACTACAAATAATGAGTGCAATGATGCTCCCTAAATTACTTGAGTTTCATTTCTCTATGGAACTTGTAAAATGAAAGATAGGGGTTCTGCTATAATTAAATCCTTATAGAACTCTACTTTTAGGCCACTCCTAATAGAATACATACATCCTATGAAATATAAAATGTGTTTAATGAAGAAGGAAGATCTCAATACAATGTAGCTCTTCTGTAATGCCTGGGAGTACTTAAATTTGTCAGGCGTTAAATCAAATATTAATAAAAGTTGAATTCCAGGGGACCATATTTTTCTTTTAATAATAAACAAATTGTACCATATCATGGATAAGCTGGAAAAAAGGCACTTTAATATTGAAACTGTAAGATAAATATGCACATTTTGAAGCACATGGTAGTGTTTGGAATTTTTGTTTGAACAATGATATATATTTCCACATGACATAATTATTTTCAAGACCACAATTTATTTGTAAGCTTACTATACTTAGTAAGGGTAATGATATTTGTATAAATAATTTTAATTCATTCAGAATAAAAATACATAATTTTCACAATGTACTTCCATTATATATTTATGTCATAGGATAGCGCTGTAAATAGATGAAATAGATTGTTTACAGCTTCAGGTTTAATTAACTTGGTTAAGAAAAATGAAATTGAAATTCATGATTTTCATCTCTGAATGATACCAAGGAAGTTCTAATTTAATCTGTCTCATCTTTACCACTTGTTACTCCTGAGCATTGATTGCTATGACTGTTATGTTACCTAATATTATGTAAAACATCAGATAATATACATAAATCAGTGTTTCCCATCAGGTGAAAGTCACCAATGTAGGAAACAAATTGTTTATTTCTCTTGTAAGCATAGAGAATGTTGTTGTCTAACATATAAGCTTTCCTATTGTGTTTTCAGTTAACCATAGAAAGTTCTATCTGAATCCTGTATTTTGATATTATTTTTCTTATGCTCATTATTCAAATTCATTAGTGGGTAATCTAGCATGAGGTAATTGAGTTCTGTAGTCAAAACTATTTCCTAATATGAGCAAAGTTAATTTCGGCAATGACCTTGAAGATCTAGACAAAATTATTTATTATTATGTGTTAATTTATTTAAAATATGGTACTAAACTAACTGGAGATGGATTTTATCTATTCAAATATGTGACTGGGGATTTTTTTCTAAAAGCTCCAAAATTGAGACACAAAACTATGCAGTATGAATAACATAGAGAATTCCATCAATCATCAGCATTTTTAATTTTATGCCTTTAGTAGTTTATGAAGGAACTAAACTAGTTCCAACAAACTTATTAAAGTAACCTATGGTTATCAACCTAGTTTTATAAAAACAACTGTTCTGACTTTTTCCCCTCCAAGGAGGCTTTATTGAAGTTTGTTTACTTATATATTGTAGTTTGTGTTTCCAATCAGTGATATCCTTCTTTCCTTTTGTTATAAACATAAGTGCTTCAGCAAGACATACTCTTAAATCAAGTGGAACTAACAAAATTTGATGTTCATCTTTTTATTTCTCAGTTATGTTTAGGACATGTTGCTACTACACTTAAATTTGTGTAAGATATAAAGACTAAGTCTATTTTCTGCTGCTATCACAGGATACTCGAGACTGGGTATTTGTGAAATCAGAGATGCATTTGGTTCATGGTTCTGAAGGCTGGAAAGCATGGGATTGGCAAAAAGCATGGGATTGGCATCTGGTAAAGGTCTTCATTCTGTATTATCCCATGCTGAAAGGGATAGCAGCAAGGGATAGCAGCAAGGATGAGAGTGAGCTACAAGAAGGGGCTAAAATTTTATTTATGACAAATTGACTCTCATGATAACAAATCCACTAATGCAATAACGGTATTGATGACCTAAACACTTCTGATTATGTCCCACTTTCCAATACATGTATTGGAGACTATGTTTCTATTGCATGAACTTCAGGAATACATTCAAATCATAACTTACACACATTTAAAGTATGTGTTTAAATTTGTATATGGGTCCATTTTTATATTCTGTCACACTGGGCAAAAGAAACAATATAGATATCATGGGAATTATGGATGGCACATTATTTGATGATGCAAGCTGAGAAGGGAGAAAGTATGGTACCAAAATGAGAAGGGTGAAAAAATTGCAATGAAATGGAAAAGATCCTGATGGAAGAGAAAGAGAAGATTAGAAGGTAAAATATATACTTCATCACTGCACTTAGAGAGGAATCAATTTTCTACTACACTACTACTTTGGTGAAGTTTTGTCGTTGTTGTTGTTGTTGCTGAGATCAAAGACCTAAAAAGAACAAAAGAACAGCATAGAAGATAGAAAGTTTATTTGGGGGCTCAAAGTTTCAGAAGTCTCAGTCCATAGATAGTAAACTCCAAAGCTCTGGGTTTAAGTTGAGATAGAACATCATGGGAGAAGAGCCCAGTGGAGAAAAGCAGTTTAGGACATGGCACTCAGGAAGGAGAGAGATAAACATAGAGAAATAGAATGAGAGAGAGGGAGGGAGGGAGGGAGGGAGGGAGGGAGAGAGAGAGAGAGAGAGAGAGAGAGAGAGAGAGAGAGAGAGAGAGAGAGAGATCCATTCACCTGGGACAAAAGATAAACTCTAAAGTCAAACCCCCCAGTGATCTATCTACTCCAGCCACTCCCCTCCTGCCTATAGTTACCACCCAGTCAATTTATATCAGTGGGTTAATACACTGATTAAGTTAAACTCTCATAAAACAGTCATTTCACCTCTGAACATTGTGAATTGTCTCCCACATGAGTTTTGTGGTGACACCTCATATGTAAACCATAACAACTATCATATTCCCAGCATGATCTTTTTCCCTTATAATAGTACATATTCAATATATTTTCTTTAAACAATTGATTTGACTTTACCTTCTACATGCCAGAAAAGTCACAGGTAATAATAACCATAACATAGCTGTGGGAAGGCACTGCACTTAGTTGAAGTTGATTAGCTTTAACCAAAATTTCAGTTCATGGTCTTGAATTTTGAAGCTACTTTACTATAATGCTACCTCTTTAGTGTTGTAGTGATCAGCAAAATTCAGATATTCAAGATCTTGAAGACTGTTGAGCTCAGGATATTTCACCATGCATAAATGGATATTGAAAAAGAAATATGAAAATAATGAAGGAGGAGGTAAGGAAGGGTGTGAGAGACAGATTTCTGTGGGTTTTAGTTAAAAGCTGTCATTTGGAAGTAGATTATTGGTGAGAGAATGAAGACAGAACCTTAAGTATTACTTTAGTATCACTTCTAATAGGCAGTAGAAAGAGGGAAGAAAATGATGAGTATAAGCATGCACCATCTGCTTGGTTTGGGGGAAAAAGCTGCAAAGGACAAGGATCATTTAGTTCAGAAAGAACGGACGATCAGAACAAAGGTGAAGAAAACAAAGTTAGATGAATTAGGAAAGCTACTTTTTTATAATAACTATTAAGAATGTTCTTTGTTGAAAGTAATGTATGCAATGAATGATTCTATTCATCTATAATAACAAATGTTTTTAGATCTCTTATGGATTATATAATTCTTAAGGCCAAGAACCTTAACAAACATTTTAATTAGCATAAAATGTAATTATATTCACTTTGTGCCAGGTTAGGTAACACAAGACATTTGTTATGGTAACCTAGGTTCTGTTACCTAGTTTTTAGCACCCCAAATAGGACTGATGTTTGTCATCAAGGAATAAACATGAATCAGCCACTTCTTTAGTAAAATAATAGACTGCTATAGCCACTAATTTGTTTTATAAGAAATGCACTTTGACACTTTGATATTCTTTTGTACTGAATAATCTTGCTTATGAAATGTCGTATTTTTACAGTTTCAGTGAAAAAGTAACATAAAAACTTGAATCTAATGTATGAAATATGATATGTCAAGAGCTTTGTAATGTTTTGAACAACCAATAAAAAAAAAGAAAAGATAAAAAAAAAACTAATTGTACCCATGTGGAGTTTTCACTTAGCAGAACTTAACTCTGATCAGCTTACAAAAGTAAAATAAGTACTCTGCTTAAAAAAAATCTAGAGATATTAGGGAACATTGCATCTTAATCAAATGAAATAGCTATATATTTATTTGTGTAAGAACCTTCATGTGGGTGGTCGAGCAACTACAATATCCCGAAGGCACTTCAAGCATGTGGGCAGAAGTCATTTGGTAGACATCACAGGACTGCAGATGATAAGATAACCTCAGGCTGAAAGAAAAAAAAGAGCGAGTTGTGGTATCCAGGAGGAAAAGGGGCATTACCAACAAGCAGATTTAAAACCAGGAAACAGTATGATGAAATGATTCAGCATGTGGGAGAGCCAGATACATGAGATGAATGAGACAGAAGGCACAGTAATTAACTTGTTCTAGAATCCTAGGATCCAAGCAAAGCATGGAATTTTGCTCCAAATAAGTCTATTCTCTATCCCCCACACTCCAAACAGAAACCTTTATAATACAGCAATTTCATTATTAGGGAGCTTTTCTATCTTTAAGAAAAAGCACTGCCTTTATCAGTCTTCACTTCAATTATACTTTCTAATTGTCTATATAAAATTACATTCTTTTCCATGTAGCAGAAATATATAATTTTTTTTTTTTAATTTTTTTTTATTGGTTGTTCAAAACATTATAAAGCTCTTCACATATCATATTTCATACATTAGATTCAAGTTGGTTATGAACTCCCAATTTTACCCCAAATACAGATTGCAGAATCACATCGGTTACACATCCACATTTTTACATAATGCCCTATTAGTAACTGTTGTATTCTGCTACCTTTCCTATCCTCTACCATCCCCCCTCCCTCCCCTCCCATCTTCTCTCTCTACCCCATCCACTGTAATTCATATCTCTCCTTGTTTATTTTCCCATTCCCCTCACAACCTCTTATATGTAATTTTGTATAACAATGAGGGTCTCCCTCCATTACCATGCAATTTCCCTTTTCTCTCCCTTTCCATCCCACCTCATGTATCTGTTTAATGTTAATCTTTTCTTCCTGCTCTTCCTCCCTGCTCTGTTCTTAGTTGCTCTCATTATATCAAAGAAGACATTTGGTATTTGTTTTTTAGGGATTGGCTAGCTTCACTAAGCATAATCTGCTCTAGTGCCATCCATTTCCCTGCAAATTCTATGATTTTGTCATTTTTTAGTGCTGCGTAATACTCCATGGTGTATAAATGCCAGTTATCTTCCTTCACCATAGGATTTGGCATGCTTTTATCAGATTTTTTTTCTTAAAATATGTAAGAAAATAAATTCTTTCTAAAAACCATCCTTTATTTGTGGCAATATGGAAACAAAAAGAAAACTGCTTTAAATTTTTACCTCCTGAGAAGATTTCCAGATTCCCCTTAATTTTTGCTTGATGATATTCAGGGTACATGGTCAATTGGTGGAATACCTTTAACAGAAGTCTGGAAAATGTATGAATGAAAAAGAACATGTTTTTCGTATCTTCACAGGGACCTTTTTTAGTTTCAATTTGAATTTACAGAATATCAGATTCAACTCTTAAATTCAGTATGAGTGCAATTATATTTTTTCATATTTTCTGTTATATTTCTTTATTCGTTTATAATTTTCATATACATATTATAGGGGAGAAAAGGTTTATTTTCTCACCTATCACTAGAAGCATAGTTGAGAATCCTATAACAAAGGACAAATTAACAAAAGAAAATGTGGCACATTTATTTAACATAGGTTTTACAGGATGTGGGAAACTTAAGATGAGAAGACCAAAAGAACTAGGGAAAAGTGCTTTTCTATTGAAAGTCATTCCGAAGTATAAGAGATTGACCAGAGGATATTATCTAGTGGTAATAAATTGGTGGAAACTTGACAAAGCCTGTTTGTTCAGATTATTCTTGGTTTCTGTGTCCTTTTTCCTCTTCTTCCAATGTAGTAAATACCATGGAATGAGCATGGTATAACCTACTTTACAGGAAGGTAAGATAATTCTTTTATAGTTTTTTGAGGGTAAAACAGTGTGAGGACTGAAAGACCCCCTTGAATCTAATGTTTTCTCAAATGCCAAGGTGTTACTTTTTTGGGTAGCTTGTTTAGAACTTCATCTAGATATTTCTTCATCTAGGTATTTCCTTTAGTCCATTCATTTTTAATGCCCATATCCAGAACTAACTGTACATATATTGAGATATATATATTCTTTGACCATAAAATTAAATCACCAATAAATCTTTGGAGAAAATAATAAATTTATAGGCATAAATTGTATACTTATGATATCAAAATAAAGTGCTTATACTCCTGAAAAACAATAAATAAGTTTGTTTAACATGTAAGTCAGAGAAATCCTGAATAACTACAGAAAGTAAAAGGTATTCAAATGAGAATCAGCCCAAATTAATTATTTTGTACCATTCTGTGAAAAACGTACTTTGAATGACTTCACTTAATCATTATGTCACTGACAGCTGCATGACCTTGGGTAAGATGCTTAGCTTCTTGAAATCTCCATCCTTTTCTTTTTAAAATGAAGAAGCCAATTTTCACCAACTTCAGTGTCTTTCATCATACCCCAGGTATATGCATTTGTGGTTTGAAATATATTTTTTAACTGTAAAACTCAGAAAATGGTAATAAATTTAATATATTCTTTGTATTCCAAAAAGATATGTAACTGTCTAATAATAATGCAACATTTCAATAAAAATTATCATTTTTTGAGTTTTATTACAAAAGGTAGTCATCATGTAAGAAATCTAAGACTAAGGATATGACTCATGGTACAGTTTAAAAGAAGGGTAATATTAAGGAAAAAAAAAACTAGTAAGCCTTGAATAAAAATAATGTTCAGATATTTTCATCTTAACCTGAACACATATTTTACAACCACTAAATTTTAATATAAACAAACTGTGTATATGTCAAGAATAGATATGACTTTATGTTCAGATTCCATTTAATGGTGGTGGTTCCCAACAGAGACACAATAATTCCTTTTGGAATGAATCATGCACATCCTACTGCAAATTGTCTGTGGCTCTTTGCCACCCATCAGAGTGAGAGATATAGCCAGGCATCAGTTTTGAGTGTGGCTTCTAATCCAGTCTTATATATTGGATTAGAATCTTGGCTTTAGTACTTACAAGTTGTATGACCTTGGCCAAGTGACGTGAGCTCTTAATGACTCAGTGTCTTCACACAACTTTTGTGAAGGCAAATGTATAGAAAAGACTAGAGAAGAATGTCTGACTCATGTAAGTTCTATCAATGTCCTAGCTGTAATGATATTATAATTAGATGTTAATTCTATGCTTTTTCCCTTTTCTGTTTATATTAAAGCAGAAGAAACTAGAAGTTTTCATATCTAGTAATCATACATATTTAGATAGTGGTTTTTAGCAATTAGACTAAAGATTTTCTGGTCTTTTTAAAAAGGCAGATTGTTTGGATAAAAGAAAATCTATACTTATTTCATTAAAAAATGCTATCATCTCATTTCTCATACATGAATTAGGGGAAGAGTTCATTTCTTAAGTATCTACTTAAAATAAAAGGAGTCTTAATAATAAGAGGTAAAACTTCCGAGAGGGTTTTCAAAATAATAATTTAGATTTTTTTATACCTGAAACAAAAATATTCTCCTTGAAATTTACTTGCTCCAATGGCTTTAGTATGTATTTCAAAGGAAACTGATGGCATTGTTCTCTCACTAAAATTCAAGGCTACAGAGTAATATATTTTTCCCCATGAAAATGAGCAATTTCATGAACCTTCTAAAGAGCATATGGTCACCACTAATCTAGTGACTTAATCCTCTCCTTTGGGTCTCTTATTCTATTTCAGGTTATCCATCCTTTGCCTCCAGGCAGGACCACAACTAAGCCATGGAAGACAGATTGGTTCTCAGCTTAGTCAAGACTTCTAGGGAAGTCATTTTTACAGCCTCTCAACATTAATCAAAATAACCAGACCCAGAATTCAGAAGAATAGCAAAATATATAAGTAGGCAAAAGTTTTAGGTACCATTTTCTCTCTGATTCAATGTCTGATAAACAATAGTTTCTGTTTCAATAAGACATGCAATTTTTAAATAGTTTAAAATATATGGTAACTCATTTAATTATAAACAATCTACTAAATGTCTGTGTTTTGAAATACATTTTATTGTTTATTGCAAATATAAATTCTAGTTGGTAAAAAGACTAAAAAGAAATATTTTACATACTATCTAAGGCTCTTTACTGATACTCAAATTCTTTTTCTTTTTGAATGTCTTTTCCCTTATAATCTTTAAACACTTAAAATCACTATGATGATTTCTCTCCCAATTAGTTAAATATTTGAAACATATGAAAATATAATTTTGAAACAATATAGAACTTTACAGTGAAAAACAGTGCCTCCCATCAAGCAGAATTTCAATTAAATATAAAAAAATCAAGCTGCTTTCATGAGTCACATCATTTTGCTGTATCATTTTAATCTGCAGCTAATTTTAATTTTTAGCTAATTTTCTATTTTTGTCATACTTTCATGCCAATATTGACAACTGTCTGTGCTCCAAATACCCACCCCTTGATTTTGTGGGCATATACCCTCCATGTAATACCCTTTCCTTTTTACACTCAAATCCTCCATCCAGAGTGACAACAATAGGTATCAAATGACTTGTGATGTACTAGTTGGAATCAACAATGTCCCCCAAAGGCCATGTGCTGAAGTTTGGGTCCTAAGATTATGACAATATTTGGATGTGGTTGTCCATTGAGAGGGGGGCCTATTTGAAAATAGATAGGTCAAGGGGGGCATGTCTTTGAAGGGGATTTTAGAACCCTGGCTGTCGCGACCCCTTGCCCGCAAGGAAGACACAACTCAGGAATCTTCTTTCAGCAGTTTATTCAGGCCCTTGATATTTCTTCTTCTCTCTCTCGGATGCCCCTCCCAGCCTTAATAAAGCATCTCAAGCCCCAATGCGAAGCTGCTACGTGGAGCTTTCTCATAGGGTGGTGAAAAACCATGCGCCAACTCTCCCAAATAAGGAGTTGTTTGTCACAGACCACAGCGGAGCCAGCGCCATCTTGTAATGGCAACCATAGTCTGCAGAAACGGCAGAAGCGGCTCACCACAGTTCCCCCTTTCTGTTTTCTTAAAACAATACAGGCGAGAGTAGAGGTCCTATCCCACTGTGCAGAAGTGGCTGCATAGTATGGCTCAGTCCTAAGGAGGGCCCTTCCCCAGATCTCAGGCCATATCAGCCGACGCCTTTTTTCGTGGGGCGGGGCGTGGACGCGTCTAACCCGCATGCAATAGGACATGCTCTCCTTGAGGTCCACGTCAAGGATCACTCAAGTGCAGTGCCTTGCCTCGCATCCTGTATTGTGACGATGGTGGACGAAGGGGGATAGCTGAGGCTGAACTGTGGCTGTTTATAACGACAAACAAGTTGACAGCACCCTGAAAGAAAGGCATGGACTTTAAGACGATAGAAAAGCACTAGTGTGGAAACCCATCTGCGTGCAATGGCAGTAAGACCGGCAGAGTGCAAGGGCTTTCCAACACTAAGAGTATAACAAGGAAAGTCATGTCGATCCCAGTGCAATGTTATAATAACTTGGGGTGTAACGACCATGTCAAAGGTTTACTGTTTAAGATGCGCAAGCCAGACTTGAGGTGAGTTGCCATTTTCTAAAGCTGCAAGAGCTTGTATGATCATGGCCTTATCGTGAGCACTGCGGGCCTTAAGGCGACAGAGAAACCACAAACAGAGGAACATACCGAAGCAACACATTGCCCCAAAAATGCCCACTCCCACCCATTCCTTAAAAAAGGAAAAGGCAGAGGATAGCCAACTGGTGAATTGACCCAAAGTCACTGGTTCGACACGGGTGCTATTCAAAACAGCAATCTGAGTTAGTTGAGACTGGATCAAGTTTTCTGCTTCCATGGACCAGGTTCCGGATAGATACTCCCCGATGATGCGGGAGGCATTTCTGGAATCATAAAATCTGACAGAGGTTATACATAAATGTGCACGTTGATCAACACAACCCAAATGTACTAGGTCAGACAATTCCTCAACTTGAGCTTGAAGCAGATCTATCCTTTAATTAGCAGCCAGAATCCCAGATAAAATGTGTTGATTAATTCTACTTTGAGATTCAAGTATGGTGGATGTTTGTTGAATAACCTGATTAATAGTGGCAGCAGTTTGTACTTGACTGGCCATGGCCACTCCGGCCGTAACCGCTGCAGCAGCAGACACTGCCACAGCTGTCACTATAGCTGCCGTAATTCCAAAATCCCTGCGGACTCTAAGTAGCTCAACAATGGGGAATTTATCTGGGTCCGCAATGACTGGGATTGGGACAAAAGTTGGAATTTTCATAACCACTGCTACAGTCCAAGAACCATTCCAACACTCAGATAAGAGACAGGTAACATTAGAACAATTAAGCATCCCCTGTAATGTAACATTAGCCAAAAGAAACAGGAACGGAGATTGGAGACAGACTGCTGCGGAGGGTAATGTAGCATTAAACAATTGTGAATTGTGTGAAGTAATTTTAAGTCTCCTACCTCGCTCTGAGTCTTGGGTACTGCCAGAAACATTAAACAGCCAACTTTGGACTCCTAATATTTCCCTGGGGATACATAAGCGCGGACTAGACTAGTCCAATCTGAGGGAGTCATGCAGTATCTAGACAGACTCTCCACCTGAGTTAGTGTGAAGGCGGCATCCACCCCATAAGTGCGCACAGACTCCGCCAGGGTCTTCACAATTTTAAAATTTAAGGGTTCATGGAATCTTCCCCTATTGTCATCCTGAAAAACTGGATAAGCAAGACCCATCTCAGCGTTAACAGCCCTCCATGTTTGGGCATGGAAAGCTCTCCCCGAAACACCCCCACCATACGGCGGTGGATCCGGGGGATCGCTTTTCTTGAGCCCCTGTTTATTTCTGTTCCCTTCTCCTATAGCTAAACTCTCTAGCTGACGAGACAGCCTCCCGAGCTCTTCCTCCTCATCCTCCTCTTCCTCTGACCCACTTTCACATGGGGGTGTGCGCAGCGTACTGAGATCTGGATACAATCGTCTCCTCCCCTGTTTCACGCTCCGCACACTCCCATCCTTTTGAGATACCTCACTTCTTGCCGTCTCCGATTTCTCCTCATGTAATCGCTCTAGAACTTCCTGTCCTTTAGTAAGTGCTTCCTGACATCTGCCATCTGTAAGGCAACTATGGACCATTTTCCAAAGGGGTATCACCCCACCCTCTAATATGCCCTGCTCAGAAGCAAAGTCAAGATCTTTGCCTAATTTATCCCAACTAGGTACAGTAAGGCTGCCCGAAAATGCAAACCACGGTGCAGAAGTGTAAGAGGTTAATTCATGCATTAATTCATCCTAAGTGTTATGGTTTGGGTATGAGGTGCCTCTGCTATTAAAGAAGAAAAATGGTTAGATTTTAAAAGTCAGAACCTAATCTGTTCATCCTGGACAGATTAATGGACTAACTAGATGGCAGGTAGACCATGGCTGGAGGAAGCTATGTTACTGGGGGGCATGTCTTTATGGTTTATATTTTATTCTTGGTTCCTCATGCTCTCACTCCCTCCTTCTTCTCCCTCTCCCCCCTATTTTCTTCTCCTGCCACTAAGTGAGCAGTTTCCCTCTTATGTGCCTGCCATGATTTTCCACTTCACCTCCAGCCCAGAACAATGGAACCCATCATCTCTGGACTGAAACTGTGAGCTCAAAATAAAATTTTTGTCCTCTAAGTTGTTTTTGTCAGGTAGTTTGGTCACAGCTGCAAAAAATACCTTACTAATACATTATGGATTGTTATTTTTAATTTGGAAATGAATAAAACAGTAACTAAGATGAATAGGAATAATTATATCTGCTAACAATTATTAGGATCTTACTATATTAGAGGCATTGTTGTAAGCACAGTGCATCTCCCTATTTCTGTTATAGTACTCTATTATGGAATGAAATAATAGATTGGCAATGAATACATATTTCCAAGTAGTGTTTGATTTTCAGGTCATTGTAAAAAAAATAAGTCCCTTTATTTTCAAAATACTTATGGCTTATCATGACAATGAAAACTCCAAGTGAAGTAGTGCTTTATGAAAGATTAACAGCATGGAATTAGTAATTCATATTTAGACCTACTTACTGAATTATTAAGAGACTATTGATCTTGTATTGAAATTTGCAAACACTGAAAGAAAAATGCAGATCTTAATGGTAAACTACATCATTATCAAGATGGCTCTTGAGGATTCTAATAAACTCTGGACCTCATTATGTTACTAAATTATCTCTAAATAATATATGTATATGTCCACATACAAGTACACAGATACATATACATTCACATAAAGACACTTATATTCACATACTCACACCTATATGCACATACAAACATATACACAGTATCCAACTATCCGTGGGAGTTACCATTAAACAGTTATCATAAGTACTTGACCAATCACTTTTTAAGTTATACATTCACTATGATAAATATGATTAAACATGTGGGTCCAAAAGATAGTCTCCAGTTTAATTTCAGAGTAATGTTAATTGTCTCATTACACTTCAGTAAGTTCTTATCAATTATAGTTAATACTTTCCCAGTTGTATGGTAGAAACTGAAGCTATTCAAATATATTACAGTCAGAATAAATAATTACTTCTATGGAAAAAAAAAGTCTATTTTTTGCTCTTGCCTTTAAAAAACATTCATGTGTATAACATTAAAAATTATAGACTGTATTTCAATTCTAAGCTAAAAATTAAATCTATAATAGAAATTCACTAAAATAAAGACAGATAAAAGAAATAACAACAAAAAATGACAGCTACCTAGTAACATCAGAATTTTTCAACCATAGGCAAAGGATTCATGTCCTTACTGCTGTCCTAAAATTTTCTACAGATTTCAGAATAAGTGGCATTTTAGATAGAAAAAAAAATGTTCAAATGTCAGTTTAGCTTGATGTTCATTTTGGAAAAGTACAAGAATTCTCCATATCCTACTTTGTTCAAATACATTTTAACAGGTTCGCTTTCAAAGGACCATTCCTATCTTCATAAAGGAAATAAAATAGTTTGTACAAAATAGATTTCTAGCACAGTTTTGAAATTATGAATTTAGATAAGTAAAGTATTTAGCAACTTTAAATGTTTTTGTTTCCTTCTTACTACACTGGCTAATTCTTAAATGGTACGTTGCTACCTGATTTTGTCTCATTGATTATTGTCTTATTATTAAACTGTTAATATAATAAATAGACATCTACTTCAGTTAGATTCAGAAACATTTTAATGGTCATTTTATAGAATTATTTTTCTCCCCCAAAATATTCTTAATAGAAGCAGAGAAAAACTCTTTTTTATCCAAGCTTTAATTAAGAAATGTAAACTACACTTATATTGAAGAAAAACTTTCTCTCTCATTTGTCCTTGCCAAACATTCTATATTAAATATAAATTCCTCACTCTAGGGGTGGATGGATTTTAGCTGAGTATGATGCATTTTCTTCCTTGGAAATTGTTTTGGGATTCTTTAAGATAAAAGATCTATATAAAAGTTATTATTATTGGTTACCTGTCTTGGTACCTTGATTCCTATATTGACTATTTCCCAAAGGTAATTTTCATTAAACCCTACACAGCTACACTGCTAGACCTTCACCTGTTCATGTCCATTGCAGTTGGTATTCTCAGACTCAGATACTTATTGGGAAACAACAATCTTTCTTTGATTGATTTAGGGGAGCAGGTGGAAAATTTTGTGTCCTGGCTTTTTTTTTTTCCCCCTGCAAGTCCTCTCTTTCAAGTCCCTCTATCAGATATAAAAGACACGGTACTCTCTAATCATACTCTAATCTCTATTGGTCTAAATCCAAATAATTTTCTTCTACATCCTGCTCAGTTGAGACCTAAATCCCTTATTATTCAATGATCCTATTTTTAAACTCTGCTTGGGAAAGCAGTGGTGACTTTTGATGCTAATCCTATTCAGTCCACTGACTCTATCCCCTTCAGGGAAATGGCCAAGGATTTTTAAGGGGTAAATATACACTCAGCCACATAATAAGAAAGAGAGGAAAGCAAAGGTAGGATTTTCAAAACTACAGAGGATAATGAAAATAGAAACTTCATATTAAAACCCAAGTGTATATATTCTGATGAGCTATCTATTTATTCCATTAGAAATAGCTAGTTAAATCCTCTAGTTGCAGTTTTTCATTGCGTAGGATTTTGAAAAAAGCATTTGGTTTCATATTCTAGGCAACTACACTAGCAAATTCTGTCAGCCCCTTCACATAAAAATATTCCATGTCCAAAAATAAACATATCAGTTAAAGATATAATAACTGTTAGGCTGTTCCTTTTTGAATTTTTGTTTGGAAGTTTATTATGACCAAATATAAAAAGAAAGAAAAATATGTAGCAGAGAAATCTTCAAATAGTAATCCAGAACATGTAATTTCTGCATTTACGCTTGACATGATGGTCAAGTGATAGATTCTAAACCAGTTTTCCTTAAAACAAAGGAGTTCAAATGAATGAGCAGGTCACCATTTGAGCTTTAAAAGGCTATAACATTCATCATAAAATAATGTCTTTGTGGATCTAACACAGATCATTTAGTAACAATTAACTTTGTTTATACAAACTTGGTCACTTACACCTTCTTCTTGTTGTGAGAGTGGAAATCATTATCTGTCCTTTATTTTCTCTTCCCTGCTGATCTTCTACATGGTACGATGCCCAGGTCCTTCTATTTGTTGTATTTTTTATTCACTAAGGTCAAGGTCTTAGTAAAATCTTTTTCTCCCTCCCCAGGAGAAGAAACCTTTGCCATTCAGTGATACTTCTGAATCTGATACTTAAACTCTGCTGTATCACTAATCACACTGTCTTGTATAGGTTAAAGTTATAAATAAGGGGGGAAAAACTTTCTTAACATTTATTGCATAGTGTTTGTGAGTCAAATTTACAAACAGAGAATGCTGGATTTAAGTCCTGCTCTCTTCCCTAGCCTTGTAAAACAAGGAAAGTCTCTAGTCTTTCTTCCCCTCATGGTCCTCATATTCTTTGGGCCACCATTATTATTATCACCCAATGTCCACATTTTCTCACAACTTTTTAAATAGATTTCACATGTCTAATAAACCACACATTTTATGTGTCTTTCTCTATGCAGATGTATCTATATATAGCTATCGATGCATGTATTTTTAAATTGATAAATACATTAAGGGTTTCTATCATTGGCTAATGAAATGAAAGTGTTTCATTCTATTTGGATTATTAAGTAAACACCTGGGTATTTGGAGAAGTAATTCTGTGTTTTCTGACTTCTTGTGCTGGCTAAGATGTAGAAACCCATTATAACCCAACTCCCCCATTTATTACAATTAAAACTCTGAATGTAGTACACAAAGTAACTACGCAGCACCCTGAAAACAAAGCCAAATGAGACAGATTGAGTGAAAAGTTAAAACTAGAAGAGTGGCTGTCAGGATGGACAGTTTCCTGTTTTTCTTTCTTTATCATCTGGCTTTGACTTAATGGTCGTCTGAATTATAGAACTGCACAATGGGAAAAGAACAAAATCTTCTAGGGAAAGCCACCCTGTCAGAAGAGGAAAGAATGGGAACTCTGAGATCCGAGGAATGTAGGAAAAATTATTATTTTTTTCCTTCCTACTTTTGTTTTGTCACACCTGTCCAGGGGTCAGCCCCAATCACAGAGCCAGACTGCTATGAAGCTGACAGTGGTATAGGCTCCAAAAATTTCCAGAGAGAAAATCATTATCATTACCTTAGGAACAGGAATGCTGTGGGCTGAAGTAAAAGTGAGGAATCCTACTATTTTAGTCTCTCCCATATGTACTCAACACTTCACCCAAAAGATGGACTCAACCTTGTGGTTTGTAGGACAACTCAGAGTCAAAATTCTGAAACTATTTGGCCATCTAGAAGTTCTAGAAAATGAGAGCTCTCAGATCAGGAAATTGTGGGACAATTACTGAGAAAGAGAGATATGGAGAAGCAGATCCCTAATCCTGTGTATAAAGGAACACAAATGGTCCTAACTTACAATGGTTTGACTTATGACTTTTTTTTAGGATTGAATGAAAGCGATATGTGCCTAGTATAATCTATACTATGAATTTGATGTTTTCTCAGCAAACACTATGAGGCTAGCTCTATGTAGTAAAATATTCTTCCATGTACCTGAACAGCAGCAATAAGCTGAAGCTGTCAGTCAGCCATAACATCAGGGGGTAGCAACTGGTACCCTAGAGTCTACTGTACTGCTAATCTAGGATGTTTAGTAGATTAAGTACAGCAAATATATTTTTAACTTAAAATATTTCTAGTTTATGGCAGGTTTATCAGGATATAGCTTCATTATATAGTGAGAAGAATCTGTATAAGGGTCCAAGCTTGCTCTTAAGGTCAGTACACATGGAACACACACACACACACACACACAAGAGAGAGAGAGCAAAAAATTTGAGAATTGAACTAGGATGTAAAATTCAAACCAAATAAAAAGGAAATCTCGTTACATGAAACAGTGTATGTAAATTACAAATGCATTATGATAAAGGCAATGTGCTAGATGAAAATATTATAAGCCATATGAAATTTTTTTTGGTATTCTGGAAAAGGTATTAAGTATAAGTTAAAAAATCCCCAGTTGATGTTATATGGTTGATAGGAGTGAAGAGCAGGATTAGTCAACCTCAGAGGAATGACATAAGGAGATGCTGTGGGTGAAAGTAACTGTTCTGTGTCTTTATTATGGTTGAGATTACATAACATTAGTCAATTACCAATACTCAAAAACACTGCACATAAAAAGTGAAATTTACAGTAGGTAAATTACAAATTTTTATTTTTTAGCTGTTGTGCTTGCTCTTTCATAAGTTTTCCAATCATATCTTCTTTCCCAGTTATTTACTATTAAAGCAAGTATTAGTGATTATAATTTGCCAAACAAAGAAATGAAGCTAAATGTTTAAAAATAGGACTATTAAATAAAAGTAAATTAGTGCATAATATCATTCATATATCAAATGTAGATCTCTTGAAAGTTGAGAACATTACGGTGGTTATCAGAGATGGAGCATACTGGGAAGGGCGGGATGGGGTAAGATTGATGGATGTGTACCTACTATTAGGAACAAGATGTTCAAGTGTACTGCTGTACAATAGGGTAACAGTAGATAATAATGTATTGTGAATTTCAAAAATCTAGAGGAAAAAATATTTTTCCATGACTGGAGATTGAACCCAGAACCACGTGCATGCTAGGTAAACACTACACTGAACTATATGTACTCAGTCCAGGAAAAAAGAATTTAGAACATTTTTACCATAAACCAATGATGAATGTTTAAGGAGAAAAATAATAAGTACTGCACAATGTATACACATATGATAATATCACATAATACTCTTTTATATGCATAATTCCTAATTTAAAACAAGGGCAATATTTTTGCCTAATGGAAATTACTTTTTACTGGGAGAAAACAAGCAATAAACATGATTATTAGGCTAAATATATACTGTTATTTGATGATAAAAATTAAGGGAAATTTTTGAATTAGTTATTTGAATCATTAGATTATTACATAGAATGGTCAGGGAAGATATCATTGACCAGAGAAAATATCAATGAGAATGCAATGTCTTAATGATAAATAAATCATAATGTACTCTTTATTAGTTGCATATATTAGTCAATAGAAATACAGTCATAAAAAATTATCTGTATATATCTACATGATACACAAATACCCACACATAAATGGTGATAATGAGGTAGAAAATTCAAGAAATGATTATTACCTAATTTTTAAAATAACAGTGTTTATTATATTTTTAAAAATTAACCTGAAATACTTTTAATATTCATAAGCATGCTTTGCTTTATGCTAAATCACTCTGAAAATCCTCAGATGGTCACATTTCTTGTTATTGGAAAGCAGCGATGTAGAAAGAAGCAAGGTGTTTCAATAAAATATATGGACAGCTTGATTGCTGATGTGACATTTGTGAGTATGGAAAATAATGTGACATTTTAATATTATTGAATGATAATTCTAACCATTAGCATTAGTGATATTGGACAATCACAATAAACACATAAAAATAAGGAAAATCATGGTTCAAAATGGCAGAAATAGTCTTATTTCACAGCAGCATGAGAATTATTTAAAGTGTTACTATAAATTATGGAAGGTGCTATCAAGGTATAAAGGTATTGGAAATATGAACCCAAACCCCAAAGTCAAATATTAAAGTTGTATCAGGTACTCATGAATTTCTTTAAACAGATACAACATGATAATCAATTTTAAGCAGCTAATTAAGCTTCAATATTATTTTATTATATGGTTATTAAATATATCAACTCTCCATTCATTTTTATTAGAATGATAAAAATGATCTTTATATTTGAATTTCAAAAATATAAAACTGTGTTGGTTTCTGTATTAAAACACAGTGAGAACTTGCATTAACTTGGTTAGTAGTTATTTAAATGGCAAAAAAATAATTGTACAGATCTCAGTTTTACTTACTTTTTAATCACACTGTTCTTTCTTCTTTTTGTATATATAGCTTTGTTTCCTGTGCATTCAAATTATAAGACTCACTAATACTTTAATCTGTGTGTCAATATATTATGTTCCCAAATAAACATTAAATCTCTTGAGAACAGAAACAATGTACAGGCTTCATTTGACTTGATTCAACAGACATTCATTGAGCATAGATTCTTATAATCATGTTTATACATATAAATGCTTCTTTCCTTCATTTTTCAGGGGTGTCATCAAGACATTGCATAACCACTAGTAGAAAAAAGGAAACAAAATTTAGGGAAAAACATTTTCACTAAAGTTTGAGGAGAATTTGTTCTTACATTTGATTACGTAGAGAATTGCAATTCATTGAATTTTTACATCACATTACTATAAACTTGAAATTTTAAAGCCACTTCACTACAGAAAGTTCATGTTATGAAAAATATGGATCAAGTTTCCTCTATATGTTTTAAATCTTTTGAAAGTTATTTGCTTTAGTAAATTCTGAATTCAGTTGTTATCATGGCCATTACACTGCTACTGATCAATAAGTTCTCGTTCTTATATATTTTTATATGTTTCATTGAGAGAATTGATCTACAAACATATGAAATGCTCACTTAAACAATTTGCACCAGTATTGGCACTTAGAAGAAACTTGAACAACTTTAAGGCAACAACTATATGATTACCTCAAGAGTTCTATGGATGAAAATGTGATTTTTTTTTTTTTACTTTCTAATAGGAATCAAAGAATAGTTAAGTAACTACAGGATTGAATTTTGTTTACAGATGTTAATATAAGTCCCATTTTTTAAGTACTAGAATTCAACTTAGGGGTGCTTTACCACAGAGCTACATCTATATTCCTTGGTGAGGCTGGCCTTAAGCTTGAGATCCTCCTAACTCAGCCTCCTAAATAGCTGGAATTACAGGGATGTGCCACTATTCCTGGTTTAAGTCTCATTATAATTATTAATTACTCTTAATTTAATTGTGTTTTACCTGATGATATTAGGAACTAATACTTTGAGCTCTTTCATCTATAAAATAAATATGTTGAATTTGGAAAAAAAGATTACTTAAATGAATGTGTTAGTTTTCTATTGCTATGAAAAAATAAATGAGACAAACTTAAGGGAGAAAAACTTTATTTTGGTTCAGAATTACAGAGGTTTCAGTCCTTGGTTACTTGGCTCTGTTGCTACGGCGTCTGTGGGAAGACAGCTCATCAGCAGGGAGTGCATGGAAGAGAAAACTGCTCACATGATGGTGGTCAGGAAGCAAAACCAGAAAGGAAGGGGCAGGGTTGCCCATATCCACTTTCATGGGAATTCCCCATGATAACAGTTTAGAGAGAGAAGTATAATAAATGTGTGTGTGTATGTGTGTGTGTATTTTACTTCTTATTGTGAATCATTTGACATAAATCTTTCCCATTGAAAGCATACAGAATTGAAGATAAAACTATTGTCGAGTCATAACATCTCATAAGGAGAGAGGAAGAAAGAGTAAAAATAAAAAGAAAATGGAAAACTGGAAAGGTTAGAACGTAAGCAGATGCTCTCATTAACCAAGGAAGTATATATTGATCTAGAGCAAGAAGATTCATTTTAAGTTCACACACATAGGTGAATAAGCCCACAAGTATGTGAAAGTTTGAGTTAAATATGTGACCAACCCTTGAGGAACTTTCAAGTCAGTGAACAGCTTGATTGGAGGTGGAGGGTCACTTACAGGGAAAAGGATATTAAAGAACTTTGTATCTTTTTTGCTGAGAATATACAGGCTTGTATTTCTTCCAGAGTCACTTGGAGACCAGGAATAGACATATGAATAACTTGTCTGCAGATTCTCAAATTAACAACTTGATACAAAGTTCTTTTCTAGGCAGATTTGATAGTGAATTATAATTGTTAAATTGGCTAAGTCATGGAAACCACATCTTTGATAAATCCTTACAGATGTTTCTGTGCAGGTATTTTAAAGATGAGATTAACATTTAAAATATTAACTTTTTTAATAAAGCAGAGTACCCTCCATATGGTGGGCTGGCCTTGTCCAATTAGTTGAAAGCCTTAAGGAAAAGACTGACATCCCTCAAAGAAGGAATCCCTCCGGAAGACTGCCTTAGGACATGTGTGAACTGCATCTTTCCCTGGATCTCTACCTGCCTATCAGTCTTTGCTATCACATGAGCCAATTTCTTAAAATAAATCTATTTATACATATCCTGGTTTTGGTTTCACATTGTTTTTCTTGAGAATTCTGAATATATATCAACAGGTAATATATTTGAAAATACTAGAAGAAATATGCAAAGCACTCAGAAGTTGATGGTCTATAGTGTAGGCTGTGGATATGCAAAACAATAACACTAAAAGGCATCTAAACAATCAGTTCACATGTACAAAAACAAGATAAATCATACTGGTAAAAAACATCCCAGTACAAAGCACTAAATGTGTAAGTTACAGCGTAATATGCTTTATGTAAAATTATAGTAATCTGAATAGAACACAAAATAACTACATTTAATATTAATAAGTCACAAAGGAAGAATGATTAAGAGTAATACAAACTATCAGGCAGTTTTGAGAAAGACTCAAATAGAAAAAATACAAATGAAAATATACAATGACATTTTAAAAAAAGGAATATATATATATATATATATATATATATATATATATATATTATAAATTATACATAGTTGAAGAAAGAATTGGAGAACTGGGTCATTGCACTAATTAACTAGAATGCAACACAGAAAGATAGAAATGTGACAGAATGAAGATACTGAGCCTTAATTGAGATAATGTAACAATACATTATGTTCCTGAAGTAAAGTATGAAAAAAGAGGTCAAAAGTAAGGAAAACACATTAACATATACATTCCTTTTTTTAGATTGCATATTCTTTGTCACACCATAATGAAACTACATGATAATCAAACATAGGAAATACTATTGAAGCTACTAGAGAGAAAGTACTTACTTGTAACTACACTTGAATTCATACTTGAACTCTCAAAACAATGTTCTAAGAAGACAAAAATACCTCAACTGTCTGAAAAAAATATATATAAATCTAGAAGTCTATATTCTGGTAAACTTTCACTCAAAACCAAAGTGAGGCTGGTGTGTGATGGCACACACCTGTTATCTAGACACTTGGGAGCCTGAGGCAAAAGGATCACAAGTTGAGACTGGCCTGGGCAATTGAGAGTAAAAGGGCAGGGATTAGCTTACTGGCAGAGCTCCTGATTGACATGCTCAATGAAAAGACAAACAAACAAACAAACTACCCTGAGGTTGAATAAAGTTTCCAATTAATAGAGAGTAATGTTTGCTGTTTATGGATCCTAGCCTATCATTCCGCTATTATGTGCCAGAAAAGCAATATTAGCTTTTAAAATATTGAAATAATTCCATACCAACTGATAATCAACTGATGCTCTAAATCTTGGTTTGTCTCAATCAGAATGATAGATCAGAACCAGTAAAACAATTTTAATCATATAAATTGTTAAGCATTTGGTTAAGAATTGAACCAAGGGACTGGGGTTGTAGCTTAGTGGAAGATCACTTGCCTTGCCTGCGTGAGGCACTGGGTTTGAAACTCAGCACCACATAAAAATAAATAAATAAATAAATAAAGATATTGTGTCCATCTACAACTAAAAATATTTTAAAAATGAATCAAGAACTGGCTAAAAAAAATGGGACTAATTATATCAACTAACATTAAGATAACAAAAAGAAGTGAGAATTAAAATACTGAACAAGAACAATATGAAAGAAGGAAATATACATAAACAGGATGATATTATGCTTGTATTTGTAGTTAATTTTAGAGATATTAACATTATTCTTTGCTAAATCAAGTATGCACATTAAAAATTAATAAAAATTGACCACAAAAAGCAAATCTCAACAAACTGCAAAAAATCATTATCAAACCAGCCCCATTATATGACCACAGAATAATAAAGAAATCAATAATGATAATAATAAACCATGTCTTTGGGAATTTACACAAGACACTTAAAAATTACTCAACTATGAAAAGGCACCTTATAATGTAAGTAAAAATATTCAGAACTGCACAGTGTAATCTTGACACATAAAAACCTAAGAAATGTAAGGAAAAAATATATGGAAATTCTCTGACAAGAATGGTCAAGAAAGAATACTGGAAAAGAAACAAATGGTATGTAAATATAAGTAAAATAAGAATAGTAAAATGTAAGTATAAATAATGTTGAAAATAGCAGAAATCAGTGATTTCCTGGACAAAATGTAATGTTCCACAATTTAGTCAAAACATTATAGAATATCTCAATAGTCTCATGCCATTAATAAAATTGAATCTTAAAATTCTTCACCTTTTTTTGACCACCTTTCAAAAATATCCAGATCCAGCCATTTTACAAGAAAGTATGTACAAGTCTTTTAGGATTAGATCATATTTATCAGATACAAACTATTTCAAATACTAGATAAAAAAGGAAATATCCCCAAATCATTGTTACTTTCATATCAAAACTAAATAAGGACATTTTTCCAAAAAATAACTGCAACTAAAATTCACTTAAAATTGCAAAGCATAAAATTTCTAAACAAATACAACTTTAAGCTAGTAAAATACTAGTGAATTATCAGTAAATCAAAATTATTTGAGAAATAAAAGACTTAAAGTTTAAAATATTTAAGAGAAAAATAATTCTATCATCTCAATAAAAAGAAGAAATTTTATAGTATTCAAAGTTTCTCTTTGATTAAAGAAAAATACATTATTAAACTAATTTTGATACACTGAATAATGACTCCAAAGACATTCAAGTCCTAATTCCTGGAATCTATAGACATTACATTTAGGGCAAAAAACTATCTCTGGAGTTATGAATAAGGTGTGGTTGTAAAGATGGGGTGATTGTCCTGTATTACCCAGACAGGTCTTGAATTTAAACACAGGTGTCCTCATTTGACCAAAGCAGAAGGATATTTCATGGCAGAAGAGAAGGTGATATGATTACCTGTTATGGTTTGGATGTGAGGTGTCCCCTAAAAGCTCATGTGTGAGACAATGCAAGAAGGTTTAGAGGAGAAATGATTGGGTTATGAGAACCTCAACCCAATCAGTGAATTAATTCCATGTTGGATTAACTGGTAACTAAAGGTTGGTAGGGTATTACTGGAGGAGGAGGGTTTTGGAGGTTCCTTTGAGGTATATATTTTGTAACTGGTGAGTGAAGTCTCTCTCTTTGCTGCCTGATCATCATGTGAGCTACATCTCTCCACCATGCTCTGAGGCATCCTGAACCCCAAGGAATGAAGCCAGCCTTCTTTGGACCATGACCTCTAAAACCATGAGCCCTCAAAATAAAACTTTTCTCCTTCAAAATTGTTCTGGTCAGGCTTTAAGTCACATCAGTGAAAAAGCTGACTAAAACCTAATTTAAGTAGAGATTGGAATGATGTGCTTTGAAGATGGAAGAAAAGGCCAAAAGGCAAGAAATAGAGGCAGTCACAAAGGTAATAACCACAAGGGAATGGGTTCTTCTGGAGCCTCTAGAAGGAACCAGATATATGTATGCATAGATGTGTGTATGTGTGTGTGCGTGTTTCCGCTTGTGCACTTGTGCACCACCAATTCATTATGAGTGATTTATTTAGACTCAAAGAAAGAAACAATCTGAGGGAAACAACAAGAGATATAAAAGTATCCCTTAAAAAAGAGAATTGCCATATGGGCAGGACGAATTAGGGAAATTGTCAATATTACAGTTGACCCAGTAAATGTATTATAAGAAAATGATAATCATGTGCCATTTCAGTCTCATTGTTTGGCACAATTTGGTTAATAAGAAAATTTGGTGGTGGTGTAGTGAAGCAGAAATTCTAGAAGAATATAAATTGGTACAACCACTTTAAAAAGAAATTTAGCAATATCATTAATATTAATAATGCTAATTATTGTTAATATTAACATTAGCCTATGGCCTGACAATTTTTCTTATTTAAAGCAATTCTGTTTGTAGAAAAAGAGGAGAAATAAATTAAATGGAAATGCCTGACTGTCTTTAAGCAAGGCATCAGATAATTTGTTTTAATGAAAATGAATAATATAATAGTACCAAAAATTTTTATGTAAATGAAATAGATCAAAAGACACTAACAGGACTAGTTCCCCAAAACATGATATTCAGTCAAAAAAGAAACGTGTAAAAGAAAACATCTGTATAATTCATTTTATAAAACAATGTAGAATATACAAAATAATATTAGATTTTAATGGCTACTATGTTTCTGCTAAAAGCATGTCATAAGTAAGAACATATTTCCCTATAACATCATTAATTATTCATTTGTAATTATTTATCAAATACCTGAATAGTTTAATCTCATCCTAGACTTTGGAGATTCAAGGTGAACCAAAAAAACACCAATTCTTTCCCTCATGGAGTTTAAAAACTAGTAGACAAGAAAGACAACAACAACAAAAAAATACCTGCAACGGGGTACTGTGGCACACGCCTGTAATCTGACCTGCTCTGGAGGCTGAGACCGGAGGATCATGAGTTCAAAGCCAGACACAGCAATGGTGAGGTACTTAGTAACTCAGTGAGACTCTGTCTCTTAATAAAATACAAAATAGGGCTGGGGATGTGGCTTGGTGGCTGAATGCCCCTGAGTTCAATTCCCAGTCCCCCCACACCACAAAAAAAAAAAAGAAAGAAAAACCAGAAAAATTTCTTCAGGCTAATATTTACCTGTGGTGGGGAAAAGAAAGGAGAGGATCTAGGGTGAGATTTAAGCTTCACATGGAAATTTCATTTATTGAAGTTTATAAAATAAAATAAACAATAATATAAAACCTGAAACAACAATGTCTAGCTATTAAGTTTGTTCAAATTCATCAGTACCTACATGCTTTGAATATATTTTGTGTATTTAAAATGTTTCATAGCTTTTAAAGTATTTCATAGTTTTTAAAATGAAAAGTGATGTTCAAACACTTCATGATTTAATAAATACTTAAATTATCATTTTTCATATATAGTATTGATGAGAATGTGGAGAAAGAATGCAATTTTTATGTTTTTTGTGGCTAGTCACCTACTTGGTGAAAACTATGAAATAGTACACGCTCCTTGACTAGGCAATCCTCAAGTAATTTACCTCAGAGAAATAATACAAGCACTAATAAACTTCTGTGAATAAGGATGTTCACTTTTGCATTATACATAAGAGCAAAACCTGGAAACAGCCTAAATCAAAAAGTGATTATTTAAATGAATTATGGCTCAGAAAAACAACAGCATATTATGTGTAGTTGTAGAATGAGATAGATCTCTAAGTACTAGTGTGGAAGTGTGCCTGTGATATATTGTTGAGTGAAAAAAGTATGTACTAGAATGATATGAATAGTATGAAGCAATTTTTAGTTTAAAGAAATCTGCCTGCTTATGTATTCATAGAAAATGTCTAGAAGGATAGACATGAAACTATTTATAGTGGCTACTTCTGGGACCTGGAATTGGAGTGGGTTTTAATATGAATTTGTTTATTCCACCTGTATAACTTTGTATGATGGCATTAGCCACCAATATTACTTAAGAAAAAAATTATATTAGAATAAATAATTACTAAATTGATAAACTATATATGAGGAAAATTGATCACTAATCTTTAACTCTCTACTCTTTTCATTACCCATCATACTTAGCCAAACTCAACTCTAGCTAAATATAACTCTTAACTTATTCCACACCTGTACTTACACAGCTGAACACGCTTGAGAAAAATAGACCATCATGAAGGCAGGTTTTATTTTAAATACATAATCACTAATGTCAAGTTTGTTCTTTAGTACAGCCAAGCAATCAAAATATATTTCCTTAAATCCAGGGACTGCTCCCCCTATTCCCAGAAAGTCATTTCTTCTTCTCTTTAGACCTCTAATTCTATCTCTCCAGTTACACTTTTGCCTGTCTTTACTACCTTTGTTTCCTATATCACTGAGGAAAAACAAAACAAAACAAACAGAGCAATCAGGAAGAAATTTCCACCAGCTGCAACCAATCTACCTGCATCATTTCTGTTACCATGTCTGAATTTTCCTAAAATCAACTTTCCCCATATGCATTTCTTTCTATTCTTTATCATCCACAAGAACATAGCTTTAGCAATTCTCATCTGCTACATCATTATTCATTAATCCCTGTTGAATACTCCCAGTGACATGGCACAGGTCTGTAACTCCTCTTATCTTTAAAAAAAGTAAAACTAAACTACAAACTTCCTGATACCATAACCTCTTCTCACAATACTCCATTTTCCTGCTTTCCACTTACAGTAAAGCCTTTCAATGTTTAGTCCCTTGTCAAATCAACTACCAACCATGACTTCTCAGTTTTCATCTTATTGGGTCTATCTTGAGTCTTGACTTTGCTTCTGGATTATTCTGTTAGTTTCTGCCTACCTTTCTGGTATTTCTTCCCAGTTCTCTTCTTGATATCCTCTATTATCTTATGTTTCCAATTGGAGGGCCTTAAGTATCCCTTGTTCTCTTTATCTTAACTCACTTGCTAGGTCATTTCATTGAATCCTATTGTCTTCATGCCCATTTCCCTGCTGACACATCCCATATGCATCTTGCTAGTTTACAACTCTATAATGAGTTTCCATAAGATCCAATTACCAACTTACATTTCCATTTTGAAATATCATAGTCATCTCACACTTGAGCCCCCACCTTCTCCAATCTTCATATTTGAATACACAGTAACTAGATCTAAGACTTGAAATTTGTGGTTACAACCCAGAGTCAATGTCAGAAAATGCTATTGTCTTTCAAAATATGCTTAGAAGCTAACTCTCTCACATTCCTGTGCAAATGCTGATTCACTGAGGTGCTATTGCTTACCTCAATTATTGTAATAACTTTCAACTTGTCTTTCTGCTCCTGGTTTCTCCCCTAATGTCTCATCCTAACACAATTCAGAATGTTTCTTTTCAAATAAATCAGATCATGTTGTTCCTCTCCTCAAAAACCTCCAGTAGTTTATATCTCACTTACAGTAGAAACCCAGATTCTTACAATGACCTAGAGGGCCCTACATGATCTAGTTTCTTTTTTATTACTTTTTTGACCTTGCCTACTACTCCCCTTCCCCTGATTCAGTTCATGCCTTGCTACTTACTGAACACACTAGACAAATTCCCTTCTGCGTGCCTCTGTGCTTTCCTTTTCTTCTGCTTGGAATACTCTTCTGATACAGACAAACAAACGCTTGTTTTCTTATGTGTTCCAGCACTTTGCTCAAATTCTATCTTGTGATCTTCAAATTCTTTCACAATTCCACTTTACACCTGATTCTCTGCCCTGAATTTCCTAATCCTTTTCTCCATTTTTCCTTCCTCTAAGAGTCACCACCATAGGACCACTAATATGTGCAAAAACAAACAAAAATGAAACAGGACTTTTATTTTCCACCAATATTTAGCATTTGAAGCATGCTTGAAAATAATACAATTTCAATTAGTATTCTTTGAGTGAATGGATGAATGATCTGCTTCTACTAGACTCAAGACAAAATTTTTAAAATGAATTAAAAGTAAAATAAAGTAGATGATTTAAAAAATTAATTGAAAGAAAAATACAAATTCACTCACTGAAATGTGCAGTAAAATATTAAGAAAAGTAGTATGAATTATCTGTGAGAATCAAGACTTTAAATCTGAAAACTTTCTTTGTTCAATCAATGATAAAAATAAATTTATAATCAGGTCTTCCTGTTTTCCTGAGAACTTTATGTATTAGGTGATTATTAAATGATGGATAAAACATAAATTTGTATAATGGCTTATAAAATATATTATTATGCTTATCACTTGTGTAAACACAAATATTTATAGAAATATTAATGAAAATCTCCACCTATGCAGTGAATATTCATACCTACGTCTCTTACTATAAGTTTTGAAAATAGGCATTTTCTTTCCTTTTCTTTAGTAATCTTACCATATGGTCCTGTAGAAAAACAAAATAGTAATTTAACCAAATTTTTTTACGAAACTCTGCAAAGATATAGTCTCCTATCAGAAAATCTCATGGCAAATTATTTATGTTGTAGGCGTGGAAAATTTTATTATTAATTAATTTAACTGCATTTGACCCACAATTTTCTTAATATATTTGAGAATGAACTTTTTCCATAAAATAGATATTAATATAGTAAGAAACTAGAAGTACCTAAATCACACATGCATACAATACAGATTTATTTGGCAAATTGAGCATTTTGAATTTAATATATAATTTCAGAAATAAAAGGATGAGAAAATTATTTTAGGTATAAATGTTATCAACTAATATTTAGGGTTTGGTGATCTTTGTAATGGTCAGTATCTTATCATAGATTCTAAGATTTCAATGTCTTATATGATTTAATAAAATATGTAATGGTTTCTGAATATTTTTTCTAAAAACAAGAAAGGTAAATATTTGTGAGCGCATGTGTGCTGAGTCAAATTCATGCTCATATATACCTGTTCACAAAGAATATGTGGATTTACTCTTTATCTTGAATATCTTAACAAGAAAAATTGATAAAAGCTAAAGTTCAGGAGCTAGTTTTCTAGATCACATTAAATGTGTGTATGTGTGTGTATATATGTGTATGTAATTAAGTATATTCAGCTGATTAACATCACAGAAATGTGGAGTTGATAACATTTTTAAATACTCAATTATATTCGTAAATTTTAATGAAAAGCTCTTAATTCTTACATACAAAAGCAGAAATGAAAAAAACTCAAACCACAGTTATTAAGCTAAGCATTAAAAAAAAGAGTGCCATCATGTATATTCAAGTGAACACTGTGAATATTTTCCCAAAGTAGCAGCCCATGGAGGCTATAGACTAATTGAAATTTCACTGCTCTGCTGACCATGCTCAATAGTGAGGGGGATTCATTTTTGAGGATAATTTAGTAAAAGAAAACAAAAGTTTGGGGATTACAAAGTATTACAATTACTTTTGTTTTGCAACTCAAAGCCACTCTGAAGACAAAGCTTACAAAAAGGATGTTAGAAAATGGTATAAAAAGTAATGTTTTAACAGTGTTTACTCTCCCATAGGGAACAACTTACCCTCTATTTAAATATTTATGTTCTGACTATATTCCTCAATCAAGATTTTGATGAGTTAATCATACTTCTTACACACAGGTACATCATTTATTTATATTCACAGTCACTTCTCTTTCTAATGACAAAACTTTACCTTATAAACTGTCAGGGATATTAAATGATTCCATGCAACTGCTTAGAAATCAAAGGAATAGTCCTAATACAGCATACAGCAACATTTCTCCAACAGGGGCCACTTTATACTTAATTACAGAGAATTCACAGTTTCTCTTTATCATACTTTAAAAATTTTCCATTTGATAGCATTTACATTTTTCGTTTGGACCATGAGAATGACCTCTCATACAGCCACAAAGTGACAAAGAAATTCACTGCTTGGGTTGTTAATTAAAAAAAAAAAATCACATAGACAACACACTAAAGTATTATAATTGGCAGATAAATAAAATGATAATGGTGAGAATGCAGAAAAAAACTCATTCTTGCCTAGATATAACACCATCACTATATAAGTAGCTTACTTGCTGTTTTTAGTAATTTAAATCAGTATGTGACAGGTTGAACTAGAAAAAAGAAGCAAAATTTTCATGTTTCAAGCATTAAGTTTAAGAAAACTATATTATTCATCATATCAAATATATGCCAATTATGAGCATGTAAGTTATTTTATATGAGTCTCTATATGAGTCTTATAAAGAAGAGCTACAAGCTTGATAAATGTGTAACTAGACTTATGCTTGCACATATGTAACATAATTAAGAGAAAATTAAATGGAAATAAAAATAAATTATAAACAATGTGAGATTTCTGAGAATAACTTTTCTTCAAAATGAATGTCTACATTACTCTGGAAACCATGTCATGTACATTTCACAACCTAGCATTAGTTGAACCATCCAATGAGGCGCTCACTACCATTGTGTCCTATGGGAACCGAAATGTGGCTAGTTGGAACTGACATGTACTAAAGTTTAAACTGCAACTAGACTTCAAGAATTTCATAAAAATGTAACATATTGATTAAATAATGTTATACTGAAGTTGTGCTAGAACAATAAGGTTTTGGGAATAATTGGTGACTAAGATGTTATTAAAATTAATCTCGCAGTTTCAGTTTACATGTTTTTATGGCTTCTGGAGAACTTAATATATGTCTGTGCATCTTACTGTGTTAGTCATCTTTCTATCACTGTGGCAAATTACCTGAGTTATTCAACTTAAAAAGAAAAAAAGTTTATATTAGAGATTTTCCATCCATTTGGTGCCCATTATTTTATTATAACAAGAATAAGTGACAGAGGAAGGCTTTATCTCATGGTAATGACGAAGTGAAAAAGAGAGACAAGAAGGAGACAGGGTCCCAATTTAGGCTTTGAGACATGTTCTGAATGACCTAATCTCTTTCCACTTGGTACCTCCTCCTGAAGTTTCCACCACATTCCAATAATGCCACAGGCTAGTGATCAATATGTTAATATGGGTCTCTAGAGGACAATCAAGATCCAAAACCGCCAGGCTCAGTGATATACACCTGTAATCCAGCAACTAGATAGCTGAGAAAGGAGGATTGAAGCCAGCCTCAGCAATTTAGCAAAGCCCTAAGTAACCTAGTGAAACCATATCTCAAAGTGAAAAATAAAAAGGACTGGAGATATAACTCAGTGGTAAACAACTCTGGGTTAAATCCCCTTACCAAAATGGACCCTAAAATAAATTAATTAAATAAAATATAAAATGGGCTGAAGATATAGGTCCGTGGTTAAGTGATCCCGGTTCAATCACAGGTACCAAATAAATAAATAAAGGAATCCAAATCAGAGTAATCCAAACCAGACTATTTATATTCTATGTCTATCAAAAACATTTTTTAAAATTTATTTTGTTAGTTATTTTTTTAGAGGCAGGGTCTCACTGAGTTGCTGAGGCTGGCTTTGAACTCATAATCCTCCTGCCTCAGCCTCTGGAGCCACTAGGATTACAGGCGTGTGCCACTGCACCCGGCTCAAACAGCTGCTTTATAGGGTTTCTACAGCCTCTGTGTCATGTACTCACCTTAGTCTGGACACAGTAAAGTTCTAGGTCATCTTGACCGCATCATAGATCTTTAGAATTCTGGGATTTTGCCTGCGTTACATATTTTTTTTTTTTTCCTTTTTGGGTTGCCTTCCCTATCTTTCTAAAAGAATTCCTACTAATGGTACATAATTTAGCTCTAAAGGAAATACCTCTATTGAAATTGTGAATTTTCCTGTTAGATTCTTACTTCTGAGCTTCTCTATTCTGGCATGTCTATATCACATATTACAACATGTTTTTTGCATTTTTGTTTCTTTATGAAAGCTTGAAGGTAAGAGTATTTTTAATTAACTGTTCATTTGCAACATTTAGCCCAGTATCCAGCACACAGCAAATAGTTAGCAGACATTTGTTGAATGAATTGTTAAATAAATTAATGAACAATGAATGACTTATTACAGTTAAAAGTGTGTACTTTATGTTCAGGTGTAACTTAGATGTCAACAGGATGATCTTTGCCCTTCAGATCTGTGAAAAGTGGGCTAAATACAAAGAAGTTTAAAACCCTTTCCATTAGAACTATGAATTATCATGTCAGAATCATTTCTGAGATTCCATTTTGTATAATATATTAAACTTAATAGATTACCTTTCCTTTTTATGGATACTATTTATACTTCTCACTTTATCTGCCAGATGCGAAATTTAGCCCATTTCCAAAATTATCAAAACACATAAAACTACACAAAGCACTATTATTTATAATAGGTCTTGTTTATGGCTTGCATTGATGAAAAGAATTTAGATTACAAAAATAAGGCAACTATAAAAGAAATGTTAGAGGTGACCACTTCAATTTTCTCAGGGACTCCAAAACTTTTGGAATATTTTTCTTTTCCATATACAGACTCTCAATCATTCATCTTTTCTCTTCCTCCCTTGCTCTCTCTTTCTTTTTCTTTTATGATTTTTTTTGTGTTTTTTATTTGTTTTTGCTTCTTTGTCTCCCTCCTTATTATCTCTTCCCTCCAAAACTCTTTTCATCTTCATTTCACTTTTGAATATCCAGGATGTCTTCTTCAATTTTATTACATATTTATTTTTTCAGATCTTACTTTCAAACCCAGCTCCAGATGCATCCTTTTTCGATCTTTTGTTTACTCTGAATCATCATTTATTGGATGCATAAACTTGTTTTAGAAATTATCTAGGCTTTGTCTTTAACAATACTTAGAACATGGAATGGCTAATACCCTTAATTCTTTGTTATTGAATTTATAATCATTAAAATATATCCAGCATTTTTGTGAACAATAGTCTAGAAAAAAATACTGTCAGTTTTAATTTCCCTTTATCCTAAAAGTAATTACTATTTCAGTTTCATGTTTCTTGGGGAAAAGATGAGTTAAGTAAGTTCTGGACTTTGTATTATACTGCAATATATTGACAGTTTTTTGTTTTTGTTGTTTATATTATTATTTTTTTAATTTTTATTGTTGGTTGTTCAAAACATTACATAGTTCTTGATATATCATATTTCACACTTTGATTCAAGTGGGTTATGAACTCCCATTTTTACCCCGTATACAGATTGCAGAATCACATCAGTTACACATCCATTGATTTACCTATTGCCATACTAGTGTCTGTTGTATTCTGCTGCCTTTCCTATCCTCTACTATCCCCCTCCCCTCCCCTCCCCTCTTCTCTCTCTACCCCCTCTACTGTAATTCATTTCTCCCCCTTGTATTTGTTTTTCCCTTTCTCCTCACTTAATCTTGTATGTAATTTTGTATAACCCTGAGGGTCTCCTTCCGTTTCCATGCAATTTCCCTTCTCTCTCCCTTTCCCTCCCACCTCTCATCCCTGTTTAATGTAAATCTTCTTCTCATGCTCTTCGTCCTACTCTGTTCTTAGTTACTCTCCTTATATCAAAGAAGACATTTGGCATTTGTTTTTTAGGGATTGGCTAGCTTCTCTTAGCATAATCTGCTCTAATGCCATCCATTTCCCTGCAAATTCTATGATTTTGTCATTTTTTAATGCAGAGTAATACTCCATTGTGTATAAATGCCACATTTTTTTATCCATTCGTCTATTGAAGGGCATCTAGGTTGGTTCCACAGTCTTGCTATTGTGAATTGTGCTGCTATGAACATCTATGTAGCAGTGTCCCTGTAGCATGCTCTTTTTAGGTCTTTAGGGAATAGACCGAGAAGGGGAATAGCTGGGTCAAATGGTGGTTCCATTCCAAGCTTTCCAAGAAATCTCCATACTGCTTTCCAAATTGGCTGCACCAATTTGCAGTCCCACCAGCAATGTACAAGTGTACCCTTTTCCCCACATCCTCGCCAGCACTTGTTGTTGTTTGGCTTCATAATGGCTGCCAATCTTACTGGAGTGAGATGGTATCTTAGGGTGGTTTTGATTTGCATTTCTCTGACTGCTAGAGATGGTGAGCATTTTTTCATGTACTTGTTGATTGATTTTATGTCCTCCTCTGAGAAGTGTCTGTTCAGGTCCTTGGCCCATTTGTTGATTGGGTTATTTGTTATCTTATTGTCTAATTTTTTGAGTTCTTTGTATACTCTGGACATTAGGGCTCTATGTGAAGTGTGAGGAGTAAAGATTTGTTCCCAGGATGTAGGCTCCCTATTTACCTCTCTTATTGTTTCTTTTGCTGAGAAAAAACTTTTTAGTTTGAGTAAGTCCCATTTGTTGATTCTAGCTATTAACTCTTGTGCTATGGGTGTCCTATTGAGGAATTTGGAGCCCGACCCAAGAGTATGTAGATCGTAGCCAACTTTTTCTTCTATCAGATGCTGTATCTCTTATTTGATATCAAGCTCCTTGATCCATTTTGAGTTAACTTTTATACATGGCGAGAGAAAGGGATTCAGTTTCATTTTGTTGCATATGGATTTCCAGTTTTCCCAGCACCATTTGTTGAAGATGCTATCCTTCCTCCATTGCATGCTTTTAGCCCCTTTATCAAATATAAGATAGTTGTAGTTTTGTGGATTGGTTTCTATGTCCTCTATTCTGTACCATTGGTCCACCTGCCTGTTTTGGTACCAGTACCATGCTGTTGTTGTTACTATTGCTCTGTAGTATAGTTTGAAGTCTGGTATTGCTATACCGCCTGATTCACACTTCCTGCTTAGCATTGTTTTTGCTATTCTGGGTCTTTTGTTTTTCCATATGAATTTCATGATTGCTTTCTCTATTTCTACAAGAAATGCCGTTGGGATTTTGATTGGCATTGCATTAAACCTATAGAGAACTTTTGGTAATATCGCCATTTTGATGATGTTAGTTCTGCCTATCCATGAACAGGGTATATTTTTCCATCTTCTAAGATCTTCTTATATTTCTCTCTTTAGGGTTCTGTAGTTTTCACTGTATAAGTCTTTCACCTCTTTTGTTAGGTTGATTCCCAAGTATTTTTTTTTTTTTTGAAGATATTGTGAATGGAGTGGTTGTCCTCATTTCCATTTCAGAGGATTTGTTGCTGATATACAGGAATGCCTTTGATTTATGCATGTTGTTTTTATATCCTGCCACTTTGCTGAATTCATTTATTAGCTCTTATAGTTTCTTTGTAGACCCTTTTGGGTCTGCTAGGTATAGAATCATGTCAACTGCAAATAGTGATAATTTAATTTCTTCTTTTCCTATTTTTATGCCTTTAATTTCTTTCGTCTGTCTAATTGGTCTGGCCAGTGTTTCGAGAACTATGTTGAACAGAAGTGGTGAGAGAGGGCATCCCTGTCTTGTTCCAGATTTTAGAGGGAATGCCTTCAATTTTTCTCCATTCAGAATGATGCTAGCCTGAGGCTTAGCATAGATTGCTTTTACAATATTGAGGTATGTTCCTGTTATCCCTAGTTTTTCTAGAGTTTTGAACATAAAGGATGCTGTACTTTGTCGAATGCTTTTTCCGCATCTATCGAGATGATCATATGGTTCTTATTTTTAAGTCTATTGATGTGGTGAATAACATTTATTGATTTCTGTATATTGAACCATCCTTGCATCCCAGGGATGAATCCTACTTGATCATGGTGCACAATTTTTTGATATGTTTTTGTATCTGATTCGCCAGAATTTTATTGAGGATTTTTGCATCTAGGTTCATTAGAGATATTGGTCTGTAGTTTTCTTTCTTTGAAGTGTCTTTGTCTGGTTTAGGTATCAGGGTGATGTTGGCCTCGTAGAATGAATTTGGAAGTTCTCCCTCTTTTTCTATTTCCTGAAGTAGCTTGAAAAGTATTGGTATTAGATCCTCTTTAAAGGGTTTGTAAAACCCTGCTGTGTACCCATCCGGTCCTGGGCTTTTCTTAGTTGGTAGTCTTTTGATGGTTTCTTCTATTTCCTCAATTGATATTGGTCTGTTTAGGTTGTCTATATCCTCCTGACTCAATCTGGGCAGATCATATGACTTAAGACATTTATCTATGCCTTCACTATCTTCTAATTTATTGGAGTATAAGGATTCAAAATAATTTTTGATTATCTTCTGTATTTCTGAAGTGTCTGTTGTGATATTGCCTTTTTCATCCCGTATGCTAGTAATTTGAGTTCTCTCTCTTCTTCTCTTCGCTAACATCGCTAAGGGTCTGTCGATTTTGTTTATTTTTTCAAAGAACCAACTTTTAGTTTTGTCAATTTTTTCAATTGTTTCTGTTGTTTCGATTTCATTAATTTCAGCTCTGATTTTAATTATTTCTTGCCTTCTACTTCTTTTGCTGTTGTTTTGCTCTTCTTTTTCTAGGATTTTTGAGATGAAGTATGAGATCATTTATTTGTTGGTTTTTTTCTTTTTTTAAGGAATGAACTCCAAGCAATGAATTTTCCTCTTAGAACTGCTTTCAATGTGTCCCATAGATTCCGATATGTTGTGTCTGTGTTTTCATTTATCTCTAAGAATTTTTTAATTTCCTCCTTGATGTCTTCTATAACCCATTGATCATTCAGTAACCTATTGTTCATTCTCCAAGTGATGTATGCTTTTTCCTTCCTTCTTTTATCGTTGATTTTCAGTTTCATTCCATTATGATCAGATAAGATGCATGGTATTATCTCTACTCCTTTATATTGTCTAAGAGTTGCCCTGTGACATAATATGTGATCTATTTTTGAGAAGGATCCATGTGCTGCTGAGAAAAAAGTGTAACTGCTTGATGTTGGGTGGTATATTCTATATATGTCAATTAAGTCTAGGTTATTAATTGTGTTATCGAGTTCTATAGTTTCCTTATTCAACTTTTGTTTGGAAGATCTGTCCAGTGGCGAGAGAGGTGTGTTGAAGTCTCCCATGATTATTGTATGGTGGTCTATTAGACTCTTGAACTTGAGAAGAGTTTGTTTGATGAACATAGCTGCACCATTGTTTGTGGCATAAATATTTATGATTGTTATGTCTTGTTGGTGTATGGTTCCCTTAAGCAGTATGTAGTGTCCCTCTTTATCCCTTTTGATTAACTTTGGCTTGAAATCTATTTTATTTGATATGAGTATGGACACTCCTGCTTGTTTCCGAAGTCCATATGAGTGATATGATTTTTCCCAACCTTTCACCTTCAGCCTATGTATGTCTTTTCCTATCAAATGCGTCTCCTGTAGGCAGCATATTGTTGGGTCTTGTTTTGTGATCCATTCTACTAGCCTGTGCTTCTTAATTGGTGAGTTTAAGCCATAAACATTTAGGGTTATTATTGAGATATGGGTTGTTCTTCCAGCCATATTTGTTTATTTATGTTACTAAACATGGTTTGTTTTCCTCTTTGATTATTCCCCCCCTTTACTGTCCTACCTTCCACTGTTGGTTTTCATTGTTATTTTCCATTTCCTCTTCCTGTAATGTTTTGCCGAGCATGTTTTGAAGAGATGGTTTTCTAGCTGCAAATTCTTTTAACTTTTGTTTATCGTGGAAGGTTTTAATTTCATCTTCCATCCTGAAGCTTAATTTCGCTGGATACACAATTCTTGGTTGGAACCCATTTTCTTTCAGTGTTTGAAAAATGTTATTCCAGGATCTTCTAGCTTTCAGAGTCTGTGTTGAAAGATCAGCTGTTATCCTGATTGGTTTATCCCTAAATGTAATCTGCTTCCTTTCTCTTGTAGCTTTTAAAATTCTCTCCTTATTCTGTATGTTGGGCATCTTCATTATAATATGTCTAGGGGTGGATCTCTTATGATTTTGCCCATTCGGCGTCCTGTAGGCTTCTAGGATTTGGGATTCTGTCTCATTCTTCAAGTCTGGGAAGATTTCTCGTATTATTTCATTGAATAGATTGCTCATTCCTTTGGTTTGGACCTCTATACCTTCCTGTATCCCAATGACTCTTAAGTTTGGTCTCTTTATGTTATCCCATATTTCTTGGATGTTCTGCTCATGGTTTCTTAACAGTCTTGCTGAGCTGTCTATGTTCTTTTCAAGTTGAAATACTTTGTCTTCATTATCTACTTCAGCAGAGTAGTACACTTCATCTTCTAAGTGTTATACTCTGCTGGTAGTATTCTCAATTGAGTTTTTAAGTTGGTTTATTGCTTCCTACATTTCTAGGATTTCTGTTTGTTTGTTTTTTATAACCTCTTTCTCCCTGTATAGTTGATCTTTTGCTTCTTGGATTCGTTTATTTAATTCATTGTCGAAGTGATCTTTCATTGTCTGATTTTACTGTCTAATGTCTTCCTTGAGACTCCAGATCATCTGAAGCATGTATATCCTGAATTCTTTATCTGACATTCCATCTGCTGCAGCTATTACCTCTTCTAAAGTTGAGTTGACCTGCATTGCTTGTGGTCCTTTCTTTCCTTGTCTTTTCATACTGCTCATGTTTCTTTCTGCTTGGTGAAACTGTTGTGTTATTGAAATTTCCCCCCTATATATTTATATTGCTCTTGTATAGTTGAAAAGTCTCCCTTGCAGGGGCGGGCGGGGCTGTGCTCCTCCTCCAATTGGGGTGATCTGTCTACCACGCTGACGGGCCGCTGGGCCTGTTCTACTGGTCGGTCGCAGGTCTGCCTACCTTGGAGGCGCGGGCGGCGGCTCTGCTCTGCCCTTATTCCAATTGGGGTGATGTGACTACCACGCTGGCGGGTCGCTGGGCCTGTTCCGGGTGTGGGCGGCGGCTCTGCTCTGCCCATACTCCAATTGGGGTGACGTGTCTACCATGCCGGCAGGCCGCTGGGCCTGTTCTACCGGTCAGTCGCAGGTCTGCCTACCTTGAGGGTGCAGGCGGCGGCTCTGCTCTGCCCCTACTCCAATTGGGGTGACGTGACTACCACTCCTACGGGTCACTGGGCCTGTTCTGGGCACGGGCGGCGGCTCTGCTCTGCCCCTACTGCCCCTACTCCAATTGGGGTGATGTGACTACCATGCCGGCGGGCCGCTGGGCCTGTTCCGGGCCTGTATGTTTTTTTAATTTAACCAACTGTTAAATGTATTGCTGAATAGTAAGCAAATTCTAGTAAATTATTCAGCAAAAAGATATAAAGGTTATTTTCAGAAAGTAATTAGCGTCAAAAATTCCAAAACAACATTATATAAATGTCTTAAGGTTCAACATAAAATAATCAAGAGTTTAAACAAACAAATATTTTGATTATGTTCATTTAATATTAACTCTATATTTAGAACAGATAAATTAAATTTATTCAGAGGAAACCAAACATTTGCTATTCTATTACAAAGTAATCATTAAAAAAATAGAATTCTAAACAATAATTTGCTTTCCCACTTCGAATTTTCTGTTAAGTATCGGCATTCAGTCAATTATGTTTTAAAATCATATTTCACTAACACTGTACAATAGAAACATTAGTCTGAACTAAGTCAAGAACAATCACCAAGGTATTTTAGAGAAAAAAAGAAAGTATTTAAGATATATTTAGAAGGCAGAATTAATAGGGCATTAGAATGAATGGGTGTGTAACATATTTGAGGTGCATACAAATAAAAGACATTTATAGACATGGATAGCAGGAAACTAGATATGCTTTCAGGTGATCCCAATTTTGTATGAAAATTAGAAAGTGAAGTCTTATGATTTGCCTCTGCATGATTATGTCTTAGTCAGCTCATGCTGCTAGAGCAACATGCCCTACACTAGTTGACTTGATGGATTCCTGTCTCACTGTTCCAGAGGCTGAAGTCCATGATCAAAAGTGTTAACTGATTTACTTCCTGGTCATGACTCTTTGCGGTTTGGCTCTGGCCGTCTTCTTGCCATGTCCTCACATAAAATAGTTAGAATAGACAGAGGAAGCAGAGAGAGAGAGAGAGAGAGAGAGAGAGAGAGAGACAGAGAAATGAACAGAGACAGAGATAGAGTATACAGGCTTATGTTTCTCCATCTCCCTAGGAGGGCACTAATTCTGTAATGAGGAGACTACAATTATAATAGCCACTAAAACAGCTTCTCCCAGAAGCTCCACCTCTAATATCATCACAGTGGGTGTTAGGACATCAACATAGGAACTGGAAGAGGAGGAAATTACATTAGTCCAATGGAAGTTCAACATTTAGAATAGCAATTGTTATCAGGGCACAATGGTACAGGTGTGCAATTTTAGAGATTCAACAGGCTGAGGCAGGAGGATAGGAAATCTGCTGAGGCCAGCCTCAACAATTTAGCAAAACCCTGTCTCAAAATTAAAATAACAACAACATAAAGGACTAGTGATGTATCTCAGAGGTAAAGTGCCCCTGGGTTTAATCCTCAGTAACAAACAAAAACATACAGAATTACAGTTGTTAGGCACTTGGGAGAAAGACCAGCTCAAGACTCCTGGAAGGATTAGATAGTGCTTAGTGTCCCCATGGAATTGAAGAACATCATTTTTCTGTGGTAGCAATATGCATGTTCTTGTGATTTTCTCCAGCAATGTTCATGAGATAAAGATCCTCATCTCTGGGGCGGGGTGGGGGGTGGATTTTTAGAATAGGTATGACAAAGGATGAAAAAGTAAGTAAGTTATAAGTGAAATCTGTATTGATTTGATAGATTTAAGAAAGAATGTTTCTGTGAAAAGAAGACGTGCATGGTAAGTTTTCATATCTGAATTTATCTATTTATTCTGGCTGAAAATATAAGTTTTCTGGATCAGAACAAAGATACATTATTCACTAGCTTGGCAACCTTAACAAGGATGCTCCAGATTTAGTTCCCTGTGGAAACAAAACAGAGGTCAGAGGGTATGTTCATGGCTTAGACCCCAGTAGAAACTCTCTGAAATTACAAATCATGGGACTTCTGAAGCACAGAGAGCCCCTTTACCCACCCTATCCTGGGGAGAACAAGAAGACAGAACTTTGTTCTGGAATGCAAAGTCATCCTCTCTCAAGTGAAAGGAGGTGAAAGTCCCTGCTTCTGCTTTCTTTTGAAATGTTAAAAAAAGAAGAAAAAAAATGGTTCCAGGAAAGTTGTCTCTAGGTCTTTCTGGTGTTTCCTATCTTTAAATTTCAAGATTTGTAACCATTCAAAGATTCTTTAACCAAGGGGTCTTTCATCTTTCTTCCCAAATCCCTGATGGTGAAGAAATGAACTGTCAGTATTAGAAACTTAATAATCCTGTCTACATTTATCATGAAGGGAAGGGTTTCAGAGGGGTGAAGTTTCTTGCAGTTACTAAACTGTACTACTTTGGGCAAATCAGGTTCTGATAGAAATGTCCATCTTTTGAGTACATTCCTTTTCACTAATATTCTTAACCTCTATTTTAACCCAATTTCTGAACAGGCAGCTGCACACTTGCTCAATCCATTCAAAATGTTAACCATATGAACAGTGATCATATTTCAGTTATTAGTGAAATAGCAAACAATCCAAAATATCCATTGGCATGCCAGGAAACAATCAATACCTTTTCTCAAAAGTCTTTTGGAAAACTAAAATATTTATAGTTTGTGTTCTGGTGAAACAAAAAAAGTCTTTTTGTGTTTTGTTGAGAAAAAAAAAGATACCAAGATAAATTCATTTAGAAAAAAATAAAAATTGTTTTTCTCAATGTGGGATTTTAAATTTGGGTTACTAGAATTTGGTATAGATTTTGTTCTATGCCTGTGTATATTTAGTTATCATTGTATTTAGGACTTTCTTAGTTACGTCAACGAAATATTAAGATGTCCTCAATCTTTTTATTTTTTTTTTTTTTTAAAAAACAGGGCATAAGTAATTAGAAGGAAATAAAAGTTTGGCAAATGCTTTGAACTTATTTCAGGGTCATTTCAGTTCAAACTTTGGGCAACGATTCAGGCCAGTTCTTATTTTATCCAAACTGGTGCATCCCTAATCATAATGCTAGCAACCAGCTGTGTTGATTCACTTGTATTTGGTGCATGTGTTATTGTGCTGCAGAGGAAAAGAACTTGATTTCGTTTTGTGCTCAGACAAAGGTATTTTTTTTTATCACAGACAACAGAGGACCATCTTTGATTTTTGCCACATTCCAATTGGCAATTTTGAATGACTGCACAATGTATACATCTTAAGCTAGTCTACAACTGATTTAAAATAAGGATTTTACCTTACTTGGATATAAAAGTTTATTATATCTAAGATTAATTATGTAATAATTTATCATACCAAATTAATAGCCTCTGGATTAAGTCACTAATTAGTAGAATATGCTGAAATATGCCCCAAAACCACATTGGATGTTGACATAAAGTCATTCATTCTGATATTTTTATTTGTGGGCATTCAAGAAAAGGTCATGAAATTTGGGGATTGACAATACCATATATATATGTTCATATATATAAATACATAGACACAGGCTGGGTTTGTAGTTTGGTGTTAGAACGCTTGCCTAGCATGTGTGAGGCACTGGGAGCAATTCTCAGCACAGCATATAAACAAATAAATAAAATAAAGTTCCATCAACAACTAAATTTTTTTTTTAAAAAATACATAGACACATATGCACATACACATACACACAAATTCAGCATGATTTAAGTATTGATTTTTTTTCCACATTGTTATAAAGAGAAGACACTTTCAAATTCACTTTAAAAATAAGTTCAACTAGCCAGGTCAGGTAGCACACACATACTTGTAATCCCAGCAACTTGGGAGACTGAGGCAAGAGAATCACAACTTCAAAGCTAGACTCAGCAAACTAGCAAGCCCTTCTTGTAAAACAAAAACAAAACATAGAAAGGGCTGGCAGTGTAGCTCAGTGGAAGATTCAATTACCAGAGCCATAAGTAAATTAAAAAAATAAACAAACTCAACTGGCGTTGAGTCATTTTTCAATAAGATATAAAGTCTAGTGAGACTAATAACTACAGTAATCTCGGGGTATTTTACTTTAGCATATTATTTTGAGCTGAAAAATTTTAATGAGACTGGCCATGGACAAATTACCTGTTCAGATAGGTGCTTCATATAAGTAACCTACTTGATACCAGCTCCAATGAAATGCAATAAAATTATATCATACTCTTCAGGTACACAAGACTGAAATTTAGTTAAACAACTATTTCTAAAAATAAATGTAAGTAACTTTTGTAGATAGTTCTTATACTATGATCTAAATGATCTGGAAAACTCATTAAGTTGGAGTATATAATTTGTAGCATCTCAAAAGTCCTTTATATTGTATTTGCAACAGAAAGTTGTTTTAATTATCTTGGCTTGTAGGATTCTAGGATATATTATTTTTCAGTGTTCCTCTAATATTTTGTTATATGAATATATTTCTGCAACATTAGAGAACCTGCATTATATTTCCATTTTATTCTGTTTTGATGATAACAAAATCAAGCATGCCTGTTTGGTAAGCAAATGATACATGTTGTAAAATGTATAGTGCAACATCTTAATATCAATTTGACATTCTTTATGTGATGTGATTAGGACTCACAAACTTAGAGCAAAAAATAATGAAAGGAATGCAGTCTTTCCTACTACTGTACAGTCTCAACCTAAACTCTAATAACATTACTCATCTAATTTCAAATTATTCACCTATTAAATAAACCAATGCTAAGAAAGCAGTTTTGTCAGTGCACATATACGTATTTCCAATTTTTCTCTTTCATTGTTTTTCAATAAATCTGTCCTTGGCTTTGGTGGTCAGTGAAGGGCAATTCCAGTAGGTGGAGTAATAGTAAAGCAAATACTCTGTGTGAGTCTAACTTTGTGCTTCTATTGTCATCTTGGGCAAAAATTAGCATAAATCAGATGAGGTTAATTTAGAATAGAAGTAAAAAGCATAATTATAGATAAATGTACTGCTTTACAGAGTAAATGTATTGCTGTAGAACAAAAACATGTTCTCTTTAGTCTTCAATTTTCTCTATATTTTTTCATTGCACTTTCAAAAGTTTCCCAGAGATCTAGTATTTAATACAAAAGTCTGAGCGACCAACTTATAATCAGCAGCACCAAATTTGACAGACAGCTCCTGAGTAATGTGTTGGGGGAAATCAGAGAGGACAGGCTAGGGCAAATTCAACTTTGGCTTTCAGTTCATTTGAGATTTGAGAGAGAGGATTCTCTAATAAGGTCATGGCCTTGCCAGCCTACACTTGTTTAGCCTGGTCAGAACCATCACTGTCCTGTGAAGAAGCATGACAGAGAGATTTTTGCCAAGTAGAGAGAGATAGAGAATGAGTGAGAGAAACCATAGAGATAGATGCTCTAACTCTATTTCTCCTGGGAATTGTATTTAACTTGCACCAGTACTTTATTTAGCAAATATGTACATTATCAAGAGAGAGATTAATTTATTATGTGCCTATCTCCAAAACTGAAGAAAAATGAATGTTAGTCCTTCATTATCATATTTTCTAATTCAGAACGTGTATCTCTCCCAACCTTCAAAATTTGGTCACAAAAAAGTAAAAAGTATTCCACTTCAACAAGTAAATTGTACCTGGATCCTGAAGGAAGGTCCTTGGGATTGCTCCCAAAATGGACAATAACTTACAGTTCTCCTCCTATGAGCTTTCTGTCTCTGCATTGCTGTAGAATAATATTAATAGAGAGATTACTATTAATAGAGAGAACAGTCTAATGTACCAGAATATTCTAGTCTAGAATCCTGGAGCTCTCTAAGCTTGTTTTTATGATTTCCCCTTAAACTGTCAAGTTGAATATGTGAATCAATACCTAGAAATATAGATTAAATATAATTTTGCAATGATATAGAGCAATATATAGCACCTTTAATCCTTTTATTATTTATAGGTACTACATACAAAGAATCAATTAAAAACAACAGGACTAATACATTTTTTTCCTTAGTCTAAATCTTGCATCTTTGTGTTATCTACACTACTCCATCAACCCCATGAATAAACAAATGTTATTTTATCAAGTATGCATGCATGAAAAACTATTAACATAAACTATGAATTCCAAATTCTATAGTTCTTACTTTCTATCAAATATTTCCTATTAAGACATTTTAACAACATTTATAATTATGTACCACTATAGAAAAGGGAAAAAAAAGGCTATTTAATACTTAAATAACAATACTAAACTTATTCAAAATAAAACATAAATATTTAAATTCATCCTCTCACTTTATCATTTTTTATTCACTCTATGTAGCCTCAGTAATTTAGGAAAAATCTATATACAGTATGTGATTTGTACATTATTACATTTTGTCTGAATTAGTTCGGCAAGAATCATTAGATAATTGAGCTTAAGATTCCAAAATTTCGAATGCACCTCATAATGGGCACTTTAATTAACATAATTAAAAAGCACAGAAGTTAACAAAAAATGTTTTACAATCTAAACAAAAGTGAATCTTTAATCAAGACTACTCTTGATTCTTTTTATAAATGTTAAACATAGAGGAAAATCAGTGCTTCCATGTAAATGTTTTCTACCTCATAATCAACTCAATTTTTTGCTAATTTCTCTTGTCTGTGTAACTTCATATCCTTCACAAATACATAACTATTTCTTAACAGAAGAGCTCTAGAATCCCCGAGGACACATTGACATTTTTTCCTCATTTTCAAAGGATAAAGAATTTATGAGTTACTATCAGAAGGATAAAATGTACCATATCAGGGAATAGTCAATCAATTAAGTTAAATAATTTTTATTGGAATATATTGTATAGTGAGAAGACTCCTGTTTTCTGATTTCATATTGAGATATCTGTCATAGAAAACTCCTCCTTGCCACCCTCCCTTGCTCTTATTTCTGTCTTGACTAGTTATCTAACTGGCAGGTCATGAGAGATCATGATTCACTGGCTTACATTTCTTGACTTTATAGACATTAATCATTGATAGCTTTCAAATATAGGGGACTTGCTTAATTATGTTCAGACCTTGCCACTAAGAGGCAGTATTCTTGAAAATTCAAGGTGTTTTGCCAACATTCTTGGATGGATGGGTGATTCTAAGGCATTACCCAGTATAGGGAAAGCAGATGGTGTAGAAAAATGAGAAATAGCTGACCTAGTTTAGACAGAAATTGAAAGTGACTTTCTGTATGTTTTCCTCAATCACAATTTTTCTATCCACCTGACTCTATCTTGGGTTTCATATTTCAATTTGTTTCTAATTTAAGAAGGAAAGAAAGAACTAATCTATTGACACTCAATCTACCATGTATGTAAGACATTCTGACAACCTCTCCAATACATATAATTATATATTAAATATGGTACTAACATTGAAATACCTTTCTACTAACCCCAAAAGAGGACATCATATCCGATAAATTTTAGATATTATATGACTGTATGTTGTTAATAGTGTTTTTCTAAAATTATTTTTTAATCAGGAGGTAGTCACTATATAATAGTACAATCTACTTATGATATGTGACAATTTATTCCTTGATAAAAATATATTATAGATGATTGACCTACTTATATAAATTGCTTCTGATTGTGTTGAATATATCATACTGACTTACCAAAACTATCAAAATACTAGGACTCTAGAGAAAGCCACTGTAACAACAACAAGTTGGCTCTTTCTGAGTAAGTTTTAATTACTGGATCATGAAATGAGTCTTCTGATGATATATCAAGTAGATATCATAAAAACAGAAGAGCTTATTTTGTCAATATATATGGTCTTGAAATTTTCTGTACAAGTGGTTTTAATCTACTAAAATGCCTCAAAATAGCATTGATAAGATAATATTAGTTAAGGTTATATAGTTTTGGTAAATCAGTATGATACTTTCAACACAATCAGAAGCAATTTTTATAAGTAGGTCAATCATCTATAATATATTTTAGTTCAAACTGATATGAAATATTGAATAATCTCTATTGGAGAAAAACATGTAATTATAATTAATCTTATAATCACCATTTAAACACCAGTACTCTTCAATTAAAATGGGGAAAACAATTTAGTTATATGGGGCTATAAATATATCAAGGCACAAAAAAGGGAATGAGCTCAATAATAAGGGAGGAACAAAACTTTAAATCTACATGCAGATGATTGTTCAAGGACAGAAAGCAGATTTTCACCTTAAAAATGTAAAAGATTAATGTGTTTGTGGATAGGAATGAATTTTTAGAGACTCACCTCCTAATCTCTGAGACATAGACACACACACTTGTACAGTTTTAAAGGCATAACATGATTTAACGTAGAATATTGTATTTGGCACATTGTGACTTGAAAATGATGTTTCCAGTTGCAATATGATATTAGCACAAAGAAAGTACATTCCGGAGAAGGAAAAAACATCATTATGTTGTGAGTTCGATCTTATCTAGATGGCAAAAGAGGTTATGTCAGTCATGAAGGACAATTCCAAAATATTGCAGCTGAGCAAAATTCCATTATAAATCGTCTCAATGTAACATCTCAATATACATAGAATCAATTTTACAAAGTCATCAAATCGTGACCTCATTTTGATAGTGACATACAAAATAACCGTGGACTTGGTTTCTTCACCAACTAGTTGTGCTATCGTGGACTGATGTTCCCGTTTTTAGTAGTATTCCCACTATCTGTGAAATATGAGGATTGGAATAGGCAATCTCTAATATCCTCTTAAGGGTGAACATTATTTGTTTTCCTACAAACACAGAAAGAATATAGCAAGAATGCTATTTTTGCTTCTCAGTGTTAGTACTTTTCAATATGATTGTTTTATTTCAAATGAAGAATAAAAAATTGCAGATTCAGTTAAGGTAGTGTTTTAGTCAGTTTTTTTTTTTTTTAATCACTGTGACTAAAATACTTAACAAGAACAATTTTAGAGAAAGAAATATTTATTCTGGGGCTCAGGGTTTCAGAGATCTCAGTCCATTGCTTTGTCCCTGAAATGAAGCAGAGCATGAAGAGTGTGGAGGAGGAAAATGGCTCAGGACGTAACCACCAGGAAGCAAAGACAGACTCTGCAGTCCACAGACAAAATACAAATCCCACAGGTCCATACCCAATGAGTATCTCCTCCAGCCCCACTCTACCTGCCTTACAGACCCCATCCAGTTAATCCAAGCAAGTGAATTAATATGCTGATTAGGTTAAGGCTCTCATAACCCAATCATTTACCTCTGAACTTTATTGCACTGTATCATGCATGAGCTTTGGGGAGATACCTTATATATAAGCTATAACAGGTAGGTTCAGCAATTGCCTAGAAATGTGAGTGAATTCCTCACCTCAGGGAAGAATCACTCATTCATTTACTTATTATAAAGAAAGAGGGAAAGTGAGAGAAAAGGGAAACTGCATGGAAATGGAAGGAGACCCTCATTGTTACACAAAATTACATATAAGAGGTTGTGAGGGGAATGGGAAAAAAACAAGGAGAGAAATGAATTACAGTAGATGGGGTAGAGAGAGAACATGGGAGGGGAGGGGAGGGGGGCTAGTAGAGGATAGGAAAGGTAGCAGAATACAACAGTTACTAATATGGCATTATGTAAAAATGTGGATGTGTAACTGATGTGATTCTGCAATCTGTATTTGGGGTAAAAATGGGAGTTCATAACCCACTTGAATCTAATGTATGAAATATGATATGTCAAGAGCTTTGTAATGTTTTGAACAACCAATAAAAAAAATAAAGTTAGTGGTCAGTGTAGCTATAAAAAAAAAGACACATGCACACATGCACACATATAGAGACACACATGCAAAAAAAAAAAAAAAGAAAGAAAGAAAATGCATCTTGATGTTTGGAAACTTTCAAATGCAAATCTGTGTGACTAGTTCTCACCACACACATATTACATACTGAAGGTGTGGATAAAAAGCTTTTAGAATTACAGTTAGTCATAATGCAACCATAAATAGTTTCAAACTATCAAACATTTTAAATTACAAAAGTAATTTATATGCTCAAGAAATAATCTAATGCAGAATTTTTCAAAGTCGGCACTATTCATATTAGGACAGGATAATTATTTTGTTGAGATAGCTGTCTTGACTATTGTAGGATAGTTTACCATATTCTTGGCCTCTAGATCCTAATACTGTCCCCTTCCCAAAAACCTGGCAACCAAAAGTATCTCCTGAGAGGCAAAATAGCCCCACTTGAGAACCATGAACCCACTGCAATGCTGGCTCTGTATGTTCTCCAACAGAAAAGGAAAAATTCTCTAACATTATCATCTTAATGCTCAGAAAAAAATTGCTTAATTGTTTTAAAACTTGTTTTCATAATTATCATGGATTTCTTGAATATAAAAGTTAAGAAACAAAGATACCTTCAGTCTAGTCTTTTCTAAAACTTCAAGAAAAATTATAGTGAAGTTCTATGAAGCATAAATAAGACTTCCACAGAGGAAACTGAGTTCTGCAAATGTGCTTCTCTTAACACAATATCTCCTCATTACTGGACAAACATCCTTATGTCCCTGTGTGCCATTTGACAGAGAGCAGCTCCTTGAATTCACTGCCCTTCTCCATGACCTCTGTACTCTCAAAACATTTTATTAAACTAGCAAAAACAAACATTGCTCTCAATATCACTGGTTTCAAACCAACAGATTTGTTGGTTTCTAATGAAAATGATTTATCCATCAAGTTTGTTTTGTTTTAGCTTCCTTGTGGATCCATAACACGTGTTATTATTCATTTTGCATATATTGAGGCCTATTTAATATATTTAATATCTTAAAAGTGAACATGATGAAAGCTACTATGTATCTGTGCTCTGGGAAACTCTATGGAGGCAAAATCATGACTGGCATTAAACCTAGAGAGAATTATGTGTGTCCACAGAGGGAATGTTATTCGCTCAGAGCATGACCACATGGTGACTTCAGTCAGGTTTGGTTTTCAAGTGTTAAATGGACTGAGTGACTCCAAAGGTTTTTGCACCCTCTCCAAAATTGGAGTAGTATAGTTTCTGTTGTTGAGTCCAAGTTCTGGTTAAATTAGGAGAATCTTTAATGTGAAGAAAATAGTTCTAATTCCAAAAAGAAAATGAATTCCGGGAAATTGGATGTAATTTATTTACATGCTAGTTAGTGAACAAATCCAAAGAAAGCCATGGAGTTTTTTCTTCTAACCACAAAAATACAAACAGTGTTTGAAACCTTAGTCAGTCACAGTTATATGCAAGAGGACATATAAAGCATTTTATTTTCTTTGACATCAATGATCCATTTTCCATTATTACTTGTCTATTGAAAAGCTTTTCAAATAATTCACTCTGCTACCAAATACATAATATTTATAAAACTTGCTGTATTTTTTCTTATAAGAAAATTGATCTAAATATAAAAAATTATAGAAGACAATTGATATAAATAAGAATTAAGCTTATAAAAAGTGAATGAAATGTTCCTCTGTAGATTAAACTTTTGTTCTTCTCACTAATAAATAACACAGTGAGTTGAAATCAGACTTGGCAATCTATCTTAGCTATGATTTACATTTAAAAATTCCAAACTTATTTCACAGCCACTCAGATACACATTTAACAAATTACCTTAAAAATAAGATAAAATGGATAGGTTTAAAAAATTTTTAACCTAAAGTATCTATTTTGAAGACTATTTCTGCATCCACATAAATTAAGGTCCTCAAAAGCACAGTTTAATCAAATATTCAGGATAATTGGCTAACATAGATATATAGTACAGTGAATTCAAGTACTAATGTTTGCCTTGTATGGGATGTCAAAACTTTTAATAGCAGTATTACAAAGGGCTACTAGATCTGAAGTCAATCTGCCTACATTCGTCTTGTGACATTTATTTTCTAGCTCTTGATAATAAGCAATTTAAACTCTCAATTTATCTAGCTTCCTTGGTCCCTGTCTTTCTATAATCCAAAGGTGTATCACGTGAGTTAAATTAAACATTGCACATACCAAATTTTAAACCATTTCCCATGGTAAGCACTCAGTAACCACTAGTATTTCTCACTATATAGATCCTACTCTTGCTTCAAATTAAGAAACTGTTAACTCATTTTCAAATATGGATAATAAAATAATGATTTATGCTAGGTGAGGAAAAAATCATACAGATCATTGTGAACTTTATCATAAAACATTTCTTTCTTTGTGTATTCCAACACAACTTTGATATGTAACTAATATTTCCTGCTATAAAGATTAAAATACACTAAAAAATTAAAACAATTATTCGAATTTGGTTTTTATTTTTAGTTATTTGTAAAACATGAACATAAAGCATTCTTATAAGACCACTTTGCAAACAGGGGTAACACAATATGCCACCCCAAAGTAGGCCATTGTGGCATGAAGACTAATTTGTCCTGAAGACAATTTGAAAGTAGCAGTCACAGGTTTCCCTCTCACCTCTCTACCAGGAAGGACAAAGGCAGATCAGCAAAGGAAATGTTAGATCCTTTTCCTCTGGGAGTCAGTGCCCCAGCAATGTACAGAATGATCTTTACTCACTAACCTTTCTCTGCCATTAGTTTTCCAATTGCCTTCCAACAATCTGCCACTCCTAAAGGCTCAATGTCCTTTTCCTTTGCCTTGTCACTTTTCTAAAATTGAATTGTCCCTTGTCCAAGATGCTGTATAAGCAGAAGTTCTGAGACGTGTTTGACAATTACTCATGCTCTGGGCATCTCCCATGTATATGGGATATAAAGGTTGATAAATTCTTGTTTGTTAAGAACTCAGAAGGGTAGAGAGGAAATTATTTTCTCTCCTCTACGAATATAAAGGTATGAATCTTTCTACCCAACTTCCAACTATAATATACACTAAAAATTTTTGACATCTCTTACTTTGTGTTAGCTTGCCGGAAATACTGCATGTATTTTGTAATTGAGTCCTCATATTGATTTTGTAGTTATTTCTACCGTAATTTATCATATAAAGCAACAGAATGCACAGATTCTAGGAGGAGAATTATGATTCCAAATCAAATCCATGTTATTCCTAATATTACTGCTGCTTAAGCGATAGCTCTAAGTTTCTAGGAGTCCTTTTACTTGAACACAAGTTGTTTTATTTAGTTTTGTTCAGTTTTTAAGCCTTTTATTGGGGAAAAAAAAGACAGAGAAATATGAATCCTGCCTTCAAAAAATATTCCCAATTTTTCTGCCATATAGAGAAGCAAAGTAAAATTAGCCCGGAGCAACTTATTGAACTTTTTTTTTTCTATTTTAAACTAATTTTTCCTATTTCTCCATCTCTAAAATATTCCTGTCTCAAATGAAGATGTAGGGGGAATGAAATCTTTGAAAGTAGCTGAGACTCATGCCAGGGCTATGCTAGAAACGTTATCATCATTGACATGTTACAAGAAGAAACTATTTAGGGAGGGAGGAGGATTCAGACTTAAAAATGTGAGGAAATTTGTCCAAAGGTATTGGAAGTTGAGTTGAGATTTGAAACTACTTTCATCTAAATCTAAAACATATACTTTAGAAATGAAAATTTATTTCTTTCATTAAAATAATTCAGATATTTTATTTAACAAGAAAAATTTTGGACTGGTCCAAATTCAGTTCACTAACTTAAACCTATTCATAGACATTGATTTTATTTTCATGTGTCTTAGATGGTGAGGATGGCATAGATTTTTTTTTTCCTAGCCCTGTATATATGGATCCTTATTTTAAAACAAAAATGACCAATAAAAATATTTATATTTATTCTCTATAATTTACAGCCTCATCTCTCTACTAAGAAGCAATGAAACAGAGATACATTGACTTCTGAGTTAACTCCAATATCCTGAATGAAAATTAATATGTACTAAATATATTAAACAAGTTGCACAGCTACTTTATAGCATTGAATTCAACTTCAAAATACTCACAGGAGTAGTAAATACCTTTGACTGCAATAGTTTACAATTTTTAATGATAAAAAGTGGATTTTATATATATATATTACTTTTCTTAGTTCAATCCTTCAAAAATGTTTCGAAAGATTAAAAATGTGTTACTTCTAAGGAAGATAAGCTAAAATATTATCAATGAAACAAATTCACAGTAAGAACAGCTTATAGTAGGAGGCTGAGGATTAAAATTGCTCTCATTATAAAGGATTGTCAGTAGGAAGTTAGGTTATTTTGGAGCTCAGTACAATAGAAATGTAGCCTGATATGAACCTATAAACAGGAGCAAAAATGACTATATAGAAGGGTTAACTTTGTGGTAATTTGCAAATCACAAGATCAAATTCCAAGAAAAGGCTCAATTCTTTTAAACTATTTCTTGCTTCAAAAAGATCTGAATATTTAAAAGTTTAAAAATATAAGATTGCATTATACATGAACTTTTAACTATATTCCCTATTACAATTTTATACTTAATCATTGTCTTATAATATAGTCATAGGATGAAACTTTTGTTTCCCTTTGCTTGTCTTAGTTTAAGGTGATTTTTTATTCTGTTTCACTTTCTTCTTTAGCAGGTGTCAAAAAACTGAGAGAGTAGACATAGATTGATAGACTACTTTATTAGCCTAACACATGTTTGTTACATAAATGAATCAATGTACAAATTGATTTTAGACCTTTAGGACAATGATTTTAAAAGGAAGTGTTGTTATTTTCAAGTTAAAATTTGAGTACAGATACGTGAAAAATTTAATTTTATTATTTAAAAAATTTATTCTTATAACATCAATTGTAATTTTCCAAAGGCTATTTTAAAAGTAGAAATAAAATAAAGTTATCATTAATAAGCTAGTAATAATGTGCCAAAATGGGTATGCTCATGGGATGAGGAGCCTTCTTAATTTTTTCTTTGTAATTTGTGTTATTTGCAAAATAATTTTATTCTTTTGCATTTATAATTTTTAAAAAATTTCATGTAGATTTTTATTTTACCAAGAATCAATGGAATTCTCTTTTTTTGAAAACGTAGATTACACATTATTTTTAGCATTGTTGATGTGTGATTTACAAATGAATTATAATTATTTAAGGTAGTTAACATGATGTTTTGGTATAAGCATATCTTGTGTAATTATTATACAAAAATATAAAAAATTATTACCAAGATAGATAAAAGGATATATATTCATAAGAGATAATGTGTATGGGAATCCATAATGTGTATGGATACACACACACATTATATTTATTACTTGTAGAAATATATATATATATATATATATATATATATATATATATAATTATGTATACATATAATCCAAAGATATATGTATGTGTGTATATATGTATACACACACACACATATACATGTATATCTCTGAATCCAAAGGCTGAAAAATATTCATCCTCAAAGACACAGAATATGCCAACAGAATTTGGTGAAGTACTAGACTGTGGAATTTCTTTTTTTTTTCATTTGTTTTATTTTTTAAATATATAACAGTGGAATACATCACAATTCTTATTACACATATAGAACAATTTTTCATACCTCTGTTTGTATATAAATTATGTTCACATCAATTCATGTCTTCATACATGTACTTTGAATAATGATGTCTATCACATTTCAATATCCTTGCTAATCCCCTGCCCCATCCCTTTCTCTCTGACCCCTCTTCCCTATCTAGAATTCATCTATTCCTTCCATATTCTCCCTCCCTACCCTCCTATGAGTTAGCCTCCTTATATCAGAGAAAACATTCAACATTTGTTTTGGGGGGAATTGGCTAACTTCACTTAGCATTATCTTCTCCAGTGTCATCCATTTACCTGTAAATGCCATGATTTCATTCTTTTTTATTGCTGAGTAAAATTCCATTGTGTATATATGACATATTTTTTAATCCATTTATCCACTGAAGGGCATCTAGGTTGGTTCCACAGTTTAGCTATTGTGAATTGTGCTGCTATAAACATTGATATAGCTGTGTCTCTGTAGTATGCTGTTTTTAAGTCCTTTGGGTATATTCCGAGGAGAGGGATAGCTGGGTCAAATGGTGGTTCCATTCACATATTTCCAAGGAATCTCCATATTGCTTTCCATATTGGCTGCACCAATTTGTAGTCGTGCCAGCAATGTATGGGTGTGCCTTTTTCCCCACATCCTCACCAACACTTATTGTTGTTTGTCTTTATAATAGCTGCCATTCTTTCTGGAGTGAGATGGCATCTTAGAGTAGTTTTGATTCACATTTCTCTAATTGCTAGAGATGATGAACATTTTTTCATATATTTGTTGATTGATTGAATATCCTCTTCTGAGAAGTGTCTGTTCATGTCCTTGGCCCACTTATTGATTGGGTTATTTGTTTTTTGGTGTTTAGCAGTTTGAGTTTTTTTATATACCCTAGAGATTATTGTTTTATCTTATGAGTGGGTTAAAAATTTACTCCCAAGATGTAGGCTCTCTATTCACCTCACAGATTGGTTCTTTTGCCGAGAAGAAACTTTTTAGTTGAGTCCATCCCATTTATTGATTCTTAGTTTTAATTCTTAAACTGTGGAATTTCTTATAAAATTAACTACCTCATGTCTGTATCTATTAAATCATAGACAAAATCCAAATAAATTATATAATAATAAAATTTTTGAATAATATAAATGCATGGACTTAGAAATTTTTTTCTAGATATCTAACAGAAAAAAAAATCATAGGAACAAAAATTCAAATGGATAGATATGTGTATATGTATGTATCTGGTTCTCTGAGCGTATAAAACCATGATAAATGTTGTGCTTGCAGTTTTTCTACTATTTAGAAAGAACAGACAAATATTAGAAACTTGGTTACCAGAACTCAATTAGAAAGAAATTATGTTCAGAAACTCCTGAAACAGATTAAATCATTTTTTACTATTCTGAAATTAAATTTCAAGATATAAATATTTTCTGAGTAGTTTGTGACCTTATTGAGATAATTTAAATATTATATAAATCCTTCTAAACAATTAGAAAGAGGAAATAGTATCCAGTTCATTCTCTGAGGTTGATAAAGAGGTCAGTGCAACCTCTTTATCAACTCCAGAGAAAGCTGTAATGAGAAAGGGAACCTATAAGCTAACTCTCCTATAAATATAGATATAAAAATTCTTTTTTTTTTCTATTATTGGTTGTTCAAACCATTACAAAGCTCTTGACATATCATATTTCATACATTTGATTCAAGTGGGTTATGAACTCCCATTTTTACCCCGTATAGAGATTGCAGAATCACATCGGTTACACATCCACGTTTTTACATAAAAATTTTTATGTAAAAATTTTATAGAAAAATTCTAAGCAAATGAAAACTATGAAATCTCTAATAGACAAGATAGAAGAATCGGTACATCCGCTGAGGTTAAAATGTTAAAGGCTTGGTCTCTAAGGTGGCACTATTGAGAGGGGGTGAAGTCTTTGAAAAATAGGTCATTGTGGGAGGTCTTTAGGTCATTAGGAAGTATGACTTCAAAGAGTAATGTGGCAATCAAGTAACTTTCTGTTTTTGCTCCCTGGATCATGACATAAGCAGTTTTACCTTACCTATACTCCTGCCATGACATACTTCCAGTCACAGGCCCTAAAACAATTGGGTCAATCAATCACATGTGTTAATTAATTCATAGAGAAAAGATTTATTTTTTACTAACAGTTCTGTTATTGTAACAGAAAGCTGAACTAGCATAGAAAATCGGTAGATAGAATGGTACTTAGTACTTATTGTTGTAAGTACTGACAATAACTTATAATGTGGAAAAGCTTTTGGAATTGACTTATGGGAGGAGAATGAAATAATTTGAAGGATTATACTACATAAAGCCTAGAATGCTATAATTGAACTGCAATAGGCAATTCTGGTGAGAGCTCAGAAGTCCACAACTTTGACAGAAATGTGGCAAATAAAGGTCATGTTCACAAATGATGTGTGTTTGACAAATAAATATTGTAATTATTTACAGTAAAAATAAGTGTGCTATTGTAAATTGGAATAAAGGAATCTTTGTGATACTAGGACTATTTTGTCCATGTTCTGAAGTTTTGTGAGAGATGATACAAACTTAAAAGTGATGGAAATAATTTTTCCTGTGTCCTAGATTTCAAGCCGTCACCAATATTCAGGCTACAGCATAGGTTTTACTGTCTGCTTTTAACCAAGTTTATTATGAGAATCAGGAGTAAAAAGTAGAGCACAAAAAGATTTTTTAAAATTTCAGCTTAATTAGAAAAAAAGTGTGTGCAATGTGTCGCCAATAAAAAGAAAACAAGTGCCTCACAACATGACAAAAGAAAGGATGCCTAGAGGACATCTCAGGAATTTGCAAAGCTGCAGCCATGCAAAGGCTGGAGTTCTAGAAATGCAAATTAGTTTCAAAGACTTTGTGGGACAAAAGCAGTTCAGAAAAAAGTTCCAGGGTATCCTGCTCACCTAGGAATACCCAGGAAATTATTTTTCTAAGGTTCATTTCTTGCATTCAGATGGCAAGGATCTCAGAGATTGCTGCAGGCCTAGAAATAGCTTGCACCAGTAATAACACCTTGGGCTCCACATGATGCTGGTTTTGTAGGCCTGCAGAATGCAAGAGGTATGAGCTCATGAGACCTTCCACTAATATTTCAAAGGAAAGCCTGGTAGGCCATGCAGTGTGTTTCAGGTATACAGTTCCAGCCAGCAGCCTTTGACAGAGCAATGCACGAAGAGATGTGTAGGCAAAGCCAAAGCTGCATATAGACCCCAGGAATGTGGAGTCACAAATCATGTGTGACACCTGACAAGGAAAACTTGCAACAGCTGCCCAATAGTGGCCATGTGTACTAAAATCAACAAAGCTGTGGGGCCAGGTTTGCTCACATCCTTGAAAGAGTACCTCACACCAGTGTGTTCCATATATCAGGCATGGAATTTTAATGTGTTCCCTGTTGAGTTTTGGTCATGATTTTTGCTGATCTCTCCTTTCTGTTGCCTAATTCTGCCCTTTTGGAATAGAATTTTTTACCCTGTACTCATCTAAACATGGTATACTGGAAATATGTAAACAGATTTTTTTTAAAGTTTCTTATAAGGGATTATATTTGAGTTTTCCTTGAGTCTCAGAGCAGACACTGGAATTAGACTTTTGAGCAATGGTGAAATAACTAAGACTTGGGAACTCTTTGAGATGTAACTAGTGTAGTTTGCATTGTGAAATGAGATGAATCTTTGAGGACCAAGAATATCATGGTTTGTATATTGAATGTTCCCCAAAGGACCACTCATTAAATGCTTGGTGACAGCATAACATTGTGTTTGGGGTTGGAATTTTTGAAAGGTATTGTCTTGAAGGAGGTCTTTTGGTCTTTGAGAGCATGCCCTTGAAGGAGATTTGGGGAGAAAAGATCCCTTCCTCTTTGTATCTTTGCTAACTGGCTCATGAAGTGAATGTTTTTTCCTCTAACTTTTGCTCCTACCTTGATGAAATGACTCACTACAGGCCTATAAACAATAAGGCAATTGATCATAGATGAAAATATCAAATATCGTGAGTCAAAATGCACCATTTCTTTTCAAAATTAAGTATGCCAGGTATTTTGTTATAGCAACAGAAAGCTGACTAACACAGTCATACATATGATTTCTTAAGTCAGCAAACTCAATTCTAGACCTAGAGTGCAAACATACAAGTCCATACTGTGCCCTACACTGGATGGGACAGGTGACTCAGCAAAATGGGGACTGCGACTCCAAAACCAGAGGGACCAAGGTACTTGCTCCCTGAAATATGAGGGTTATTTTTCCCCTGATTTCTACCTGCTACCTACTGCTACTATTGGCATGTGTTGTCCTTGGGACTGAGGTTATGCCTTCCAATGGTTCTCACAGCTAGCACTGCATGTCTTGACAGGGTTTGAAAATGCCTTCCTAAAACATATGCCCTGCTATCCACTGAAGAAACCATGGACCTGCTACTACAATATTATCCCAAATGAGACTTGAATAAATGTCTTCAATGGTTCAAAACCCTAGCAGTACCACTGCTTTTGTTGTAAACCCCCACTATCAGTGATGCTTGCCCCTAAATATCTGGATGACATGTTCCCAATACTCTATGCCTCTGACACTTCTGCTGTGATTGTTGGAAATGGCCACCCTCTGTGGAGTGCACTCCATTTCAGTCTTGTGTGAACTACATCCATTAAGACCACCAGAGTGACCCACTATACAGAGAATATGCCATGGCACCCACATGGATTGAAAACCATTATAGCTTAACCTAACCAAGACCATTAGACAAAGCTTCAGGAGGGTGTCTTATACTATCAAAGACACTTTATAAAATTGGGAAAGACAGCTGATTACCCAGATGCACAAACATCAATGTAGGAATACAAGATTTATGAAAAAGCAAGGTGACATGTTGTCTCCGCAGGAACATGCTAACTCTTGTGAAAGGCCTCTCAGTAAAGGCTATTGATCAAATGCCTGATAAAGATTTCAAAAAAGTGATTCTAAAGAAACTCATAAGACACAAAGGAAGTACACAGATGATTCAATGCAATTAGGAAAACAATTCACATTATGAATAAGAAATTCAATAGAGATCATGAAAGAGAAACCTTGAAACTGAAGAAGTCAATATGTTAGAATGTACAGTTAGACTCTCAACAACAGAATAGACAAATCAGGAGAATTTCTTATCTGAATGTAGGTCTTTTGAAACATCCTAGTCAGAGAATATATATTAAATATATATTTAAATATATATTTAAAAGGACAAAGAAAGACTGAGATTTATAAACACCTTTAAATGAATAAAAGTTTGGATTGTTAAAGTTCCAGAGGACAAAGAGAAGGAAAAATAAAAAACCTATTCAGTAAAACAATATCTAAAAACTTCCTTAACTGTGGGAAATACATGAACATTCAGGGTATAAAGAGGTCCAAAAGTCCTCAAATAATGTGACCAAAGAAGTAAATCACTTGACATATTACAGGGAAGCAGTCAAAAGTGCAAGATGAAAAAATTCTAAGAATTACTAGAGTAAAACACCAAGTCACATTTAAGAAGAACCCTGGAAAAATCACACAGATGCATCAGCAAAAACCTTACAGGCCAGAGAAAATGTAAAAATATATGCTGAAGTCTAAAAGAGAATTAACTGCCAACCAAGAAACCTATACCCAGAATACTACCCTTAAGAAATAAAGAAGAAATAAAGACATTCCAAGACAAATAAAAAATTAGGAAATTCATCATCACTAAACAAAAAGTATTTAGAGTCCTTTACGTAGAAGTGAAAAAGTGTGTGGGAAAACACAAAAGAATAAAAATCACTGAATGAAGAAACAACAAACTATTACTACAAAAAATTAACAAACCAAAAAAATTAACAAGAATAATTATGGACATGAGCAATGAGTATACAAAATAGTAATGAATTCTTATTTATCAATAATAACTTGAATTGAAACATATTAAATATCCAAATCAAAGTAGATAAAAGACTAAGACACAACGATATATTGCTTATAAGATCTCACTTCCCCATTAAATGCACGTAGACTAAAAAGAGTGCTCAAATTGGAGAAAGGAAAGTTAATTCATCACTGTACAACCATGAAAGGATCTTATAATGTGGAAAAACCTAAAGACTTTATCAGGTTCATGCCACCCAAAGAAATCTATTGAATCAATGTTATCCTTGTCAAAATACCAATGACATTCTTAAGGGAACTAGAAAAATAATCATAAAATTCATATGGAAAAACAGAAGCCCAAGAATAGCCAAAGTAATCCCAATTTAAAGGAAATAAAGCTATAGGCATCAGAATACCTACTGCAAAAGATCCCATATGAAAGAAAATCAAAACAAGCAGGTGTAGCTCGACTTTCATCAGATAAAACTGGCAAGTCTAAAATTGTAAAGAAGACAAAGACTACCAAATAGAAATAAAAAGATGAATTCAAGAAGACAAAATAACAATTGTAGACACAAATGCACTCAATACTGAAGCATGCTCTCATATTAAGCAAATATTTTTATATCTTTAGCCAGTCTCATCAAGAAAAAAATTGGAAGGTCCAGAAAAAATCAGAGATGTAAAAGGTACCACTAGCATTTACACCACTAACACAAATGATTTTGTCAGGAACTAACATGAATCAAAAGCATAACAGAAATGGACAAATTTCTGAACAATTTCTACTAAAAATTGAACCTGGCAAACACAGAAGACCTAAATAGACCAATAGCAATTGCAATAATGAATTTTAATGAAAATTCTTTCAACAAAGACAATTCCAGGACTTGACAGCATCAATTCTAAATTCTACAAAACATTTAAAGATGAATTAATGCCAATTCTTTCCCAACTATTCAACTATGTTTAAAATGGGTGAAATTTTGCCAAAGTCATTCCACTACTCTAGCATTACCCTGATACTAAAACCAGACAAATGATAAAACAAAAGAAAAAAAAAACTGGCCGATATACTTGGAAATAACAACTATAACCACAAATGCAAAGCTTCTCAACACGATATTAACAAACCAAATCCAATAGAATACCAAAAAGATTATACAGCAAGGTCAAGTGGGATTTATTCCAAGGATATGAGGATAGAATGTGACACAACCCCTAAACAGAATAAAGGACAAAAATTATATGATGATCTCAGTAGATGCAGAAAAATAATTTGATGAGAATACAATATCCCTTCTTGGTAAAATCCTTCAACGTTATGTGTAGAAGGAATTCACTTCAATATAATAATATTTTTACATGAAAAATCTATTCCTAGATCATACTGAATGGGGAAAAACTGAAACTTTCTCTGTAAGACCTGAAACAAGACACAGTTGTGCGCTTTCTCTGTTTTATTCAACATATGACTGGGAATCTTAGCAAAGCACTCAGACAAAGAGAAAGAAATAAAGGGTGTTCAAATTGGAGAAAGGAAAGATAAATTAAAACTGACTATCATGGCATGATCTGATAATGTGGAAAAAACCTAAAGACTTCATCAGGTCCATGCCAACCAAAGTAATCTATAGAATCAATGTGATCCTCTCAAAATACCAATGACGTTCTTAAGGAAACTATGAAAATAATAATAAAATTCATATAGAAGAAACAGAAGCCCAAGAATAGCCAGAGTAATACCAATTTAAAGGAAATAAAGCCATAGGTATCAGAATACCTATTTCAAATCTACGGTAATCAGAATGGCATGGTACTGGCATGAAACAAACATATGGATGAATAAAACAGCTTAAAGTTGTTAGAAATGAATCTACATCATTACAGCTAACTGAGTTCCAACAATGGTCCCAAGAAGACACCTTGGAGAAACGACAATCTCTTCAAAACAAGAGTAGTTGGAAAACTGGATATTTGTATACAGAAGGCTGAAACTAGATTCCCACTCCTTGTATTATACAAAGATGAATTCAAAATGGATGACAGCCTAAAAAGAATATGTAAAACTATGAAAATACTGGAAGAAATTATAGGGGAAAGATTTTAAGCGATGGGTATAGAGAAAGGTCTTTTTGAAGAAAACTCAGACAACAAAGGCAAAACTAGACAAAAGGAATTATATCAAAATAAGAAGCTTTTTACATAGTAAGGAAAGCAATTAAAAGAATTAAGAGACAACCTACAGAATGTGAGAAAAAAATTCACAAAACTATTTGAGGAGAGTTTATATCCATAATATATAAGTAACTCAAATAAATCAAGAGCAAAAGAAGAAAAAAGAAAAAAAAGTACAATTTAAAATGAGTAAATGATCTGAACAAACATTTTTCAAAAGAAGTTGTACAAAGAGCAACAAATACATGAATAAATGGTAACATCATTAATCACCAAGAAAATGAAAATCAAAAAGCACAGTGAGTTTTCATTTGAATGGCTATTATCAAAAGAATAAAGAAAAAATGTGGCAAGGACTCAAAGAAATGGGGACTCTAATATACAATTGGTGGGAATGTAGATTGGTACAGCCATGTTGGGAAACATTGTGGAAAATTCTAAAAAAAACTAAAAGTTGAGCTACCTTATGATTGAGCAATCTTAATTTTGGACATATATCCAGAGGAAGCAAAGACCTTATATCAAAGAGATGCCTGCATGCCTATGGTTTCTACAACACTATTCACAATAGCCATAAAATTGAATCAATGAAGATGTCCACTGAGAGACAAATAAATTAGAAAATATTCAACAAAAAGTTATTGTCATTTTTGCTAAAAAAGCAAAAATTCTCTTATTTGTAGTATAAGATTGTAGTAAGATTGGAGGACACTATGTTAAATGAAATAAACCATGAACAGGAAGACAAATACTACATTTTCTTCCTCATTTGTTAAAGCTAAAACAATATTAGATAGAAGTAGAAAGTTGAATAGAGGTAAATAGAGAATGTATAGGAGGGAGGAAGATAGTGAGAATGTAAACATTAAGTTACAAAATACTATTCAAAGGGGTAAAATTGATCTAATGTTACACATTACAATAGAGTAACTATTGCCTATAATAACTCATTAAACTCTTCAAAATTACTAGCATTTGAAGGTTCCCAATACATAGAAATGACAATTCTTATGGAGATAAAAATGCTAATTGCCCTGTTTTGACCATGAAACACTGTAAATGTGCATTGAATCAGAATACTGTGCCCCATAAATAAACACAAATATTATGTGTCCATTTAAAATGTAAATACAACAGTTAGGCTTTTGTTTTATAAAATGATACAGCTATAGTATTAATATACAATCAGAAAATCCTGACTATGAAAATAATATTCCATTATTTTTCTTTATTATTCCATCAATATTAGATGATAGTTCATCTAATTAATGTGAATCAAAGTAAAGATTTTAGTTAATATTAACAAAACAAACATATATCTTTAGATAGAGAAAAATAGTGCATAAGTGTCTTACAATTAAATATGCATTTCAAATTATATTCCTTAAATTAATACCCCATGTTACAATCAAAGTAACTGGTTCTGGCTATCAAGTTAGATGGAAGCAAAAATGAATGCTCCTTTCAAACAAACATTTTTTGAGTATCAGAAAAATGTCCAAATTGTCTATTTCCCACCAATGTATTTTTTAAAACTTTGCTCTTCACATCAAGGGCACTTCTTTTTTCACTCCTTTTTTAAGTGGCAGACAAATATATTCTAATAGATTCATATCATAAATATCAAGTGTCTTGAAGAAATATCTGTCTGTCCTGATCAACATCTCCAGAGGCTGTTATAAAACAAAAAGTCATCCCTGTGGAGCCCATCTGAGTCTCTGGTTTATCAGCTCAAGAATGTTAGAATACCTCTTCAGTTAAGCTCATTAAGATGTATGTCTTTTGTGCCCCAAGATAAACATTAAATCTCCAAACACAATGGAGCAATACCATAAGGCAAGGCAAGTACTTAAACTAGAAACCACTCCTGTGGCAAACACTTGGAACTTCCCAGTCACTACTGGACCCTATTTCTGTCTGGAAACTCTTGTGTCATAATAACACATGTGCCATTTTGAGACTCATGTAAGCCGCGTCAATCTAACTGTTACTTGAAGATGACTTTGTAGTCCTAGAGGAGAGCAAGATGTGGATGATTGCTCCTTAGAGGAATAACTGTTGACAAGGCTCGTGAAACAACTCATGAATGATGAACTGAGAAAGCATCCAACTGTTCATGCAGACCTGTAAATGTGCCATATCACAACCTCAGAAATGATTACAGCAATTTCCCCATGTCCTATTGTTTACCTCTGACCAAGAATGACAAGAGATGCGCAGACATCATGAGGTGTAGCCTGGATATATATTTCACACATTCTGATTGCTTGACGTTTTGGAGTTAGAAAAAAGCTTCATACCAAGGTATCAAACTCTTGACACTATTACAACTTGAATACATATCAATTTCCTCTGTTACAAAATTAATGACTAAAACAACTCTAATAAAGTCTAAAATGATGGAAAAATTTACCAAGAGTTCACCATTTTTCTTCTGCTTAACCTTATTCTCATGATAAGTAGCACTTATATTGACTTTGATTAAGAATTCAACAAAAGCAAAACATTTTAAATCAATCTCACACTTTCTGAATTCATAGAAATATAAGCACATAAGCATGCCCTTTTTAAAAAAATTTATTTTGGTACTGGAGATTGAACTCAGGGGCACTCGACCACTGAGTCACATCCCTGGCCCTATTTTGTATTTTATTTAGAGACAGGGTCTCACTGAGTTGCTTAGTACCTCGCTTTTGCTGAGGCTAGCTCTGAACTTGTGATCCTCCTGCCTCAGCCTCTCGGGCTGCTGGGATTACGGGCTTGTGTCACCACGCCCGGCTTATAAGCATGCCTCATTATGAAACAATTGTATATATTAATGTAAAATAATATACTGTGTAAAAAAATAAGTTAGTTTATCGCTCTGTTCTTTGTTCTCTTCCTGGTAGCAATAGCTATAGCATTTAACTAAAAGAAATGTATACAATTTAGAAAAAGGTTTGGTATACATACTAAAAATTAAATCACATACTAATTAACAGAGAAATGTCATTGTTTTAAATATGAATACATTATAAACTATTCATCATATTTTCTCAATCATCACAAAATACATTATAGTCTAGCAGTTTGCAATTTAGCCATTAAATGACATAATCAATACAAGAGAAAACTTTACTACACACACTGAAAACAGTGCCATCTATTTTCTTTATTTTTCATTTTGGGGGATTTCTTTGATAACCATAAATGAGTTACCTTATTCAATATCGGTTTCCCTCATTTCCATCTTTGATTCTTCCTCTACTTAATTTTCTGAGTATTTTCCAAATTTATTCAATCCTTTCCCACTTTTATCCATTTCTACATGTGACCAATATTTGAATTGTCAAAGGCATTCACTTGAAAAAGAAAACCATCACCTTGTAAAGGGAATTTATTTTGTGAAAATTAGATAAGAACTTTTCAATACAAATATCTTGTTAAGAGGAACTTTCCCTAAGGAGGAAAGAGTATCTTTTATAATCAGATATATTTCTTCTTGTCTGTCTTTTAAACATAGGCTTTATATTTGAATTAAGCCTGTGATTATTGTTTTTATTTATTTGTTTTTGAATATTCTTTCAGCTCCTTCTGTAAATTTAGACTCACAAATAAAATGAAATAATTCTTTCTGTCACATAATATCCTAAAAGTTTAGCATCTGAATGAAGAAGATCTGGTCTCTAACAAATGAGGTAACAGAGCAAAAATTAGAGTAGCTGCTCCTCATAAGAAAGGAATTGAAATGTTCTGCTTTTATTTTCTCTTTATTCTTAACCATAGTTTAAAACTACATAAATGCCCAATTTTGCTGTATTGGTTTGTTAACAATTGTGTGTATACATATAATGGATTAGCTTTCCTACTAAGATTATTATAATACTCACTTTTTCATCAGGTTTATGTGAGAATATATATTGAGCTATATTTATGTTTAAGTATGCAAAAGTAGCCATGGCAATCACCATTATGTATAATGGTGTCAAATAGACTTCAAAAATTAAACAAAATTCTCAACAAAAAAAAAGAGAGACAATGGAAAGTCAGTACAACTAAAAAAAAATTAAATAAATTGTAAGAAAGATTAAACGTTCAGCCACAACTATCACATAATGCCTGCTACTACAACGCACATTTAATAAATAATCTCACAATTAATGACTATATTCCATGCCCATGAAACCATTTGCGGAACAATCAGGAATCCCTATCCCTAGGGAAAAGATGACCATCCCCCAAATATATTTCAAAGCCACTTTAAATTACAATACATTTTGGTATTGCTTCATTTATAATTAAACAACAAAACTCTTTCATTTTAAAGCCAAATTTGGGTGCTTTTCATTCCTCTACACTACACTTTAAAAAGATAAGAATATTTAATCAGTAAAATATGTAAAGTTAAAAAACTCTGAACTTCGGTTCAACCTCTTTGTATCATTTGTAAGTAACTATTTTTTTCACACATTATAATTGTTTTATGAGATTCAAATATTTTCAAATAGCTGTTTACTGACAAAACACCTACTTATAATAAATTACTATTTATGAATTAGCATTTCTTCCCATTCTTTCCATATTAGCTGTAATATCTAGAATTATTCAATTAGTAATTCCAAAGCTTACTTTTTGCCAAGTTTATAGATCATAAAATATTCAGTTCCTCTCTCAATTGATTATGATGCATTTATCATAAGAGTTTTTTATTGTTGTTGCTGTTGTTAGTTTGTTTGTTTATTGCCTGGAGACCTGTGAATTTTGGCTTATATTGGGTCATATCTGTATACTTTGTTGGAACTTGAATTATTGTCTTGCTGTAGTAGAGTGTGACTACTAATCATGTACCTATTTAGTCAATCCTGTTTCTACAGAGACACTTAAAGAAAACAAACAAAAATGTAAAATCAACCAAAAATAAATTTAAAATTCCTAATTCCCCCAAACCCACTATAACTGTTGTTATAATCAAATTTTAATTCTTTCTCATGGACCAGGGCACTGAGTGATCAACAAATTTGATGGGTGATTCTGGTGCTGGTTACCTTTATATCATTCTGGGACTCACTTTGTTAGGTTGTGAAACCATAACTTCTGAAATAATATAAATCAAGTAGAAATTTACTTCAGAATTCATATAAATCTAATAGAAATTCCTGAAATAATTCTTTCTTTTATTATGTATCAGTCTTGGTTAAAATTTTGTATAAAGACCATTTGATTTTCTTTTTTTTTTTTTTTTTTTTTGAGAAGTATCTGTTAGTTCTTTTGCCATTTATTAATTGGGGGTCTCTCTCTCTCTCTCTCTCTCTCTCTCTCTCTCTCTCGTGTGTGTGTATGTGTGTGTGTGTGTGTGTGTGTGTCTGTTAAGAGTTATTGATTCCATTTCACCCCAATCAGAATGGCACTTATTAAGAATATTACTTATAATAAATGCTGTAAGGATGTGGGGGAAAAGGTCCACTCATAAATTGTGCAACTTAGTGAATGCAAATCAGTGGAACTACTCTGAAAAAAAGTATAGAACTTCCTCAAGAAGTAGAAATGGAACCATCATATGACCTGTTGTAGCCACTCCTCTGTATGTAGCAAAATTCCTAAAATCAACATACTATAAGGATATAGCCACATCAATGTTTATAGCAGCATAATTCAAAATATCAAGCTATGGAACCAATTTATGTGCCCTTCAACAGATGAATGGATAGAGAAAATGTGGCCTATATACACAATGAAGTATTGCCCATAAGTAGAATGAGATTATGTATGACATTTGCAAGTAAATGGATGAAACTGAGACTATCATGTCGAGTGAACTAAGCCAGACCCAAAAAGTCAAAAGTCCAGTGTTTTCTCAGATATGTGGAAGGTAGTCCAAAGTAAGGGAGTAAAAGCAAGATCTTTTTGTATCCTGGATATGAACAGACCTATTGAAATGATATGCATTGTAACTAGATGCATTGTTTTCTTGCATAAACAGACACAAATGTATTCATGGAAAACTACTGGACATTAGTAAGATGTCTTCTGACAAGTGTTAATATATTCCTAGTGGATAGAGCTTAGAAGATCAGAACAGAGCAATAACATAGTTGCAAGCCATTAACAGAGTAAAAGACCTCCTGGGATTTCTGACCAGTTATTTGTGTTCTTGTGGAATCATTTACAATATAGATAGTAATTATCAATGAAAATTAATGCAGTTAATTTTTGTTCCTTTTTGTATTGTGGTGTGCTTTAACAGCAAGTGGTTTCTGTTTTCACTTTTCACAGCTCTTTCTTTAGATGTATATAATATGGTAAGAAACAATCCTTTCATAATTTTGAAAATTTCATGCTTATGTGTTGAGCTATTCCAGACATTGCTTTCTCTATCTCTGTAGTGAATACAATTCACTAGACCTCTATCCAGCTACTTACTTGATAAATTACCTTTTAAAATGGATGCCATCAACAGGTGAACTGATTTCAAAAATGCGTGTTACCAATAGATATGAGTGTGTGTGTGTGTGTGTGTCTGTGTGTGTATTTGTGCATGCATGCATACTGTATACATGCACTTTTTCTTTAGCAAGATAGAATATGATTTTGGATATTAGTACCTACTTAGTAAGGGTCATTCTTACTGCATCCTGTGTAGTATTCTTTTCCATGATGATCCTCCAATATTGTTCACCAGTGCTTTTTTGTTTCAAAACAAAGGGAAAATAGTTTTAAGAAATCTCAATTTGTGTGCATGAATTATGAAGCCATTCCATCTGATGAAAGAATTGCAACCCAGTTGCATAAGCCTTATAAAACTGAGGCTCACTCCATTGAATAGCCATAGCTCAGTTCCAATTTTTCTTATAGGTACAATTTAACCAGAAGTTGGAAATGTTTCAGTGAATATGCATTGCTATCCAAGTTGCTATCTTTATTAAAAGAGACTAGATACAGCTCTGCCACACCAACACTTAAAATTACAACTCTGGATCCCCAAAGAACATTAATATCCCCCACCCTCAGCTCTGTACCAGACCTAGAAACCCTGTGAGTCATTTTACTGTCACAACGTTAATTTTACTGCTACAACTGGGATTTCACTACAGGTAACTAAGCTTTTCTCTCTTTTCTATTTTCAGTTGTAGCTCCTTATTGTAATAAGTTCTTAAAATTTATTGCTATGTGTTTGAAGATTAGCAGTAGTGGAATGTACTCCAGAATCTATTCAGTACCCCATTAGAGGTCCCCTCAATCAGAAGTGAAGAGTTTTAAAACTGTTTCCTGTATGCCAAGTCAACAATCTTAAACTACCCATAAGAAGAGTCCATATAATATAGTTGATGTTCCAACCATTCAGTTTATAGAGATTAATACTACCTTACTAGTTGGAAATTACCTCAATATCCATCAAGTAAGATAATGTTCAATTTTGTGTTACATTAACAAATGTAAGCTTCAAGGATCAAAGATTGGTCTGTTCAATGTTCATATTCAGCCTTCTCCCTTTCCTGTTAACTTGAGGTTTGATTGGAGCAATGTAGTTCACTGACTTATGATCCATCAAGGGTACACTGGATCATTGAAAAATGGACTTCAAATGACTGAAGAAAACAAAGCCACTGTATTTAGCTTCAGACAAAGACTTCAAGAGATTTAAGTTATGCTGCAAGTTATTCAACCCTCTGCTACAAACATTTATACTTGATGGTTACAGAATCCTCTTCCACTAAAGATCTTATGGAGCCTGTATTTATATCTCCTCAAGCAATTTAAAGTACTCATTGATTTTTTTTAAAATGTTCTTTTTACACTGACTAGGTGAGAAGAAAATTTCTCCTCTGAAGGATATAAACAGACTTTCAATTTTAAGGATAAAAAAAGACTCTAAACTCTTCTGCTAAAATTCCCTATCAAACTGACATTAATATGGTCAGAAATAAAAATTGTGGACTAAGTTCAAATGAAGAATTATTACTAATTAAAAATTACTTTATATGTTTGTTTGTTACTTTTCATTAAAAAAAGTGAAAATACGTCATAAGCCATAGCATAAATTTAATTAATATTTATTTTAAAATGTTAAAAATGTAGAGCTGGGGATATAGCTCAGTGTCAGAGCATTTTCTTAGCAAATGTGAGGCCCTGAGTTCAATCCCCAGTAACACTACACACACACACACACACACACATTCACATGCAACACCCATAAACACAATATAAATCCTACAGAAGCTTGAAATTAATCAAACTATTATGCTGCTTTAATTCCATTTTTAAGCATAACTTGTAAATAATATATAACTGTTATGTGGTTTTAAGGGAGCTTTTTTTTGGAGTATATGATTAATTTCATGTTTTAATACCTGCAAGTAAAAGTTCAATTGACTTTCTTGTTTTTATCTTTTTTTTTTCTTAAAATCAATGCATGGCTTGGAAAATAAATATCTCCTTAAGAATTTTGTGTAACTATGAATTATATAAAGTAGTCCATAAGGAAGTCTGTCTGCATGGAACTTAATGAGGTATAAGTAGCTGAGATTGCTCTTCTAAAAATCTCACCCTCTTTAACTTAGGTAGAATTTTCAGTACCTAAATGCTTAAATTTCAGGTCAGACAGAAACTCCAAAGTACATTTGTGCCAGTTCATACTCTGAAAGATCCAACCTAACTGTCAATTATAGAATTTCAATCTCTTAAATGTCTTGGCATTTAATTTATCAAGAATAACCATATTAAGAAAAGCAGAGTATAAACAATGTGTTATTGTCGTGGGCCTCATTTATCTGCCAGAGGAAAGAATGAATATAAAATAGACTCCTTTGGAACAAGCTCAGAGAATGAGGCTCTTCATGCTCCCTTTGAAAGCCTGTTAGCTCCCTCTACATCAGAGTTCTTTACCAATCAAGTGGATAATTCTAATCTACTCTGTGGAGGAAACATAAATCCACTTGCTATCCAACCGAATGCATATTTAATGTGCTCACAAAAGTGCCTAAAACGGCAGAGATGGACGCTTTTTTGTATACTAGAACTGACCTGACTACTCCAGTTAGAAATGCATGTTTTCATAACGAAAATAAAATGAATAAGTAAAAACTTATAGTCTCAATATGACACTGTCCTCAAATGACACACATGGAAGCTAGTTACTACGCTGAGCCCATTTTTATTGGGAATGGAAGATAATTTTCATCTCTGAAACAGAGCTTATTCAGGAGATGGTGTGCTTCCACTCTCCACGTGCCTATGCCAGCACTTCTACAAATAGATTCACTTCATTCCTCATACACACACTGTTCACTTACATGACAGAGACTCCACTCATAGAGCTGATTTAACAGCAAAACTAGGGCAGCATACTTATGCCTTTGGAATTCTCTAGTACTACCAACTTTAACACACAGAAACACTTAGTTACATTGAACAGTCAAATGATAAACTAACTTTTAAGATGAGATTTATATCAGATGCCCATTAATGGTAGTTTCTACTGTAAGTAGCATGCCTGGGTCCCAAAACCAATGATTAGGATTGGTAATGACTTTATATTTGTGGATAAATATTTATCTCCATGTTTTAAAAACTTTCACCAAGACTTCAGATTCTATGGCTCTTAAAATATTTCATTACCTCCAGGTGATACAATTTGGAAGTGTCCCTCAAGGGCCCAGGGATTAAAGGCATGGTTGCCAGTCTGTGACACTTTTGGGAAGTGATAGTATTTTTTAAAGGGCAGGCCTAGTAAAAGGAAGTTAGTTCATTGGGAGCATGTTCTATGGAAAGCTGCTGATCCCTTCCTGCCACTCTCTGCTTCCCAGCCATCATGAAGTGAGCAGGCCTTCTTTGCTTTGCATTCCTACCATGATGAACTATACTGCTACAAGCGAAAAGCAATAGGTACAAGTAAACATGAGCCAAAATCTCTGAAACCATGAGCCAAAATAAATTTTCTTCCTTTTAAGTCGATATTCTCTGGCAGTTTGTCACAGTAACAGAAAGCAAACACAGGATATTGGTACTGAGCTGTGTTGTGTCTGTGATTATACCTGATACAATATGAAGAAGACTTTGAAATAGGATTTTAGGAAGAGTTTTGAAAAATTTGGATAATTGGCCAAAGAAAATCTAGAATGCAGTGAGAAAAGTAAAATGGATAATTCTGGTGAGGATCAAAAGACTAGAAATATGTTAAAAATGTAGGTAGTAATAGTTATTATGTTCATGAGATTTTAAATGTAAATAAGGGCTCTGTTAGGAATTTCAGCAGAAATTATGAGGGACTAATCTCAAAGGTGATTAATTAAGTAATTTGGTACAGGAAATTTCAGGTCACCCAAGTGTTCAGGCAGCATCGTGGATGGGTATTTAGCTGATTTTAAGCAGATTTGCAATGAAAAGCAGGAGTAAAAAGGAACAGAGCAAAAATTTTTAGAAAACCTAACAGTTTGGCTAGAACAGGGGTATATTTAAAGGGGCTGCCAAGAAAGGTGGAGTTGTTAGGGAATTTAGCATCATTAAAAACAAACCAAGTGCACTACCCCTGGGACAACAGGAAAGAGATAATAAAGGCATTTCCTAAATCCATCACAGGCACAAAGGTATAAAAGCTTAAACTCATTTTAAAGAGTTTCATTTAACAAGAGAGATCTAGGGTACCCTAGTCCCATAGTGACACTCAGAGAATTGTTTTTTCTGGGATTTGTTTCCCATATTCATCTGCAAGGGCTCTCAAAGGGCTCTGCAGTAAGGATTCAGGCGGGACTCCATACAGCTGGGATCAGTGGCAGATCTTTTTGTTATGATGATGGTTTTACCAGCTTGCCAAATGCAAGAGCTCTGGGGGCCTGGAGCTTCAACCAAGATTTCAAAGGAAAACCTGGGATGTCAGGCAGTGTGGGGCACAGTCAGTGTCTCTGAAAGTACCCTACAAGGTTGGGAGGATAAAGCCATTTATGCAATGGAGATCCCTGCAAGTTTGAAGTGCCAGAAACGTGGAATGCCTGCTGAGGGAAGCAACAAGCAGTGAGTAGAGCTAGCCTAAGGGAGTGATCATGTGAGCTGCAATCAGCAAGGCCACAGGGGCAAGAACCCAGGCCCTTGAGAGCTCCCATTATGCCACTGTGTACCCTAGCTGCTAGACACAGAACCGTAGGATTCAATATTTGTTTAGTTTGTGTCCTGCTGAGATTTAGTCCTGTTTTAGTCTTATTGTTCATTATTTTCCTCTCTCTTCCTTTTGCAATGAAAATGCTTACCCTGTGCTATCATATTCCAGAAATTTTTTAACTTTTCAAATAATTATTCCAGGGTCTCACAACTGATTTTTGCTTTGTGTCTAGGAGGAGACTTTTGTGATGGATGTTAAAGCAATGTTGGAGCATTGTTAAAGCAATGTTAAGATTTGGGGGACTCTTGGAGATGGACTAAATCCATTTTGCATTATCAGATGGATGAGGAACAGAAGGCAAGTCTATAAGGGCAAATCTACACAAGCTCTTTGGAGAGAACATTACACTGTCATGTGCCCAGGTGCTGGATGTGCAACTATAGAACTTGTGTGCCCAGCTGTACTTCAGTCTTGCTTTGGTCCCATCTCCTCTTTCTATGTCCTTATTTCTGCCTTGTGGAACGAAAATGGTTACTCTATGACATTATACACTGGGTACATGTAGCTTGTTTTTAAAATTTACTGGGAAAAATATGTATGAGTCTTCTTTGAGATTCAGATAAGATTTTGGATTTAGGATTTTGGTAATTCTAGAGCTGTTACTACTATGGGGATTCTTGGAAATGAATAAAATGTATATTACATTGTGAGATAAGCTTGAAGTTCTGTGGTCCATGGGTAGATTATTATGGTTCAGATATGAGGTGTTCCCCAAAAGCTCAGGTGTGACACAATGCAAGAATTTTCAGAAGTGAAACGATTGCATGATGAGAATTGCAACCCAATCAGTGGATAAGGAATAACTGAGTGGTAACTGAAGGCTGGAGGAGACACATCGCTGGGGTCATGCCATTGGTGGATTTATTTTGTCCATGGTAAGCAGAGCTTTCTCTCTGCTTCTGGATGCTATGACTGGGCTGCTTTCCTCTGCCATGATGTTCTGCCTCACCTTGAACCCAGAGTTATGCAGTCAACCATGTTTGGACTTAGACCTCTGAAATCATGAGCCAAAATAAACTTTTCCTCCTTGTTCTTGTCAGTTTTTTTTTTTTTTTTTCATCATAGCAATGAAAAAGCTGACTAAAATAAGAGGAAAGATTTATTTTGATTGATGGCTTCAGAAGTTTCATTCCATAGTCACTTGCCCTCATCTCTGTGGGTGTGTGATGAGGCAAAGTGTCATTATAGGGACTGTGTGGCAGAGCAATGCTGCTCACCTCATGGCAGCCAAGAAATAGAGAGGAAGAGAAGAAAAGGGTATCATCAACATATACTTTCCAGGGACCATCTCTTTCCGTTTCTGTATTCACTTTGGTGATTAGTTTTCAACATATGATTTTTGTAGAAGTAAATAAATTATTAGCAGATCTATAGAACCAATATTATGTCTTTATACCTGACAATTTTTTCCTTTCATTATATAGGAAAAAATTAAATATCGCAACAGAACTAGGATCAAGTCACTTAGTACAGAAAAATAAAGGCAAATTTATAGAACATTTATTTCTACCTTCTCTGTCAAAAGGGGCTTAAACATCTCCAGTTTGGGCTCTTAGGGAAAAGATGAACCTGGCATGTTAAATGCTTTTTTCATACAAGCACTAGTACTCAGAAAAAAAGTTAATACATATTATGACACACTTAGATTTTCTTTGGAGATTTTGATTTCTTGGTTGTAATGTGTATACTAAGTAAAAGCTGTGGGGACAGAAAAGTCTTGATTCTCAAAGGATGATGTGAGAATCCTGTGTGTGATATAACATGCTGTAGGAATGCTGTCTACACGGGTCTGGAAAGAAATATTCTAAACAAATTCACTCCATCAAGCAAAAATTAACATTCTATGGATCTATAGTGACCAGTAAAACCAGTTTGGGATATTAGACAATTATTTCTCAGGCTATCTGTGTATCATAACATGACATGACTCTGTCACTTCCTAGGCCTTTTGAGTGGAATACAGGGGACTGGTATCTTGACAGTTGTATTTTGAGGAGTAACATGAAATTCAGATGAGTAATTGTTGTATTTCATGTGTTACATGATATGGCCAAGTGAAGAGCCAGACTTTGTACTATTCCTGGATATTTTCCAAGATAATCATGTCACCCTAAGTAGGTTATTAAAACTATATGGAAGAGCTAGGCATGATTATGCACACCTGTAACCTTAGCAACTTAGGAGATTGAATCAGGAGGATGGCAAGTTTGAAGCCAGACTGTGCAACTTAGTAAGATGCTGTTTCGATATATATATATATATAAATAAAATAAAAAAACAGTGGTAAAGCACTCAGTGGTAAAGCACCACTGGGTTCAATTCTTTATATATATATATATATATATATATATATATATATATATATATAAATAAATAAAATAATTTTTTAAAAAAAATTTAAAGCAAATATATTGGAGAAAAGTCTGTGTTGGGAAAATTAGGTTGTATGGGGTGTATATTCACAAAAATATATTTTATTTTTCTCCTTGTTACTCATTGAATTATAGGAAGTCTTCTACAGTAGAAATACAATAAAAATGTATTTTTAAACATTGTCATAAAGAAAATATCACCACATTTACTCTAGTAGAAGACTTTTTGGTTTTTGTGTTTTTAAGACATCTCATTTTCTGTATAATTCATATGAGTGAGTTTCAATGTATGATCATAAATGTAGTAAAATATTTTCTTCTAAAATATACTATTGATATATTATCATTGAGTTCAGGGGAGAAACTATGAGTGAGGTATCAAAATATTAATGTGAATGTCTCACCTTTATGTTGTTCACTTTGTTAATATAGCTCCTGTCAAACAAAGATTTTTATACATAATGATTAATATCACAAAACATGACCTTGCCTGAACCTGACTTTTATTTCATTTTCTTTGTTTTAGCATAGAATAAGTGCCAAAATCATCATTTGGAAAGCACTGTGGGCAGCAGGAAAAGTGGGTGGCTGTATTGTCTTCCTTCTCTCATACTGACAAACTTATTTTTGAAACATTGATGAAAAATTTAAATTGCAGCTTGTCAAAAAAGGGGAAAAAAGTCTTTTTGTGTGTGTGGTTGCACAAGTCTTTCTTTGTCTCTATTTATAATGGGGAGTATCATTCTTGTTATGAAACACATAATTATGGATAAATTCTTTAGTGAAACATGAGGATAAATTTGTGGGTGTTTTTATGTGGAAACTAAAATGGTGGATTTCATAATATTTGTTGATATAGAATGTGAGAGACTTATACTTATTAAAAAGTATGTCAATTATACATTATTCATTTAACAAGGCAATATGCCCTCCCTAGTTTCATTTGAATTAATTGTCTTTGATATGACTGTGATGCTTATCTAGATAAAATGTCAGATTATTTGAAGAACATTAAAATCAAGGTGGAAAATATAACATCTGTTAATAATTGTTTTGTTGAAGACAAAAATAAGTAGGTAGATTTCTAATAATTAAACAGAAAAGCTCCCTAGAAGGTTGGTTAATTGTTTATGCCCATATTTCATAAAACTGCAATTACTCACTGTGGTTGTAAATAAAATGCATGCTTAAAATAGTCACATGAAATTTGGGGAATTGAAGGACACTTTAAGAGTTTGCAAAATCCGCTTATTGTTCAGGTAAGTAACTTTTTCAAAGGGGCAGAGCTAGATCATATTAAAGCTGGATTTGGAGTCTCAATTCCAGGTTGATTTTCATTCAGTGTCAGTTCCTGGATGATTTCCATTACTCTCAGCCTGTTATTAAAGAATAAAGAAGAGGAAACAGATGTTGGGAAACAAAGAACATTAAATGCAACCAAAGAAAATAATTCAGATGAAAATATACATCAAAGGCTGAATTTGCTTCCACCATATGGATATTAAACAAAATGTTCAGACATCCTTTCTCCTGAAGGAGAGATGCAAAAGACTCACACAAATCATGTCAATAATATTGTCACCACCAATAAATTAATCTGCACTTCCCTCTACTTACTTTTCTTCAGATGCACAATTTTACTTTTAACTTCCCACTCTCTCCTCAACTCACTTGAAACAGGCCTTAACAATGCAATTTCACAGAAATTTCTTTTAGTAAGGTTGCAATGACCTAAATGACTTTAAAGTGAACCCTCAATTTAACCCTTATTTTATTAACATCTTAATTTTGCATATATGTTGCTCCTACTTGCTACTTGAAATACTATTTCTTCTAGCTTAGTCTTAGGGCCTTCCTGAAATATCCTTGACTTCTCTTCAACTTCCTTTGTTGACTATTATCCTTCCTCCAGATCTTGAAATCATGAAGTGTGACAAAATTACTTCCTGATCACTTTTGCTTTTTTTTCACTCTCTCTATGGAAGATCTCATTCAATCCACATCTTTAGTTTCATTCTGTACATGAAAAACACAATGTATATCATTATCCCAAAACACTGTCAGTATATGCAGCAACCACCCTTTGTTACATGCATATGTCAATGTCTCTAAGTCCTTTTGAAAATCACTATTTAAAAATAAACCCATGATCTTCTGCCTCAGATATACATTGCAGAATGATGTTGGTACATCTTTAGTATTATTGAAAATTAACTAAACCCAATATAGAATTTATGAGCTCCATAGAAGATGTATTTCAGACAATATTCCCCTCTATCCAATTCATTTAACAATTGCTATCATAAGATAATGTCAATATTACATGGTTTTCTCAAATAGCCTTGTTTGCAAAAAGAAAGAAAGAAAGAAAGAAAGAAAGAAAAGAAAAAAGAAAAAAAGAAAGAAAAGAAGAAAGAAAAAATAAATAAAGAATGAATGACCTGAATTGTATGCATACTATTATAATCCAACATTAATTATCATAAATAAATAATTAATTTACTAAATTTACTATTCAGTTAAAATATCCTGAATTTAAAGCAATGAAATACAAATGACAACACCCTTGCCTCATGAAAACTGCAAACTAATATTGTTTTTGTATTATATTTATATTGCATAATTATTTGTAATATATATATTCTGCATTATATTTATAGAAATAATATGAATACAGATAATAACTAAATAGTATGAAGAAAATCAAATAGTGATGTGTGTATAGTTTGCCATAAAATTGGGTGTTAGTTTAGCTTATGGGCTCGTCTTTAAGGAGTCATCATTTTCAATGAGACCAGATTGATGGATAGATTCAGATGGGCAAAGGTCAGAGAAAACAACTGAGGCAAGATTATCCAGAGCAGCCTTGTGATATTCCCTGATATGCCAAAAACAACATCTAAAAAAAGCCTTCCCAGATGCCTGTACCGAAAATTTTTAGGATTTAAAAAAAGCTTATTACATAAATAGGTAAATCCTGTGGCATTTGTTATACAGAAATAGAGAGCCAGAACAATTCTTATTAGGAGTTCCAATTCCTAGAACACCGAATTTCAAGACTACAAAGTACACTCCACAGTAGTGGAGTGTCAAAAATCTAGAAGCAAAGCATTCTCATGCTTTTTGGTCTGATGCTCAGAACACTTTCGTCCAAAGGAAGGTTCAAACACTGAACTTGAGCACAAAATTCTTCTTTATATGGGGCTATTCAGAGGCTGAAAAGAGTAACTTTGGTAACCACTCAACAATTACCCCTTTTCTCCACTGATTAGGTGGAGAAGAATGACAGTGTTTTTCTTAGTGTCCCTCACCTTCTCAGCGTGGATAACAAGTGAACATTACCAAGTAACTCAATGTTTATTGAAACTAATGATACAACCCTTGCATGCTCCAGAAACTCTCAATTCCTGTTTAGGAGAAATGTGAGATGCCTAAAGGCTAGAAGGTGGGTGAATTTGTTCAACATGATTATGTTTAAGGTTATATTATCTAGTCTCCCAAGTCTGACAACCAATAAATACTTGACTTCTGCATAGGAAAATTTACTTAACCCAGAGCTTATTATTTTCTTTTTTATTTTAAGCCTTGTACTTCCTGATAAGGAAACTTTTATTCAGTAAGAAAAACAAAACACATCACTGAAGATGAGGAGATAATAGCAGTAGCATTATCTGCTACTGTGGAAATGAAGCAATGCTCATGTTTGAGGCAAAGAATATCAGGACAGAGTTTTGACTGTTTTGCAGGTAAGTTCCTTGTTATTAGTTTTCACTATGATTGAGGGTTTAGACCTGGAACAAACCTTCCTCAATACTTATGCTCACATCCTACCTGTTATTCAGCTCATGACTTTAAATATCTTTCTGTTGATGACATCTAAATCTCCATTTCTAGTCTTCACTTGTCACTCAGATATTCATAATTCTATGAGCTTACATCTTCACTCACACAACATCTAATTGACATCTGTTATGGTTTATATGTGGAATGTCTCCCCAACACTCAGTTGTTGAGAGCAGGATCTCAAATGCAAGCAGGTTGGGTGTTTGGGTAATGATTAGGGCTTTGACCATATCACTGGATTAATCCACTGATAATTGAATGAACAACTGGATGGTAATGGCAAGAAGGTGGAGATAGCTGGAAGAAGTAGTTCACTGGGGGCATGGTGTTGAGGACAATAACTATTACTTCCCCCTTCTCTCTTTCTCTCTTTCTCTGCTTTCTGCCTGCCATGAGCAAAGAAGCTTTCCTCCACCATGCCCTTACACCATGATGTTTCTGCCTTGGAGCCAGCCAACGATAAGAGTGAATCCTCTGAAATTATGAACCAAAAAATTATTCCTTATCCAAGATGCCCTTGTCAGGAATTTTTGTCACAGGGATATCAAGCGTCTCAAACTTTACATGTCCTAAAACAAATGATTTTGTTTTCTTTCTCCTAAATCTACTTCTCCTCTAGTGGTCTCCAACTCCATAAGGAATGCCACCATCCACTCAACTGCTAAGATCCAAAAAGCTAGAGTCAAATTTGATCTTCCTCATTTTCTCCCATGACACATTGATCTACCAGACAATAATGTTAAGTTTACCTTCAGATTCATATAAAATCAGTTCATTTTACTCCATCTCCATACCAACTCTTCTAATCCATGGTACCAATTCTGGGAAATAGATCTTGGGTAGCATTCAGATTGGTCTCCCTACTTTTACTGTACCTTAGAGTTTAAAGCCATTGTGATTATCTAAATGTAAGTCTGATTGTGTTAAAACTGAGAGTTCCAACAAGAATGCTTTCTAATTTTAATAATTGAAATAAAGATATTGGGTCTGCTCATTCTTGTTTAAACTACATTTTTGACATTTATTCCAGTCAAATCTCTTTAAAAATTCTCATCTTTCAACTGAAAATGAGCATTGTTTGGATATAGATGTGTTTCTTAAGATACTTTCTAGCCATTGCTACAGTTGTCAATAATTAACAATTGAAAATGGCCTTCTTCTAATTGCTATAAGATTTGTCTCTTTATTTCCAAAGTAGAATAATTTATGCCTCCACATATATCCTCTAATCTACAAAGGCCACCCTTAAATCTCAGTGGGTATTAACAATCATAGTAATAGTTTACTGGATTTTTCTGAACAGCTAAGACAATATCTCCTATTAGATCTGTAATTGCTCATTTGGGACTATGAACTCATGAATGAGATGCTTTATGTCCTTGATCAGAACTTTCCTTTAATTCCCACATATTTTTCTTTATTTCAATCTCTCCTCTAGGCCTTGCCCCTCATCACCACTGTGGGCATCTGGCACCTGGGATTGAAGTTTCTTGGAAAGTCTTTTGGTTATAATAGAAGGTGAGTGTAGTTCAATAAAATTTCAGGGGAATTGGTGCTATATTTTATTAACAATACACTGAGACTGGGAAGGTTTGCCTGCTTTGAAGAGAAATATGAAAGGTAATGTGATGAACTGACTTCCTACTGGAGAGTTTGCAAAGCTCCTTTTGTTTGTAACTTATTGTTACTTTCAGTCTTTATGTTTCAAAGGTTTTAGATTGCTCCTTAGAGTTTGGAATTTATCTGTCCAGAACATTACAATGTCATAAAAAAGGGGAAAATATCCCCAAGTTCAAATTTCTATTTTCTACAATAAAAGCATAAAAATCCCACAGAACTCATTCTTCAGGGTAGAATTGTGCGCCCCACAAGCTGAGAGTAAGGACAAAGAACTGCACACATCTCCTCTCCCTTAGTTCCCAGCAGTTTTCATTTTCAAGCAACCACTACAAAGTTCTTTTTTCCGGTTACTAGGATGAATATAGAAAAGATTTAATGCTCCAGGGCATTCTGTGTTAAGGAAAAAAAAATGTATCACCTGAATAACTAATGCAGACCTTAATGTGATATTCAACTTTATGATTCTAGTATAGACAGAAAGAAAACAGATAAATTGCGCTTGAATATACCAAAATATTTTTGACACTTCAACCTATAAAGTAACCTTTCAAATGAAAACAAAAAAGGTGGATGCTTTTTCATATGCCACGGGTGCCTGATTTATGACAATGTCTGTTTATATACAACAAAATAGCACTAACCAAAAACAGAACAAAATGGAGACACACCAACCCTTCTCCAATAACAGAGATATAGGTTCTGAATTTTGACTCGTATTTTTAGATAAGTCCAAAATTAAGCAGTTTCTTATCACAAAAAAAGTTGTGAAGTATGAGTTTTTTTTAGTCTGATAAATATGAAATATTTGAAATCTTTTTGAAATATATGTTTCAAGTAGATAGTAAAAGTGACTAATGTAAAAGTGCTTTACAGAGTAATTATTATCAGTAAATTCCTTTTGAATATGAATACCCATTTTTTACAGAACTTTCTATAATAATTGTTTCAAAACAAAAATAATAGAACTTTTATTTAACTGATTGCATTGAAAAATAAGCAGTAGTTACTTTTTTCTCGTTTTTACACTTACCAAGATGTTAAAATCCAGAAACTTAAAATAAGAAAAAATAAATCTGAATGTCCATATGTAAAAGATGATAGTCATTTTATCTTAATCTTTCCGTGAAATTTGATCATGTTTTTCAGTTGAAAAAGTGAAAATAATAGAGATGCATATTTTAACTTCCTTGTTCTTCTCAAAGACAGCAGTAGTAGAGTAGAAAGAATTCTAAGCAAAAATACTGAGTTTGGAATCTGCTCATTGATACCAGGCAGTCTAGTTAATCTATTTTGTTTCTAGTTTCAGTGCAAGTACAATTTTTTCAAAAACTGTCCCTTGGAAAAGCAAATCTTTTTCTGGATATAAATAGTTATGACAGGACTAATGCATATAAGCATCAACTTTAAGATCAAATGTTCTAAAAGTTAAAGGTATCCAATGACAGCACAGCATGTATCAGGAGGTTTGCAGGATTATACCCAAGCTTGAGTTTAACCTAGATGGGATGATCCCACACCCAAGCATTCAATAGTACACTGGACTTGAATTTCTACTAATCTTGGGATTTTATGACTTTCTGGTCTTGTATTTATAATCTTAGAATACTACTTCCATCAAAACACTTGCTTTTGTAAAGCTTCATTACACTAATCCATATTGAATCAAGTTTGAATGATTGTTATGGCCCATGATCTCTATTTACATATATTTATTCTTCAAAATTGTTTTTTACTCTATACAGGAATGTTTTCACTTTGTCCTACAAACACATCATGGTTATGCCCACCTCCATTTATCTGTCTGTCACTTTGAATGGCTTCCTTCCTGTTTAAGTAATACCTGCCTTCTCCAGACCAGGTTTAATGATTTAAAATTTCTCATTCTCCCCCTTGGTGAGAGATGGACCCCTACCCTGGGGTTATGGGAATGGCTTTAAATACCACACCCAGTTCTGGACACATAGGATCAACAACAAATAATTTCTTAGTCACCTATACTCACACCCTTGGGAGGAAGGACCGGGCTTATTATGCAGAGCCTCAAACAGGAGTTGCACTCAGCAACAGAGCAACCAACTAAAGGTGTTTGGAGGCAGGCTTCAAAGTGTTAAGCAGGAAGACTTCTTTCTGTTTGAAATGTTCCAGGGTCTGGAGGGAAGTAAAACTTAGTACTCAGGATTAAATAAGATATTTACAAGGTTTCTTTGATGAGTAGGGTTTTTAGCTAGGGGACCATTTCTGTGCAGGAGCTGAATGGGAAAGAAAAGTGATAGAAAGAACTTCTGTGGCCCTCCAGATTAATACTCTGTTTTAATACTATAACTGTATCTTGTCTTCCTATGGAGACTTCCAATCAAATAAGGAAAGGTACGTGGTTATGATTTTTTAATTTGCTATAGTTATCATTTGCTGTCATTTGCTGCTTACTACAGATTTCATTTATGTCCCTACCAGAACACTAAAAATAAAAACATTATTTTATAAATGTATTCGTTTTGCTAATTTGTTACTTTAGTCCATTATCCAGATTTTATCTCCCTTAAGGGTGCTGAATGCATAAAAGCCATACTTTGCATTTTCTATCATGCAGTATTAAGAACATAGTAGTCATTTGATTGATTTAATCATTCTGCGTGAGAAAAGAAACTAGCTGGTAATTTCTAAAATACCCATTGCATTCTAATAAATTTGTTCATAAAATACCCATTATATTCTAATAAATTTGTTCATTCATCCTCACTTAACAGAAGAGATGCATTTCAGAAAATCAAATTATACTATGTATTCCTTTTCCTAAATGACTTCATTATATAATTGGAGATTTATTTCCATGTGAAACTCAGCTTTAATAGATGGTGTTCAACATTTCCAATGTGGAAGTGATTAAAATGGTGGTCACATGAAATACTGGGATAGTAAGAATTATTAAACAGAAAGTTTTTGAGCACTTAGAAAATAAAATTAATTAAAAAAATCAGCACAAATCTCTCAGAAATGGAGTCACATCAAAATTGACTTGTTTTTAAAAGGTTTGTTGATGTTATTGATTTGGAAAATATCATACAGCATATTTTAATTTGGGTGAGATATTTGACATGACTTTCTTAATATCCTTGAGGATCAGAAATAAATTTATAACAGGTAACAGAATGTGTAGAGCATATTGATTAATGTCAACTTGACTAGAGCCTTCTTCTAGTTTGATGAAAGATTCTGTCTTTGGTCCTGTTCTGTTAAAATATATATATATGAAACTGGAAGATGGTAAGTAAAAGAATCACATGCAAAATTATCTCGACAAGCTAAAATTCTTAGGCCAAAAACAAGATTAAATTTAACAATGAGGTTACAGATTCAGTTAAAAAATAAGTTACAGAAGTCTAGGAAGGGTGTATCTGGAAATATGGTTGGCGCTTAAGCTGATACGATCCTCTCCTATTACTATGCACATGTGATTGAAACTTGGTAAAGGATAGGTTTAGATGTGTGGGGTAAATTGTTGAGACAACCCTCGTGCAATGCTCTCTGACTACATCTAGGGCCTTTTCTCTGTCTAAATGTTCAGGGGAGAACATGCTAGATGCATATGACCAAGTAAAAGGTATTACTTAGTTTGAGGTAAGGAAAGTTAGAAATAAGAACAAGCATGTATAATTTTTCAGTAAAATGGACATTTTTCAGTATTTGCAAATAAAATGTGAAGGTTTTATGTGCTTTGATTTTATAATCAATTATAAATTGAAGACTTGAGTTATCACTAGCAGTGACAAGAGAATGTGGTGAAATAACAAACACGTTTACTTACATACACATTTATAGACAGTCTAATTAAAATTTCTATACATCTAAAGTTTGTAAATATTCATTTACCCCTGTTGAAGGACCTCTTCCCCAGATCACCAGGTTAAGAAAACAAAAGTATATCCCTGAAGCCAAAAAGCACTCAGAGGTCACCCACAAACACACCTTCCCTAGATTGCTAACAAAATGGTAATAGAATGGAGCTGCAGGAAAGGAAAGATAAGAGATAAGATAATAATAGTGTGTTTCAGAGCTGTGAACTTCAAAGGGAGAAAGGTTGAAGGGGAGAAAGAAAAGCAAAGAGAAGGGCTGATATTGTCAGGAGGGGACCAGGAGCAAGAAGAACTTATTTAAATGAATTTAGGTTCACTCACTGCTTCTTTCTTTCTTCTTTTTTGTTTTGTTTTGTTTTGTATTGTTTCCTGGCCTAATTTAAATGCAGCTCTGGTGAAGGAGATTTTCCAATTTACATATTTACTTTAAGATATTCCAAAGTGTCAAGCAAATTTGATTTTTATTTATATTTAGCAAACTAATCATTTGCCCTGAGAAACAGAAAGCTCTGATGTTCTGAGACTTCTTTTACAAAACTTAAAGGAGTTGATATTCTCCCAGTGTCTCCTGAGCTACTGGAAAACTAAAAATTGACAGAAAAATAATTTTGTTATGCCAAAGAGCCTGACAGGTGGGCACCGTATTTGAGGGGAATTGCGGTGACTTTCAATTATCTATCCTTAGACACTTATCTGTTTCTCATGGTACCCTACCTAATGAATAGCTCTTCTGCAGATGGTGAGAAAACCAGGATCCTTAATTGCTACCAAGCTAAAATTAACAACAATCATGAGCAATGCTGGGAGAAGAATCTGAAATAATATAGTTCATCTATCAGGCAAAGGAAGCTGAAAATTTACTTTGATGATGTGTACTGTTAAATAAATAGTAAGAATCATTTTAGCATTATAAAATTTTTAAAAATTATATTGGTTCTAAGACAAAGTATTAATAAAAGTAGTATAACAACTCTTAAACTATTTTCACTGAATTAAAAATGTCATGCTTCCTGAATATGTTTTGATATTATATGTATTAGCCAATCCAAAAAACTACCTCGGAAGCAAATATAATATTATTTATCTGTTTCTCAATACTAACATCTGTAATATGATTTTAAGTAACAGGTTGACATTAGCAAACCACATAAATCTCTCTCTCAAAATTATAGATCATTATTTGATAACTGCTACCATTGTTTCTCATATAAAAATGTATTTTTTATAAAGCAAATTTATAAACAAATAAATTTCCAAAGAGTGACAGAAGCAAAAAGTGTAATGTAGTTCACAATTAATATTACTATTATAATTATTTTTTTTATAAACCAATATTTGCAAGTAACTGAAAACCAAGAATAGTAACATAAAAGTGAAAGGACACAATAAAAATGTTGGAAAATGGAGAATGAATAAACAGAAATATTTGGTTTTTTTTTTAGCTTGATATTTAGATAACAGTATAGATTTCAAATAATAATTTCTGCTGCTGTATTCCTGAAACAAAATATTGGTTAATGAGAATCTTGAATATTGCCTCTTCCTATTTTCATTTTTTTATCAAAACATTAAATTGAGAAAATGGGAGCAGAAAAAGCCAGCCATAGCCCACGCGCAGTCTTTTTACTATAGTTACCTGTTTAAATTTGGCTTTATTACTGTAAATTCTAGTCACAAATATAGAGTTAAAGAACCTAATGATTTCACAATCAGGAAAGGACAATTAATGTTCTCCATTGCAAATCTTTCCTTTTTATTAGTGAGCTAAATAAGGTCTATGAGATTAAAAACTTGGCTCAATACTCCTGGTACAGGGAATCCATGCCAAGGCAAGTTAGAATAGAATGCTTGCTGGACTTTTTGAGAAGATTTCAGTTTCACCTAAAAGCATCAAAATAGGAAAAGTAAACCTGATGTTTTCCTGGATCACTTCCACCCTAGGGTCTTCCAGGTGGAATTCTTCCTTCCCAATTGTCTATATCAAGCACAGAACCACATCACAAAATGAATCCAGAGGGAAGTGGCTCAAACAAAGTACTGATAGTCTTCAACACTGAAATTCTCTTTAGTGTTGAAATTGGCAAATATTGAATATTATCTCTTCTGTCAAATCATATTAGAGGAGAAATAGTCTACAAGCAGAATCCATTTCCATGACAACCTAAGAATCAGTTGATTGACTTAGGGATCAATAGCTTTGTTTTGACTGTGGCTCTATGGCATCTTTTTTTGTGACTTTCACTTTTTCAATTCTTCAGTTGACTATGAAGCCAGGAAAAGTCTGCAATATTGAAAAGCTTTATATAATGAAATTAAGAGATGTAAAGGTCTAATTATTTTCATGAAGCAGTCATGTTTCTTGATTGCCTCTCTTCATACTAACTTTGGAAAGCTTTTATTGTAGAAAACATATAAAACGAAAGTGAATGATTTTTCTCTGAACCTTTTGGGCATTTCAGGGCAAATAAACAAAAAGCTATTAAGTGCCCTGACAGCCTCCAACTTAAGCCCTGTCTAAAAGCCCTGAAGAGGAAAGGACTGCATAAAAAGGATCAAAATTAGAAGCTCTTAGAGATCAGCTCCCAAGATGAAGTTGTCATGTTTTCTACGCTATGCAGTATTTATGTCATTGTACAAATATCGACTGGCTCTTAAGATAAGGGAAGTTATTTATTTCCTTGTAGGAGGAGCAAAGAGAAATTTGCATTTTTGTATTTTTGTTGTTGTTTCTCATAGTCTCCAGGGGATTTAAATAAAGCTACTTTGGAAATTATTTATAAAGAGATGGCTAAGTGACACAATGCTTTAGCAAAAATCTCTATGTAGCTTTTAAAAATTTAATTATATCTTCAAGCATCTGGATGTAATTCAATTACTGCCCTTGGTGTCATCTACATCCCATTTACTTGTAGTTGATAGAGACAGCACTTGCAGTTGGATGCTAAGGTTCTACTTGTTATTCATTTTTGCTAATGCCAATGTGTCCACATCAAAAATTTTCTTTTGAAACAGAAATAAAATTCCCCAGAGCTCACATTTTTTTTCTTTCTCACATTCCACTGTCTTCAATATCTTATCTATTCCATCACAATGAGAAAATGTTTTCTGTCCTACTTGGCATTAGATGTTGTATATTTTACTTTGCAATACGTTTATCATCAATCCATTTTCAAGATTTGAGTGTCTTACAAACATAAAACGGTAGAACACTGTCTTGATGGAAAACAGAATGTCAGAGCCACAAAGACAGTAACTTGGGCAGACAGAAAGGCTAACACGTAAATGCAATTTCTGATTTGGGGGAAAGGAATTATTGGACCTTCTTTAGTACCCTTCACTTCTTTTGTTGCCCCGTAGGTCTTTCCTTTTCCGCTTTTAATATTAGATTTGGGGAGATTCAATTGACTGCCGTGCCCTACTGCCTAATCAGTCAGTAAAAAAGCACCAAAGTCAAGAAAAATATTTTAAGAGATGTCAGTTCTATAAAAGTCAACAGAGATAAAGAGATTTATTGCTTCTATCCTCACTGCTGACCTGATTCTATTGGAGTCGGAAATCAAGAAAATCCGATTGTTTGTATGTGGGTATGAAAGCAAGCAAGTAAGCAAGCATGAGAAATAGATTTAGTTTGCAGGGGGAAAGGAATAATATTTATAAGTTGTCAGAAGACCCTAGAAGTTGATATTTTACTGTACTACTAGAATTTCTGGAAGCTTTTCCCCTGCTGCTGACAGAAAAGAAAACAAGATGAGATAAAAGGTGTAATATTCTATGATTACATTTATTTGTTAATTAATTCATGTATTTATTTGATCAATATTTATTATGTTCCTATTGTGTGCTTGAAGTTATGCTAGTCCCTAGAGTTATAATAGAAAACATATCTGATTCGACTCTAGTTTCCTGGAATACAGTCTAGGGAGAAGGACTGACACATTAATCAGTTCTTTCACAAAAAGAAAAAAAAAGAAAATTAAGAAAAAGAAAGAAAATAATAAAGAAAGAAGAAGAAGAAAAGGGGAGAAAGGGGATTGAAAAAATAGAGATAAAGCTGCTTGTGTTGTAGACAAATGCATTCCAGTGATTTCTCTAATTATTGAGTACCTCTTAGGTCAGATTTGATCTGAAGGAACAAGGATTCTAATTGAATCCTTGGGGGTTCTCAGGGTCATCTCAGATATTGATAATAGAGATATCTAGGGTTGATTTGTTCAGACAGCTCATTACTTATAGTGTGGAAAACTAAAAATCCAGTTTCCTATGCTCTCTTCACTCCTTAGTAAATTCTGCCCAAATGTTGTAATGACCCCTTATACAAACAACTGTGTTTATAAACTGTTCTTTCTGCAAGGTGACAACAGCAAGTGCTAGACATTATGTTGATCAAGTTAAATTTTAAGTAAGATAGGAGACTCTTCACTCAAATAATGCTTTTACATGTATCTCAGCTATCAGTTCACAGTGAATGTTTTAGACCAATTCATGCCATAATCACAATCATACTTAATAATCCAATAATAATTAATTTATTCAAGAAGTAGAAATTACCTGTCCATTTCAAGTTACAAAGTGAACATCCTGTCACATCACCTAAACTCTCCAAGGTACTAGTATATACAGTCTATATTCCCTAAGCATGAGAATCATATTCTCTATTTACTATTATCTGGGAGATGGGAAAAGGCAGGAGGATAAAAATTACAAAGACATATTTTAACCAAGAATAGAAATGCTGAAGCCCTCATGATGTGGTTAAAACAAGTTAACTCTGCCATGCCAGAAAAATTAGTCACCCTCACTTCCTGTTTAATTTTATTTAAACATTTTTAAATAAATGGATTTTAATTAATTTATTGAATGCTTTGTACAGATAAAAAAGTGAGGAGTTTAAAACAACTAATCTCTTTATTTGAAATTTTAACAATTTTAAACATACCAAACCATAGATGTTATTCCATTTTTTCCTGAATATAAAGATACATGCCCTAAATGGGCAGCATCCTTTGTTGCATCTAACTTTCACCAAAGTTTTTGCACAGACTGGAACATATTCATCTTGTAAATGTTGATTTCAGGTTTCAAATATATCTCTTATAAATTCTAGTTTTCATTGCTGTCACTCTTCCTGCATTTATCAAAACACAATTCCTTTGAATATTTTGACAGTTCTAATGTTTTTTTTTTTTTTTTTTTTACAGGGAGAATGGTGATCATCTATGCTTCATAATTGCAAAACACTTTCTTTTTAGATTTATAAACATTCATTAAAGAAGCCAATGAATTATTTCCATTTAAATTATATGAATTTCCTTTCAATCATCAATTCTTACAAGTAGGTAGAACTTCACAGCCCCAGCCTTCATCCATTTGTGAAACATTCACAAATGTTTTGGTCAACAGATATCAAAAAAAGACAGAAAATGCTGCCATGCATTCATTCTCTAAACCAAAAGCAGGCTGAAAGTCCTTATTATAAAGCATTTATGATGAAATACTTCCTTTTGAACAAAAATCTGCAGAATATCAAAAAGGTTTTGATTTTTTTCCTTAGAAATTATCTTTCACTGGTTAATTCATGAGTTTGTGAAAACATGTAATTTGTGGGGATCTAATTTGTGGGCATCTAGAGAAGCCTGGTCTGATATTTCAATTTCCCATTCATCAAGATCATTAGACTCTTGAGTAATACAATGTTACTCTGCATTCTCTTCTTACTTGTCTAATAATCTTGAAATGTCTTCTTTTCCCAATGTTCTACTCCTTGAAAACATGGTGAAACATTTTAAAAATTTTGAGTTTTTAATTCTCTTGGGTAGAAACCTGAAACACAAATAAATAAAAGTCTTCCCCCAAAAGCTGCACAGACTTCTCCTAGAACTTTTTGAAGAGTGGTAGAGAATCTTGTTCAATGTAATTAGAAAAAATAAAGAAGATTTAGAGTTTATCATTTATTTTATTCTTGTATCATCCTATTAGATGATTCTATATTTCTTCTACTTTCCTATTGCTTTAATATTTTCAGATTAATATATCAAGTTGATGTCATTATGAAATAATTCAAAGGAAAAAGAAATAGCAAATTACTTCAAGATATGGAAAAGTAAATCATCAAATATCTATAAAGTTTCTTATATTTATAAAAGGGCCCAAAGGATCCATAAGGAAAAAGTCAGGTAAAGTGAGTTTATTCTATTACAAATGTAATTTCCCTCTTTCTTCTTTGAAAAGTCTTTTTAAAAGTATAAAAATCATAATACATCATTCCTTACAAGTAGTTAGTACTTCTTAGAAAAGAACCCTAAAGGTTTGAGTTCAAAGGATCCTGAAAGTATTCCTAGGGAAAAATTTAAATAACTCGTATTGATAAGATTTTAATACATTCTATAATGTAGGTATTCTTAAGGATAATATAGTAATATTCAAGCTTATCAAAAGTGTATCATCCAAATTCATCTCCATAAGTTCACATTGAATATCTGAAACTCAAACTTGATGCCACATTTTAAATTATTGAATTACTGATTAGTAAAACTTAGCTTCCTAGTCTTTTCTAATTAAATAGGTTTAGCAAAACATTTTTATTGATACATCATCCTAAAATCTCATGATTCTTAAAATAGAGTTGGAATTTTTCAAATATTGTGGGCTTTATTATCATTTAATTTCCTATAATTATATATTAAAGTTATGGAAAAACTTTGCTTTTAATTCAATTATTGTTAGAATTATATACTCTGCAAAAGTAATATTTGTAGTGTTTGACCATAGTGTCAGCATTTGCTGGCAAAATTCTAATGGGCTCTTTGCTATTCAGAAAGAAAGATCTGTTTGTGCAAAGGGAGTCAAACCTTGGATAATAAGCATTAGCTCTGCATGAGAAAGCAAGGCCATGACATCACTTTAGCTAATGATAGCTAGAATTTATTGATCAGGGTTTGGAAGAGTGCATTGGAGTGGTTGTCAGAGCCAGAGACCATTCAGGCATCAGAAAGCTTATATTACTTAAAGACTCCAGAGCATGAACCATAGTTTACAAAAATGACCACAGCAGTCACTGTTCTTGCTCTTGATAAGCCTTGAGAAATGTAATGGCAAAAAAAGAAAGTTCCTATATACTTTATTTCTCTGTATGGCGAATATTACTCATGTATTTGGATAAAGATTATAGTTACTAAATTGCTAAATGAAGAGTTTTTCTTGCCATGTATAGATTTACATAGGAGTTAAATAATGACATCCAAATAGATAAGGAAACTTGAGTAGATGAATTCAGAAGTTTTTGAAAGTTTACATCTAAATGAATTTTGCCTTAAATTGCTTATCTAACAATACTTGACTATTATAATTTCTGGATATTTATCATATAATTTACTCCTTTACCTACTGTTTTTAGATTGAACAATGGCAGCATAATGGTTAAATACAATGACTTGCATTAGATTGTGACAATATTTTGATAGGTTGTCTAAAAATATGCCCCCTAAGAGTCATATCAACATATGTACTAATTTGCCCTTGATGATCTTGGTTTATGAATATAAACCCATTCCACCACTGGGGAAAACTTTCTATAAATTAAGAGTATTGAGTTGGAGAGTCCAGCAACTAGAAACTTGTGAATCAAAGAACAGAGTTAAGTCTGGTTTCTCAATTGATTTTTCTATAGTATCTAGTTCAATGCTGGGTCTATAAAAACTCAGTAAGCACCAATGGATAGATTAGATAAATTTTTAATTAAACATACTGAGATGAGAATGACCCCTTAATATTAAATTAATATCCTTGGGTGATTTTGTAGGTTTCTCTGAAATAAATATGCCCACATATAAATAGATTACTGAACCCTAGTTTTGAACAAAATTCTCTTTTTAGTGACTACAGTATAAAATGAGCAAACTTGTCTTTGATGATTTTATAGTTTATACTAATGACAAGTGATTCAGAATAAACATTTTAAAAAGAAATGAAAATTAGTGTAAGAACATATTTATACTGAATAAAAGCATTGTTTTTGAAATCAGTTTGAACTGTACAGTTTTGAAATTGAAGCTTCAGATTTTAGTTGACGGTTTTTCTTCAGTAAATTTTATATTTCTCTTTTAAAATGGCTTTAATATTAAGCAGATAGTCGAGCCCTTTCCAAGCATTTACTTGTGAGCAATTCCATACCTGAGTGAAAAAATTATGATGCAGAACTGCCAAAATGTATCATTAAGTCAGTGAATTCTAAACTAGGACACTGTGATATCCTGGGGTGATGGCAGCAGCAACCATGGTGTTGTGGATGCACAGGGACGTTGGCAAGATCTGCTTCACTACTGACACTTCACCCTGAAAAGAAAATAGGACAAACCCCAGCAGGAATACATAATGTTTAAGACTTAAAGCAGAGGCAGTAAACAAAAATATGGGATTTACGATGGACATTAAGATAAAATTGAAAGTCAGAATGTTTGATGATGGTTAGTACTAAGGAGCTCTTCGAAATTAAGAGATGGTCACTCTGCATGATCCTGAGTAATTATCAACTTCGTCCCCAATCCTGTCCTTCCTTATATAGTGATCTCTTAATTGTCTTTGCTTGCTGTTACTGTCAAAAACTTTTGAGAAAATTAGTTTAGAAAATGAAAAAGTTGATTTTGATTCACAGTTTTGGGGAATTCAGCCCATGACTGCTTAGCGCTATTGTTTTGGGGCCCTGTGGTGAGACAGCACATTATGGCAGCTGTGGGTGGCCAACTGTTCACTGGCTGAGAGGCAAAAGAGAGAGGAACAGGAAGGTGCTGGGGTTCCACTGTCCTTTTAAAGGGAAGAGCACTGATGATGAGAAGACCTACCATCAGACCCCACTGCTTAACAGTTCTACTGTCTTACAATAGTGTCGGGGCTGGGAACTAAGTATTTAAGATATGGGTCTTTGAGGGCACCTTCTAGATACTACCTAGAGCATTCTAGAAAAGCTTCCCCCTCCACTTGTAGCATAAGGCAAAATTTGGAGTCATACTTACCTCTTTCGCCAGCTGTGTCACAGCCTTGCCCAAGATAAAGCTTTATACTCAGTCCTTTGTCCTGCTCCTGCTCCTGTGCAATTGACTAGTTTGTTGGAAATCTTATCATTTACCCTGAGGGTTGCCAGCTAATAGGTACTTAACCACTAAGCCCTTTTTATTTATTTTTTTAATGTCTTATTTTTAGAAAGGGTCTCACTAAGGTGCTTAGGGCATTTCTAAGTTGCTGAGACTGGCTTTGAACTTGCAATTCTCTTGCCTCAGCCTACTAAATCACTGGGCTCAAAGGCATATGTCACTAGTCCTGGCTAACAATTTGTTGTTTCTTTCTTTTTTTTTTTTAAAGAGAGAGAGAGAGAGAAAGAATTTTTAATATTTATTTTTTAGTTTTCGGCGGACACAACATCTTTGTTTGTGTGTGGTGCTGAGGATCGAACCCGGGCCACACGCATGCCAGGCGAGCATGGCTACCGCTTGAGCCACATCCCTAACCCAATTTGTTGTTTCTTTGAGTGAGAAGCTACTACTTTGCTTCTTTCTTCACAATAAAATGGGATACTCAGGACCTCACAAAATAAAAGTTATAAAATACAATGCCTCATTAATATCACATAATATATAATTCTTTCCAAAATATGGGTGCCTTCAATCATATAAAGAGTCTGAGTATCTTGAAGATTGATGGGAGAATGACATTGATCTCACCATATAGTCCAAACTTGGCAGGATTTGAACTTCTCAGAAAGCTTGTTTGGAGAATTGAGATTATTCTCCTGAGACTATAGGAATGGTACAATTCAATTAATTGTAAATAAAGCTAGTTTACTATTAAATGTTTAAGAAGCAGACATAGCAAACAGAAGTAAAAATTTCTAAAGAGATTGCTTATTGCTGAAGATACTGAAAAAAATATATGTGATGGCACTTTACTATATATCAGTGATTATAGCAAAAAAAAAAAAATCCCTTCCCTAATTAAAGTCTTCATTAAAATGTTTTCCTTTATACTCTTGACTTATTGAGGGAAAAAAAAAAACGGTAAAGCCAACATGACCACCTAAGAATAATGGCATTTGTATCAACTCATTTTATTTTATTTTTTTGTGAGAAGTAAAAAGTTTTGTGACAGCATACCAAGGATCTCACACTTAATTTGGAAGACATTAAAACTTTCTACACTTGTTTTAAAAGTTCACCCCAATTCCATACAGAAAGGACATTTATTATGTTCACTATGCAATATATGTTTCTTATTGTTTTTCTAACAATTCTCATATTGACCTGGGAACAATTCTTACATTGTCCAGACCTTTTCCCTTCTGGATCCATTCTAATGGTATGGTCAATCAAGACTGAAAACATAGGGAGAAAGTTGGTCACAGATATATTCCAGTAATGTAACCTAAAGAATCTGTCAGTATTTCTTCCTACCTGGTACTTACTTGGAATTCACCCTGGTTCTTGCTCTGCTTTGTGACATCCCATTCTATGAGCTCTGAAAATCAAATCCATGAAATTTCTCTTTGCCTAAAGTAGTCAGCTTCAGTTTCCCTTGCAGAGATTCCTAATAGATGTACCATGCCTTATAGTGCCAGGCAACAAACACTAGGATGAGTATATTTTATTTCAAATGAAAATAGCACAAAAACATTGTGTTAGATTCACTCTAATTTATTCTTATAAATTATTCCTTGTGATTAATGTAGCTAGTAGCTAAAATTATTGCTTGGTCACAACACAAAAATGCCAGAAAATTATTTTGCTGGATAGTAAAAAGCTACTGACTTTCATATCAGATTATTATTACAGCAATTACACAGCTGACATACAGAAGCCTTGAAGATATGTGGCCCTTGGGATATCAAACAAGAGGTTTGAAATAAATGAAACTCAAATACCGGAATCTTGTTGATGGTCAGCACAGCTCCTCTTGGCAAGAAAGCAGATTTTTTTTTTTCTTCCAAGAAATGATTTGCATGACACTTGCTGTAGATGTTACTTTCCTCCTGGTCACAGATTAATTGACTACCCAGGTGCTCAGAGTAAGGAGAGTTAACACCAACTGCTTATAAAAGAAAAAGAAAACAAAATGTAATCACAAATGTGATTGCCTTGATAATAATTAATACCTGGGGGCTAGCTGGTAGCCTAAGTCAATATGGTTATCTCTGATCTGTAAAATTCTAGACATGATCCTTGCTCTATCCCTCTTGTCATAAAAGCTAAAAGCAAAGTCTGTGTCAAATTCTTGATTTGGTATCTGTTGCAGTCACAATGCAGGAGATAAAACCTAATGAGTTTCCACAAACACAACCAATTTGTTAGCATTGACTGGTCACTTCAGTGAAAGAACCAGTCAATTTAATCAAATTGGCCAAACTGGCCTTTAGCTGAACTGACAAATGGATGCAGTCAAAATAATCAAACTAAGTAAATAGACTGGGTATGTTCACTTCAATATCCTCTTAATGGTTCTGAATCTTAACAGTTTTGCTTATAAGCACTATTCCTGCTAAGTGGACAAATGTTGAAATTGGGGAACACAAAGCAAGGCGCCTGCTCACTCCAGTGGTCATAAACACTCATCTGAATGAGCAAAGCAGGGAAGCACATGGAGTGAAACTTCCCCCCACCTCTTGACTGAGGGCATGCCCAGAAGTCCTACAACAGCTTTTCTAATCATTGGCATGTGAAGAATCCAGAAGAGACATTGCCCCTAGCCACGGTATAATTGGTTATATACATACAGTATAAACATACGTTTACTGGACAGTGGACACAGAAATACTGAATTAGAAAACATACCCAAGTGACTCTACCAGGAATCTAAGAAGAATAGACAGCAGAGAGGGCTTTCTGAAGCCCCAAACAATCATGGTAATTCACTTCCAACTGTTGCCCTGCTGGCACTCTTCCTAAGCAGACAGGGGAGAGCTGCTGCATCTCTCAGATAACAAGGTAATTAATGTTAAAAAGGAAGACCATATTGAGGAGGGTCAGTTGTAGCTTCAGAATTGTAAAAAGGTAGAATTAAAAAGCCTGTTCCATTTGCCTCTAACTCCTTTTTTTCTAAGGCTTATTTTAAAGAGATTTGAAAAAGGCGGGGTAGAGACGTGGATAAACAAAAGCTATTATAGGAAAATGAAATTCCTTTCCTCTTAGCATATTTCCACACAGATCTTTTCTGAAGCCCCAATGACATTTCATAATCCAAACTTCCAAAATTAGTTCTATTTTTATGAAAAATAATAATGTCAAATGTGTTGATAAACACTATTGGGAGAGATGCCAGACTTTCACTAAGCTAAGGACCTCCTATCTTGCTTTCTCCATTCTCCATTCTTCTGCAGGCTCATAGATAATCACTATTTGATAATTATATAAACTATATTGATAGAAATACAATGTTTACCCACTTCTGGGAAATTATACCATAAGAGATGGTGTTGGACTTAGTGATTCCTATAGGGAAGATTTCAATGTCCTACATTAAAAGGAATCACTAAGAGATTAAATATCACTGTCAAATCCATGTCGATTTAATAATAAATGCCAATAGTAACTATTGTCTTTACTAAATATCAAACAAAAGGAAAAATGTAGCCTAATACAAAAGCTAAAAGAAATGTAAGTTCTTAAATATATTAATCAGACTTCTCATAGAGGCTTTAATAGCAAAAATTATAATAGATAATATTTACTGGACACTGTTTTTGTAAGACTAGGCTTAGTGTTTCAACATGCATTAACACGTTTAAATTTTATAACAACTTTAGGTGAATATGATTTTTATCCTTACTACGTAAAGGTAAGAAAACTGAGGCAAAGAGAAACTGAGAACTTTAAGAAAGATAACACAGTTAATATGTGGAAGAGTCAGGATTTAAGAAAAAAATATCCAACTCCAAGATTCACACTCCTAATTATTGCATAAATTAGACCTTAACATAAAACACCTAGATGTCTGTAAAAATATAATATTATATGCAACTGAGTTTTAAATATAATGTAGGATGATAGGATAACCACTAAAGGAATATTAAAACTAATAGTAGAAGAAATAATTGTTTTAAGTAGTGTATAACTTTTTAAAATTATTAATTCTGGGTATTGAACCCAGTATGCTATACCACTGGACCAGTAGTGTAATACATATTTTGTACTATATACCTATATTTTCTCACTCTCTCCCCCCATCTCTCTCCAACCCCCCCCAAACACACACACACACACACACACACACACACACACACATATGCAATACTTAATGGTGCATACAAGTCCAGAAACAAAAACCAGCACAAATTTTTTTAAAATATATTTTTATTTTTTCTTGGGGAAAACTATCTTAAATCAAATTTCTATCTTATAAGATTCTAGTGACTGATATTATATAGCTGCAACCCATGACCATAGTCACAGGGAGACAATTTCAAGGGCTTTCATAAACAGCCAACTAAACAGAGAACAGCACAGGATTTGTGAAAATTGGGTTTCAAAGTCAAATGCTCAGTTAGTTTAAATCTATAATATTGACTATTTCTTAAAATTTTTCTTAACATGTATTAAGTGATTGTGACAGGAGAAACTATAGCCTCTAGTCATCCTTCAACCTTTGACCCTGTGCACACTGAAACACTCAAAGATGACCTCAAATTTCATAACAGCAAAGGGAAATAAAAGGAGTAATTTACAAAAGGTCTCTGAATATTTTAGAATCTTTAAAGGCTAACTTTCTAATTTTGATCAATATCACTAAAGGAAACTCAGACTGCTCACAACTCCTGAAATTGAAGTGTGCCATAAACACAGGAGAAGGTTGATGGTCATGATTCCCAAATGATAGAAAGTCCATACAGAGCATTGTCACAGGGGAGAAGGTCTGCCTCATTAACCTTTAGGTGATGGCAACCGAGGGAGACAGCAGAAAAGAGGAACTGGAAGGGCTCAAGGAGAGATGACAACAAGTCAGAAGTTAGATGGGTTATGACAGGGCCTATCTCTAAAGGAAAGAAAAAACATGGAAATTGGCGACACAAATAGGAAGTGACAGGAAGAAACTGTTTGGTACTGCAAATGAGCTCAGTGGGAAAAGAACTGGAACATGCATTGAAGTGAAACCACTGAATTATGGGATTAGGCCTCCAGAACTCTGAGCATAGAAATATTGTCTCCCAGTCGCTGGAGCAGGGATTGATTTATTATACATCCTACTGCCTTCCCTGGCCTATCCTCAGAGAAGCAGCAAAGTCAATTTCAACGAGAAAATTAACCAACTCTTTTCTGGTTTTTGCCTCATTTTGGATTCTTGCATTAGTGGAGAAAATGTAAATGCCAATCTTTCCCCTGTGGTTGTATCCTTACAGACTGGTGACCCATTAGAATTTCCCGGTGAGAGAATTTAATTCTGGGTTTTCTTCTTTCCATCATGATTGCTGTCCGTTTGAAAGTGCTAATGGGCCCTCTCCTGTTCAGACTCCAGTACATTTAACCTCTAAGTCTTTTCAACAAAAATCCTTTTAAAATGAAGATGTCTGAGATGTAAATGTCTCAACTTATTACCTGTCTTTGATCCTCAGGTGATTCTTGTTTGTGTTTTCCCTGTGGGTACTTTTAATAGACTATGTGGCAGGAGGCCCCCCCAATTCTGAAATCTAGGTCATTGAACTGATTGCTCCTTGCACAGCAACCACTCTGTTTCTCGGGACAACCCCTCTCTACTTTGAATTAAATATATTTAACACATCTCTAAAATGCTGTGAAGTGTTGCAGAGTTATGCAATTGAGTTCAAGGGGAGCACATTGGCTCACACTTCTTAAATGTTGGGCAGCAAGAGCCGTGGCCATTCCACATTCTACCCCATGCAGTCTAGCTTTTAAATGAGTAACCAAATAAACACTTAACCCGCTGTGTGCTCAATGCCTCTCTGCTTGCTTTATTTGCTGGGTAACGGATGCTTAAAGATGAAGAACAACAGTAGTCAGGAAGTAGGATAAAGCTTATGACAAAAAAAAAAGTTCTTATTTGATGCAAACTTTTCATAAAGCACTAATATATATGTATATGCATTTATAAGCCAGGAATAGAAAGTAAGCAAAATTTGGAAATCCTATATGTAAAGGACTGCTATCTTTAGGGTAAAATGGCTGCTTTGAGACAAGACACAGGAGGTGATGAAGGGAAGCAAATGGGAAGGAGGGTTCTTTAATATATAATTTAAGCTACTGAAATAAAGAGACTTTTCCATTCCAAAGAAAATGAGGGATTTGCAGGGTTTGAACATTAATATTATCATAAGTTATTGGGAAGTTTTGTGGAAAGATGCACAGGCTGAGGGCCCATAACCTCATCACATACTACATATAGGATAGGTATTGGCAAGAGACACTGCAATATATGAAGGTACAGAAGACTGACCCAGTTTCTCCAGGTTACTCACCCTCACTTCCAGCTACTCAAAGAGAGAAGGGAGAGAGATATTCTGAGACTCAATGTCTATACTCCATCTGAGAGGAGAAACCTCAGAGTGGAGATGAGAAACTGTTGACTTCCCTCAGGGTTGATGTGTCATTCTATGGCATCCATTCGACAGTGTTCTTGTCTGCCAGGTATAAGAGAAAACACCGGGAAGCTTATGAAAACTTTCACAGGCAGGCAGGATGGTGAATGGGGATGACAGAGAAAGATTCCATTGCCTCTGAGACAGATTTGATGCCTACAAGAGCCTGATGTGGAGGCAATGCAGAGCCTGAGGTGACATTCACACTTATTACTAGCATTGTCCACAGGAAGGAATGACAACTTCAGAGCTCCAAAGCAAGCACAGCAGGAATAGTGTTGGCTGCACCTGTTCCTTGGGAAAGATCACAGAAGAATCAGAGGAGACAATGTTTTCCAATAAGAGGGGCTATATTTATTTCTATTCTTGTGCCATTTTAGGTATGGCTTAGAGGGGCCAGACAAATTTCTTGGAGATAAAATATTGAAACTAATTATTACTTTTATAAAGATTCTAGCAAATTTGGGTTGGTTCAAATGTGAAAAGTGTGATATATATAACTTTCAATAAAAATAAGACTTTTAGGAGAAAATTATTATTAAGGCTTATAAAAATATTCAAATTTTGTCTCATTATTTTTTCTTTATAATTTTTAACTTCTTTGTCTAGTATCCATTTCAGTAGGTAAAGAAATATCGGCAAAAACAGAAATTAGTGAAATTTAATTTACATTAAAAATAATCTGTAGGCCTGTGGCTTCAAAATATTGATGTCTAACAAAAACAATGAAAAATGGAAAAAAAAAAGAGATGATTTACATTATTAAAAGTATTTTAAAACAAATAAAATAAAATTTAAGTCTGAAATAAACAAGTAACAAAATATTGAAAAGATCATTTATTTAATAATGAAAATCCTAAAGTGGGACAATATGATTATTACCAGCAAATAATATATTTTTTTTCTACAAAAGAAATATGGTAATTGCTAAAAAAATTGCCTCCATTTCATGAGTAGTAATAAACTAGACAACCAATGAAAGCAGCACATAAGAAGATAAAATCAGCTAGAGTTAATCAAAATATAGGTCTACAATTCTTGATGTGAAATATTTGGAGTCAATGAGTTTTGCAAATACCACACACTGTATAACATCTACATAAACACTCAGTAAGTTAACACATATATGTTTCTCAGCGTACACACAAAAAATAGATAAATAAAACTATCAATGTTGATATAAGCATAAGCATAGGTCAAGTTTAGCTACCAAATGTGATTTGATACTGAACTTAAAGAGGAAAATGTTTTATAGTCTGCTGCTTTTTGAATTGCAGAAAAGAGGTTATATGCCAGTATTTTCTATTCACATACAAATCAAAGAACATCATTGAAATGCACATCTTGTGTTCTATACAGGCAATTTAACTAACTGACAATTCAGTGGGAATATAACAGTAGAGGGTCTACTCTCTGGCAGCAGATTCAATCCACTAGTGCTGAGCAGAAATTTATTATGTGCATAAAAGACAATGATTGCATTTGAGAAATCAATAAAGACAAAGATTTTAAAATAGTGTGCAAATATAATTTCAATGGATGTAAATGTTTTGGATAATTGTTAAATAGTTTTAAAATTGTAATCACCAAGTTATTGAGAAAAACACTGAGTGGGTATACAGTAGAACATTTGATCCTTATGCAGCTTTGATTTTTAGCAGGAGTAGAAAGGGTCACTATATAGTAGTAGAATCTAAACAATACTCAGAATGGTCTGACTATTATATAACTTCTATAGCAGCTTGCTTGCTGAAACTGGTATTCCTAGGACTAAAATACATTGGCAGTTGACTAAAATTCCCACTCCAGATGTACAAGGAAAAAAAAACAAAAAGCAAAACAAAACATACAAACCAAAAAAACCCAACAATGAAAGAAAGAAAGAAAGAAAGAAAGAAAGAAAAAGAAAGAGAGAGAGAAAGAAAGAAAGAGAGAAAGAAAGGAAGACCAAAGGAAAACAAAGGAACAAAAGCCTATCTTGAGTGACTACTATACATAGTGATGGCTTTTCTCCCAATGCCTAGACCTGAAACAGTCTATAATACCAGAAATCTCCTTTTAAAAGGGGATGTGTCACCTTGAGAAAGGACCCAGTGACAATGCTACAAGTATTTATTTCTATATGCTTTCCTTAAGGGACTTGAAATCATTTACCATGCAACTGCACTGGAGAAAAAAAAAAATGAGGTTACTGGATACTGGTCTGAAGTGATGATAAATTCTGGGCACCCAGAATACACTGTGGTTTGGATGTCAGGTGATAAATGGAGATTTAGTCTACATCTGTCTCTGCCTTTCCACTTCCAGAATGCAAGTTGAAATATATAGTTTGAGCCACTAATAAAATTAAACTTAGCTATGTTTGTTTAAATAATCAACATATTCCTAATGTGGATTTATCAAGTAGAATATTTTCAGTTTACTATTTAGGAAGTTAACCTTGAACCTTGGTTTTGTGGAGTTAATATTCATATATAGTTAAGCATCATTACATTATCATATAATTCATCAAGACACTATGTAAAGTTTGATTTATGGCAAATGTAATGCAAAATTTCTTTAACAACAAAGACATAGAGAGTAATACTTACTCCTTAAGATAAATTGTAATTTTATAGAGAGCTTCCCCAGCAAAAGTGTGCTGAAAAAGTTAGTTTGATAATTATAACCCATATATTGTAAGAAAAATATATTCTCTACCAAATTGGAAATTCTCCTACCTTAGAGTAGAATATAGAATGTGCATGCAGATACTTAATTGACTTTATTTTACATAAATAATTTTGGAGACTTAATGAGTATATTTTATAGATAATATATAGATGGCATATTATAAATCATACTAACTAAGAATATCAGTTCTAGAGTCAAATTCCTGTATGTAAGTCCACTTACATCACTTACTACCTGAGTGACATTAGTCCAGTTTCTTAAGTTCTGTGTATCTCATTCAATTTTTTTTCACTTATCTGAAATTTCTTTAAAATATATTTTTTAAGCTGGATGCAGGGGCACATGCTTATAATTGCACTGACTTAGGAGAGGAAGATCACAAATTCAAGACCAACCTTAGCAATTTAGTGAGTCCCCATATCAAAATAAAAATACTAATGGCTGGGGATGTAGCTCAGTAGTAGAGTACCCCTGGCTCATTTCCCTGTACCCAAAATTATATATGTATGCATATATGTATTTTTTCTCTTGAACCCTTTATACCTTAAAATAAAAAAAACACATTCTGTTGTATTGGATTAATAATTTTATATTTCTGATATGAAATACATGTATATTACCAAAGATATAGTAATAATAATGATATAATGAAATTATTATTCTAATTGTAGTAAAAACATAGTTAACACAATTAAAAGTATGACTTAGTTAATCTTGGAAAAAATCATTATGATTTACTAATATTCCCAAAATCACACAGCAAATTACTAGCAGGATCAGAAATCCCAATCTATCAATTGGACACCAGCACTCATGTTCTTCATCTCTCTGGCACATATAAGCAGAGTCTAGGGCCAGGACGAACATTGACAAGAGTCCTTCACTTCTACACTCAACTGTGTTGATGAGCATTATAAGGACAAGGTGCTTTCATAACCAGCACATAGAAACTGGATAAGAAGAAAGCATTTCACACAAAATTGAGAACACTGTGAAAAAGAACACTGTGCAAAACCCATGCCATGATATACTGGGTATGAGAACCTTAACATTACCAAGATTATAACACAAAAGTTACAGGCAAATAAGTAAATAGGAATAAGAAGTGGACTTATTTGAGTTTTAACCAACTCTACTGTAGTGGGAGGGGAGGTCTATGAGAAAATTTGTCAGCAGACATCAAATAAATACTCAGACTTGGGCTGTAAATCAAAGGCACTGGAAAGAGAGTGCCTGCTCATGCTCCATACATCTTGCCTGTGGAATTTTTTCACCTACACAGTTTCTGTGAATCCACATGTTTCCACCTATTTTATCTGTTGATATCACTACTTGGAGGAACATCTAGTATAGACTACAACATGGCGGAACCCTCTCTTCCTGTGACATGTGACACTTGGTTGAGAAATATCAATCAATATGAGTTACATCTTCTATCATTAGAATTCTTTGTCTCTCTTTACAGTGTTCTCTGTGTTGGTTCATTTTTTAAGGAGATGCCTCAGTGTATAGATCAACATCAGGATCTAGATTTACTGTAAAAATAAAATAACATTTCTGCTCTTGGACCAAATAAATTTGTAAATACCAAATAAACAAATAACATTGTGAGTAGCTCTCCTTATATCAATGTTCCATCTCTGGACCTGAACCAATTATATGATCAGAGGAAGGTGAATAGAATAATATAATTTTGTAAACAAGAGTTACATGTCCATATTTGGTACTGAGCCAACCTCAGTCAGAAATGTTGGCTTACTAGAGAAGACAAGTTTCCTTACACAATCCTTGGACTTACAAATAGATAATTGTATCTCCTCTTCCTTCTGTTCAAGTATTCTCTTATTTCCTTTTCAGTTTCCTAAACTCACCACTTATTTCAAAGTTTAGAGCATTTTGATGAATTAAAATAATAGGTTAAATGAATAATATCTTCAATTTTTCAATTATAGCCATTAGGGAAAAATAAATAAATAAAAACTGCAATTAAACAAAAAGCACTTTAATATTTTTGAGGTGACTTTATAACATAAGCATTACAACAACAACAAAGTGTTCTTAAAAGTTACATCCCAAGATATATATTCTAATGAAAACTTTTGTAAAATTCCAATAACCATGCTTTGCTAATAAAAAATCTTATGAGACTTAAGGAGAGTGTAGAAGCTGAATTTTGCCATTGATATCTCAGTACATTATTTTCATTGAGGAAGATCATCTTCAAACTGGAAATGGAATCATACATACCTACAATGTACACTTGCAAATTTGCTTTCCACTACATTTCTCAGACACCTCTAATGTAAGTCAAAACACTGAGTTTTATATGCAAAATTCAACTCCAAAATAATCTAAATATTCACTTTCTTGCTATTATTTCCTTATATTCCTGAGATTTTATAAGAAAATATTGAGAATGAGTACACCTAAACTTATTTTAATAACATGAGATGAATAACTTGTTTAATGCAATTATTTATATATTATATAAAGAGTTTGTATTTTACATTATACTTTCATTTTAACAGTAATTTCTGATTATAAACAGTTATACATATCATTTAATAAATTCATAAAGGGATTAAAAACAAGAAATTCTTTATTATTCTCTAAATATTCTGATAATATTTTCTCCTTGTATGCATATAATTTAAATAGTTAACGTCACATTGTTAATTTTTTTGTTTTTCTAACAAACATAGGATAAGCATTTCCCCTATAATTAAAAGAATGCATTTAAACTATTTCATTGTTCTATAAGAATATGTAGTAATTATGTTGTTCATTCTTGTCCATTTGGTTATTTTAAGTTGAATATTTGCCTCCATCTGTAATTTCTCTACATCCTTGAGCACTGCATTGTCATAGTTAAAATGTTAATTTTATAGTTGAAAATTAGCTTTATAATCTTACTTTTCATTTCTTTAATTATTAGTGAGGTTGAATGTTTTTAAGTGTTCATTAGCCATTGCAACTGAATAATTAATGATTCTGCAAGCTATAGAGAAAGTCTTATAGAAATATTAGCTGAATTCTGATTATGCTCGTCTTATGCAGAAGCATTTATGCAGATCAACTCTTTCATTTAAGCATTTTTAGTTCTTTTAGTACTATTTCCCTAGGCCTATGTTTTATATAATATCCAAATTGTAAAAGTCCCTTTTATTAGGTCCTAGTTAATAATTGGATCCACTTATTTTGGTTTTGGATACTAGAAATTTATAGACATTGTCAATTTCTAATTTATGACACAATATATTTTATTTAACATTTATTGAGTTCTGGCTTCAAAAAAAAAGGAATTTATTTCAGATGCTTTGGGAGAAACAAATGATTGCTATTAATTTCCTTCTTTCAAGAAGTTGACCCCCTAGTAGGGTAGAAAGATGTGTCTATCCTATCATAGCATACTCAAGCCTGTAAGTGGAATATGAAATCAGCCAACAACAGAATTCCAAATGACATGTAAAATTTACTTTGTAGTTTAATTTATATTCCCCTGTTACTTTGTTAGATGCTAATGAATCTTACCTAGCTACCTGTGGTGAAATAAGTAGGTTGATGAAAAGATTGCATGTGAAATGATGTCAAAGTTATATCAAAAAAGATAGGAGAAAATAGAGAAGAGTTCTTTTGTTACTATAAGAAAAGACATACGGAATTCACAATCAGAATGGCATTGAAATCCACTTTATTGTGTATTTTTTAGGTTAATTTATACATTTGCTAAATGAAAACGAGGATGTGTTCTGCCAGCCCCACTTCTCCTTAAAGCAGCAGATTCTGGATCTTTTCACCCTGCAGGTGTTACAATTAATTAAACCAGTGTTTCTCTTTTGCAACTATCATGGTTGTGAAAGCTAATAGTGATTAGTCTAGATAACATTGTCAGGCTCTGACTTTCCAGCTTAGGGGTATTATTCTAAAGTGTTGATTGTTTCTTATCTAACTTTGAAAATAAGATTAGATGCTTTCAAACTAATGTTTCCTATATTGTCTAACTATGGAAATTTATATGGTAATTTAAAATCTGATAAACTATGGTGGCATAAGATTGCATAATAAAGCAATCAAAAGCATTTGAAACATTGGGCAGAATTCAGTTCCCTCTGGTTGCAAAGGAAGAATTTTCCTGGACCTGCTGAAGAGTTTGAAGGAACACTGACAATACTATCATTTAACAAAATTTTGTTTATGTTATCCTCTTACACAGGTCTGGGAACATTTGTTTTGGAATCTCAGCAAGATTAGCAAAGAATATTATGGCTAATATTCCTTTGAATGACATGATGTGTCATTTTTTAGTCAAATTTTTGTAAATGCTGACTTTAAAAACAAAACACTCTGCAAGACACAATAGGGATCAGATGTTCCTGACATCTAAAGGAAGTCAGATTATTTACAATCTGGGTAAAGATTTACCTCTTGCAGCAATGTGACCCTGTAATATTAATTAATCAAAGTCCCCATTTTGTCAAAAATTCAAAAAACACTAGTAATTTGTATCTACCGAGGTTGTTGAGTGGATTATATTATAAAGTAACATAATTTCTGACATTGAAAAATGAAAACAAAAACAGAAGAAAAATCTTGGTTCCTATTTTTCTGTTGTAAATAGCTTCTGATGTAGTTTGCAATGATCCCATTTCCAGGTAAACATAGTTTTGTATAATCACCTTCTGTTGAATGTCTGCTAAACCCAGTGAGTCATGTTAAAGAAATACAAGTAAAAAGACACTACTTTAATTATTGAGTTTCAAAGGGTTATGATTTCCCTCTTGCTAGCTCTTTTCTTCTCCTGCTCATCTTTCCCCTCTTTGTCTCTTTGACTTACTCATTTTGATGATGTTGGAGAGACCTATGGGTTAAGAAATTGAAGCCCTCAGTCCACCAGTCTATGAGGAACAAAATCCTGCAATGACAAAAGTGAACCTGGAAGTGGGTTTTGCCCAGTTAAACCTTAAGACAACCGTACCCCCTACCAATACCTTATCTACCAATACCTTGGAATGAGACTGAGATGAATTCTCAGTTCCAGTCTTATAAGAAACCAGGAAGCAGAGAATCCAGTGAATCATGCTCTGATTTCTGATGCTCAGAAATCATGAGATAATAATTGTGTGATGTTTTAAACTGCTGAACTTAAAAATCCTTGTTATCCTACAATAGATGACTAATACATTTCATCTCTCATATTTCTTCTTTGAATCTGCATTTGCTGACCCATCAAAGATGATAAAAGCATCATGCCCTACTGACCTCAGAGGATCTTTTTAAAGTTTAAATATGATAATATGCACAGAAATTACCAAACTCTCAAACACTCTGCAATGTAAGCTAATTGTTAGGAATAAACAGTTTTAAAACAAGTTAGAGGTGTCACTAGGCAAGTGGTACTTTTACTGAGTGCCCATGAAGTTCTGGTCACATCCAAGATATTTTAGAAGTATGTCTAGTTGACACTGCATCATTATGTTCATCTTATAATTAAGAAAACTTAAGCTTAGTAAAGGAAAATTTGTTTATTTGCAAACACTAGAATGAGATGGTTTTGAAATTCATCATCCAGGTATGATTCAAAATTTCAGGTTTTTTTTTTTTTCCCCTCTGAAATTGGCCCTGTTTGCTTGTTGTTGTTATTTAAAAAACAAACAAAAGTTACATTTTCCAAAAGTTAAGTATCTTATTATGGTGAACACTGCCGGCCTCCCACCAATATCTCCTTAATTGAGTGAATGTACTAATCATCCAGCTGTCCTTGTCTCTGAAGGAACCCCCATGCAGACATTATGAAGTCTGTGGCTGATTGACACAGGCTACAGCAGGTACTTTGGTTGAAGTCTAATTCTCTGGTGCAATTCACACTCCAAGTTCCCTAGAGGAGGAAGCAGGAGCTAGTCTCTAGATAGTAAATAACTTGTCTCTTCTCAGCTTTTATTTCTCTGCCCTGTCCTGCTTTCATTACTCCACTTCTCCTGAGAGCGTTTCCTCCCTCAATAAATCTCCTTCATTTCTATCTTCATCCATTATCTCAGCCTCTGCTTACAGGGAGCTCAACCTAAGAGAATCTTTCCACTCCCTCTTTTTCTACTTCCTCCTTTGCACGTTTCTATATCCATATGTACAATGACACAGTGAAATATTTATTCAAAGTTTCAAGTTATAATCACATAGATTATCGAGTTTATTTTTCTAAAAATTACCAATTGTGGTACAGGAGGAGTTAGAGTTTGAGGGATCGTCTTAATGATAGACCGTCAGAAGTCACTTTTCTTTGGTTGGTGATAGGAAAAATCTCAGAATGCTATATATGCATTCAGTGCACTAACAATTCCTTTGTATATTTTTAAATTTTCTAAAGCTATTTTACTTATTAAGTTATATAGTTGTCAAAAATTTAGGAAATGCAGAAAAATTGTTTTTTAACCAAAATATAGATGCACCTTTAATCCTGTCATCCAAAAAACTGATAGTTTAGTTCAAAAACTTTAAAAACATCCTAGTACAAACTGATATTTTACTAGTCCATAATACAAATCCCCATGGAAATTCTTTGTTTTACTAGTTTTTCTCCTGTGAGTAAAAAGCATCTTATGAATTTATTTCTTACTGTTCTCAGCAGAGCTGTTATTATAGGGCAACAATTCTAGTCTTTCCATTAGGAGTGCCTTTGGATAAGTAGAGAGATTATGTTTCTACTTTAATTTTTTTCATATTCTTGTTAACTTTCCAGTGCAGATTCTTCAGAGCACATGCATACTACCATCCTCCACTGATATTTCATCAGAGATGCAAACTCAATATTCACAGCACTCACAGAAAATACTATTCCTTAAAGTATTTTTTTTCATTCTGTTATACTTACTTCTACTACTATCACCGATAAAATATTCATCAGTAATTACAATAATACTCATAAAGAACTAGATATGTTTCATCTCATATAATCAGCATATTATATGACCAGAAAGTAACATATTTCTGGGGGCTGAAATTATACCCCATAACTCCAAGGATCTTCTCCTCCCCTTTGCAGCCTTTCTTTAAACACAAACTGTCAGGTAATATCTCCCTCAAGAACGCAGGAATACATACATCGCTAGAGAACACTTTGCACATTTTCAATAAATATTAAAAAGCCTTTGTCACTTACAGTGTTTAATATCATGCAAGTGGTGGTGTGCAGAGGTCACCTGTTATCTCTTTCCCTATTTGGCCTTGGTCACTGACCCCTGAGATTACTCTCCAAATGTGCTTCAAGCAGATGCAAATCTTTGTGACTGAGTCTGTAATCAAAATGCTTTATTTGACAGACAAGACTATTAAGTTGTATTCTCTCCAGGTGATATAAAGTAATGAAAAGAGAGCATACCAACTTCCTCCTTGGGGATAATTCCGTCATTATCAGGTAGGAGATACCTCCTTTTAGACTCTGCCAGCTGTTATAAAGAAAGGCAGTTGTAAGCAATACCTCTATAGGGTCACATTTCTGTTTATTCTGTAGATATTTCTTGGTAATTGATTGCATATATTAAATTACAACATGTCAGAATAGAAGTTTTATCAGGACTGATAAAAATTTACTTGTTGATGTTTCAATATTTTGGCTTCACATGTCAAAGTTTATTTTAGTTGAAAGTTACCTCTAAATAATACTAATGTTATTTGGTATAATGTTAATTCTGCCAATGATTGAGTCTATTTGGACATCCACTTACAAACACATGTCCGATGCTTGCTATCTTTAATCACTGTTCTACATCCTACAGTGGCCATATTGTTACGGCGATGGCCAAGTTTTTACCCAATATAATATTACCTTTAATTCCAAACATATTGGAAGGTTGTATGCTCAGAACCCTGTTGATTTAGAGTTTTATTATTTTTAAGTTTTGATGTTCTTACCTTTATCTCAGGACATCTCGTGGACTATAGAATTTCAATTCAAATGACTTTGTTTTATCTTTTATTCCATAAAATAATTTTAAGTTTTTTTTTCCTTTCAATATATTTTCTTTCCTGGGTTTGGGGAAATACAAAACAACTTATTAAGCTAGGATAGTATCTATCCATGATGAAATAAGTTTGTAGCTAAATAAAAATAGAAGATTAAATGACACAATAGCATTACATTATTATTATTATTATTATTATTATTATTATTATTATTTCTTTCATTTGGGAGAATCAAAGAATGAACCCAGGGGTGCTTAACCACTGAGCCACATCCCCAGAGGTTTTTATTTAATTTAAATATTTTTTATTTATATGGGGTCTCACTAAATTGTTCAGGGCCTCCTAAATTACTGAGGCTGGCTTTGAGTTTGCAATCTTCCTGCCTCAGGCTCCCAAACTGCTGGGATTAGAGGCCTGAGCCACTGAGCCCACCCAAGCATTACTCTTAATACCAAATGTTAAAAATTTTAAAAGTCTTAGTTTGAGATTAACTAAGTTATATCTGCTATCACTATTTCTGAGAGTGAAAAAGAGAAATTGAGATTAGAAAATATGAAATAAACCTCTCAATAATTGTTAACATAACTAAGTCTATATAATAATACTGTTTGAAAAAGAAGTGCAGATTTATTTTCAGAATTAGTAAAAAGAATTTAGCAAAGCTCTTTATAAAATCTCTTAGTCATTTGCATTCACTTTTCCATATCAGCAAGAATGTGCTAAAAATGTCATTTTTACAACACCGTTTAGAATAATAACCACCATAAAATAAAATAATTAAGGTATCTAAGATGGAATTTGAAAAAAGGAATAAAAATAGATTTATTGTTAAATCTTCTTGGAAGAACACAAAGAAGCATAAAGTGCTTCGGGTAGGGCCCACTTTGTGTGTGTGTGTTTTGTTTTGTTTTTGGTACCAGAGATTGCATCCAGGGGCACTTAACCACCAAGCCATATGGTGGTTAACCACAAAGTATATGGTACTCAGCTACCCAAAAGACCCAAGTTTCCCTCCTCCTGGGCTGTTCCACAGAGAGTCTATGTGGCCAATTCATATGATAGACATATTAAGATAAATGTCTGCACATCTGGATTCTATTGAAACTTCTCTCATTGGTGTACTAGCTTCTCCCATGTCTCACATGATGTTCTGTCCATATATATCTATGTTCGAATCTCTTCTTATAAGAATATTAACCATTATGGATTAAGATCCACTCATATGATCTCATTTTACTTAATTACTTCTTTAAGGATCCTATGTCTCAATGTGGTCACATTCTGGGATACTCAGGTTTAGGACGCAACCTATAATTTGGGGAAGATAAAATCTTCCCATGACACACTTTCAACCATTAGTTGAATATAGATTTAGACTAATATTTGAACTCATGGAAAGTAAATGTTCATAGTAGCATTTGGTAAAATAAAGATGAAAGTAATATACAATTAAATTAAAAAAATGCAGGGACTGGGGATGTGGCTCAAGCGGTAGCGTGCTCACCTGGCATGTATGTGGCCGGGTTTCGATACTCAGCACCACATACAAAGATGGTGTGTCTGCCGAAAACTAAAAAATAAATATTAAAAATTCTCTTTCTCTCTCTCTTTAAAAAAATGAAGTCATAAATATATATATATATATATATATATATATATATATATATACATTAAACAGAAAGTGAAATAATATTTATACAGTAAAGCAATATAAAAATAACAAATAATTACAGTAATATATATATATATATATATATACGAAACTTGATGAATATTATAAATACATTTATGAGCAAAAATTAAGGCACATCACAAAAAAATAGGTGTGATTTTGTTAAAAATTTGTAAAACTAAGTGATGTATTCTTAAGATCTCACACACACACACACACACACACAGAGAGACACTCACACATAGTAAGAACATAAAGAAAAGCAATAAAATGTGTATTAGTTAGCTTTCATCCCATAATAAATTGTTTCAAATATGTGAGTTGGAATTTGGATTGGGATTATTTTGGATAGCTTATCTGAGTCAACACCATATGGAGCTGGAATGTTCCATGATGCATGCATGGGCAGCTGACAGCTGAGGTCCTCATTTCTGTATCTGGCATAGGCTGAATATTGACATGGATGATGAAGGTAACTGTGCTTTTCATCATCCAGCTAGCAGGACCAGATTTGTTCATAGAGTGATCACAAACTTCCAAAGAACAGCCTTGCATGGAAGTCAAGACACACCATACAAGTTCTTTGCAAGCCTCTGCTTTGTGTTTTTTATTTTTTATTTTCTTTGTTGTTGTTAATTATACATGACACTAGAGTAGAAGGTTATGTCAATATCATTCCACTGTCTTTTTGAATTCCTGTCCCTCCTCCCTTTCCATCATTCCTCTTTGTCTAATCTACTTTGTGGTTTTTGTTTTTGTATTTTTTTTTTTTTTTTTGTACCAGGGATTGCATACAAGGTCACTCAACCACCAAGCCACATCCCCAGCCTTTATTTGTATTTTATTTAGAGACAAGATCTCCTGAATTACCTGGGGCCTCCTAGATTTTTGAGGCTGGCTTCAAATTCACAATACTCCTGCCTCAGCCTCCCAATCTGATGGGATTACAGACTACTTTGTGTTTGTTATTATTTTTTATCATTATTTTTTTAAATATTATTTATTTATTTATTTATTTTTTATTTTTTTATTGGTTGTTCAAACCATTACAAAGCTCTTGACATATCATATTTCATACATTAGATTCAAGTGGGTAAATGTCAATATATAAGTGCTCCCTAGAAACACAGAACAATAGAATTTATATATAAATTATATATATATATATATATATATATATATATATATATAGAGAGAGAGAGAGAGAGAGAGAGAGAGAGAGATTGAGAGAGAAAGTTAGTTAGTTTGTTTTGTTTTTTAAAGGAATTAGCTCACAAGAATTATAGAAGCAGGCAAATCCTCAATTTACATGGTGAATTGACAGATTGAATATCCAGGAAATAGCAGGTGCTGCAATTCAAGTCCAAAGGTTATTTCAGAATTCTCTCCTGCTCACAGTATTCTGTTCAGCTCTGCCCTTCAGCTAATTGGATTAGGCCCACTGACATGATGGAGGACAGTTTGTTTTACTCAAAATCCACTGAGTTAAATGTTAATCTCATGCAATACTACCCTCACTGTAACATCCAAATGGATGGTTGACTATATATCTGAGAACCACAGTCCAGCCAAGTCAAAATATAAAATTAACCCTTATAGTCAAACTGGAAGACAGAAATGAAGGAAAGAAAGAAAAAAAAGGAAGAAATTTTTAATTTATTTGGCTTTCAATTTCTTTCACCAACTTAAGAAATTATTTTACATTGATTACAATTATTGCTATATTTGTTTATTTGTACCACCTCATCTACAGCTATCTATTTTGCCCATGTTTTTGTTGCTTTCTTCTCTTTTCTTGCTTTATTTAAATTCATTGTGTTGTCTTTTAATTTTACTATTTCCCATTTTTAGTTTGAAACTCTTACCCTTTATTTTTCTTCTTTTAGTGGTTACCAATAAATATTTTTTTTTCTTTTTTTTGAATTGGTTGCTCAAAACATTACAATGATCTTGACATATCATATATCATACATTTGATTCAAATGGGGTATGAATTCTTATTTTTCCCATGTGTACAGATTGCAGGATCACATTGGTTATACATCCACGTTTATACATACTGCCAAACTAGTGTCTGTTGTATTCTGCTGCCTTTCCTATCCCCTTCCTATCCCTCCTCCCCTCCCCTCCCATCAGCTCTCTCTACCCCATGTGCTGTAACTCATTTCTCTCTCTCTTTTTTTTCCTTTCCCCTCACATCCTCTTATATGTAATTTTGTATAACAATGGGGGTCTCCTTCCATTTTCCGTGCAATTCCCCTTCTCTCTCCCATTCTCTCCCACCTCTCATCCCTGCTTAATGATAATCTTCTTCTCATGCTCTTCCTCCCTGCTCTGTTTTGAGTTGCCCTCCTTATATCAAAGAAGACATTTGGCATTTGTTTTTTAGGGATTGGCTAACTTCACTTAGCATAATCTGCTCTAATGCCATCCATTTCCCTGCAAATGCCATGATTTTATTATTTTTTAGTACTGAGTAATATGCCACATTTTTTTTTTATCCATTCATCTATTGAAGGACATCTAGGTTGGTTCCACAGTCCAGCTATTGTGAATTGTGCTGCTGTGATCATTGATGTAGCTGTATCCCAATCTCCATCTCGTGGGGTCAGGCTCCAAATTCCTTAATAGGAGACCTATAGCACAAGAATTAAAATCAAGAATCAACAAATGGAATGTACTCAAACTAAAACGTTTTTTCTCAGTAAGAGAAACAATAAGAGAGGTAAATAGGGAACCTACATCCTGGGAACAAATGTTTACCCCTCACACTTCAGATAGAGCCCTAATATCCAGAGTATACAAAGAACTCAACAAATTAAACAATAAGAAAACAAATAACCCAATCAACAAATGGGCCAAGGATCTGAACAGACACTTCTCAGAGGAGGATATACAATCAAATACACGTAAAAAATGCTCACCATCTCTAGCAATCAGAGAAATGCAAATTAAAACCACTCTAAGATACCATCTCACTCCAGTAAGAATGGCAGCCATTATGAAGTTAAACAACAACAAGTGCTGGCGAGGATGTGGGAAAAAGTGTACACTTGTACATTGCTGGTGGGACTACAAATTGGTGCAGCCAATTTGGAAAGCAGTATGGATGATCCTTGGAAAGCTGGGAATAGAACCACCATTTGACCCAGCTATTCCCCCTTCTCGGACTATTCACCAATTAATATTAATATGCATTCATAACAAAGTCTACAATTTATTATCTTTTATCGTTTTCTCTATACTATAAAGACTGAAGTGTATGGTACTTTTTATGAAGAGGGGACTGGTCTCCAGGAGTCTGGGTTCTCATTGATTCCAAGTCTTTTAGGTGGCACAATGTTCCCAATTAGGAGGAATGATGGAGTTTAGAATCCAAGCAGTGCCACCATCTGTGGCCTCATTTATCATCACTGTCTGTATCTTCCTATGGTGCTTTATGCTTCGTGACCCCACAACTCTGGGATTAGATTTTGAAGGTGCTGGTGCTCCAAAAAGGCATTTTGGGGAAGATAGGCACAGAATGCAATACACTGAAATAATAAACCAACTGTCATTATCTAGTCATTTTAAGTTCTTGTTTCCAGAGACCTGGAGCAAGAAGAGTCATCAGTTTTTCAGGGTAATTGATCATCACTAGCAGGGGTACCAAAAGGAAGCAGGAGGCAGTATGTGTGAGCAGCTTTTGTTACTCCCTTGGTCTCCTACAGTTTTGAGTAGACAGGTAGAGTGACTCAACCTGAAAGGCAACTAGAGGCTCAGATTACTATGAGGATCTCAGTTATACCACCAAGCATGATAGTTAATTTTATGCATCAACTTGACTGTGCTAAGGTTAGCCCCAAATATCTGGTAAAACATTATTTCTGGATGTGTCTATGAGTGTGCTTCTAGAAGAGACTACCATTGTGTTTAACACGGTAAAGCAGATGCACCATCACCGATGTGCATGGGTATCATCTAATCCATTAAATGCCTGATTAGAATGTGTAAAGGAAATAAAACCTCTCTCTCTCTCTCTCTCTCTCTCTCTCTCTCTCTCTCTCTCTCTCTCTCATTAATCTGTAGATTCTTAATAAACCAGCTAAGCCACTGAATCAGGCAGACCAGCAGAGGTGAAAATTGAGAGGGAGACTCTTCAATGCCCAATGAAGAAAATCAAGTGCAGTACCAAACCAACTGCAGCAAGGAGGGCCATGATCTTTCCTGCCCTCCTCCCTCTTTAGTTTCTTTCCAGGATTGGATTGCCACTGGAATCCTGATGGAACTCTTTCCTAAACCAATAAGGAGAAACACATCTGGGCAACACAAATGGTGACTGTAAAAGAGATGTTCCACCTAGATCTTCTTCAAGTAAGGACTTGCTCCCTGTTAGAAGTGTTGTCAGAGCTGAACACGGCAACACAAGCCAATAACCCCAGTGACTCAGGAGGCTGAAGCAAAGGATTGTAAGTTTGAGGCCAACCTCAGCAGCCTAGCAGGACCTGTCTCACAGTAAAAAATAAAAGGGCTTGGGGTGTGGCTAGATGCTCAAGTGCCCCTGGGTCAATTCCCAGAACCATCCCCCCAGAAAAAAAGAAGTATTATTAGGACACTGTCACTATATGTTAGTCCTTCATGGTCATTCCTACCTGCAGATCTCACTTCCTCAGGCAGCACACAGTTGGTGACTGAGCAAAACCATGGTATAAGGTCCCAGCAATTATAATAGAAAAAGTTTGTTACAAATCTCCACACCAGTTTGGCTGAGTTTTAGGGGAACTCACTTGCAATTTAACTTTTTTTTCCTCTTAATAATTGTACTTCTCCATTAGTCTTAGGAATATTGAATCTAGTAAATACTGTGCACCCCAAATTCCATGCACACATTTGTTTTTAGAGATTATCATACTCCAGATACTTGTTTCTTATTCTTGGATAACAAAGGATATTTTCAGAGTGGCCCATTTTTACTTGTATCACTTAGTGTGAGCAAGTATCTTGAGCACATAAAAAAACAGGAGTCAGTTTAGAAATAATTAAATTGCTCTGTGCAATATCTTTATTTTGCTTTAAGACTGTATAACAAACATCACACATACAGTTATTACTAACATAGTTCCCTGGACTTTCATTATATACAGCTTGAATGGTTCTCTGAACTTAAAACCCTGTTATGGACATTCCTAGACATTTGTATTCAGAGCTTATTAACATTTGACAGTCACAGACAAATTTAGTGCTATATTGAGGACATTTTAATCAAGTTAATTAAGACTAGGACAACTAATACAAATTATGTAGTGATATAAATGTACTAAGGTGAATAATATTAAGATGATATTTTAATTTTTTTTTACTATCATGGCAACATCCATCCTTTGGACCACCAAAATTAAATAAAAACTAATTAACAAAATGTTACACCCTTGGTTCTAATCATTCTACCTTCGTAGATATTGGATATTATGATGTAGTATCATGATTCTTTGTATAGAAGTGCTTAGTAATAATCATGATTAAGTTGGAGGCACACCAGGGCATAATTACAAAAAAAACTTCTAGAAATCTTTCAGAGCCTCACTTATTCTTGAATATGGATTTATAAATATACATGCATGGACTATTAAGTAGTTTGCTCTCCAAACATTAATAATCAAAAGCACATCATGTACACTGAAGTTCTTGCCTTTGTTGTTCCTTTAGCAAAGACAAAAAATACTTCATTTGTCAGTTACTCCATATATCTTCAGAAAAATTTTGTCAGTATTTATTAGCATTGTTCACACAGTCCCATAAATTCAACATCCATTTGGTCCTCTTTCACTTACACCATATGGTTCAAGCCAGGAAACTTTTGCCTGGAAATTGTCCTATTTCCTACTATTTTTCATATGGAAATAGTTTATGTGACATTCATCAGTTTTATGGCCTTTTTTCTTGGTTTTGGAAAGTGGAAGAATGCTCGGTATTCAGTCACACACAGAGCAGACTCATTACAGGATTGTCGATGAGCAATTTACCAGGCAGAAAGTCAAATTAGCTTTACTGGAAAGCTGACTGTGGTGTGTAACCCTCAGTGAAAGTAGCAAGTAAAATTTCACCCACAACTGGTTACAGAGGGGTAATTAAAACCATTAATCTTTTTATTGATCTTTGACTCTGTTGCCTACTATATTTAGCAGATAAGATTCATGAGCTACTGGAGTGTGTCCATTGTCACAGATCTTCATCGATAGGTATCCCCTGAAGAGGGCTCCAGGGTAAAAGAGCATTTATCTGATTTATGCCTATTATGTGGTTCATTCAGACTTGAAACAAATAATTGTTATGCTTTATTAAGAAGCAATATTTGCAAATGGCAAAGCTGATGAAAATTGTAACTTATTTCATACTACAGAAGAGTACCGCATGCTAAATGCCTTTGAATCATATCTGTTCCATTTATTTTTATATTTGAAGAGAATATGGCTCTACTTGATAGCATCCTAAAATGCTACAGGGCAATGTATAATTTTATACTAAGGTGCTCTTTTAAAAAAGTAAATGTTTGACCTTATACTCCATAATTATGTCTCCAAAGTGATAATAGTCCATCACAAAAGCATGGCTTGGTTCACAGATCATTGATACAGTTAGTTTTAACAGATGCTTAGGTGCCATTATAATCTTTCCTATCCATTTGGCTGTCATAAAAGCTGGACCCATGTGTCCAACTTAGCCTATTATTTCTATAAGACTTTGCTCTCTTATACTATGAACAATTAGTACTTTAGAAGACTAGATCATCAGCCAGTGACCTTGACCAATTAGGGAACTTTTAGAATTTGGCATGTAGTAGCTGCTCTGAATATTTGTTGAAGAAAATAAAGTATAAGATTAGCATACATTTCACACTGAGTGTCATGGGGAGGAGAAGTCAGTAAAAGCCTAAGGGTATGGTACCCTGACAGCTGATATCTTGGAAATTTAATGATGAAAGTCAATGCCTGGTAAACAGTGCCTATACATTTTCACACTCAGATGGAATGATCTGTGCCAGCAGGCAAATAACACTGTCATTGCAACTTTGTTGCACATGTAGAAATAATAACACAACATATGCAAGAAAAATTATTTGAGGATACTCAGTATCTATACATCATTTGGATTTCGTGGAGTGTCATTCACTGTGTTGTTGACTTGGTGTGAATCAAGAACACTCATCCTTTACCTAAACTGTTAGAAGAGGAGTTAGGTCTATTAAAGAACTTTGGGAGATTAAATCTTAAAAAAGTGAACAATTCCAACCCCAAATATATATGGGGGTTGGAGACAGGATCTAAGAAAGAACAGTAGCAGGCTCACTAATAAATGACCTTGAATTCTTCTCAAGGTCCTAGGCTCATTTGATTGTTCTCAACTTTCTAAACCATATTCTTTTGATTTCTAATAACTTAGGTTAGCCATTCAACAGTTTTGCAATAATTTATTTTCTTCTGGCATTATCCAGATCCCATTTTTTGTTGTTTTAATCAATAATCATGATTGATATATATTGGTGCTAGTTATACTTGCAAATATGTATGCATGTAATATAACAATTCATTTTTCTTAGTGGACTCTTTTGGCTAATATATATTTGTTCTAAAAAGCTTTTGTCTTTACTTATCTTTATTCAGATTAATATCAGTACATTTTCCCATTTATAAACTTCTGATATCAAATCTCTAGAAATAAAAATGCAAAGATGAACATTCAAAACTTTTTTTATTTCTGATAAGTATATTTAATGTTTCTTAAGTTCAGAATCTAAGAAATTTTGTTCTCTAGTAGAAAGGTGAAATTTAATAAATGTTACAGACTTAGCAAATAAGCAAATGAATATTATTCTATTTATAGTAATCACCAAGCCCTATCCAGTAGCACTTTTTTCCTGTTGTTGTTGTTTCTGCCATACTTAGTACTCTGTCACTTTCAAAACCCTGTTTCATTACTTAATCACCTCCACCACCCAGATGAATGATTTTACTTAATCATTCAGTAAATATTTATTATGTATGAATGACAGGACACCTGGCATTTGTTAATTAATAAAATACACATGGGTTCTACCTTTTGCCAGAGAATTCCTCTTTGGAAAATAAACAATGAGTAAATCAAGTACAGTGTGTGTGTGTGCGTTCGTGTGTGTGTGTGTGCATGCACACACATGTATATGTGTGTGATGTGTGTTAGAAAATACAATAAACATGGATATGTAGAACAACTGAAGAATGGGGGGAAAGAAGAGTGAAAAAGAATTCTCAAAGAGTTTGACCTAAGACCCAGAGATACTTTTGCCTACATAACGGAATTAGCCATGAATAGAATGAGGACAAGGTATGTGTATTAAAAGGGAGAGAAGAAACAGAATGTGACAATCTCTGTATTGTGGTGAGTTTGGCATAAACACTAAGAGCTTTCAGGAAGCCTACCTAGCTGAATTGTTGGAGGTTAAGGGAAATGGTAGAAAATAATATGGAGAAAAGGGCGGAAATTTCATATAACGATTTTCTACCCCCAGTAAAATTTTACATTCCTGAGGACATTGGGGAGGATTTGGAGGATTTCAGCTCAAGAAATAATATGATGTGATATATTTTTATCAAGCTGTTTAAACTACACAAAATAAACCAAAATGAAAATTGAAGTCAGGAAGAGCATTGAAGATGTAGTAGAGATGCTGATTTGACAAGGGTGGTGGCCAGGGAGGGTGAAGAGAAGCAAACTCAGTAGTTTTTCACATAGAAAATATGACTTGATAATCTTGAACTTAAAAGAAACAGGGAAAAAATAAATAAAAGTGACTGAATGTTCCAAAAACATAGAAATTTTAACAGCTTTGCCTAAATTGTAGCGAATTCTACTCTGGTTCTTTCTCCAAAAACTCTTGTGTCTCTTAGCTTCTGATAATAAAGCAATCTAGATATTTTGAGCATCTCTCAATGTAAAATACAAACAATTCTGAAGATAACCAATGTTATATTAATACGTCAGCAGAAATTACAACAGCAACTAAAATTAAAGTAAGCAAAACACAGAAAAAGAAGAAATAAAAGAAGTTGATTTTTCTATTTTAGTTTTTGCTCAAGAGAAACCTGAGTCTCCTGAAGGCCTTGCTTTTCGTGTTGCAAGCAGTGGCTGTATGTCTTCCCTTCTCCACTGGACTTGGGAATGAGGCAGCTGTCCATAGTGCCTCTTGACAAGTTTTAGAACATATTCTCTCTTTCTCTCTCTCTCTCGTCTGTAAAAACAATAAGTCCAGTTTTGAATCTTACATTATGGAACTACCCTACAATTTTTCTCTAATCTACCTAACATCTAGATCATTTCTTTAGATGCTCCAGGATTTTAGATCTATTATAATACATGAATTATTCATTGGAGAGTTCAATTCAAATGTACATTATCCCTTTATACATTGGCCTGTAAGTTTCATTAATTATTCTTTAAATAATCTTGTCCTCTACTATACTCCAACCACTAAGTCCAAAGGGAAGTAAAGATCTTTATCTATACAAATAACTTATTTCTCTAGAATTTCAATTTCATTCTTTCTTCTATTTGATCTTTATAGTAGTATTGTATAAATGTTACTTTTCTAATTCGATGGCCATTTTATGACTACAAAAGAGATGATTCGTGTGTGAAGGAAATAATAAAGAATTTATAAAACAACTTTGACACTATCAAATGTTTGGGGAAAATGGAGGGTTTTTTATTTGCACATGTTTCTAATATTTTCATTGCTTGGACACGATTTCAGATTCAACAAAAAATTTTTAAAAAAAGATGTTAAGTCTCATAACTAAGTATCTCATTATTCTCATGGATTATGTCCTACCTAAGAGGAATTTGAAAACTTAATCACCAAAATCACAAGAGAACATTTCACTATAAATGAAGTTAAGGTTTCAAGGGAACGAGATCTAGCCAAGGAAAAAAGAACAGGTCTCTTTGATCTTCAGGTTAAGAAATGGGAATGTTGGCCAATTGCATGGTTTCACCGTAACTCCCAAAGTTTCATGTACTCGAAGTTTGGTATCCAATGTAATCTCACTAAGGTGGTGGCACATTTAAGAAAATTAGGAAAGTGTTGTCAAAAATTTTGATTAGTTCTTCATAGAGCCAGTTTTTTATAAAGAGTAAGCCCAGATATTGCCTGCATTTTTGCTTCTTTGTTCACACAGGTCTCTCCTCTGCATGTTGTGATGCAGCCAGGATACTCTAGTTAGATACTAATGACACAGTTTTATCTCTCTAACTACTGTAATTATAAACCAGATAAACCTGTTTATTTTATAGATTATCCAGTGTCAGGTATTGTGTTATAGCAATACAAAACAGATTAAGATTGTCAGGCCATGAGTACAGTTTGATTTATTTTTAAATTCTTAGGAGTTTAAAGCCAATTTGGACTCTTGACTCAGTTCCAAAATGTCTAAGGGTGACTCTGTTCATTTCTTGATATTTTTTCACTCTCTCTGACTCTGCAACCCTGAACTGCTCATTTGCCTTATGTATCCAAGTTCATTTCACTTTAGGAACTCTCACTTGCTGACCTTTGCCTACAAAGCTCTTCCCCAGGTTTTTCCTGGATGAGATTTCCATGTCATTCAGGTCTGTACTCAGATGTCACCTTCTTGGAGTACCCCTTCTCAAACATCCTATGTAAAGAAGCATGCCTGTCCTCTTTATTTTAAAAATCTTTCTGTTTACTCTGCCTTATTCTATTCATAGTACTTAAAATGCTCCAAAACTGTATTTTTAAAGTATTTTCTTAATTTGTATCTTCCAACATGAGTGTAAATATACTGATGGCCTGAATTTTATTTTTAATTCTGTGTCCACAAAAGTTAAAATACAATAACAAAGTAGCTCAATAAATACCTGATAGATAAATGAATGAACTAAGTAAGGGCATGAAGTAATGTGCAGATATTTTGAAGAAAAAAAACCCTGAATATTAAAAACCGCTTGAAAAAAATAAGGTTTTAATACTTAAAATAAGGTGGTGTTATATAATTACTAAGTGTGTCTAAAAATACTGGAAATTTCATGATCATTAAATAATTTTTTATGTGATTACAGATGAGAGAAACAAGAATACTGGTATAGAAAAGTTGATACAACACACGTTAGAATTTTTTTTTTTCCATTCAAGTTAGGTTTCAAGGAAAAGAAACATTTATAAAGATGTTAAGTCTCATAACTAAGTATCACATTATTCTCATGGATTATGTCCTACCTAAGAGGAATTCGAAACCTTAATCACCAAAATCACAAGAGAACATTTCACTATAAACATCTTAATAAATGTTTCTTTTCCTTACACTAGGGCTAGGGATATAAGTACAGGGGTATTTACCTAGCACAGTTGAGGCCCTGGCTTAGATCCCAAGAACTATGGGGGAGGGAGGAAGAAAAACAAAGGTTTGCACTAATAACATTCATTCTTTTGCTAAACTCACAAATAAATCTGTCTTTTAAACACATTATATAATTAGTCACAAGGATAACCTCAAAGTTATCAATTGATCATTTTCAGATTTAGCATGTTTCAATGACCTTGACAACTAAATAAAAAGCATACTTAATAAGTTTGAAATGAGCAAAGCCAGAAAAAGAGATTCCTACAAGTGCACAGATAAATAATATCGGAAATCTTGAAAAGCTTTCAAAAAGCAATAATAACATTAACTCAATAATGTTACGAGCAGTTTAATAGTAAAGAAAAAAATCACACTTTTATGTTTAGAATAAGTAACTTAAGGTATGTCAAATTTTAAGTAATTTAGTATGTAGGTAAAAATATAAGACCTAGCTTCTAAGTAGTGACCATTTTACCTTGGTCAAATCATTTAACATTCTGAGTTTTAGCATAAAGAATTTGGGTGAAATAATCAGGAAGTAAAATGAGAATTACATATTGAAGTTCTAGTTCTTCAACACTAGATTTTTTTAGTTGATTTATATTGTTAGTGGAGACAGTGGAGCAGACCCCAAAAAAGGGACTTTACAACTTGCTGTCTTAAATACTATTTGCGTGAGGTAGAATCAGGAATATATATTATTTTCTAACCAGTACATGGCCTAAATGGATTTCACTGTTTATCAAGGCCACAATTTTCAAACACTGACGAGATAGGTTTAGGAATGATTAGTTCTTCATGAGAGAAAGATATTTATAATCAGCTTATGTTGAAGTAGTTTCATTTTTAAGTGCATTGTCACAATGAAATAAGTGGTGGTACTTAAATTATGCCTTAAATATACTTTTTAAAGTAATCAGATACATGATAATGACTGTAGCAGAGAGAATTATAAAAATGTTCCCGCAAGATTCCCATCCCTTGCCTCTTCAATCAAATATGAACACAGGTATTGCTGAAAAAGGATATTGCAAATGGAAGAAGTCTGTCAATCCACTGACTCTAAAGCAGGAAACCATCCTGCATTGTTCAGTTGGGTCTAACTATTTGACCCTTAAGAGCAAAGAAAATTCTCAGCTGGAATCAGAGGAAGGAGGCAGAATACAGAGGAAAGATGATTCATAAGGGGAGAAGAAGTCAAGTCACCATAACTGACTTGAGGATGAAAGAAGGGGCCATGAACTGAGGGATGTGGGCAGTTTCTAGATAAAAATGACCTCTGACAGACAGTCAAGAAGAAAACAAGAACCTCAGTCACAAACTGCATTGAACTGAATTTTTTCAGCCAACCAAATCAGCATAGAAGCAGCTTCATCCCCAGAGCCTCCCGAAAGGAACACAGCCCTGTGGAAAACTCAATTTTGGCCTTGTTAAATCAAGGGTAGCAAAACCAACTGAACTCACCGGACCTCTGACTACAAAATATAAGATAATGCACTTGGTGTTGTTTTAAGATTCTAAATTTGTGGTCATTTCTTTTGTAACAATGCAATCCTAAAACAATGGCAGAAGTAAAAACTGTCCATCCAATCATTCTGCAGATTACAAATATGCTTAAATGACAGAAATTTTTGATGTGGAAGAAACTGAAATTATTTTTGGTGCTGGACGAACTTGATTTTTAAAAAAATTTCTTTAGAAAGCATGTAATAAAATACTATATATTCACTCATACACTCACACAAATACATTAGCACAACTTATGTGGTATTAAACTTAGTAAAGGAAACAAACATTCCAGAAGAGAGAAACAGTTATTGATTATACAACAAACACAGTATATTACAAGCAGCCATTGTTTTTCCCTGCACTAATGAGCATGTTTTTAAACAATGGAACTTTGTATCCATAATTTGGAGTTTGATGCCTGTCTGCCAATACATAACTTTTTAAGTAGCAGGTGCTTTTGAATGCCTCTAGCCATTATTGTCTGACAAAATCATCTTGCACTGCATTAGAAGATGCACTTTTTATGTAAACATTAGAGTTGTCAGAGACTGGGCATCGACTGATAATTGCTCATTTCTCATCTGATATTTTCTGTCTTGTTAGGAAAGTGAGATTTTAATTTCTGTAAGGTCAAATTGGTCGTGGTGAAAAACTGTATCATCCTACTAATCATAATGTTGCTGAAATGCCTTAATAATCAGTTTTGCTTCCCTAACCTTGAACAACTGAATTTTCATTTCATTAACTTTTCTTCTCCCTTATTGCTAAAAATATTTATTCTGGCTATAATGGTAATTTAATTTACCAACTTAAATGCTTTGCATTATAGTTATTTTTACACACCTCAGCCTCTGTAGTAAATTTAAACACTTTTGAGGTCAGATTTTATGCATTATCTTTTTATATCCTCCAGTACAAAATCTTTCACCAAGTTGACACTGAATACAAAATAGTTGTTTTGATTATATAGCCCAGTAATTCCTGCAAAAATTTCATGGATTTTCTACTAATTAGTTATATAGAATCGGTAAAATGTTATCTTTCTCTCTCTCAAGCAACCTTAGGCATCTCCAAAATAGATAAACTAAGTTCTGTTTTATTAAGAAGGTTAATTTAACAAAAAAAAAAAAAAAGAAAAGAAAAAAGAAAAAGAAAAATTAAAACATCAAGCACATGGATTGAGAATTCTTAGTTACTCCTACTCACCTGACCCATATATAAAATATGAATAATCTCAAAATTTCAGAATTGGTTTCACTGCAGTCCCCAAACTCCACTGCTTCCTTGCTAATTACCTATGAAATTACTACCTATTTCCATTAGAAGTAAATCATCTCCTAAATACTCACCCTGGGAGTAGCTACTGTTACCAACTTCTAAAATTCATGGACCATCCTTTAAAAGTCTGTCTGACATTTTTCAGTACACAGGTTCTAGATAATAGGCTCTCTCCAATTGATCAGGAATGTGAAGAAGACATCAATAAGTTTTAAAGAAATCTTTTCCCCTCCTGCCATGGTCTCTTTTCCCCTTACAGGTCACTTTCATCTGTAGCAGGTGCTGTAGCTGGTATTTAACTTGCCAGTCAATTGAGATTACAGGCTCAAGTCAAACATGAGTTCTGATCCCAGCTCCACTTTTCGACTAGCTGGGTAATCTTGTATTCTTTGGATAATCATGCTAGGATTTCTATTTAGGGTTTTTGTTTAAAAAGTTCATTACCTTTTACGATACTTTGAATTTCAAATGTTATAAATCATGGGTATAAAAACAGAGAAAGGAGAAATCTATTTATTGGATGCCTTTAAACCCATTGCTACAGGAACTATAAACTCCATCTGGTCCTCTGAAGCAGCTGGCTGGTGCCCTTGTGGCAGGAGGTGAGCTTCCACAATGGAAGCTTATGAGGGAGCTCTATGTTATTGAATTTTATTCTACATAGTCATGTAAGAAAAACATGAACACTAAAGCCACTTCACATTGCCTATTTCTAATGTTTTATTATAACTAAATATATATTAGTTGTCATAAATAATATTTTCTTATTGTAACTGCTCTTTCTAGTAGTAGAATGTGTACTTTCTTAGGCCATTCTATATGCTAGAAGAAAAGACCTAAAACCAGGTAGCTTCTAAAAAATGGGAATTGTTTTTTTTTTTTTTCCTCACAATTCTGAAGGCTGGAACATCCAAGATCAAGGTGATGACAGATTGTTTCTAGAAAGTTTCCATTTTCTGAGTCATAGATGGGACCTTCTTGCTTTGCCCTTGCAGAGTGGAAGGAACAAACATGGTCCGTATGATTTCTTTTATAAAAGCATTAAACCCTTTAATGAAAGCTCCATCCTCCTGATCTAATCACATTTTCAAAACCCTAGCTTTTAATATCTTCACCTTGGGTGTGAGGATTTTAAAATACAAACTTAGGGAAACACACACACTCAAAGGATAGATCTAATTCTGGCCCTCCAAAACTCATTTCCTTTTAACATACCAAATATACTATTTCACCTCATTGGTCCCAAAAGTCTTGTTCCAGTATCAACTCAAAAAGTCTCGACCTCTTTCAAGTATCATATGAATTAGATATGGATGAGAATAAATATTATTCATTCTAAGGCAAAATGCTCTGCAATGATGAACCTGTGAAACCAAGTAAGTGCTCCTGAAATAAAATAGTGGAGCAAACACAGAGAGATGTCCCCATTACAAAAGTGAGAGACAGCAAAGAAGAATGACATAACAGGTCCCCAGTAAGTCTGCAAATAGAGTCTGCAAAACCTCAACATCGTGTGTGTGTGTGTGTGTGTGTGTATGTGTGTGTGTGTGTGTTGCTAGTGATTGAACCAGGGCTTTGTGCATGTTAGGCAGTCATTCTTCCAACTGAGCTATATCCTCAGCCCCTAAAATGTCAACATTTGATATTTCCAACTAATCATATAAGAAGCATGGAGCTAAGTACATATACTTTTGAAAAGGAAAACTCTAATAATACTCTAATACAGTATAATTGCTATGGTTTGCATCAATGTCATCCAAACATCCAGTGTTAAAGCCTTGTTTCCTAGTTTGTGGCATTATTGGAAGATAATGGTACTTTTAAGAGGTGAGTCTACATGGGAAGTCCCTAGGCTGTGGGAGCTTTGTGTTTGGATGTGATAGGGGGAACTCTGCCCCTTCTCTCCCTCTTTGGTTCTCTAGCCATGAAGTGAATGGTTTCTCTCTGCTGTGCACCACCACCTAGATGATCAACTTATAAAGGGAAAGGTTTATTTTGGCTCACTGTTTTGGAGGTCCCAGTTTATCAAAACAGTGAGCCAAAATAAACCTTTCCCTTTATAAGTTGATCATTTCAGGTATTTTTTATAGTGTCCAAAAATCAAATAGCACAATTATAGATGATTTAACATTGAAAGTCCCAACTTGTGTTCCTGGCAACACAAAGATTCTGAAAAGTAGAAAACATTGATCAACTTTTGAAGTGCTAAAATGGTAGCCTTAGGCTGACACTACATGAAGTATTTCTAAATAATAAGCTTTGACTGAAAGTAGATTTTTCTATAACTATCTTATCTGAAAAATAATTTTTAAAAATTTGAGTTTTTGAATAGTTTCTATAGGTAATTTATAACAATCCTGGATATTAATTGAAAACTGCATACTACCAGTCATATATATCCAAGTAAAAAAAATCTAGATTTACATTTCATATTTATTCATTCAATATTTCCAAATTGCATCAATCTGTGGGACAAGTGCTATTTATTTCTGTAACATTTCATCAATATGAAGTATTCTATTTCCCCATCTTATAACTGTCTATTGGTGGAATTTGTTTAAGTCCCACCCAAAATTCACAAGGCACACACTGATGAGAACTTATTATGTAAAGTTTACTTCTCTGCCTTTCTTTCCAAGCTATGATATTAACTATATTATGAGATGGTTAAAAACATTATCAAACACTCTTCCTAAGACAAATTTGTAATTACTTTCATCCGATAGCATAAAAGCATGTTGTTCACATTTGACTCCATATTATTTTAACCTAAATGCAACCTCATTTAATATGAAAACTCAGAATTCAAAATAAGCACAGTCAAATTCTGATTATCTCATCAAAATAACAGCAATGCAATGTTAGAGAAATTTCTCCAAAGCACATAAGGACCAAACTAATTTGTCCATTAGAAAGCATGTCTAGGAAATTGCCAAACAAGCAACACTGCCCAAATATCTATGAGAGGGAAGAAGTTATTAATTCACTAGTTAATAATTAAGTATAGAATCCATCTCCCTAGTCCAGCTTATTTCTGTTAGGGAACATAGTCTCTGATAAATGGTATGTTTCTCTTTCTCAGAGAGTTACAACTATTCACTGCTCACTTATCAGCCACAGCCTGCCAATCCACAGCAGGGCACCTCAGCAGCCCTCTTTATATTCTGTGCCTATGCAGAGTTGATGGAACCAGAAAAGGACACTTAATGGCAGTGGGGCTACTTAGATTATCTTCTAAGATAAGGAATTGTCCCAAAAGCCAGTCAGTCTCTGGAAATGGAAGGACTGCATTCCAGGCATAAAAACAAAGGAATATGGGGGAGGAGCTGGAAACAGGAAAGGAGAAGGCAGACACGTTTTCTGCCACATTCACAGAAAACTGGTGGGCTACAATTTGAAACAGATATGAAATTGAAAGAGAAGCCGTATCATTCCCTGTTCCATCCAGTTCATCATTCTAAAATACCCTCCATAAAGCTTAACTCTTGCTTTCTGCTTTGGAAGACTGTGGAGATAGCATTTCTAAATAAAGACTATAGTCTTGTTTATATTATTTGAGGTTGATTTCTAATATGGGAATCTATAAAATCTTACATAGGGAATTCAAGTACTCTCACATCTAAATACACTTAACATTTTCAAATGTTTCATGAAATATTTGTGGCCCTTCCCTTATCAAATTTAAAAGTCTAATATATGAATAATCTTATGATTTACATAAAATATCATAAAATATTAATTAAAACTTGTCATGCAATTTTTTGAATATGTTTCACGACTTTAGGTAATATAATGAAAACTCATGAATTTAAATGCATAAATGTGCCAACTTATTACCTTCAGTTATATTTCTTTGAGAACCATATGCTTTCAATTTAAATAAGTTTTAAAGTTTTTAAGCAAGCCATTTGTATGTTCCATTTTAAAGGAAACTAACATTATGAAAAGCCATTTCAAATATCCTGTATCTTGGTGCAAATATTTTTGAAAAAAAATTTAAATATACTAACATGTGCATAATGTTACATTTTAATAGATTTTACATCATTAATACATTGTCACATTCTGATTTATTCTTTTCAGTATTTTCATCAACATGGAATACTTCCTTACTCTGGGCTTAACTTTGAAATTTTATAAATATGCCATTTATTTTTCCTTCCGTTGATGTACCTATATACCCACTCATGAAATTTTGCTATCAGAAACACTGTCATAGACCACATTAAAGCCAGATTTAAAGATCATAGACTCAAACAATTATGTATCTGGAAACATCTGCATTTGTAAAGATTTATTTAAAAAATAAGTAGTTTCATTTACTGCCTCTTTAATCTGAGACAAAATAAAATAATGAAAATAAATTATGATAAATATAGCCAAAATAGTAAGAAAGGAAATGTTAGAGAATTATTATAAAATGAGTTGTACTGATAAAAAGCTGTGCATGAATAGAAAATAGGGAAGAAAAAAATGCTGAAGAGAAAAATGGTGCAGGAAGAAAAAGAGGAGTAATAAAACCTAAGTAATTACCTCTAAAAAATAAATATAATGCATAAGTATATGCATGGAACAGAACAATGAACATTTCTAGGAAGACTAATTAAAATCATGATGGAAGAAATCAATTTACAGTTTAGTAAAAGAGAAAGAAAATAACAATAATGAATTTTTTCAGAAAGTGAAGCAATTAGAAAATGTAAGGGACGAAGTCAGGATCTCCTACCTGTGACAAATAGAAATATTAGGGGAAAAATACAGAAGAGATTAATTAGAGTAGATGGTATTTAAGAAAAGAAGGTAGAACTCACATTACAGGTGAAAAAGCAGACATTTCTGTATATGGTAAACTGAGTAATGGTTGCAGGAGAACTGTGTACTATGTTTTTACATCTTCTCCAGAAAATAGTACTGATAAAAACAAATTATCATATGAATGTAATTAATGTGCATCTATAAGCATACACCCACATACATACATACACAGACACAATACACAGCCACATCATGTTCACAGCAGCACAATTCACAATAATTAAGCTATGGAACCAACCTAAATGCCCATCAACAGATGGACGGATAAAGAAAACACCCCTAGAAATAATGTTTAGCTAAATGTCTGGGAAGAGACTGAAAATGCTTGAGCTGCCTGCTTTTGGGTGGCACCTATGTATACTGGAGAACCATCTGTCAATCAGGCTTGAGAGTTCTCTCACTGTGTCAGTTGATCAAGGCGAATTCTCCATGAAGCCACTGGTGTAGCCTCAGAGAAGGAGGATAATAAGGGAGTGGAGTCCATGGACACTTGGGCCTCTTTATGAAATTTACTTGTGCCACTAAGGACTATTTGGGCCCATTCACAAGTGTGCTGCTTCCATTTGATGATAGGAGGTTTCTGCACATCCCCAGTTTATGACTCATCTCAAATAACACTCAGGTCATGATGGTCAGGAACTTGATAACCCTAGATTAAGTCTTCAGAATACTAAGACTAAGTAGCAGGACTTTGGCCCCCAAATCCTAAGGGTCTGAACCCCTATTCATGTATGGGAGCCAATGTAAGGGTTCAAACAGCATCCCTGTATTTTACTGACACTTTAAGAACCATTACATCTAATCTCACATATGACCCAAATGGCAGAGCAGTTGAACAATTCCTTGAAACAGCTGTTTAACCTTCTCATGACCTAGGCCCCACTCAAAAATAGCAGCATTTTGGGTTATTTGGTTACTTGGATTACTTTTATTGTTTCTTGGGACAGAGTATCATACCTGAATGGGGATATGTTACTTCTAAAACCCAATGTGGTCTTCTAGATGCTTTCTTGTTTGCAAGAAGGACCAGATGTTGCAACTTTTCCTTCATCTCAGAAGATATTTCTCAAGATGGCATGTGCCACTGGACCCACAAAAATTTCACTAACACGGATGTCTCCTTAGTTTACTCAGACTTATTTTCTATTCTCTGTCAAACAATTGTCTTATCAGTAAGTTAGGAGTAGTTCCTACTTCTTATTCACAGCACTCAATAGCATGATATTGTAAAATGTAATGGAACAATGTTATACCTCATTAAAAGGAAAGATGATCAACATCACTGCAAATTAAATTATGACATTGGTAGGGAGTTTTGACATACCCCTTAGAGGACACTAAAGATATATTGCTACCTTTACCAACTGAAAGCAAACAGCTAGGGAAGGGGATGTCTATTACAGGGATAGATAAAAAGATATTTCAGAGATTAATAACTGCATATCTCATATCAGGACATGTGTTACTTTTGTCCAGGAATGAAACCACATCTGATACTGTGGCTATAATCTCAGCTAACACTTAAAGTAGTTCACAATAACCCATTGTTTTCTTCAAAGATATCTTTATCTTCTGCAGAGGCCAGATAAAAGATCTAAATTGGGATAAAATGTAAATAACCACCTCCTTCAAAAACCCATGTGTGAAACAATGCAAGAATATTCAGAGATGAAATGATATGATTACGAGAATTGTTACATTATCAGTGGTTTAATTCACTAATATGAATAAACTGTGAGGTAAGGTGTGATTGGAAGAAACAGGTTACTGGGGGTGTAATATATTTTGTGTCCTGGGTGAGTGGAATTCTCTTTGGCTGTGTTCATCTGCCATACCCTTTCGCCATAATGTTCTTTTTACCTTACCTCAGGCCCCGAGTTTTGGAGTTAGGCAACTGTGGCCTGAACCTCAGAAACCAAATTAAACTTTTCCTTTTCTAGGTTGTTCTTGCTGGGTCTTTTGGTCACAGAAAAAAAAAAAGTATATATATACACACTTTTATATATATACATTACTCTTGGATCCTTTCAGTGCTCGATAATAGCACTCATCTTTGAAATTCCTACAAGAATGTGTTGTTGCTTTTGATTTACATTTTCATTGGAAGAATTCTAGCAGTAGCTTCTATTAGATTCGTTCTACTATAGTACTTTCACTCTACTAATTAGGAAACTAATGTGAGGTTTTGCCAGATATTATATATTCTAATCATTTATTCTGTAATTGGGAAAATGACCACAAGATGTGTTTAGGAACTCACTGGATACATTCTGAGATAGACAAGAATTAAAATACATTACTCCATTCATAACTTGAAATCCATAAACCTTTACCATTACTGGTGGGATAATAATGTTTTGCGTCTTCTGTATTCAATGTCAGTTCAGAGCCAATGTGCAGTAGGGTCTAAAGATCTCATCATTCCTTGTCTCCAATGTACAGTTACAATGGTAAAAGTTTTTCAAAAATATTCAAATGCATATCTACCTACACCCCTGATTTTTATATGATTAGTTGGGAATCTCAAATGTTGATGTTTTCAAACTCTATTTGCAGATCATGCCATGGATAATTATTCTTTTTGATACTGTCAATTTTGTTATTAAAATCTTTAAATGTAGTCAGTTTAGAGAGCCAAGTTTACAAAACCTGAAGCCAATTCAGAAAACGCATTGTTATATTCTAGTTCTCTGAAAACACTATTGCTAACAACATATGTACTAGTAAGTATTATTCAGAGAAACAGAACTAATAGCATAATATATATAATGAAATTATATATTGTTATAAAATATATTAAATATTGTATAATACTTCTGTATTGTATAATTTATAGTGTATGTATATAAAATGTGTGGATTATGCCCAAATTCTGATAGTGTCACTTTCTCTTTTTTGGGGGGGGGGGCTTTAAAATCATACATAAGTGGTCCACATTCATTAGAACGTAAGCTCAAAATTGGCACATTTTCTGGGAAAATGATACATGATACTATTGGACAGTGGCAGTTATCCACAGTTCCTGGTCAGTCGTGGAATTGTGAGGGTAAACCACCAATATTCTATAGTATACTGTGTTCTTAAGTAATGATGATGGGTAGTCAAAGTGTATTAAGTGCATTTTCAGCCCAAGTTATTTTTCAGCCTTCAAGGAGTTTATTGGGATGTAACCCCATCACAAGTCCAAGAGTCCCTGGATCTTTTATACATCTAAAATTATATATTATTTGCTAATATTTTATACATTAAAATAATATTATATATTCTGCATTATATGATATTTTATGTAATAGGATATGTTGTTAAAATAAATACCACATACAACATATATACTGTATATATCTGTATCTGTAAAAAGTCTTATAGAAATTTGTTCATGTAACATAATTATTGTAGATGAGAAATCCTGTGACTCACCATCTGCAAAGTCATGACCTAGGAAAGTTGGTGATATAATTGATAAAAATAAAATTCTGACATATTAATTACAATGGCCAGAGGTTGGCAGAGGGAATTGATAAGGGAAGTTACACATTTGGAGGTATGATAGGAGACATAAAAATAGATAGAAATGATGGTAGAATGCTATGGACATTATTATCCAAAGTACATGTATGAAGACACAACTTGGTGTAAATATACTTTGTATACAATCAGAGACATGAAAAATTGTACTCTATATGTGCAATAAGAATTTTAATGCATTCTGCTGTCATATATAAATAAAATATTAATTAAAAATAGAAAGGAGACATAAAGGAAGGACAATGAAATATAATTTCAATTCACAAGTTCCACATACTTTTCCAGGCCTATCATCCCCTAAGTTTCTGTTCCAGTATCCTCAATCCTGAAGTGTGTATTTGCTTTCTTCTTTCTGTGTCTCTTACTGCTGTGCGCAAAAATTCTTTTCCATTACAGAAACCAAGGACTGCTGGTCCTGAGATAGCACTTCTCTCTGGGAACTTCTTGGACACTCTCCAGAGACAGCTTTTCTCCCATGACAAATTATCAATGACAGACCAAAATCAACAAAAGACTTGTCTACATCTCTGAATGAATGTTAAAACCTTGACTTTCAACACCAAGCAACCCTCCTCCAGGAGCAACAAATACAATGCCTCCTAGTTATGTATAAAACTTTCTAGAGTACTAATCCCAACTTATCCACAAACAATAAGTATTTATCTTTATTGACTGCTTTTCTATTCCAAAACTTTGTCACTTTGCATCATTCTATTCCTTTTGTCTATAGCTACTGCAGTGTCAACATAAACAATTTATGCCCTTCCCAAATTTTCAATACAAAAATTCTCTTGTTTCTTAGATCCAGCTGACATATTTTCAACTAGCCTTCCTGCTGTTAATTCTGGAACTTGACCCAGAACCTTGTCCATTTCTTAGTATCATATCTAAGGGTTAAATAAAAACTTACATTTCAGAGAAGACTTGGTTTGAAGAGCATCAGTTTAATATGACTTAGTCCAAGTCCAAAACCTTGAGACCCAGGAGAATTAATGTTGTCAACCTCAGTGTGAGACCAGGAGATCCATGTTCTTCTGTTCAAGTGGTAAGGTACAAGGAACAAATTCTCCTTTTCCCTGCCTTTTATTCTATTCAGGACCTCAAAGTTTGGAAGATGATCATCTACCATGTGGAGATTTTGTTTTACTGAAGCTACAAATTCAAATGCTTATCTCTTTCCAAAATATCCTTAGAGAAACAACTGTAAATAATGTTTCAACAATGCTACAGGGGACCCTGTTATTCTGTAAGGTTGGCACATAAATTTACTCCTCACAGCAGCTATTTCATAAATTAAAAATTATCTAAAATATAAACTATTGCAAAGTATAAAGTTTATTTAAGAAAGATTTTTCTCTTACTTTGCCGCAGTATGGCTGGGCACAAATAACCAGGAGGTGACAAGCAACTTGAAGGTTCAAGGGGGAACTACTTAATTGTGAGTGAACTCAAGGAGAACTGAGCAAGAACTCAAAAGTAGCCAGCACCCAAGGTAGCCAGAGCTGCATTATTGTCGGACAGCAGAGGTATATATGCTTAACTAATTACACACAGCTTAACTTAATTAACATCATCTAGATACAGCAGTCAGCCAATAAGGAATCCTCATCGTCTTAATGGCTCGGTGGCCATTGCTTCACAAACCACTCCCCCTGGCAAAGTGCCAGGCGCCATCTTGACTTGGTTGTGGCTCTCAACATTATTTCCCTCTATTATTTCAAGTATATTCCTTTCTTTTTCTTTATAATTTACCGTATCAACAAAAATGAACCTTAGCTTATATATCACACTATAATTTGTAATTAGCTTTAAATAATCATAGTGGTAAATGTCTGCACTTAAGCTGTTAAATTTATAGTAGAGCATAGAACAGAATCCATGTTATTGAGAATTAGGTTGTTAAATTTTAGAAATGACAAAAACATGAAATATAAAAGAAATAAGATAAATTGGACTTCACAAAATTAAAATCTTCTGCTATTTAAATGGCAATGTTAGTAAAATAAAAAGTGCAATACAAAACTAAGAATATTATTTTTGAAAATCATTTTTAATAAATAATCTATATCCATAATATATAAAGAGCTCTTTCAACCTATATAAAAAGATAAACACCCTATTAAAATGGGCAAAAAATGGAATAGACACAATGTAAATTATGTATTAATTGTAAACAAACTCATGAGAGTCAATCACTAGTCATTGTTGAATATAAATTAATAGCATAATAAGATACAGCTGCATACCATTTAGAATTGTTAAAAACAAGTAACAGTAATAACAAATGTTATTAAGGATAAGGATCAACTGAATTGCTCATACATTGCCAAATAGGCAAATGATGCAACCGCTTTGGAAGAAAATTGAAGAGTTTTTTTATAAAGTTGAATATGCTTAAATCATATGACATATACATTCTATATCCTTGCTTTTAACTGAAAGAAATGAAAACACATTTCAAAATAACACATGTACATGAATATTCATAGTAGTTTCATTCATAATAGCGAAAACCTGGAAGAACTCAAACAGCCATTACTTGGTGAATGAAACAACATATTGTCAACTTATCCACACAATAGAATAATACTTGTCTTTAACATTTTGTCACTGTGGCCAAAATACCTGACAAGAACAACATAGAGGAGGAAAAGCTTATTTGGTCTCATAGTTTCTGAGCTTCAGTGTAAGGTTAGCCGCCTGCATTGCTCTAAGCCCAAAGTGAGGCAGAACATCATGGTGGAAAGTGGTGGTGGAGGAAAACTTCTCAGCTGGTGATAAGTAGAAAGTGGGAAGAGCGTGTGTTTGGGGCTGAAGGGACCACAGAGAAGATAACTCTTAAAAGTCACTCCCCCATGACCTACTTCCTCCAGCCATACCCCATCTGCCTACCAATTACCACCCAATTACTCCATTCAAATTAATCCCCAGATTTGATTACAGCTTTCATAATTTAATTATCTTGTGTCAGAATATCCCTGCATTATCACAGGAGCTTTGGGGGGTACATTTTATATCCAAATCATAGCAATGTCCAACAGTAAAGAATAATTACTAATATTTTCAGAATGAATTAATCTCAAAAGCATTATGGCAAGTGAAAAAGATTGCTGCATGACCTCTGATGCCATTTATGTGACTTTTTAGCAAGGGAAAAAGCACAATATTAAAAAGCAAGTTAGTAATCTCTATAGCCAATGGTTACAAGCAGGGAACTGATATCAAAAATGCTTGTGGTAGTTTCATTAATCTCACCAACACCCACATAAAATAATCTATGTCATAATCCCCTATACCTGTACATTTTATCTTACATGGAAAAACAAACTTTGTAGACATTAAGGCTTTTGAGGTTGAGATATCCAGGTGGGACTTTTGTGATCCCATAAAAGTGGGTACACATAGAGTCAGAGAGGGGCATAGGAAAGACGAAAAGAAAAATTAAGTGTAAAAATGGAGAGATTGCAGTCATACAGCCATAAGCCAAGGGATGCTGACATCTCCAGAAACTGCAAGAAGAAAACAAAAGATTTTTCAGTGGAGTTTCAGAAAGAACTAGCTCTGCCAAACTTGGTTTTATGCTTATAGGATTCAATTTGAATATTTTTCTTCTAAAAGTATCAAGAGTGCATTTATGTTGTTTTAACCCACTAAATGTGTGGTAATTCATTTAGTGCCAATATGTTACAAATACAGAGCACAAGGGAACTTTTTTATAAGTTATTAAGATGGTCTATGTCACAATTAGAGTGTTGGTCATATGACTATATAAATAAACAAAAACTCATTGAATTACAGACTTTTACCAGTTATGTGTAATTATATGAAACTGAATAAAATTAATTGTTTTCTTAGTTCCATTGTATTCTCATTTTTTCACCTAACCTACCTTTTCTATCCCTAAATTTCCCATCCATATTTCTCCCTATGAATATTTTAGCATCCTCTCTACATCCACAATTTTTTCCAAGATGATTTGACATATTTTATATGCTACTATAACATATTATTTTCTTACTTGTACTTTGGATTTGCATAACAATTCATCTTACCTAGTAGACTGTAGGGTTCTTGAGACATAGTACGATAAGACTGATTTCTAAATAAAATCCAGCACAGATTTTGTGAAATTTATAAGCATTTGGCCTTTGACATATGATCAGATTATATCCCCCAAAGTTGAAAATATTGTAAGGTTAAAATGAATTTAATACACCTAAGGTACCTAATGTCATACCTTAGAATATATTACACAATAGAGTGCTGTGTTTTTAACCTTATTATCTCAAGGCTGACTGACAGTTGTTGTTCACCACTGCTACTCAGAATCACAAAAGAGTAGTACAAAAGTATTGTACATTGCTAGCTTGGGAAACGATATAAGTTTGAAATTTGAAGTGTGATTTCTGCTGAATGTGTATAGATTTTGTGACATCATAAAGTTAAAAAAAAAAAAAAGCTCATTATTCAAAATGTAAGTGTGGTGAGAAAATCACCACACTATAATTCATTCATGCTTTTATATAATCAGCAAACATTGCCTGAGTCACTAAAAAACACATGCCTGTTTCTGTAGTAGACACTATGTATTAAAAATGTCTTTCCACAAAGATCTTTTCTTCTGCTTCCATAGCCAGAGATTCAATACATTATTTTCCTAAGAGCTCCTATTTGTCCATAAAAGAGAACAAGATAAACATAGTACAGACATCTCCTAAGGTGATTAAACAACACTTCCACAGCCCTGTGTCTCTGGGCTCCATTTGCTCTCTCAGGTGCAGAGATCCACACAGCCTGGATGACCTGAAATGTCAGGTTGTTACTGCCTACAGTCCTGTTTCCTGCTTTGTTAAACAGCATGATGAGCCATCTATTCAATTCCTTCCCCTCAACTCCAAAGGCACTACTTTGTGCTTCCAATTATGTAATAGATTCTACTGTGGTGGTAACTGCTGATACATTTTTTTACTGTGTATAGCCAAACTTTGTATCATGCAATGACATTAAATGACAATTTAGCTGTTTTGAAAAAGACAAATAGCCTCATCTGGATGACAAGGCATCACACTCTACATTAATTTTTGAAACTATGGGCTAATTAAATTTCTGAGAAAAATAAAGATGCTTCCAGTGTATGTTGATTCAATTGCATTTAGATGCTATGTACAATCTTTACCTCACCAGATTCCTATGAACCAATTTTATCTTTACACAGATTTGAACTAAACTACTGTGTTCACTGGTCTCATAAAAGTCTGATAGCTGATTCATCTGCTACTTCTCTTACTTTTACAGAAATAGACTGATAAAACAGAAAGCAGTGTTTCATGTTTTTATTCTATTACAGAAAAACCTCTAAAATGTCACTTGTATGGAGCTATAAATGATATTAATTTCTCTTCTCACAGCTCAGAAGCAAAGCAGCAGTCTTTTTTTTTTTCTTTAACAATCCTTCAATTCCTGAAGGATTTTTAGCTGCTCCCCTTGGGCAAGGATTGACTTTTATCTTTAAAACTTTCTATCAGTGTTTCCACGAGTTTCTTTTTAAAGTATGTTTAAAACTAATATATGTCGAAAAAAAAATCTGAGAAAGAGAGGGTCTGGGCTGACCCCGCTCTAAGGAAAAGAAACGGATCTCTTGCGGTGACTCCGGCCTTGTGTCGGGTCAACCTGGTGGTCCTGCGCACCTAGCACCATGGAGATGTGGCCTCGTCTCGGGGCCACCTGTTTGCTGGGCTTCAGTTTCCTGCTCCTGATCACCTCTTCTGACGGACACATTGGGCTTGGAAAGGGTTTTGGTGATCATATTCACTGGAGAACACTAGAAGATCGGAAGAGAGAAGCAGCAGCCAGTGGATTGCCTATTATGGTGATTATCCATAAGTCTTGGTGTGGAGCTTGCAAAGCTTTAAAGCCCAAATTTGCAGAATCTACAGAAATTTCTGAACTTTCCCATAATTTTGTTATGGTAAATCTTGAGGATGAAGAAGAACCCAAGGATGAAGATTTCAGCCCTGATGGGGGTTATATTCCACGAATTCTTTTCTTGGATCCTAGTGGCAAGGTGCATCCTGAAATCATCAATGAGAATGGAAACCCCAGCTACAAGTATTTCTACATCAATGCTGAGCAAGTTGTTCAGGGGATGAAGGAAGCTCAGGAAAGACTGACAGGTGATGCCTTCAGAGAAAAACATCTTGAAGATGAATTGTAACACAGATATATCCCTTCCTTCATTAAAAATAGTGTTCTGGAAGGAAAGCAGCAGAGGAGGGAATATTGAGGAATTGCCCAAAACAATTAAACTGACCAGGAAACCTTTGTTCTTCCTACACTGGAAGGAGCTCTCTCACTGTGGAAGAGATCTGTTAAAAGAAGCTGGTCTGATTGTTTGTGGATCCAGCAGTGTGGCAGACTTGCTTCTTTTGCTCCCTGTCACCTAAATGTCCATGTGTCTTTGAATGTAAAGAATGAAACCTGACACAGAACTTGAGCCACTTGGAGGTTAATACCTCACTTACACTTCAGTATTTTGAGTCTTTTCCCATTTCCTCCTGCTTTACTCACCTTAGTGGTGAAAGAGACAAGTAGCATCTTTTCTACAATGTTAAAATGGCCGGAATAGCAATTTTTAAGAAAACAGTAAATCCTAAATGTAAATCAGTAATTCTATCCCCTGTCAAAGAGACCAGCCTGTTTTTTTTGTCTTTTTCTCCTGGGAATAATCTTGGGCTTCTTCCTGAATCCCTGCATCCTCCTTCCTCTTTTCCTGCTCAGGCCGTTAGCGTGCGTGCGTGTGCAGGAATGACTATGTGCTTGGACCGAGCCGTAGCTGGAAGCATGCTTTCCCTTATTACTGTTGGAGAAACTCAAACCTTCAAGCCCTAGGTGGAGCCATTTTTGTCAAATCATCAATGATATTTTTGTACTGGGGTTAATCCCCCCAAAAGATAAAATATTAATTGTTCATTAAACTTTAATAAAACTTTAAAAGGAAAAAAAAAAAACTAATATATGTCTCCTACTTTAGGTTTTTACTCATAAGATTTTACTATGATTTTTTTAAATGAAAATGTAATCATTTTTTACAGCAAGTTATCTACATGCCCTTAATCTTACTAAACTTTTGTTTTTTTCACATACCTATCAGTTCCTGTACCTATTCTTCCTCTTATTTTGGACACACTCCAAGTAAATTGCAAACATTTATATATTTTCACTTAAATATTTTAGAACTCATATCATGTACAGAGTTCAATAATTATTTTTATTTGTTTCTTTACATATGACATTTAAATACAATGAAAGGCATAAACTTTAAGTGTATGTTCACTGATTTTCAACATAGCCTTTAATTATATAACCCAAATTTCTTTCAAGATTTTTGTTTTCTCAGTACTGAGATTGAACCAACGGGTTCTCTACCACCGAACTATATCCTCAGTCCCCCCTGCTTTTTACATTTTTGAAACAAGTTCTCTCTGAATTAACCTGGAAGACCTCAAATTTATGCTCCTCCTGCCTTGGTCTTCTGAGTCACTGGAATTATAGGAATGAGCCACTGTATCTGGCCAAGTTGTATGTAACCATAACTCAATCATCTCTCAGTCTCCCTTTCCTATATCAACTGCAAAATCACCTCAATTCTGATTTTTATTGTTTCATATTTAGAAGCTATTATACATCTTCTTAAGCCAAAAGATTTAATAAACTCTGAAAGAATGGTCCACAATGATGGAGTAACAATCTTTGAAAATCTGATTTTTTCATAAGAACAATAAGACCACCAACTAAAAAATAAGCAAAAATAAAATTTTTGAAACTATGGGAATTAATAAATGCTGAAAACTATCTAAAAGGTGATTATTCATACAAAGAAAGAAACAAAGACAGCCAAAGCAAAGTAAGGAGAGTGAGCTTTGTATCATTTTCAATTGCCTTAATCCCATTCCTCTCTCCAGCTCTTCATAATGTTCAAAAATCAACAGGCTGGCTGCCATGGTACCTGTGAACAACCAACATCCTAGCAGCTACTGAGGAGGAAGGAAATATTTCGAGATCCATAAATGTCACTGTTGGACCTGACAGGTAGCTTGGTGAGAATCTCTCCACGATTTATCTTTCTCTGAATGAATTGCAGGAGCTCATTCTATTGAAACACCCCTACCCTCAAGGCTTCTGTGGCAAAGAATAGGGTCAATAACTTAATGCCAAAACTGCATGAAATGGCATTGGTAGTTTGGACTGAATAGAGGCTGAGTAAGATCTTAAAAAGAAAATCTGGGAAATAAGATGTCATAATCCTCTGATGTATTTTTGGGGCATGTGAAAGGCTACACATATAAGAAGGGTTGTGTGAATGTAAGACCAGGAAAATTACTAAAAGATTACTTTCTATGTAATTGGAGGTTTTTTTGAAATAGCAAGTATTAGCTAAGGCAGAATCATATACTACCCATAGGACTACTGAACACATGCCCCAACACACACATGGAACCCCCAAGCAAGCTTAAAAGAATTGGCAGTTCAAGGTATTCAAGAAAATCTCTGTCCAATCATTAGCTGATAAATAAGCTAACCATGCAGAAACTTGAGTGGACTTATATGATATAGGATACAGAATTCACAGAAGTACAGAAAAATAATTAGACAGAAACTACAAAAAGCAGCAATCTCAGAATATCCTGGAGAGAGGTAGTATTTGATTTTCAGAGTTGCCATATTCCATTATTTCAAAAAATAAGAATCAAGATTTTTTTGTATTGCATTTTCTTTTTCATTTTAAATCAAGGTAGTAATGATCATCCTCATGGCAGATATTAAGAAAATAGTTTAAAAATAGAAAGCAAAGAAGAGAACTAAATAGACTATAAAATGTCTGCCTTACACAAGTGAAGCAGCAGTAAAGGACAGAGGAAAAAATGGCATTCATCAATCTTTATTAGTAATTATTTTAGCTTTTTTTTTTTTTGTCACTGTGACCAAAAGACCTGACAAGAACAATTTCAGAGGAGGAAGTCTATTGGGGAGGCTCACAGTTTTAGAGGTCTCAGTCCATAGATGGCTGACTTTATTTCTTTGGGCTCAAGTTGAGGCAGAACATCATGAAGGAAGAGCGTTTAGGAAGAAAACAGCTCAAGACATGGAACCAGGAAGCAGAGAATGACTCCTCAGCTTTGTAGGGACAAAATTTATGCCTCAAAGACACTTCCCAGTGATTCATCTCCTCCAACTACGCCCTACCTGCCTATAGTTAACCACTCAGTTAATCCATCCAAGTGGATTAGTGTCTTGATTGGGTTAAGGTTCACGTAATTCAATCAGTTCACCTCTAAAATTTCTTGCCTTGTCTCACACACGAACTTTTAGGTGAAAATGTATATCTCAACCATAAGAGTAATTATGTTAGATATAAGTGTACTAAACATTCCAATTCAAAGACTAAAATAATAGAGTGGATTTAAAAGTGATCTGACATTACACTATCCTAGGAAAGATCCTTGAAATTCAAAGGAACAAGTAATTTAAAAATAAAAAGATATAAAGAGACACACAATTTAAATAATACTCAAAGCAGGACTGGAATGATTCTTGGTATATATCTCACAGAAAACAAACTTAGAAACAATTTTTTACTAAGCAAATAAGGATATTTTAAAGCAAAAATGTCAATCCCACATAAATTCACAAAAAGTATAAATATATATGCACATAAAAACAGAACCCTCTAATACATAAAACAAAAATGATAGAACTGAAGATAGAAATAATCAATTCCATGATAACATTTAGAGACTATAATACTCATCTCTCAGTAATATATAAAACAGAAGATTAATAAAGAAAGAGAAGACATGACTATAACCCTTTAACCAATTAGACCTGCCAGAGACCTTTGGCTCACACTACCCAATGAGAGGAAAGAATTCATTCCTCTCAGATGTATGTGGAGTATTCTTAAATTAAGATCACTTGTTATGTCATGAACAAGCTTAAAATACTAAAATTGACTTAAAATGTGTATCCATGTGCAATAAACTTGGAATTAAGAACAGAAGAAATTTGAGGAATATATAAATGTCTAGAAATCAAACTAATGTTAAATTTTAAAAAAATGGTTCCAAGAGTAAATAAAAAAAGAAAGAAAAAAAATTGAGATGAATGAAGTATAAACAAAGCATATAGATGGGCAGCCAAAGCAGTCCTAAAGGGGAAGTGTAATTATGAAAAATGTATAATAAAAAACAAAATTATTCCAAATCAATAAAGTAAACTTCTACCTTAAGAATCTAGAAAAACAAGAGTAAAGTAAATGCAAATTAAACAGAAATAAGGTAAGTATAAAGATTAGAAAGGAGTATGTGAAATAAGACTAAACCAAACTCAAAGGGGATTTTTTGGAAAAAAAAAATTAAAATTAGCATATATTTAACTATACTTACTAAGAAAAAAATATTATGACCATCTCATAAAAGGTATCAGTGAAAACCAGCAAGTATAATAGTATTGAAAAATCAAAATTGGATGCTTTATCTCTAAGATCAGGAACAAGAAGGATAACTCATTGTATATAACAAAGTTCAAGAAATTTTAGCAAGAGATATAAAGCAAGGTAAAGAAATAAAAGGAAAAGATTAGAAAAAATAAAAAGACAGGACTCCCTCTACTTACATATGGCATCTCTAATATAAAGAAAATCTTTGAGGACTGGGGGGCTTGGGGAAGAATAACACTAGAACAAAGAAATTAAATATGGTGTTATTATTTAAGATTAATATGTCAAACTTATTTGTATTTTTTTTTCGTTTTCTTTGGTACTGGGAATTTAAACCAGGGGCATTTTACCAGTGAATTACATTACCATAACTTTTCTATTATATTTGCATTTTTAAAATTTTGAGACAGGGTCTTGCTAAGTTCCTTAGGACTTCATTAAATGGCTGAGGCTGCCCTCAAATTTGAGATCCTCCTGCCTTGGACTCCTAAATTGCTGGGATTAAAGCCTGCTCTACTTCACTTGGCTTTTTTTGTATTTTTATTAAACTATCAATGAACATTCAAAAGTGTGATCAAGTAACATCATCAAAAATATTAAAATATTTAGAAAGAATTTAACAAAAATAATGTAAGACATAAGCTCTGAGAAATCACAAAATATACTTTAATAAAATAAAAAAGACCTAAACAAAAACAAAATGGAAACTTCTTGTGGATTAAAAACTAAATATCACTAAGAGAGCATTGTTCCCCAAATTAATATACAGATTCAACACATTCCCTTTCAAAATTCTGCTACCATTTTTGCATAAATGAATGATCTGATGTTAAAAGTCATGTGAATTTCAAAAGAACCTGAATAATAAAAACAATAGTGAAAAAATTCAGAGTACTCACACTTCTGTTTTTTAGCAACCATGTCATCATGACTTTGTAATCAATCAAAAACAACACAGATATATATTTTTGGATTTAAAAAATTATCTTCTTTGTCATCCCTATTCCATCACCTTTCCTACACTAATGTAAATGTATATGATTGCAAGTTTTTCTACATCTACATTAACATAATTTTTAGAATTGCATGTAAGTTCTTATATAAAATACTTACTTCACATTAAAATTTGAGATTAGAGAAGGATCTGTCCATTACTTCTCACTCCTCATATCCCTAACAACAATCACTAACCATCCATTAATATGAGATCCTATAGGATAGATAAATGTGACTCAATGCAATATATCTCTCTAAGATAACTCTCTGGATATTTAAAGGTAATAATTGTGTTAAATTTTAGTGTACTAACATTTCCAAATAAGATTATGTCAGTTGAGAGAAAGTTTGTTTCTTAATGAAATGATGGCATATTATCATACATGAAACCCATACCTAATAATTATATATTTTATAGACAGTATTTTCTTTGTTTTCTATCAAGAATAGGTTTTGTTGTCCATATAATTATTTGGTTGTCATCACTCTGAACAAACAAATACAGGCTGACATTTTGTATTAATAAAATCTTATATACTGAAAGACAAATAGAATTCTAGAACTTCCAGAAATATTGACAAAGTCTACCCAAACTCCGGTTTCCAGTGACTAAGTTTCCCATTTTCAAGTCAATTATTTTACTTTGTGTGTGTAATGAAAAGCACATCCATATAAATAATGAGTCATACTGTACGTACAGAGTATAAATAAGGTGAACATTTTCAAAAAGTTTCTCCTTTCTCCTTTTCTTCATTTTCCTCAACTTCAGCTTTGTATTATTTACTCTTCTCATATTTTTTTTGACAGCGATTCAAAATTCTAAGCTCAGCTAATGCTCAAAAACATCATATATTATTTAAGAAAAGATGTGTGTTGAACACATTTCTATAGACATTAGCCCCCAGGGAGACCCTTTTGAAAATTTTGCTTAGTGGTTAAGTCTAGACAATATTTTCTTAGATACAACTATATTTTCTAATGTATCCCACAGATGCCATTAACTGCAAGTACATGGTTTGTGCTCTACTACCATTAGCTATTATTTGAGAATTCACACTGAACTGATCTTTACATCCTATAATGTTTTCAGCATTTCAATGAAATTAGACTTTGTGTCTGATAGACTAACTTAGTCATGTTTTTCTCCCTAATAAAATTAATCATTGCCTCTAGGAGTAAGTCAAACTTTCTCTGAATTCAATTTGACCATGCAGATTTTACAACTCACTTGAACTATTTTGCTACTGGCAGAGAATCTCTCTGTCAGCCACTGCTGTAAACTTTGCATTTGGCATCTTTTGAACTAGGAATACAAACATAATAATAAAAGGATATGACTAAGAAGCTAATGGCTTTTTCATCAGTGTTTCTCACATCAGTAATAGTTTAGCAGATTCTGTGTCATTTTTACCTGGGGGTAGCTAAATTGGGAATATGTCTTTTGAAGTTAAAAATAAAAGGTCATCATTTTCACTACAGGGATAGATGAAAGGACAGATTACAAGATACCAGTAGAGTTCAGAATGGCATTGAGCCTCAAGGCATTTTGTTGAAAAAAAAAAAATTCACAGACAAACAGGTTCGATAACTAGTACACACATCATTTTTCTTACATTCTTCTAAAACTTTACACCTGCTAAAGAAAGTACTTTAGTTTTATCTGAATTGGCTGTGAAACAATTTTATTCTTATTCAGTCATTTAATGGAATGTGACCTCAAGGGGGAAGAGTAGAGGAGTTTGGAGACTTAATAAAAGATAAGGGTTAAAAATCAGGCATCTATCTATAGAGAGATTTGTTGTAAGAAATTGGCTCACACTATCATGAAGGTTGAGAAGCCCTCAAATCTGCAGTTGACAAGTTGGGCATGTATTTTTTTAATGGATAAACAGGAAAATGAATTCTGTCTGGTTCAACTTCAGTAATTCTATGTTCATTTTTATAGTGAATACCATATACTATTATAGCTGCTGTACCTATGATTTTATTGTCTACTCATTTGTGAACATCTTCAAAGAAGAGTCTAAGTGAGTCTTGAGTATTCAGCATAGAACCTTGACCTTCTCATGAGTTCGGTGAACATTTTTTCATAGATTAGTGAATGACCAATGTCAACTGCAATTTGATAGAATAATACCTCACATCATATGTCATTTTAAAATTGCCAAGTTCTGTACATACTTTATCTGATCTGAGAATTATGATGCTAATTCTATAAATGAAAAACTAAAGCTCAGAGACAGTACCAAAGTGTAGGCAATGGTTAGCAGAACAAGCACGAGAAAAAAGAGGTGATGAACACAAACCTGTCTAGTAAAGTATAAGGAGATGATTAGGAAATGATGGGTGGAAAAATCAATATAAACTTATATCCTTTAAGGGTTAATATAATTATAGATGCCCTTAAAGATTGTAAGAAAAACTTTCCTTGTGTTCAAAATACACTTGCTTCATTTTTCAAAAACCCTGTGAAATAAAAATTATTATCATGGTACTAACGAGAAAACTGAAGCATTCAGAATTTCTTTCACCTGAACAAATTTTTATATTAAGTGACCTTTAGAGCCAGGACTTCTACCAAACTCTAAGTCATCTCTAAAACCTTTGCTACTGACCACTATAAAATAACATTATTAACTCTTTGAAACATGTCTCTAATGTATGCATAATTAGAACATTTTATTACTAAAAAAAGGAATTTCAGAAAGTTTAAATGACTTGTCCAAGTCATACAACTAACAGAGCAGGAAATTTAAATCAAAACCAGAATGTGTTCTGTTTTCTTCTGTCACCAGTGAAGATGACTTACATTGCTGTTTAGGCCTTTCATTGTATAAAACAAGAAGGGTACCTATGCTCAAAGTATGGACTTCAACAAACAGAAAAAGGTACAGATACAGTCATTGGACCCTCTGAATGTCTAATTTATAGAAATCTAAAATTCTCTGCACTTTACACATTAAATCCTGATAAAAATATGATAAAATCCTGGACTGGGTTGGGGCTCAGTGGTAGAGTGCTTGCTTGCCTAATTCATGTGAGGCACTGGGTTTGATTCTCAGTGCCACCTAAAAAAAAATAAATAAAATAAAGTCATGTGTCCATCTACAACTAAAGAAAAATATCTTTGAAAAATATCTGATAAGATCCAACTTGTATTGACATAGGTAATAAAAAGGCAACATATAGCGAGATGAGTGCCAAGGATGCGCCAATATAGTAAATGACAAGGTCTGTACCACAAAGGATGGAGATTTCTACCACTGTTTGCAAATAGTTCCTCTAATTTCTTAAAGAAGATATTGTTAATGATCATATTGGCATGTGGCTGATAGTCTTTAATAGGTAAAGACAGGCAGATTAAGAGTTTCAGATACATAGACATAGAAATGCTGTATGTATATGAAGTTGACATGCAATCGAGGCAGTATTTGGCATTCCTTATAGGTTTCATTCTGTAGGATTGTTTTATTTCTTCAACTAACCCTTTTCTAAGCTAGTACAATAACACTGATTTAGAGAACCTCACCAGATATCCCAAAGAATGACTTTGGTTGAATGGAATTAAGTTGACATTTTGAACATGCAAATTTGATTATTTAAGCCAGCCTATAGAGTAATGGTTTTATTTTATGCCTTTAGATTGCAAGACACTAAACAGATTCAATTGATTGACAGTTCTAAGGAATTTTCAATGTTCTGAGAAAGGAAAACATGGCATTCTACATAACAGGTAAAGTAGAATAAAAAAATCTAGTTTGGAAAGGAAAAAGTTAAATTCTGTTTTAACCCATTGATCTTCACAATGTCCAGACCAAGATGCCTTAAGTAGATCAAGACAAAAAACACCTAAGGAGATGAGTGCAGTGTAAACCAGAGAAAGCTATTTGGGAGATAGGTACTTCAAAGTAATCATTCAAGTGTTAAGAATGAGTGCAATTTTATCAAGGAAGAGAAAAATGGTGGCAAAATTCAGAATATTGAAGTGTTTTTTTTTTTATTAGCATTGGAAGGAAGATAGCAGGAAAAATGCCATAATTTCAAGAGAAGAAAGAGAACTTCTGCTACTGCCACAGAAGGGAGAAAACATTGGCCAACACTGAAATACATTGAAGAAAGGTCTGAAAGGGAATCTATAAAAAACTGAGTTTGAGTCTTAAGAAATTAGTGATAGCCTTCCCTGAAGAAACCTCCGTGTTGGATTGGAGATATATCAAGTAAAACGTTATAGAGAAAATAGCTTCTGAGGATTAGACATTGGTGATGCATTTTGAATTTTAATGTGTACATGATCATCACTATAAAATGCAGATTTTTACTCAGGAAGTATAAAAGGTAGACTTAAGTTCTGCATTTTAAACACCTTCTCTGTATACCATCGCAAGTAGTCCATGAACTGCATTAATGTAGCAATATTGTGAAATGCTTAAATTAATTAATAAAAAGTAAAATAAAAGAGGATATTTTATTTATGATTCAAGAGATTTGGAGAAATGAAGGGAAGATAAGATAAATATGAAGAAGGACATAGTAGTAAGAACTAAACTTTCTAAAAATGCATTTGTAGCACAAATTCCTCTTTCATAGAGAAAATATATTCAATTATTACATATTTTTATAAACCCAAGTTTTAAAAATTAACCAAAAATATGGGAAAGAATATTGTACTCTTTGAGAATAAATTTTGCTTGTTCTATCTTGATATAGACTGATCATGGTAAAGGATTAGCTTGGACAAGCATTTTGAATTAGTAGGCAATAAATTTAGGCTTTTGGACACATAAAAGCACTTTGTTTATATATATGTATTTTTCCTAAAGCTCAAATTTTATTATTTCCTACATTTGATGAGGTGGTTCTTCTTCTTCTTTTTTTTTTATCTTAAAGCATGTTTGGTCTCTAAAACAATAAGAAAACAAAATTATGTAAACAGAGCGCATTTAAAGTGATTTACATTACCTATATAATAATTGTGATATTTGAATAAAGTTTCAGTACCAATCACACAAATATACAGCAGCAGATACTAATTAGTAATTTGTTAGAAGCCATGCTGTGCTTCATAGTGTACTGTTCCCACAGTTGGAGATCCTCTTGGGTGGAAAATTATGTTTCTAACAGGAAAAAGTACATTCTTTTCTATTTCTGATACAAAAAACAAAAGAAATAAAATATCTACACTCAGTGCAATGTTCAGTTAAATAGAACATATAAGTGGGTTCTATGATAACCTAAAATTTAATATGCCCTTGCATAATTTTTATTTATTTTTAAACACCTGGAAGCTAGCAAAGAAACATTTGAATTAATGTCAAATTAATTGTCTCTCTGATGAGGAAAAATCCACATAGATAAGTTGACAAGATGAATATTTATAAACATTGATTGTCTGAATATGTTTCCTGGCTTAACTTTGGGTAAGATAGCAACCTGAATGTAAGTTGTTCATGAACCCATCTTGGAAGACAGATATGCATTAAAACCATATAAGCTACAAAAAAATAAAATATTCTTGAAAGGGATGTTGATTAATTTATTTTAGGTACAGTAAAAATGGAACCAGGTAGATGGAAGACAGCAAAACTAGACACATGGGGTATCTTTCAGCAGATAGAAGAATTACTGGGAAGCAAAAGAAATTGTGACCTTGTTAAAGAGAAACGAGAGATAAACTAGGTGCCTATGTTAGAAATGACAATCACTATTTGGCAGTGAAAATTATTTGTTTTTCAAAGCAACATTTCTAGGAGGTTCAGGACAAGAACAAACATAAAGCTCTGAAAGAGGACAGATGGCTCGCTAATCTCCTGTAGGTCAATTTGCAAGTAACAGTCCTCCCACCAATTAAAAACAGAAAAGAGGCTTTTGACAAACACTTTAAGAGAAAAGTGCAAAGAACATGAAGATGCTCATCAGCTAAAAATATATAAATCACTAACAAATGTGTAAAGGATGTATTTATATCAGATATCAGTTATTAATTGTATACCAGACGAAAGCAACTTTACATGCAATATAGTAATTAAACCCTCTAAAAAAATCAAGAAATACCCTATAATATTTTCTATTTTACAGGAAGAAATTTAGTCTACTTGAGATTAACTTGCATAAGTACTAATTTCTAGAAGTCAGCAACTCTGGGATTTAAATGTAGAAAATCTGACTCTTAGATCCTACTTTTGACATTTACTCATCACTAGTAACAAATACGTGCAAAATCAAGCAGTAAAACAACTATCACCTTAAATACTGGTAGTGATTAAATGGATGCTGATATTGGTTGTTAGTGTAGGTATAAAAGTAGCTTTCAGTACTAATAGAAGTATAAAATATATAGCTTGTATGAATAATATGTTTAAAAATAATTATCAACAACCAATTCTTTTGAATTGATAATCCTACTTCTAAGAGTTTATTCAAAAGAATAAAAATGGATGAACTTGAAGATAATACTAGAAGATGATTTGTAGCAATATTCTTTATAGTAGCCAATAAACACTCAATGAAAGCCTCAAAACAAGATATTGGTAAAATAAATTATAGTGGAACCAGAAGAACATTACATGTCATTGAAAGATACATGGTTCATTATAAATGGGGAAGAGAGAAGAGCATGGTGAAGATCTTTACATCAGAAATATTTGAGGAAACAAAACCACAAAGTACTTACACATCCATATTTAAAAAAGGACATTTTAGCTACTTCTTTATTTTAAATAGTGGTGAAGAAGCATTCTTATTGGTAGTTCATTTCTCTTTCAGAGAGACCAAGCAGGTAAAAGAACATAAAACTAGAATTTTAGAGTATTCTTTTGGAAGCACTGGTATGAGATTTAATTCAGGTAATTTAAAGACTAAGCTTTAGGACATTGTTACATATTTTTAGCTAAAAAAAATGCCTTTCCAGTGGTTAACATGTATGAAGCACTGTTTTAAATGTTCTACCAATACTAGCTCATTCAGTCTAATATTCTTAAGAATAGATGAGCTAGGAAAACTATGATACATTTTTATGCAATTGTAAAGTAGCAGGCACAGGGAGGTTAAGGATACAGAATTAAAAAGAAACATCAGAGACAGAATTTTAAACAAAATAAATTGAACACATCTATTAAGAGGCCTCTAAATATGGGTGTGTGAGTGGGTGTATGTATTTTTTTTCCCCTTCATATGATCGATGATGTTCACACTCTCATTCCACCAATCTCCTTTCTTTACATCATGAAATTTCTGGATTTTGTTGCATTTTTATAATTTATCATTATGATGTATAACATTTTTTCATTTCATATTCTAATCTTTATTGAAAATTTTGTGTAGCTTAATTGGTCTTTACAAAGATTTTTAAACTGAATGGATCTAAGAAGTTGTACCATTTATCATTTTGCTAAAGTTTGTCCTTCAAATTGACATTAGGATCATGTTTTCTGAGTTTACAAAATTCCCTATTGCCTTCATTGTTGAATGAATACAGCTTTAGGTTAATTTAAAATTCTTGAATTACACTTTACTTTCACATGATTTTGAAGCAATTCTTATACATCTTCTGATTTCCATGTTATTAGACCCTGATTCTGAAGCCCGTCTTATTTATTACAATCTACAAATTGAATTCATTCTTCTATATGCCATAGGATTATTTTATTTTTTTGAAGTCCACTGATGCTAGTTGACCTCCATCATTTTTTCCTAAATTTGGACTTCAATGTGTATATTTAATTTTTCATTGATTTAATGCAAGTTTTAATGAATTGTCTACTGTTTTAAAATCCTATTCCATTGTATTGCTCAACATTACAAGGCTTAGCAATAATGCATATGATGTATAATCTTTTTATCATACATAGTTATCATTTCTTTTAAAGTTTTTTATTAAATTTCTTTCCCATTTCTCTTTGCTCGATTTTCTTAATTATCCTTTCTTTGTCTCTATTTTGGGGACTATATATTTTCATGTGCTTATTTCCATTGTAACCTTTATTTTTACGGTGGTTTTATTTTTTTGTTTATGTACCTACTGAATTCTTAAAAAATAGCAGTTCATTCTTTCTTCTGTTTCAAATTTTCTTGAGTTCGTATATCCTGCTATGTTATCTTGTGAAAGGACAAAGAAATTGAAATATAAAGTTTTTAAGTTGCATTCAGAACCTGAAATTCATGTGGCAGTAAAACAATTCCCGGAACTGCCCATTAGATGTGTGTCGAAATCTCCCCTGACCACCTAGTTGCTTAACAACCCCCTCCTAGAACCCGTGCAGTCCAGCGCGTATACACCTCAGGGCTTAAACCAATCAGTTTGAATGTATACCCCTTCTTAGTACTGACCAATCACCCCCACCCGACCTGTTCCCGCCAGTGAATGTGCTAATCATGTTTTAGAGTTTTTATTTGATTTTCCCACGGTATGTGATGATTTGCTAAGGGATGCTATGATGTATGTAAAGTCCCTGCCCTCTCCAAAGAATGTATATAAACTCTGCTTAAGTTGTTCTCGGGGCTCTTTGTTCTTTGCTCCTCTGAAGTGAGCTCTGAGCCCCAGCATGCTGGACCCCCAATAAACCCTTTGCTGTTGCATGAGACAGTCTCTTGGTGGTCTTTTCCTCTGACGTTCGCCTGACCTTTACACTTGCTTCATAGGAAGATATTTATTTCAACTTATTTGATTTGTACTCAAATTTCACTTATTTTATGCTATAATGTTTTTTGGCATTTTTTTCTAAAATGTTCACAGAATATCTTGTGTATCCTAAACCTGATTTCACTTTAAATTTAGTAATGTTTGACTCGAGACATACTTCTTTCATTTCATTTTTTTTTAATCTGAAAACTTCCTTTGTATCCTTTTTTTGAAAGTTTAGTGTTTGGTGTAAAGAAGAAAGTGAAATGGTGAGTTAGGTTGGGCAAATTAAACACCAGGAGATTTGCATTTTAATCTACTGTCATTTTCTGATGAGCTTCTCCCCTATGGCATGATGCAACTCTTAGTTAGCTGTAATTCTCACAATGGGTTTATGTGACAGACCTTTTCATTTGCAAGAAGACACACACAAAAGCATGTGCACATGCATTGAAGCTGTATTACAGAATTATTAGAATTTCTTTCATGGTGATTCTGAAAATTCCAGGGTAGAGCTCACCAGCACACAGGAGCCAGAATGTCAAAAAACATCATCAGAGCATGCTTAGAGTTGGAGGATTCTTGGCCCTGTTTTCCTTTGTGCTCTTTCCATTTCCAGTAGCTCTAGGCTTTAATACTCCTCTCAGTAAGTTTGGCAGAAAATGAGAGTTAGCTCTCCAATATCTATTTTCCTTTTCTTCTTCACTAACAGATGCACAGTTTGGTTTAGGACTGCAATGTGTCCAGTTAAACAATATTCATGTTCTCAGATGGTGTGGTAGGGGGTATGTGACCATATGAGCCAGTTCTTGAAATGAAATGGAAGAAGATTTCTACTGGATGTGATCCAGGAATGATACTATTTCCCAAAATGACTGAATAGATTGAGCTGAAGCGTGCCACTGCTCCTTACTCTTTCCCCTTCTTTTCGCTTGCAGATGGGGCAGACATTTTGTGAAAGAGGTATAAAACAGGAAGAAGAGAATGATTACCTACTTTCCTGATAGTCTTTAATAACTATGCTTGCTCTGGCCTTGCTTTTTCTCTAGTTGCTAAAAGAGAAAAATAAATCTTAGGTTGCTAAGAATCTGAGGTTGAATATCTGCTACATGGAAATCATTAAATTCCAAATGGTATAGGAAACTCACCAACTAAATAAAAAGAAAGTATTTTATTTCCTGGAGTTCTTATTAACAAATTCAGTCCTATTCATTGTATCATCAGTTGACAGGCTTATTCTTAAAAAATAAACAATATCCGGGAGATAGGGGTAGGGAAAGTCAAAACTTTAATTCCTGGCTGTAAACCCAGAAATGAAATTAACTTTACATGGATCACAGAGACTACAAATGAAAAATAAAGACAAAACAAAAACAACAACAAAAAAGTGCAGTATGCGTTAGGAGAAAAGTGTATTTATTTAGAGGCAAAACCATTCCTCAGAGTAAAAAAATGTGCCTATGTGTGTGATGAAATTAACTGACTTTAGCTGACAAATACTGGCAGTAGTGAGGCTATTTGCAATCTGTAGTCTCTCTCTATCCTGTCACACTAAAGTATAGCTTTTGCCATGATGGAAGGTCTGCAGAATTTCTAGCTGCTTCTCTAATCTGATATCAGAATTTATACTATGCTGGTTGGTCAAAATAATCCTTGTTCTGTGTCATGGGGTTCCCTTTTGCATTTGGCCAAAGTCTGACATAACTTTTCCCACATATATTCACAAACTGAAGCTGGAGTTATTGGTGTTTTCCATTTGTAGTTAAAATGGAATTCATTTGTGTGAGTTTTCATTTTTGTTATTATTATTACTGCTTATTATTATCCTTATGATCATTTATTCTAGTACTGATACAACAAGAAATCTTTTCTATCATATTAAAGCAAAATTATACCATATACTAGTTATATTCATGAAAAAAGTATCTCCTATAACTGAATTTATATTCCAAATTTCAGATTGATTTACAGTACTTACTATAAAAGGACAAGTTTCTAAACTACAAGTCATTTTTTTTCCTATCAACTCTATCCTCAAACTCCCAAAATTAATTTTATCAAAAGATACAATCCTATAGGCTTACCTGAAATGCATATATTTATTAAAGTAAATTCAACTGCACAGTGTCTCCAGTTATGCTCCAATTTTCTTTAATTTTTTGTGCATGTTCAGGATTTATCTAAAATATTCCTTTGGTTAATCAATGACATACCAATATTTATAGTTTACCATGATGCAAAGCCTCTTCCATTAATTCTATAATAATTCTATGTTATCATTTTTAATTTCTATGTGATTATTATATTCACCATATACTCTCTGTCCCATGCTTTGTTTATTTAAATGTGTTTTTACTGAACTATCTTAAACTCCTTATATCTTACTATTTATCCTTCCTATTTATATCCAGTGAGTATCATCTTTCTATTTCCCATGTATGTTTGCATTATGACTCCTAATCTAGCAGTGCTTTAGGGATTAATATCAAATTACATTTTTAAAACCACAATTTAAAAACAGTTGTTTAAAAAATTTCCATTTTTGTTGTACACAAAGAATCAATGTACTCATTTCAAGTTCCTATTTAACTTTTATCATTTGTAATCAAATTGAGGTTACAAAGCCTAAATGAAATTTACACAGAACAAGTAAGACATAATTAATATTAATATGAACTTGACTAAGCTGCTGGAAATATTACTGAAATAATAAGTGTCTGAGGAGATACATATGCTTACTCTGGTTTGAACATTCTTGATAAATACAACTTGTCAAAACAGTACATGGTACTCCATAAATATATGTAACTTTGGTGTGTCAATAAATAGTTTAAAATAAATGGAAATTGTAAAAGGTAAAAACAAAACAAAACCCTTGTAAGGTTTCTGTTTTACTTCCCTTCTGTGATCTTGGAAGTATGAAGATGTGGCATACATGTCTCTATGAAAGAAGTAATTTTTGAGCAAATATCTTCAAACTGTACATTAATTTATAATTCCTCCAGATCTCTTTTCTAACCACTTGTTCATCATTCTTTGTACTGTTTAAAGGCACACACACAAAATGTTCACTGCCTTATGAACTCATATTAAACGCAAACTTACTTCTTCAGGCATTTAAAAGATTGTTTTTCCTTTTACACTTTTAGAAAAATGTTCTGGATATCTAATGATACATACAAAGCCCTAAAACTTAATGATGTAAAACCTTTATTTTGCTCATGGAGTTGGTGTGTGAGTTGTCCCCTCAGCAGGACCAACTTGTTTCTGCTCCACTCTGTCAGCTAAGGCAGCTTGAAGCCCTTGGTGTGACATCATCTAAAATCTCATTTACACACATGCCAGTGCCTAGGCTTAAAAGCTTTGGCTGAACACTGAAACAGCCAGAACTCCTTGCGAAGCTGTTTTGATTTCTATGTGATTTTTTTCAGCACAGCAGATTCAAGATTGTTAACTGAGTTTCATGGAGACTCAGATGCCAAAGCATGTGTTCCAAGAGAAAGAGAGCAAGTCAAGAGGAAGTCATACACAGGTCTCCTTCCATACTTGAAAGGACCAAAAATGAATTTCATTTCTTCATGAAATGGACTGCATGCTCACTGGAAATATTGCTGTAGTCATTGATGGAAAATGCAATCTGTTCCAGTAAACTTATTTTACCTTCAGAAATTTGCTGAAAACCTTAGTTACTTAGAGTAATTTTATAAAATTATTTTTCATCCTTCAAGAAGGGCTATTCTTTGAGAACAAATTATTAATAATCATTTTTAGTTTCCAGTGTTCCTCTGTTTAAAAATGATTGTCTTTGTTTTCCAAATTTCTATGGAGTTGCACCTCTGCTCTTTTTATTTCTTTTAAAAAACTGTTATTATTAGATCTTATCATTTTCAAGTACTAAAAGAACAAAAGATAATATAATATACACACAATGGACACTCCAAATGCCAGGAATATATTTTTCACATTTTCTTCACAAATTTTATGTCCTTTCTTTTACACTCACTTTCAGTCTTACTCTGGAGCTTTTTCAGTAAAACCTTACAAATTCTTCTCTCAGTACTATCATCTTTTCCTTTTTAATTTACTTAAAATTTCATTTGAATATGGCAGGATATAGGGAAGTTGTATTTTTTCACATATATAAAAATCTTGTGAGCAAAATTAATCATAATCTAGCCTATTACTGATATTTTTAATCAATGTAATTGAGGTATATTTCACATGATGATGAAGTTCACCAATTTTATATGCAAAATTTACAAGTATTCACAAATGCATTCAATCAGGTAATTATAAAAATTATACTGTAGTCCATGTAGATCACACCAAAAGTCCAAAAGTTCCTTTGTATCCCTTTCAGGCATTCCCTTTCTCAAACTGTTAACAGTCTGCTTTTTTGTTGCTCTAACTATAGGACCTGATAGTAGAAATTTTAGAGGTGAAAAAGGTTATTTTGGGACTCATGGTTTCAAAGATCTCAGTACATAGAGAGCCAGCTCCATTCCTGGGAGTTCAAAGTGAGTCTGAAAAACATGGAGGAAGAATGTGCCTGAGCAAAGTGGCTCACTTGATAATTAGGAAACAAAGAAAGAGCTCTGCTCAATGAAGACAAAAGGCATGCCCCAGGGATCCACCTCCTGCAGCCACATTCTACCTACTACCTTCATTTGCCACTCAGTTAATCCCTATCAGGGATTAATTCACTGATTGGGGGCTAAAGCTCTCATAACCTAATCATTTCCCCTTTAAAATTTCTTATAGTGTCTCCCACAAGAGCTTTTGGGGGACACCTATGTAAACTATAACACAAACCATCTCTGAGAATGTACTGCTTGACTTTCTATCACTATAGAAATTCACATAAATACAAACCATACTGTCATGTACATATAAAAAGAACAATTTTAAAAAGTCTTTCTCCAAGTATGACAAAATTACAATAAACACATATTTAAACACAAATTAAAAAAAGAAATTCATATAAATGGAATTATGAAGTATGTGCTATATATGTATGACTTCTCATGTAACACAATGCTTGTGATGTCTTTGTTCTCTAACAGTAGCTAATTCGTTCATCTTTGAGTAGAATTGATTTTATGGACATACCATATTTTTAAATTTTCACCAGTTAATGAATATTTGGTCTTTTCCAGTTTTTATCTCACATGAATAAAGCTGCTTTATGAATACTCAAAAGTGTTTATGATATTTGCCTTTATTTTTATTGTGTAGGTATATTTCTATTTGAGTCATATCATAAATTGATTCTTAATTTTCAAAGAAATTGACAAATTGTTTTCTAAAGAGGTTCACCAGCAACAGATGAAGGCACCAATTTTCCACATCTGCATCAACATTTACATTGTCTGTTATTTTATCTATGTAGCCATTCTGTTGCAAAAGCTCAGTCCTTGTCCCTGATGTCAATCCAACAAGGAGGACAGAGTTTTGAGAAAAATAAAAAAGATTTATTGCTTTGTTACCAAAGGAGAAACATAGGATACTCCTGTCTTAAAGGCTGTGATTGGGGCTTTTAAAGAGGTGATTCAGAGAAAATGAGAATAGAGAGGAGAGATCAGGCAGGAGATAAGGGAAAAGAAGATCAGGGAGGAGAAAATCGGGGAAAAGTTTAGGGACAGGAAGATCAGGGAAGAGAAGATTGGGAAGGAGAAAGTTAGGGAAAAAAAGATCAGGGAGGAGAAGGTCAGGGAGAAGAAGTTTGGGAAAAAGATAAATACATGTAAGTTTCAAAGCAACAAGGAATATAGTCAAAGCATCAAGTGAACCCCTGTTACAATTCCAATGATATGTAATAGTGTCTCATTATGATTTTATTTTGCTATTTCTTATAATTGATAATTTTGAACATCTTTTTGTGTACTTATTTAATTTTGTTTATCTTCTCTATTGAAGAGTTTGTTCATCTTCTGCCTTTTTTTTTTCTTTTTAGTTGTAGGTGGACACAATACCTTTATTTTATTTATTTATGTGGTACTGAGAATAGAACCCAGTGCCTCACATGTGCCAGGCAAACACTCTACCACTGAGCCACAATCTCAGCCTCTCTTCTGTCTGTTTTTAATCAGGTAATTTGTATTTTTATTACTGGGTTGTAAGAAAGGAAAGACTTTTACCTCTAGTTCTACCAATATCATTTACAAGTTTTAGTATTCATTTTTTCTTTTCTATGCCTCCCCTGTTTTATTTTTTATTTATTTATTTATTTGGTGTGTGTGTGTGTGTGTGTGTGTTAGTAGAGATTGAATTTGAACTCATGGATGCTTTACCAGTTAGGTATATATCCAACATCTGCAGCCTTTCCTTCCTTCCTTCCTTCCTTCCTTCCTTCCTTCCTTCCTTCCTTCCTTCCTTCCTTCCTTCCTTCCTTTCTTTCTTTTTTTAAATTTTGAAATAGGGTATCAATAAATTGCCCAGTCTGGCCTTGAACTTGATATTCTTCCACTACATCTTCCCAAGTTTCCGAATTACAGGCATGCACCACTACTCATTTTCATTTTCTTAAAAGTGTCTTTCAAAAACAAAATGTTTTAATGCAATGAAGTTCTTAAGTAAAAATTTGAAAGCACAAATTCCCATATCTATTCAAAGTCATCTTTTCCCCAAATTTCCCTTCCTTCTCCTGAATCATAACTACTCAGCTTTTCCTTCAAAGTGAATCCGGAATCCTTTGTTAAATTCTTACCATCTCTGCTTTTATTACTTTGTGAATCAAAAGCTAGAAATCAATTTTAAAAAGTTATCAGTATCATGTTTGGTTAGAACTATTGCAGTAATCTTTTAATCAAAATCCAAGCATTTGTTTTTCCCCAGTTTATTCTTCTTAAAAATGTTTTTTATTCATCCATATTGACTATACAGAATACTGGGTTTCATTGGAGCATACCTGCAAATATACATAACATACATTGATCAATTTCACTCCCTAATGCTTTCCCTTACAGTCCCATCTTTCCTCCACTTTCCTCTTCCCTTCCCATCTTACCTCCACTCTCCCCTTCACTTCACCGATTATTTCCCTTCCATTTTCATGAGAAAAATTTTCTTCTCTTTTACCTGCCTACCTTCCACATAGAAGTGAAAACATGCAAACATTTCTGTATCTGAATGTCTTATTTTGCTTGACCTGATGTCCTCCAGTTCCACCCAATTCTTGCAACTGACATAATTTTATTCTTTGTTATGGCTGAATAAATCTCCTGTGTATATATCTCATATTTTCTTCATCCATTCATATCGTAGTGTATTTTAATTGACTCTAGAGTGATTCTGCTAATTCATGTTAGAACATGCCTTTCATCTGCTCAGAAGTGTTCTGAAGTTTTGATTTTGCTTATAGTAAAAGTCAAAATATTGGAAATAGCCTGGGAAATCCTTTAAAATCTTCCCTTTTCTACCCATCACCTCTTTACCTCATTTTATTTACACATTTCTTCATTCCACTCTCATGTGACACTTTGTCTTTCTTCAAATGTACCAGGTATATTCCTAATTTTGAAATCTTTGCTTTGCCAGTCACTCAACTTGACACTCTCTCCCTCTGTTCAGAATGTCATATGCCTCATTTCTTCTTCCTCTTTATGTCTTTGTTTAAATGTCAAATTCACAGTGAAGCCTTTTATAATCACTCAATTAAAAAATGAATACTTCTAAATTTGCATAACTGGTAGAAGAAATAATTTATTTTGCTGCTTTATTTTTCTATAAACTTTTTTGAAATCTGATATAATATGTATTTTATTTTATTTATTGTTTATGTTACCATCAAAGAACACCATGAAATAGAGATTTATCTTTTTTTTTTTTCCTTTTTTTTAATATTTATTTTTTAGTTGTAGTTGGACACAATACCTTTTTTTTTAATTTTTTTTTTTAATTTTTTATTGTGGGTTGTTCAAAACATTACAAATTTCTTGACATATCATATTCCACACTTTGATTCAAGTGGGTTATGAACTCCCACCTTCACCCCATACACAGATTGCAGATTCACATCAGTTACACATCCATTGATTTACAAATTGCCATACTAGTGTCTGTTGTGCTCCGCTGCCTTTCCCATCATCCACCCTCCACCCTCCCCACCTCTCCCCTCCCCTCCCCTCCTCTCTCTCTACCCCCTCCACTGTATAACCCTGAGGGTCTCCTTCCATTACCGTGCAATTTCCCTTCTCTCTCCCTTTCCCTCCCACCTCTCATCCCTGTTAAATGTTAATCTTCTTCTCCTGTTCTTCGTCCCTACTCTGTTCTTAGTTACTTTCCTTATATCAAAGAAGACATTTGGCATTTGTTTTTTAGGGATTGGCTAGCTTCACTTAGCATAATCTGCTCTAATGCCATCCATTTCCCTGTAAATTCTATGATTTTGTCATTTTTTAATGCAGAGTAATACTCCATTGTGTATAAATGCCACATTTTTTTTATCCATTCATCCATTGAAGGGCATCCAGGTTGGTTCCACAGTCTTGCTATTGTGAATTGTGCTGCTATGAACATCGATGTAGCAGTGTCCCTGTAGCATGCTCTTTTTAGGTCTTTAGGGAATAGACCAAGAAGGGGAATAGCTGGGTCAAATGGTGGCTCCATTCCCAGCTTTCCAAGAAATCTCCATACTGCTTTCCAAATTGGCTGCACCAATCTGCAGTCCCACCAGCAATGTACAAGTGTACCCTTTTCCCCACATCCTCGCCAGCACTTGTTGTTGTTTGACTTCCTAATGGCTGCCAATCTTACTGGAGTGAGATGGTATCTTAGGGTGGTTTTGATTTGCATTTCTCTGACAGCTAGAGATGTTGAGCATTTTTTCATGTACTTGTTGATTGACTGTATGTCCTCTTCTGAGAAGTGTCTGTTCAGGTCCTTGGCCCATTTGTTGATTGGGTTGTTTGTTCTCTTATTGTCTAATTTTTTGAGTTCTTTGTATACTCTGGATATTAGGGCTCTATCTGAAGTGTGAGGAGTAAAGATTTGTTCCCAGGATGTAGGCTCCCTATTTACCTCTCTTATTGTTTCTTTTGCTGAGAAAAAACTTTTTAGTTTGAGTAAGTCCCATTTGTTGATTCTAGTTATTAACTTTTGTGCTATGGGTGTCCTATTGAGGAATTTGGAGCCCGACCCCACCGAATATAGATCGTAGCCAACTTTTTCTTCTATCAGACGGCACGTCTCTGATTTGATATCAAGCTCCTTGATCCATTTTGAATTCACTTTTGTGCATGGCGAGAGAAAGGGATTCAGTTTCATTTTGTTGCATATGGATTTCCAGTTTTCCCAGCACCATTTGTTGAAGATGCTATCCTTCCTCCATTGCATGCTTTTAGCCCCTTTATCAAATATAAGATAGTTGTAGTTTTGTGGATTGGTTTCTGTGTCCTCTATTCTGTACCATTGGTCCACCCGCCTGTTTTGGTACCAGTACCATGCTGTTTTTTGTTACTATTGCTCTGTAGTATAGTTTGAAGTCTGGTATCGCTATACCGCCTGATTCACACTTCTTGCTTAGCATTGTTTTTGCTATTCTGGGTCTTTTATTTTTCCATATGAATTTCATGATTGCTTTCTCTATTTCTACAAGAAATGCCGTTGGGATTTTGATTGGCATTGCATTAAACCTATAGAGAACTTTTGGTAATATCGCCATTTTGATGATGTTAGTTCTGCCTATCCATGAACAGGGTATATTTTTCCATCTTCTAAGATCTTCTTCTATTTCTCTCTTTAGGGTTCTGTAGTTTTCATTGTATAAGTCTTTCACCTCTTTTGTTAGGTTGATTCCCAAGTATTTTATTTTTTTGAAGATATTTTGAATGGAGTGGTTGTCCTCATTTCCATTTCAGAGGATTTGTCGCTGATATACAGGAATGCCTTTGATTTATGCGTGTTGATTTTAAATCCTGCCACTTTGCTGAATTCATTTATTAGCTCTAATAGTTTCTTTGTAGAGCCTTTTGGGTCTGCTAGATATAGAATCATATCATCTGCAAATAGTGATAATTTAATTTCTTCTTTTCCTATTTTTATGCCTTTAATTTCTTTCGTCTGTCTAATTGCTCTGGCCAGTGTTTCGAGAACTATGTTGAAGAGAAGTGGAGAGAGAGGGCATCCCTGTCTTGTTCCAGATTTTAGAGGGAATGCCTTCAGTTTTTCTCCATTCAGAATGATGCTAGCCTGAGGCTTAGCATAGATTGCTTTTACAATATTGAGGTATGTTCCTGTTATCCCTAATTTTTCTAGAGTTTTGAACATAAAGGGATGCTGTACTTTGTCGAATGCTTTTTCCGCATCTATCGAGATGATCATATGGTTCTTATTTTTAAGTCTATTGATGTGGTGAATAACATTTATTGATTTCCGTATATTGAACCAGCCTTGCATCCCAGGGATGAATCCTACTTGATCATGGTGCACAATTTTTTTGATATGTTTTTGTATCCGATTCGCCAGAATTTTATTGAGGATTTTTGCATCTAGGTTCATTAGAGATATTGGTCTGTAGTTTTCTTTCTTTGAAGTGTCTTTGTCTGGTTTAGGTATCAGGGTGATGTTGGCCTCATAGAATGAATTTGGAAGTTCTCCCTCCTTTTCTATTTCCTGAAGTAGCTTGAAAAGTATTGGTATTAGTTCTTCTTTAACGGTTTTGTAAAATTCTGCTGTATACCCATCCGGACCTGGGCTTTTCTTAGTTGGTAGTCTTTTGATTGTTTCTTCTATTTCCTCAATTGATATTGGTCTGTTTAGGTTTTCTATATCCTCCTGACTCAATCTGGGCAGATCATATGACTTAAGAAATTTATCTATGCCTTCACTATCTTCTAATTTATTGGAGTATAAGGATTCAAAATAGTTTTTGATTATCTTCTGTATTTCTGAAGTGTCTGTTGTGATATTGCCTTTTTCATCCCGTATGCTAGTAATTTGAGTTCTCTCTCTTCTTCTCTTCGCTAGCATGGCTAAGGGTCTGTCGATTTTGTTTATTTTTTCAAAGAACCAACTTTTAGTTTTGTCAATTTTTTCAATTGTTTCTTTTGTTTCGATTTCATTAATTTCAGCTCTGATTTTAATTATTTCTTGCCTTCTACTTCTTTTGCTGTTGTTTTGCTCTTCTTTTTCAAGGATTTTGAGATGAAGTATGAGATCATTTATTTGTTGGTTTTTTCTTTTTTTAAGGAATGAACTCCAAGCAATGAATTTTCCTCTTAGAACTGCTTTCAATGTGTCCCATAGATTCCGATATGTTGTGTCTGTGTTTTCATTTATCTCTAAGAATTTTTTAATTTCCTCCTTGATGTCTTCTATAACCCATTGATCATTCAGTAACCTATTGTTCATTCTCCAATTGATGTATGCTTTTTCCTTCCTTCTTTTATCGTTGATTTTCAGTTTCATTCCATTATGATCAGATAAGATGCATGGTATTATCTCTACTCCTTTATATTGTCTAAGAGTTGCCCTGTGACATAATATATGATCTATTTTTGAGAAGGATCCATGTGCTGCTGAGAAAAAAGTGTAACTGCTTGATGTTGGGTGGTATACTCTATATATGTCAATTAGGTCTAGGTTATTAATAGTGTTATTGAGTTCTATAGTTTCCTTATTCAACTTTTGTTTGGAAGATCTGTCCAGTGGCGAGAGAGGTGTGTTGAAGTCTCCCATGATTATGGTGCGGTGGTCTATTAGACTCTTGAACTTGAGAAAAGTTTGTTTGACGAACATAGCTGCACCATTGTTTGGGGCATAAATATTTATGATTGTTATGTCTTGTTGGTGTATGGTTCCCTTAAGCAGTATGTAGTGTCCCTCTTTATCTCTTTTGATTAACTTTGGCTTGAAATCTATTTTATTTGATATGAGTATGGACACGCCTGCTTGTTTCCGAAGTCCATATGAGTGATATGATTTTTCCCAACCTTTCACCTTCAGCCTATGTATGTCTTTTCCTATCAAATGCGTCTCCTGTAGGCAGCATATTGTTGGGTCTTGTTGTGTGATCCATTCTACTAGCCTGTGTCTCTTAATTGGTGAGTTTAAGCCATTAACATTTAGGGTTATTATTGAGATATGGGTTGTTCTTCCAGCCATATTTGTTTATTTCTGTTACTAAACATGGTTTGTTTTCCTCTTTGATTATTTCCTCCCCCCCTTTACTGTCCTACCTCCCACTGTTGGTTTTCATTGTTATTTTCCATTTCCTCTTCCTGTAATGCTTTGGCGAGGATGTTTTGAAGAGATGGTTTTCTAGCTGCGAATTCTTTAAACTTTTGTTTATCGTGGAAGGTTTTAATTTCATTCTCCATCCTGAAGCTTAATTTCGCTGGATACACAATTCTTGGTTGGAACCCATTTTCTTTCAGTGTTTGAAATATGTTATTCCAGGATCTTCTAGCTTTCAGAGTCTGTGTTGAAAGATTAGCTGTTATCCTGATTGGCTTACCCCTAAATGTAATCTGCTTCCTTTCTCTTGTAGCTTTTAAAATTCTCTCCTTATTCTCTATGTTGGGCATCTTCATTATAATGTGTCTAGGTGTGGATCTCTTATAATTTTGCACATTCGGCGTCCTGTAGGCTTCTAGAATTTGGGATTCTGTCTCATTCTTCAAGTCTGGGAAGTTTTCTTGTATTATTTCATTGAATAGATTGCTCATTCCTTTGGTTTGGATCTCTGTACCTTCCTGTATCCCAATGACTCTTAAGTTTGGTCTCTTAATGTTATCCCATATTTCTTGGATGTTCTGCTCATGGTTTCTTAACAGTCTTGCTGAGCTGTCTATGTTCTTTTCCAGTTGAAATACTTTGTCTTCATTGTCTGATGTTCTATCTTCTAAGTGTTCTACTCTGTTGGTAGTATTCTCCATTGAGTTTTTAAGTTGGTTTATTGCTTCCTGCATTTCTAGGATTTCTGATTGCTTGTTTTTTATAACCTCTATCTCCCTGTATATTTGATCCTTTGCTTCCTGGATATGTTTGCGTAATTCGTTGTCGAAGTGATCTTTCATTGTCTGATTTTGCTGTTTAATGTCTTCCTTGATACTCCAGATCATCTGAAGCATGTATATCCTGAATTCTTTATCTGACATTCCATCTGCTGCAGCTGTTACCTCTTCTAAAGTTGTGTTGACCTGCATTGCTTGTGGTCCTTTCTTTCCTTGTCTTTTCATACTGCTTGCGTATCTTTCCTGCAGGTGCGGGCGGCGGCTCTGCTCTCTCCTTATTCCAATTGGGGTGTCGTGGCTACCACGCCAGCAGGTCACTGGGCCTGTTCTGGGCGCTGGTGGCGGCTCTGTTCTGCCCCTACTCCAATTGGGGTGACGAGTGTACCACGCCGGCAGGCCACCGGGCCTGATCCGCCGGTCGGTTGCAGGTTTGCCTACCCTGCAAGCGCGGGCGGCAGCTCTACTCTGCCCCTACTCCAAATGGGGTGACGTGTCTGTCGTACCAGCAGGCCACTGGGCCTGTCCCACTGGTCGGTCGCAGATCTGCCCACCTTTCGGGCACGGGTGGAGGCTCTGCTCTGCCCCTACTCCAATTGGGGTGTCGTGACTACCCCGCCTGCAGGACGCTGGGTCTGTTCCTGGCAAGGGAGGCGACTCTGCTCTGTCACTACTCCAATTAGGGTGGTGTTTGTACCACGCCGGCAGGCTCCTGGGCCTGATCCGCCGGTCTGTTGTAGGTCTGCCTACCTTGAAGGCGCGGGCGGCGGATCTGCCCTGCCCCTCCTACCACGCCTGCGGACCCCTGGGCCTGATCTGCAGGTTGATCACTGGTCTGCTCACCCTGCGGGCACGGGTGGCGGTTCCGCTCCGCCCCCACTCCAATTGGGGTCACGTGACCACCACACCGGCAGGGCCTGATCCGGGCGTGGGAGAAGGATCTGCTCTGCCCCTACTCGAGTTGGGGTGACGTGTGTACCACACTGGCAGGCCACTGGGCCTGACCCGCCAGGCTTCACAGGTCTGTTTACCTTGCAAGCGCGAAGGGCGGCTCTGCCCTGCCCCTCCTACCACGCCCATGTACTACTGGGTCGTGGGTCTGCCCACCTGGCGGGTGTGGGTGGCGGCTCCGCTCCGCCCCCTCTCCAATTGGGGTCACGCGGTCACCACGCTGGCAAGCCGCTGGGCCTGCTCCGGGTGCTGGCGGCGGCCCGGCTCCTTCCCTCTGGCTCGAGGACAAATTGAGGAGACTCGGGTGACTGAGCCTCACCCCCCTTACCAGGAGACCAACTGCTTATGTCACCGCTGGTATTGATGAAGATCTCTCCTCCACCGCTTTCTGCTGACATCAGATCTCTGCCATGTTGGTATCCTATGCGAATGGCAGCATTTCGTTCCCCTTGCCGGGCAACCCAAGCAACGGGTGAGTCCTGACCGGCCCTCAGCAGGACCCGGACCGAGACGCAGTTTCCGCGGGCTCCTAGCCCCGGTCCAGGGAAGTTCCGGGAGCCGGAACTCGGCCGCTCCGTGCTCGGTGTAAGCTCCTATAAGTGTAAGCTCCAAGAAGCAGCCCCCGCGGGCTCAGTTCTGGGAGCCGGAATTCGGCTTCTTAGTGCTTGGTGTATGCTCTGATAGTAGCAGGGTCCAAGAAGCAGCCTCCGCGGGCTCCGCAGCCCTGAGCCAGGGCGGTTCCGGGACGGTTCCGGGAGCCGGAACTCGGCCGCTCCGTGCTCGGTGTAAGCTCCTATAAGTGTAAGCTCCAAGAAGCAGTCCCCGCGGGCTCAGTTCCGGGAGCCGGAATTCGGCTTCTTGGTGCTTGGTGTTTGCTCTGATAGTAGCAGGGTCCAAGAAGCAGCCTCCGCAGGCTCTGCAGCCCTGAGCCAGGGCGGTTCCGGGACGGTTCCGGGAGCCGGAACTCGGCCGCCCCGCGCTCGGTGTTCACTCCGATAAGATCAGATTTTAAGAAGCACCCAGGCGCTGAACCCTAGCAATCTGTCTGCGAGCCACAGGCGAATTGCAGCCTGAAATTACCTGTTCTATGGCTGAATAAGCTGCGGTCAGTCAAAAACAGGTATGGTGACGTCAGTTTACCAACATGGTGGCTGCTGGCCTCCTCTATGGTCTGACCGGTGTGGAGAACCGAGATGGACCGCTTCCTTCCCCCGTCTCGAACCCAGAATTCAGCCCTGAGTGCGGTGCTTGCGCGGCAGGCAGAAACTGCAGCACTGTAACCCTGCGTCTCTATCCCAGCGCGCGTTGCAGACTCTAGCCGCGGGGCGATTTGCTGAATAAGCAGTTTTACCCTCCGTGCGACAAACCTCTCGCGTTTGAGTCCCAGTAGCCGATCCTCGTGCGATGGAAATCCTTCCTCCAGGTTCCGGCGCACCCCACTATTGCTGGAAATTCCTAACAAGATATCCTTTAGCCGTCCTGACTTGTCATACTCCCACACAGTGAAGCAGCACACGGGGGTAATGCACTCCCCTCGCCGCCATCTTCCTTCCCCTCCGACCAGAGATTTATCTTTTTAAATTTAAATTTGTTTCATCTGTGCCACTAAGATCCTTTAGCATTTGGAGTGAGTAATCAAAAAAATAATTATTAAATGATTAAATAATATAACTTCCACAAGAAATACAGAAAATAATTTGAATGGATCCATTTACCTATTCAACAAATATTTATTGAGTATCTTCTAAATTTTTAGATATTTAAAATTACTGCTTCTAAGTGGGAATGACATTTTATGCTACATCCTTCTATTTTTTAAAAAAAATTTATTTATATGACAGGCAGAATGCATTACAATTCTTAATACACATATAGAGCACAATTTTTCATATCTCTGGTTGTATACACAGTATAGTCAAAATAATTTGTGTCTTCATACCTATACTTTGAATAATAATGATCATCACATTCCATTATCATTAATAACCCCATGCCCCCTCCCCTCCCCTCCAACCCCTCTGCCCAATCTAGAGTTCATCTATTCCTCCCATGCTCCCATTCCCTATCCCACTATGAGTCAGCCTTCCTATATCAAAGAAACATTCAGCATTTGGTTTTTTGGGTTTGGCTAATTTCATGTAGCATTATCTTCTCTAACTCCATACATTTACCTACAAATACCATGATTTTATTTTCTTTTATTGCTGAGTAATATTCCATTGTGTATATATGCAACATTATTTTTTTATTCATTCATCTATTGAAGGGCACCTAAATTGGTTCCACAGTTTAGCTATCATAAATTCTGTTGCTATAAACACTGATGTGGCTGTGTCCCTATAGTATGCTGTTTTTAAGTCCTTTGGGTATAGACATAGGAGAGGATAGCTGGGTCAAATGGTGGTTCCATTCCCAATTTTCCAAGAAATTTCCATACTGTTTTCCATATTGGCTGCACCAATTTGCAGTCCCATCAGCAATATATGAGTGTACCTTTTTCCCCACATCCTCGCCAACACTTATTGTTGTTTGTCTTCATAACAGTTGCCATTCGGACTAGAGTGAGAAGAAATCTTAGAGTGGTTTTGATTTACATTTTTGTAATTGCAAGTGATCATACATGATACATTTTTTCATGTATTTGTTGATTGATTGTACATCATCTTCTGAGAAGTGTCTCTTCATGTCCTTGGCCCATTTATTGATTTGGGTTATTTGTTTTTTTGGTGGTTAGCTTTTTGAGTTCTTTATATACCCTAGAGATTAGTGCTTTATCCGATGTGTGGGGGGTAAAGATTTTCTCCCAAGATGTAGGCTCTCTATTCACCTCACAGATTGTTTCTTTTGCTGAGGAGAAGCTTTTTAATTGAGTCTCTCCCATTTATTGATTCTTGATTTTAATTATTATGCCACAGGAGTCTTATTAAGAAAGTTGGGACCTAATCCCACATGATAAAGATTAGGGCCTACTTTTTCTTCTATTAGATGCAGGGTCTCTGGTTTTATTCCTAAGTCCTTGATCCATTTTGAGTTGAGTTTTGTGCATGGTGAGAGATAGGGGTTTAATTTCATTTTGTTGCATATGGATTTCCAGTTTTCCCAGCACCATTTGTTGAATATGCTATCTTTTCTCCATACATGTTCTTGGCACCTTTGTTTAATATAAGATAATTGTAGTTTTGTGGGTTCATCTCTGCGTCCTCTATTCTGTACCTGGTCTACCAGTCTGTTTTAGTGCCAATACCATGCTGTTTTTGTTACTATTGCTCTGTAGTATAGTTTGAGGTCTGGTAGAGTGATGGCACCTGCTTCACTCTTCCTGCTAAGGATTACTTTAGTTATTCTTGGTCTCTTATTTTTCCAGATGAATTTAATGATTGCTCTTTCTATTTCTATGAGAAATGCCATTGGAATTTTTATTGAAATTGCATTAAATCTGCAGAGTGCTTTTGGAAGTATGGTCATTTTGATAATATTAATTCTGCCTATCCAAGAGCAAGGTAGATCTTTCCATCTTCTAAAGTCTTCTTTGATTTCTTTTTTTAGGTTCTGTAGTTTTCATTATATAGTCTTTCACCTCTTTCATGAAATTGATTTACAAGTATTTTATTTTTTTGAGGCTATTGAAAAATGGTGTGGTTTTCCTTATTTCCCTTTCTGTAGATTTGTCACTGATATACAGAAATGCCTTTGATTTATGGGTGTTGATTTTATATTCTACTATTTTGCTGAATTAATTTACTAGTTCTAAAAGTTTTCTGGTGGAACTTTTAGGGTCTTCTAGGTATAGAATCATATCATCATCAAATAGTGCCAACTTGAGTCCTTCTTTTCCTATGTGTATCCCGTTAATTTCTTTTGTCTAATTGCTCTGTCCAGTGTTTCAAGGACTATGTTAAATAGAAGTGATGAAAAAGGGCATCTCAGTCTTGTTCCAGTTTTTAGAGGGAATGCCTTCAATTTTTCTTCATTTAGAGTGATGTTGGCCTTGGGTTTCTCATAGATGGCCTTTATGATGTTGAGATATGTTCTGGTTATCCCTAATTTTTCTAATGTTTTGAACATAAAGGTGTGCTGTATTTTGTCAAATGCTTTTTCTGCATCTATTAAGATGATCATATGATTCTTATCTTTAAGTCTATTGATATGATTACTTACATTTATTGATTTCCATATGTTGAACCAACCTTGCATCCCTGGGATGAATCCCACTTGATCTTGGTGCACAATCTTTCTGATATGTTTTGTTTTTGTTTTTTATATTTTCTAGAATTTTATTGAAAATTTTTGCATCTATGTTCATTAGAGATATTGGTTGAAGTTTTCTTTTTTTGATATGTCTTTGCCTGGTTTTGGAATCAGAGTCATACTGGCCTCATAGAATGAGTTTGGAAGTGCTACCTCTTTTTTCTATTTCCCGAAATAAATTGTAGAGTATTGGTATTAGTTCTTCTTTAAAGGTCTTGTAGAACTCTGCTGTGTATCCATCCAGTCCTGGGATTTTCTTGGTTGATAGACTTTTGATGATGTCCACTTTTTCGTCACTTGAATTTGATCTGTTTAAATTGTGTATATCATCCTGATTCAATTTAAGCAAATTATATGACTCCAGAAATTTGTCAATACCTTCTATATTTTTTATTTTATTGGAGCACAAGTTTTCAAAATAATTTCTAGTTATTTTCTGTATTTACGTAGTGTTTGTTGTGATATTTCCTTTTCCATCACATATGTTAGTGATTTGAGTTTTCTCTCTCCTTCTCTTCATTAGCATGGCTAAGGGTCTGTCAATTTTACTTATTTTTTCAAAGAACCAACTTTTTGTTCTGTCAAATTTTTCAATTGTTTCTTTTGTTTCAATTTCATTGATTTTAGCTCTGATTTTAAATATTTTCTTATTTCTACTGCTTTCGGTGATGATTTGTTCTTCTTTACTAGGGCTTTGAGATGTAGTGTTAAGTCATTTACTTGTTGACTTTTTCTTCTTTTAAGGAATGAACTCCATGCAATGTGTAGGGTAGTATCTTTACTTTTTTATATTTGCTGAGAGTTGCTTTGTGGAATAGTATATGGACTATTTTAGAGAAGGATCCATGTGCTGCTGAGAAGAAAGTATATTCTCCCTTTGAAGGATGGACTATCCTATATATGTCAGTTAAGTCTAAGTTATTGATTGTATTATTGAGTTCTATAGTTTCTTTGTTCAGCTTTTGTTTGGAAGATATATCTAGTGATGAAAGAAGTGTGTTAAAGTCACCCAAAATTATTGTGTTGCTGTCTATTTGACTCTTGAACTTGAGAAGAGTTTGTTTGATGAACATAGATGCTCCATTGTTTGGGGCATATATATTTATAATTCTTAAGTCTTTTTGGTGTATGGTTCCCTTAACAGTATGTATTGTCCTTTTTGATTGAATTTACTATGAAGTCTACTTTATTTGATATGAAGATGGAAACTCCTGCTTGCTTGCTTCCACAGTCCATGTGAGTGGTATGATTTTTCCCCATACTTCACCTTCGGTCTGTGAATGTCTTTTTCTATGAGATGAGTCTCTTGGAGGCAGCATATTGTTGGATTTTTTTTATCCAATCTGCTAGTCTATGACTTTTTATTGATGAGTTTAGGCCATTAACATTCAGGGTTATTATTGAGACATGATTTGTATTCTCAGACATTTTTATTTATTTTGGGGATTTAACATGACTTGGTTTCTCCTCTGATTAGATTTTCCTTTAGTGTAATCCCTCCCTCTGCTTATTTTCATCATTGGTTTTTTATTTCCTCTTCTTGGAATATTTTTCTGAGGATGTTCTGTAGTATAGGCTTTCTAGTTGTAAATTCTTTTTTGTTTTGTTTATCAATGAAGATTTTTATTTCATCGTCAAATATAAAACTTAATTTTGCTTGGTATAAGATTCTTGGTTGGCATCCATTTTGTTTCAGAGCTTGGTATATGTTGTTCTAGGATCTCCTGGCTTTGAGGATTTGGGTTGAAAAATCTACTGCAATACAAATTGGTCTCCCCCTATATGTGATCTGATTCTTCTCTCTCTTGCGGCTTTTAAGATTCTATCCTTATTCTGTTTGCTAGGCATTTTGATTATAATGTGACTTTGTGTAGATTCGTTGTAATTTTGTACATTTTGTGTCCTGTAGACCTCTTGTATTTGGTTTTCCAATTCATTCTCCATGCTTGGGAAATTTTCTGATATTATCTCATTGAAGAGATTGTGCATTGCTTTGGTTTGAAACTCTGTGCCTTCCTCTATCCCAATGACTCTTAGATTTGGTCTTTTGATGCTGTCCCATAATTCTTGGATATTCTGTTCATGGTTTCTAACTTTCTTCACTGTGTGATCAACTTTATCTTCCAGATTGTATACTTTGTCTTCATTATCTCATGTTTTTTCTTCCAGGTGATCTAGTCTGTTGATTATGCTTTATTTTGAGTTTTTTATTTGATTTATTGTATCCTTCATTTCAACGATTTCTGTTTTTTTATTTCCAGAGTCTCTATCTCTCTTTTGAGGATTTAATGTGACTTGGTTTTGCTACCTGTATTTGCTCTCTTATTGTATCTTTATTTGATCTCATTGTTGGAGTGATCAATTTTTGCCAGTATTTGTTCATTTAGGTCATTCTTTAATTAACAGATCATTTTAATTATGAACTTTCTGAACTCCTTCTCTGACATTTCATCAACTTTACTGTCCATGGGTTCTGTTATTATAGTGTCCTCGTTTGTGGGGGGGGGCATTTTCCTCCCTTGTTTTTTCATGTTGTCTACGTGTTTTCATTTCTTGCAGTGTGAATCTGAGATATTACAGTTTCTTTATTATATTCTTGTAGTACCCATGCAGATTGTCTGTACCTCACCTTGATATTGGGCTTCCAGACCCTGCGAGTGTCCCTCAATGAATGCTACTGCATCCTGGGTCTGGGTCCTGAATAAGTTGGAGTGGATGCATCTGGGCTGCTGGGCTTGATCTTCCCTGGTAGCCTGCTGGTTTGAAGGGGTGGTTCTGCACCAGAGGCTCTGGTGGTTTCTGCCCCTCCAGGGGAGGGGTGAACCAGGCCTACCTAGGCTGGTATGGGTGGATCTGGGCCACTGGGCTAGATCTCCTACAGTATTCTGCTGGTTGGAAGGGGCAGTCCTGTGCCAAATCCTAGGCTCTGATGGTGTCTGCCCCTATGGGAAAGGGGTGGACTAGGCCTGCTGTGTGCCTGAGCCCTGCTGAGGCAGGTGTGGGGGGAATGTCTATATCCTTCTATTCAAATGCAGTCTATTGCATGTAAATAAATGTTCTAGGTTTTTAGGAAATTTTCAATTGTTTCAACAAAGAACAGAGGAATATGTTGAGGATAAATGAAAGTACTGTCACACTTGAGCAAATGTGACAGAAGTTCTTCTAAGGAGGATTTTGGATTTTGACAAAGGGGAGGATGAACCTGAACAAATATAAATTATCTAAGCATATGGACTAATCTTGTAAAGGTAATTATCTTTATGACAAGCAGGTAAATGAGGCTAGAGGAAGGATGGGACATTTCTCTAGCTATGCTTGGAGTGCTTGCATTCATGTTGTTTCCTATCTGTGCATGTGCTCATATGTGAAACTGACAGGACATTTGGACAACTCTAATACTCTTAATTCTTAAAGGGTGGAATCCCTGACCAGATGTGGGAAACCGTGTCCTTGAGGAGAAAATAATATTACTAAGGGTTCTTGGTGTTTTTTTTTTGTTGTTGTTGTTGTTTTGTTGTTGTTGTTGTTGTTTTACCTCTTGAAATAGTTCAATGGCTTGTCTAAGAACACAATTAAAAAATAAAATAAAAATTCTTTCTTTTTTAGGTACTGGGAGTATAACCCAGGACCTAAAGTATACTTGCCAAATATCCTACCACAGAGCTATATTACCTAGCCCTAAAGCACAAAATTCTTAATAGGGATTAGAAGATAATGATCTGGGCATTGCTTACTTTTCTGAATTCACCACTCTACCCTCTTGTAATCTGTATTCTCTAATTGAATGGTATTTTCCTAAATCTTTATATTTCTTTTATGATCCTTAAACTCTGCCTTTATGTATGCTGCCAAATGTACCTGTGCTGTTCTCCCTCTTCCTACCATTCACCATACCAGGGAAATTTCCACTACTTCTCTTAATCTTTGTCTACTTATCATTCTCCCCCTCATTCTTTCTTAATTTTTTCAGATGATTCTAAATACCCATTTCACACTGAACTTAACCCCAAATGGCATTTAGTACTGAAAACTACAAACTGGAAATGCTTGTTTACATTCTCTTTCACTAGCATCCTGAAAGGAGAAATTGAATCTTGTTCACGTGGCATACTCAGTTGCTAGTACTGAATTTATCTAAAGGCTGGTGGTCTACAAATGTGTATTAAGCAAGCTAATGAATGGATACCTTCCTTTTCTGATTTTTCCTCTTTATTGCTATAAAATTTTGCTTTTTAAAAAATATCATTGTTGTATTTAAATATATCTGTTGACTCCCTAACATCTGGAAAAAAACCCAAAAAACCGAAAGATTAGCAGGAGGGAACAATGCCTTTCCCATTTGTACAGCAGCTACAGTGTCCTCATTCCAAAATTGGATGTCAGGGTTTGACTTTGTTAATAATAACTAAAGTTCCTCAACGTGAGAAATAAACACTTAAAAAAATGTCCTATAGAATATTTTTCTTTCCAGGAAAAAAAAAATCAATTTCCCTCACCAGTTTTATTTACTTTAAATACTGAAAAAAAATATTATACAACAATACTCAACTTCATCAGTTAATAAAACACATAGGAGCTTCTGTTAGCCATTATAAAACCATGAGCTTGGAAAGCATTTTTACCATCTTCTTTTTATTGTTTACACACTTATTCTGGAAAACCTTCTCTTATTTCACTGTCTTTTCTTAATTATAGTTAGCTTTTTCATTATTATACCATAGCATTTTACTTAAACTTTTATTGTAGTATATGTGTAAAATAATAGTGTATTATGATTTGGTTAAAAGGTCCCTGTTCTGCTACATGATTCCCCAAGAACACGCATTAGATTTTTGTCATCTTCATGTCTACATAATTTGTGGAATGTATTAATTGCTCAATATAATTTGTTCCCTGAGTAATATATAGAGATGTGGGAACTTTTTAAAATATGCAAAACCAGTTTAACATATATGAATATTTGGAGTATAAAAAATAATGAAATAAAATAAAACTCCACTTTCAAATATTTATAATATTCTACCTCAAGCATTGGGCAGTTGATAATTTATTTACAGTTAATATTTTTCCTATAATGTGGAGATGGATTCACATCTTCTAGGTATATAGCACTTGAGTTTTGGGGATAGAAACTATTTGCACCATTAGTATGCCTTTGTTTCTATCAAGGTATTCCTTTTTCAAATGGCTCATAAGAGCCACAAATATAGTGTGCTTGGTGCTGGTAAACACCCTCTTTGTTCTAAGAGAGCCTCTGCTGTGTGTTCCAGCTTCCTTTTCCCCTGGCTTCTAGACAATAGAAAGCAGACAGGTAGAGACGCCAGGTTATTCTCACTTGACAGGGTCTGAAGGTTTGTGTACCCTCCTCAGATTCAAATGTTGGAATCTAATCCCCAATGTCATAATATTGAGAACTGAGCCTTTGGGGGAAAGTGAAGAAATCATGGAATGGGATTAGTGCCTTAGGAAAGAGGGCAGAGAAAGCTCTTTTGTCTCCTTCTGTTTTGTGAGAAGGCAGTAAAAATGTGTCATATGTGAAGAAGGTGAACCCAGACAGTGAACCTGTTGGTGCCTTGACTTGAACATCACATTGTTCAGAGCCATAAGCAGTACATTTCTGTTTTTATAAACTGTTCAGTCCCAGGTATTTTGAACAGACAGACACTACTTTTCTGAGCTATCTTCACCTCCTTCTGGACCTATCAGTCAGGCCCCTTCTCCACTCCTAGCACGGGATTCTGTCAGGAGGACTCAGACTGACTTTAGTACCCACTGGATGTTTTAATTGATGTTCACTGAGCATCAGCCTCCTATTGTTAGTACTAGACCTTAGGTCTGCCAAGTGGGGAAGCCCAGGAGACTTCTGCCTCTTTTTAGCTAAACTGAACTAGCAACTTCCAAATGTTGCTGATCCCTAGGTTGCCTCCCCACCCTTTTGCTTTCTCACTCAGGTAAATAACACTTTAAAAATTCAGGATAATTTCTGGTGTTGTGGAGAGACCACATCTTCAGTTTTTAAAAATATTTTTACCCATTTCCCATTATACAGAACGTTGTTTGGAGTTGGTTGTGAATTAATGCTGATTGTGCAAGAATTTACACCTGTGATGAATACAAATATGGACAAAAGACAAAAATACTTCTGCTCTGGCATTCTTGCTGTTTTTCAAAAACTATAAGCCTGTCTCAGTTCCTACTATTTGCTGCTTCCTCTGTGTTTCCAAGCTATGGAAAGACCAAGCTATGACCATGGGGTGAGGCTTTCTATTTTTACCCTATGTAGTATTTTATTTCTGCTCATCACTTTTAATGAAATTGGAAACTGTAAATTAATTTTGTTTTTCTGTTTCTCTCCTTATAGTATATATCCTATAAAAGAAGAGACAGTGTCTTCATTATTTACTATTGTATCACCAGCTCATAAGACTGACCTGCTATCTTCTAGTGAATATTAATTCTTACTGAATATATGAGAGGGGTGATGAACTGTGAGATATTCACAGAATGCAAAATCTTTAGAAAACTGGGTAATAGAATAGAAGTATAGAGACTAACATGACAAAATTGCATTAGAAGGCAGGATTAACTTGGAAGGACTCATGTGTGTACATCTATCTGAAAATAGTGAGAATTATTGAAGTTCTTTAGTGGTGGGAATAATTGAAATCCTATTTATATTTTTAAAAGATCAATGATAGTGATTTTAGTTACTCATCATTGGGATCTCATAAGAACACAAGACCTCTGTTTAGAAATCAGAATAAAGTTACATGTGATTCTTCAGTCATAAACAGGAAGTAAATTGTTACTTGTTACTCTTCACTTACTATTTTCCAAAATTTATTATTCAGGTTATGCTATCTTGATGGCTCTACTCTGCCACACACTATAATGCATTAACCTGATTTTCTCAAGGAATAATCAGTCTGAAATGATTACCAGAGTTCCTTCCCCGAATCTCATAGTACTGGGATCATTATTTTATGTGTAGGTTTGGATTATTTGTTTTTGAATGAATGTACCATCTTTCTCTTATGTAGTTGGTTTATTGTTCACAGAGTTTAGAACACTGAGAAATGTAACTTTAACCTTAGTATATTAAACCAGTAACATGATGTGTGCATTTCTCCCAAAACAAAGAAAAACTTTGCAAAATGTTTAACTGAAAAAAAGAAAAAATATATATAATTATATATTCTATTCTACATACACTGAATCAAGGTATCTGAATATTTTCAAACCTTATTCTAAAGATACTTTGAAAACAATAGATTGTTGCTACATTAATAAATTCATAAGCAGTATCAGATAAATAATTTGTGAACTTATTGCAAAATGAAATTGTAAAACCCTTGATTAAAACATCAGCCAGGCATGGTGGTGTATGACTGTAATCCTAGCGGCTCAGGAAGTTAAGGCAGAAGGGTTGTGAGTTCACAGACAGCCACAGCAAAGGCGAGGTGCTAAGCATCTCAGTGAGACCCTGTCTCTAAATAAAATACAAAATAGGGCTGGTTAAGTGGTTCAGTGGTCAAGTGCCCTTAAGTTAAATCCCCAGTACCAAAAAAAAAAAAAAAAACAAAAAAAAACAGAAAGAAAAATCAGTAGGAAGTGGGCTGGGGTTGTGGCTCAGTGGTAGAGGGCTTGCCTAGCATGTACGAGGCACTGGGTTCAATCTCCAGCACCATATAAAACTAAATAAACAAAATAAAGGTATTATGTCTATCTACAACTAAATAACAACAACAAAAAAATCAGTGGGAAAAATTTCTTTTTTGCTTACATGGTGTTTCTTTCAACTTGTCATAGTGTGTTTTATTTGCATTTTAATGTTGGAATCTTTTGTATTCTGGGTTAGTCAGAAACTGAGTAAAGAAAGGCTTTCGCAGATGTCAAACTCCACCCTGGGATTCCATACCAAGGAAAAGCACATTTTGACACCAAACTCCTCATACTGTGTAAAAGCCCCTGGATTGCTGTGTCTTCTGGGTATGAATGGAAAAGGCAGCTGAGAATGAGCCCTGGGCAGCAAAGAGGTGGTGAGAGAAAGAGACACAAATCCAAAGCTTCCAGCACATGTTCCAGCACACATTTACTTTCCCATCACACACTTTTACAAAACACAAATTCATAGATGGAATTATTAAGAACTTCAAGATGACCACTGGTGAGCATCAGACCCCATGTGCAGGGTCCCATTCAGAGTTCAATGTCCTGTGCAGCTCCACTGGTTGCTTACCATGAAGTCAGCCCTGATAGCCTCAACTAACAAGTCATTCTAAGTCATTTAATAACTAGGACTTCTTGAGATTATAAATAGACTCCCTTGCTATAAAAATTGGGATTTAAACTGATATCTATTTATGCATTTGACAATATGTGATTCTTTTTTATAAATTTGATAAAATGTAAGTATTTCCGAAGCTTGCTTATAAATGTTGGCTTTTGACCACCTGTGAAAGTTTGCTACAAGATAATTTCCAGTGACATTTCAGGGCTTTGCTTCCAGAAATGCAGATCTATCTGTACCATAGATTAGGAAAATGTACATATCATACACATGTGCTCCCTAACATCCTGATGCTCTCATGGAGTATCCAAAGCCTCCTTTACTAGAAAGTCATTCAGTGTTCACCTCAATAAATTGTCATGTTCCCAAACTGTCTCTTTCTCTTCTACTCATTTCCATTAAAAATGAATAAATCTCTGGTTGGTTCTTGCTCACTGTCAGCAACCTCTTTAGATAGAATTGACATTGCAACTATATTTTAATCACTCTTTTGAGAGGATACTAAGAGAAGCTCAGAATCTTACAAATAAATGTTCACTCTCAAATGCCTGTCATAGAGATCAATTATGTCTCTGACAGTTGAACACTGCTAGTAACACTCCACAAACAAGAATGAGGGAAGAAGAAACTGACTGTGTGTTGTCAATGGCACAAAATTATATAATAAAGAAGCAATGCATTTCATCAGTGATTTGTATTCTAAATTTGATGCCTCCACTAAATAGCCTCGTGACTTTGGTCTTAAATTTCCTTTTGTGAGATACGATATTTCTTCTATGTCTCTGGAAAAGCAGAAGTTATTTGGGAGAAGTAAAGAATCACACGTTAGGGTTACTCCAGTATCTTAGCATCAAGATTACAGATAGTGGTTGGCTACATGAAGGACCCACATGAATGCAAATGTATCCAGAGGTGGGGGACACAATATTTGGTAAAAGGCTAAAGAGAAGATTCTCAGCTTGAAGTTCATAGTGAAACTTAACATCTTCCCTAGTTCTCTATATACACCCTGTATGTTCATGCACTTTTTTAATAACTACTTTAGATTAGCAGCAATAACCAAAACATAATTTAAAATGCCAATGTCTTCTTCAGGCCTACAATAGGCAACATGTCTATTATTCAGGGCTTAGAAACAGGATAACCTGAAGCAGGGGAAGGAGTAATCTATTATAGAAGGTACAAAGTTAATATGTTCATGTCTTTATGGAAACAAATCCAGCATTAATGTGTTACTTTTTGAAATGAGAAAATATGTAATTGTTGGGGTATGTGGTTAAAAATTCAGGTCCTTTTGTCACCAAAGCCTACTATTATGAAGATATTAAAATTTGCGGGATCCCTGACAATCACATTTCATAAAAGTTCTCTGATCCCTTGTGGAAGGGTATCAGGGAAAGTTTCCATTCTTTGGTATAACTGCCAAATAGACCAATCTTACTTAAGGAAAGTTTTAAATTCCCTTTTTATTCCTCAACAAACTTAAAAAAAATCATTTTTTATATTCTCTTATTTTAGGAGTAAAAAGATATGTATTTCTGACATATCTATTTTACTAGTTAAGGATGTTTTCATTGATTAAGTATGTTTTCAATTTTTGAACAAATATTTGTAGTATTCCAAGGGATTGTGTTGTTCTTAGCAATATTTCATTAATTTAATAGGGTCTGGGCTACACTGTTATTATATACTAAACTACAATGTATGTGACAATATATTTCTTAAATATTTCATGAGTATTCTTATTACACATTCCCTGGACCTGTGTTATGATTTAAATGGGAAAAGACAAAATTAATTAAAATTATGGTAGTATGTTTAGGACATGTTTTAGAGTTTTCAATAACAGACTGACTTTAATCAATGTCATGGCAACTCTTGAGAACATGACTAAAAATCATGATTTTCATAACACAATAAAGCATTTACTTATCAATCAGATTCATTTTTTAAATTAACATAAGAAATCAACATAGAAAAATACCAACTTAATTGGTATTTTTATACAATGAAACAGACATAATTGAACAATGAAAGAGACATCATTAATCTGTTTTTTATTTTTCAGTTATTTTAAATTTAAGACTGAACTCATCAGTATAAATTTTTATTACTGGATTTTTCTACTCTTCTTCTAGTTTAGGAATGCCAAAGATTCAGAGCAAGGACATCTGGAGGATAATTTAATTATACTAATAGGTTTCAAAGGTTTGGGCATAAACTGCCATATTCAGAATATTTGTCTAGTTCATGAATTGGACTCATTACTGATTTGACCTATAGATGTTTAATACATACATTTTAGTTAAATAGAATCCAACCTAAAGTAGCAATAAATGGTATTTGAAACGCAATTGTGAAATCTCTTCTCTGTATGTTTCTGTGTCTGCTAGGTTTCTAAATACTAAGCAAAAAAAAAAAGTATTCTTAAATATCACAGGACAAATAAAATCTATTTTGATTTTTTTTTAAATTGTACATTTCCTGGAAGTTTTGGTCTAAAGACACATAATGTTATATATGAGCAATATCCCAGAACTGCCATAAAATGAAATTCCTCTCTTGTATCCAAATCATTATGCAATTGATAATTAGAACACTTAGAATTACAAAAGCTCTTTTGAAAACTCTAAGAAGAATTTCTGGTGAGCTTCCTTGATTTAAAAATGCCATTGAAAATTTTCACCAGAAAAAAAAAGAAATAAAAGGAAAAGAAAAACCCAAAACAAAAACATTAACCTTACGAAAACAGAGACTTGGTTCAATTCAGGAAGAGATAAGTTTTTTTTGGCTGAAGAGTTACAGTCGGGCAGGCATGATGGGTTTCAGAAGGATGGATGGAAGAAAGGAAAGAAGGAAGGAAAAAAGAAAGGAGGTATGGTGGTAGGGAGGTAGTTAATAGGTTCATGAATGTTTTACATTAAATGTCATAATTTTCTTTCAGATGTGCTGAATTTGATCTTTGATACAGTGTCAAATTTCCTAATCTATGTTGCATGGCTTCTTTTTGCTGGGAAAAATATGAATTGAAAATAGAATAACGTTATTAATAAAATAAACCAGATACAAAATTTTGTCTTGTATTTACAGACAAATTTTAATGGAATATTTCATGGTCCAACACAAATATCAGACCCAATGACACTAATCTTGTACAGCCTTTGGCTTACCCTGTATAACAAAATCTGTTATTTAAAGTAGATTATAAAATACCTTATGGTAAGTGAACTTCCAAAGACACAAAGAAAATCCTCCATAAATTTAAAAGCTTATCTCAAATTCTTATTGGCATAAGCTTAGGATGGATATATTATTAATTGCATTATCTTAGGTAGTTGAAATATATAATATTGGTTAGAGTGTGGAAAATTAAAAGAAAATAGGTTTAGATATTTTTGCTTCTGTTCCTAGTCAACATTAGTAAACACACATAAGTGAATGTAAAATTACCTTTTACAGAATTTTGAAATTTTGGCAATCTCAAGCAAATTTCCCTAAGTCAGCAACACTTTTTTAACCCTTAATCAGCATATTACAAGGTTCATATATTTCAAGGAGTAACGAATGTTGTACAAATAAGAAAACATTTATTTTACCATGTTTAATTTTTATAATGTCCCTTTAGAAAAGTACAAGAAAAAATGGGCATCTTTGAGGAAACCTAAAAAAGGATGGATAATGTATGCAGTGGAAAGAAGTATTCAAAATAATGTGTTTGCCATAAGATATACGTTTTGTAGCATCTTTTATAAGTTGTCACTGGAAAAAAGAAAGTTCCATCTTTCAATGTCTATGTTCAAGCCTAAAACATATACTAAATGAATAGACAATTCAGTAATGTCCAACAGATAACTAAAATTCAAATTTTATTTTTCCATATTTATCAGACAAATATTTTTTCTGACAAGACTTTACTGAAAGATGAAGTGCAAATGGGAACCCTGTAAGAATGTTTTATAAGAGTTGTACATGACATATTTTAAGCGCCACTAAGTACACATTGAATACTTTGTAAGTATATAGGCATATCAACATGCAAGTGTCATGTACTTAATATTACAATATGCATTTTGTTTTCTGAAAATGTTAATGACAAAAGTAGATTCAATAATTGTGTTGATTTTCTGTGCAATATGATTAATTTTGGTGGGTGTTCTTTACAGCACAGAATTTATTGTTTATGCTGTCATAAATATACCCTTCCAAAAGTTATGAATTTCATGTCATATAAATAGAACATTTTATTTTTGAAGCTACATTACTGGGAACACCTGCATTTCTGGGTATCATTTTCAGAGATAAGTCTTTAAATTCTTTTTAACATGGCAGACTTGTACCAAGGTTGATTATGTTGAAATATTTATGATAAAAATGGAGCTTTCTTGAGGGAATATTTTTTGGTTGAATGAAAAGCTAAACAACCAATTCACAAATACTGATGTGAACTGAATATGAAGAAAATAGATCAGCAATCCAAAACTCATAAATCCTTGGGTTACTACTACTTAACTGCATCATTGAATCTACAATAAGTACAGCAGGTACAGTTAAATAAATTTGTAAAAAGATTAAAATTTTATACATTTATAAGGATTAATATTACCAGCTTTGAAAAATTTCTAGATTATTTTTCTTTCCTTTCATGAGATTCATTCAACACATCAGAAACACAGTGAAAAGCAAACAGGAGAAAGATATAACAATTCTGTTTACATTTTATAGTTTTTTTAAACCGATTAGTGACCATTGCTTTCAACCATCATCAATATTTTATTGCGTATGACTTTCACTACCAGCAAATATAAAGAGAAAAGTGTTTACTAATATCATGTACAAGAAAAAACATCTAAAGAAAGAAAGCATTTGAGGTTTGACAGTACTGTGTATAAGTGTAATGTTGCATTTCATACTGCACTTCAAAGTTCATGTAGGAATCACTGCTGCTTTGACCCTGGATGTGGGAAAAGTGCTTAAGTGCTGAGCCCTGGTAGGTTTGTCTTTTGCCCCTGCAATCTTCAAATATGTTTTAACGTTACTTCTTTTGAAATATACAGTATATTTCAGAGGGGAAAATAGTGGGGTTTTTTCTTTACATCTTTTTCACATTTGGGCCCATTCTCTCCAATACTCATTTCTTGTACATATATGTGTGTGTGTCTGTGTGTGTGTATGTGTGTCTGTCTGTCTGTCTATATGTATGTATATTTGTGTGTATGTATGTGTGTGTGTGTATATATATATATATATATATATATATGTACAAGAAATATATTTATATGAAAAAGATGGTAAAGATTGGACCAAAAACTATTTGTAACATAACCATATAACATAGAAACATCCGATTTTAATTTTAAGCATATTTTATGGATTCACCATCAGACTTTGAGAACTGTATGTATTCTTTTTTTCCCTTAGAGGAAAATATGATCACAAAATGGCATTTTCATTATGATAATTAAATTACATCATTAAAAAATTCATATTGTGCCTATGCAGGCAAAATAAAGAGGGCATTTGTGGCAATACTTTGCATTACTTGGGATTATTGGTTAATAGAAGGCAGTTTTAAAATATTTAAACTTTTGTCTTATATAGATAAACCTTCTCAGAAAAAAATCATGTGCATGATTTTCACTTAGAATAGCATTGGTTTATAAGAAATTGTTACATTTTAAAAATTAAATGAAATATCAGGTTGGATTGCAAAGTGTTGCCATTTAAATTATTTTTAAAAATCACAATTACATTACAGTTAAATATTAAATAGGCATGAGAAGAACTATACTTATCAAGTTATCATATTTTGCCTACAGGAAAAGTTAATGATAGAGAAGAAAAACAAACGCAGATCCATACACCATAGAATACACTACAAGAAATTGGCTTTTGAGATTTCCCAGGGGGTAGGGAGTACACTGTTATGAAAGTCCCAAAATAATGCTTCCTGGGATATCCTGTAAATAATCATTTCCTCTATTTATACTGAAGTTTCATAGCCCATGTTAAGAGTGAGAGGTAGAAGGATTATTGTAAGTATGCATGGCAGAATAATTACCAGCTATATCCAATAACTATTGCATTCAATATTAATAATCTCAATACATAAAATGCTGATGATTTTAGAACCCATTCTTGTATGTTGTCCCATTGACTCTCTTTATTACCTTGCTTCTTTCAATCCATTGCCTTTGGAAGGGTATAAGTGCAAAGGGAATGTTTGGGGTGGAATAGGGAGAGAAAAGGAACTAAATAGAATCAGAAAAGAAAAGAGATAAAATTGCCATTAAGATATAGTGACTTTAACTATTAATTGTACCCTATATTCTTTGAATAATTTTTTTCTCTTAATAAAAGCACTACAATCTATTAAAATACAAACACTTCAAAGAAAGTTTAGGAATTTCAATTTTAACTAGATATAAATCAAAGTTTAAAACTCAGGTTATTCTTAATCTGCAGTAATGCTAATATCTACACCAAATAATAGTTTTGTTGTGTTATGTTGATTTTTAAGTAAAAACAACTTATCTTGTTGAGTTACTTGTGGTTTTGATTAATGTTTTAGTATGTGAGAGGTGAAGATTAGCAAACTCTTGGATCGTGTTTAAGAATTTTTAAAAATCCCTTTGCATTAAGTATTCAGCAATAGAATTGCAGATATTGCACTGAGTATATTTCAATATTGCCAGTGTATATTTCAATATTTCAAAACAAATTATATTATCTACACTAAGATTTCCTCTTTCCCAGTATTCAAAATGCATATTATAATTACATGGGTTTCCAACATCCATACACAGCAAGTACAAGATACTTACATGTACATACACTGTAGTTACCTATATTTTGCATAGTTTTTAGTGTGTACTTTGTGCCACTTAACAAAAAGCATTACTCATTAGTAATTCTCATTAGGTGTTTCATTTATTTTAACTGTGACTCTTGGTTAAATTTTTATTTTGTTTGTATATTCATCACAGATTACCATTTGCAAAATGAAATAATACTGGGCACTTTTAGAAGGCTCTAAACAGAAGTTTCATGGGAAAGTTTCAGTCAGACAAGAGGTTTTGCATTTTCTCCACAATTAAAAAAAACTAAACATGAAATTTAATATTTGTCATCCCTTAAATTATCCTTATGTCCAAAGAAAAAAGGAAAAGCATTTTCAATGTTCCCTTGGTAACACTTTGCAATAAGTGGCACTAAATTACACGATAACTGCTATGTTACATGGAAGAGCCATCACTGTCAAACAGCTGCTGTACATGTGCCTATATGGAATCTCAATGCTGTTACAATCATGAGTACATAATTACAAGTGAGCCTGTCCTTTTATTTGAGATATTTATATTTTTTACAAGAAATAAAAATAAATGAGGTGTTAGCTTCTTTGTCATAATTAGGAAAGTTAGTTTTCTTTCTCTATTTGTTATTTTAATTGTGGAGTTTCAATGAAATATTAAACATCTTGAATCAATATGAGATCATCCAGTCTAGATTAAACTCCAATATCAGGTTCCTTAAACTGCTTCTTGGATTTTCTGGTAAAAGAAAACAAGTTGAAATCTTTCTCTCTCTCGGTCTTCTATCTTTCTTCCTCTCTTACACACACTCACACACATGCACACACACACACACACACACACACATGATCACTATCATTAGCCCTCTACTCATGCTCTCTGTATTTATTCTTGCACTCATGGACTTCCTTTTTCTTAATTATGTATGATCATCGTTCTACCTAAGACACTCAAAAATGGAAAAGAGGAAAAGAAGAATGCTGTTAAGATTTTTTTTGTTGTATTTTTTTTTTCTGATGGAGGACAATCAATTTACACTGTAAACAGTACACTGGCAGAGAGTAGCTACTTTTGGTAAAGAATAATGCTCCATATGCTTCTAGGTATGTGTGTGTGTGTGTGTGTGTGTGTGCACAAGCCTTTCATTGAGTCCCCTAGCCACTGTGCTCACTTGGTAGAGACAGAAAGTGGCTGCTTGCACATAAAAGTATGCACATCAGAATTTTCAGCAAACATGGTCCCATTTAGAAATCTCATCATTTTTCTGACTTGTTGGAATGAAAATGAGAAGAATTTTTATAATTCATTCCTTTTTAGTGAAAAGTAAATAATTTTTAAAGATAAGAAAATATAACTCCATTGCTAATTCTTTCTCCAGTCACAGAAAATGATATTTAGTTCAAATTGAACTTTATTTAACTGGAAAACATTTAATTAGAGCTACAAATATCAATCTACTAGTTAGTTTTCAAGAGCTCCAATGTGATTATATATTACTCTAAAGGGTTAAGGGAGTCAAAAATCTGAAATGCAACCAATTTTGGATTTCTAATTTTATAGTGCTATAAATAATGATTGAGTTATTTAGGCAACAATTTAGCAGTTGGAGCTAAGTAGAATATAGATGAAATGAAAGGGATGTGAATACAGCCTCAATGAAGAGTAGCAATTTTGTAAGTGCATCCTGAAATTAGGCTTTAAATAGTAATTGATGATGCAGTTTATACAACTTACTTCTGCAGTAAGAACCTTTCCATTTTGTACTAACAGGATGAATTTTGTTTTGTGGAGTCTTTCTAAAGATTATGCATTGAAAGGTATGAACAGTTTATAAACCTATTCTAGTTTCAATGTGTCTAGTAGCACCTACCTGATTCTCTCAAACTACCATACTATATTAACATATTATTGCATTTTTCCACAGATGGTATGGAGTGAACTGTAAAAACAAGCATGCAATCACATCAATGCAGACTTATTTCCTTAAAATGTCATACTGTATATGATTTATTATGTTAACACTCAACCACATCATATTATTTATGTTCTGTATATTTTGAAAAAGTGCTGCTTGACTGACATCGTCCTTTGTCTTTTTTAAGAAATCAACAAGATAAATGCTTCAACAATCAAAAGAAAAAAAATAAAATTCTAACATTGTCCTTTAAAGATTTTATACTTTTTTGATAAATAATCTACGATACAGCACCCTTGTCTTTCATTCAATATTAATACATGATGTTGTACTCAACCATTCTCATTCCTCAAAAATAAATTCCAAGATATTATCATAAAACCCTAGGCCATCATGCTGTCAGACATCACAAGTGTAGCGACCATATCGTCATATTGTTTTCTTCTTAAAGGTGCAATGCTTGGAAATGGGAAAATATTTTTTTTATCTAACTGGATTTTTATTCTTTAGCATATAATAAATTTAATGAGAACTATTCTAGCAATATTTTATTTTACTAGAAGAAATAATGACTTTAGATTGACTCTGCATTATATTTAAGAAAACAGCATTTCATAATGGTTAAATACATCAAATTTTCAAAATAATCCAGAGAAAGAGACTTTCACCTTGGAGTTGAAAGCATGGCAGAAATTCTCCATCACTCACTGTTTCATAAGTTTGTACCTCACAAAATGCATAGACAGGAATTTAATATAAAGAATTAGTTCATTTATACAGAAAACATACCTTAAACACTTCTTTTTGGCAAACCAACATAGGTAAGCAGCTCTAGAACTGCCAAATTAAAATTTTAAATTTTTAGCAAACTAAGAGTTTATTTTTAGGTTATTATTCAACTGTGGTTGTAATTTAAAACCTGAGGCTGTGCACTGGTTGTTAGCTTAAAATTACCTTTCCTTATAACATTGTGCTTCCATTGTATAACAAATAAAAATTAACAAGAACTAGAAAATTTTGTCATTGAACAGTGCTAGGACATACAGACAAAAATACTAATACATGTTATCTACTTATAATATTGGTTTAAGTAATATCTAAAGGGATATAATGGACGTTAGAAAATGCTTACTTATGACTGAATTACCTACAGCCAAAAAAGTTAAATATGTATCAAATAATGTTTAATTGGTTTTATTATATGCACTATATACAGATACTAAAATGTCTCAAAATTGTGCCCTAAGGATACTTCAATTTTGTTTAGGCAGGTGAGTCCTTATGGAGCAAATAAATTATAGAATCAAACTGAGAAATGAATGAAATCTTTGTGATTCTCAAAGCAGTTAAATGTTTGGAACAATTTATGGGTAAATGAAGCTATCATAACCTAATGGTAGAATCTATGTAATTATGTAAGATGTCATGATTGCAATCCATATACATGACTCCTGTACCAAATACTACATTTTTAAAATAGCAAATTGATACAGCATTTCTAGTATAATCTCAAACATTCCAGAAACTATGCTACAGTGTTTGTTCTCAGTTTGTGTTTTCTAGGGCATATGTTTCAAAAACATGTTGTCTTTGAAGATAGACAGGTAGAAAACATTGTTTGTAAACCTCTAATCTTCAATTAAACTTAAGCATATTAGGTCTTTACCTAATCTTGTTACTTGTGAAAGCTGTCCAGTGTGAAACCAATAAAGTCTATGACTTAAAGAAAAAAAGAAATGGGGAGGGGCTCTGCATACATTTTTTTTTCAATGTATAAAAACAACTCAATATCATGATTCAAGGAGATAATTAACATTGTTAAGGCTGTATATTCAAGCACTGTATGTTAAAAGAGCAATGGTGTGAAATTTAGGCAGTAAGAAATGTCCTGCATTATGGATGGTACAGTAATTAAAGAATGATGCTTTCGACAGCTGATTGTTGGTATGCACTGGCTACTGATAGCAGTACAGTATGGAAGTTAATAAAAATAGCAGAAGATGGTAGAAATGATTTCTGAAAGATGATAGCCAGTTTTCTTCAGCAGCCAGCCTGGTAAGTAAAACTCAGAATCGTGGCCTGAATTTTAAATGAAATACTCTTTTTTCTCTTCGGCATTGACTTGGCTGCCTTCAGCATTGATAATGGCTGTGTCAGCATCTGGTGCATCTTCAGCTCCTTTAGCTTCGTTTGTTAAATATGTTCCTGTGGATATTGGAAGAAAACTATGTTAGCTCTGTGAGCCTAGTAAAACAGCTAGCAATAAAGCTGTATTCATTTAAGGAAAGAACTTTATGTTAAATCTCTTATATGTCAGAATATATTCTGAGATGTAAGCCACACAATTCACCCTTTTTTCAGTTTTCTAGTGTGTGTTGCTGGTGAAGCTGCTCTTTAATGATTGATAAAGATCACATAAGCAAATGCAGTGGTAGCAATCAGGATCCTTTGTTAAGAGGTGGTTAATGATCATGTCAAATATGTCAGCATTCATTTTAGTAAATCTATTTAAAAGTTAAGCTATGTCAATTATACGCTACCCGGGCCATTGCAAAACATCACAGATTTTCCTCACTAATATGTTACTTATGTTTCCATAAATTTCTAAACACAAATGTCAAACATTTACTTATAGTTGGATTTGATCTATAAATCCCAGAGATGAATTCCAAGATTTCTTCTTCTTATTATTATTCTTTTTTTTTTCTGAGTCAGTTTTTACTCAACTTAGAATCAAGTTGACTTTGTGAAATAACACTTAGCCAATGGCCAATGCTCACAGAATAAACCACTAATCCAGGGAAAAAAAGAAAAAAATAAATTTATTATTTTTCTCTAGGACAAAATCCAAATATAGGTATTTGGTGGATTTTTTTTAACTATATGGAAAGACATGCAGTCATATTAGGGAGGATAACATGTGAATTTTTGCAATGGATGAAGAAGCATACTATTGATATACTTTTCTTTAAAGTATAGTTACCAGAATGAATGCTGACGTATTTAACATGATCATTATCACTAATTTCCTGAAATAATTCAGTATTTAAATTTCCTGCTCCCCATCTTCCTCTCTCTCCTTCTCCACACCAACATAAACACATGGAAACCATAAACAATCATATATTTTCAAATGAAGCTACTGTTTATAATTTATTTTTCATAAAACTTGAGTACTTTATTTAAAATTTCAGTAAAACCTACCTTTATGTCTTGCCAGATATCGGCCAAGCAGAAATATAGAGCAGAGTGTGACAAATACAACTACAGCCACTATCCCTCCAATGAGAGCATGGTCAGGGCCAGTCTGGCCAGCCAGAGCATTGGGATCTAGAAAACAGAAATATGTTGCTCTAATTAGTCTGTTAGATAGTCATACTATACATGTCTGCACTAGAAAGTATTATTTTAGAACTTAAATATTAAGATAAAATTCATGAATGTGTATTGCAGCAATCATTCAATCAACAGATATATATTTTATTCTTATAACAAACAAGAAAATATCTAGGAATATAACATTTGATATATCCATCATTATTGTCATTGAGCTTACATTTTAAGGGAAAGAAGACTGGATAAAACAAATGCACACATATGATTTTTACACAGATATAGGTTATGTGTGTATTTACACGTGTGTGTATATATATGTGCGTGTGTCTACACACACATATATATATACACACATATACACACACATATATATAACACATGTGTAAATATAAATTTATATATATATATATATATATATATATATATATATATACACATACATATATACATACACACCAATATTTTTTAAATAAAATTGTGTCAAGGGAAATGCTGTAAACAAATATGAAAATTTATCCTTCTCTAAACATTATTTAAAGCTATGAAAATTGATGAATGCTCCCATGGAGTCTAGATAAAAGATGAGTTCTAGGAACGGACCACTTGGGAATACCCACATTTGAAGTTCATGCAGCACTTATAGTAGAGAAGACTGAGAAAGAAAAAATAGAGAGTGGACACTGTATTTGACCAAAAGGAAGAATGTATTTTGGTGATAGGTTATGGCTCTGTTAAATGCTATTGACAGGAGAAGAAAGATGAAGACACAATATAGAGGATTAAATGTCTAATTTGGAGTGGGCATACCAGGGGTTGAACCAGGGTCACTAAATCTTTGGGCCACACCCCCAGCCCATTTTTGTATTTTATTTAGAGGCAGGATCTTCCTGAGTTGCTAAGTGCTTTGCTAAGGTGCTGAGGCTGGCTTTGAACTTGCAATCCTGCTGCCTTGTCCTCCCAAGTAGCTGGGATTATAGGCATGCGCCACTGTGCCTAGCTAATTAAATGCCTATTGAACTTGTAGTTCCAGAGAAAGTGGTTAGAAAAAGACAGATTTTTAATAGCTTCTTATATCCTGCCTTTAATGAGATATTATTAGAAAGAGATGAGTCAGTCAAGGATGGGCAGTTTTCAAGCAGAAATAAAAAGAACAAAAGAAATCTCAGATATTTGGATATTCATAAGTTTGTAAGTTTATAGAAGTCACATTATAGGGAATGAAACTCAGTGCAGCTTTGAGCAAACAAAATCCAACAAAGTTCAGCCCTATGGCAAAGATCAGATTAAATGTACTGGCCTATTCTCCCAATTCCCTCGCTGACTGACAAGGTTGAATTCCCCAGTGGGTAGAATTGGGGAACACAAAAGAGAATCAGTAGAGGAGAATCCATTTCCTCCAGTGAGCTACTATCATCTAGGGAGAGGATACTTAATGCCAACCGGGCATATTTTCAAAATTATTATAGATCAGTGATTACTCCATGTTCCCCTGTCTTCCATTATTTCTAAATGAGAGAATTTATTAGGTAAGAGTTCCTTTCCTATCAACCTTTGTGTATTGGGTGTGGAGGTCAATAAGTAAATTGACAACTTGTCTTCTCATCCTTTTGTCCTTGGATTAAATGCATTCTAAAAGTATGATGAAGAAAACAACATATATCTGAGGATCTTGGATTTTGATTGGATACACTGGCTTAGTAGAACTTTAGGTTGTCTCTTTGATCAGAGGCTGTAGTGGTTTTCATGTGAGAAAACAGGTAATAAACTATTAGGTAATCAGAAAGGCATACTGGGGTAGAGATTTCCAACTGATAACAAATTTGTTCATTTGCTTTTAGTACTCAGAGCTATGCATTTTCCAGCCTTCCTTGCAGTGGGGTGTAAGGATGTGATTCATGTTCTAGACAATCAATGAAGGCCCAGCAAATAAAAATTTCCCATGTGTAACACTGCCAGGTGAATGGGGGAGATATTAGTTAAAAATGAGAAAATTAGAGTCATAAGCAAAGTATTGGTCACTCATGCTCTCTACCTGGAAAAAAAATGCTCAATTTAGAATGTGTGCACTGGGCTCTGGCTGTAGCTCAGGGGCAGAGTGCTTTTCTAGCATGTGTAAGGTACTGGATTCTATCCTCAGCACCACATAAAAAATGAACAAATAAAATAAAATAAAGGCATGCTGTCCGTATGTCCATGTGTGTGTATATATATATATATATATATATATATATATATATATATATATAATTCTTCACTGAGCTACTTCTCCATCCTTTTGCAAAAAAAATTTGGGAGTGTTACTACAGTTTGAACTCAGGAGCATTTGACCACTGAGCCACATCCCCAGTCCTATGTTGTATTTTATTTAGAGACAGGGTCTCATTGAGTTGAGAGAGACCTCACTTTTGCTGAGGCTAGCTTTGAACTCGTGATCCTCCTGCCTCAACATCCTGAGCCAATGGGACTATAGGCGTGCACCGCTGAACCCAGCTCCCATCCATTTTTATTTATTTTTAATTTTTAAAAATTGTTTTAATTAGTTATATATGACAGTAGAGTGCATATAAGACTTTGATATATCATACATAGATGGAAAATAATTTCTCATTTTTCTGAGTGCATATGTTGCAGAATCATATTGGTCATGTAATCACATACAATAATAATGGTACAGAATAGAGGATACAGAGACTAGCCCACAAAACTACAATTATCTTATATTAGACAAAGGTGCCAAGAATATTCATTGGAAAAAAGATAGCCTCTTCAACAAATGGTGCTGGGAAAATTGGAAATCCATATTCAACAAAATGAAATTAAAACTCTATCTCTCGCCATGCACAAAACTCAATTCAAAATGGATCCAGGACTTAGGAATACAACCAGAGAGCCTGCATCTAATAGAAGAAAAAGTAGGCCCTAATCTCCATCGTGTGGGATTAGGCCCCAACTTCCTTAATAGGACTCCTATAGCACAAGAATTAAAATCAAGAATCAATAAATGGAATGGACTCAAACTAAAAAGTATCTTCTCAGCATAAGAAACAATCTATGAGGTGAATAGAGAGCCTACATCTTGGGAACCAATTTTTACCCCTCACATGTCAGATAGAGCACTAATCTCTAGGGTATATAAAGAATTCAAAAAGCTAAACATAAAAAAATGAATAACCCAATCAATAAATGGGCCAAGGACATGAAGAGACACTTCTCAGAAGAGGATATTCAATCAATTAACAAATATATGAAAAAATGTTCATCATCTCTAGCAATTAGAGAAATGCAAATCAAAACTACTCTAAGACACTATCTCACTCCAGTCAGAATGGCAGCTATTATGAAGACAAACAACAATAAGTGTTGGCGAGGATGTGGGGAAAAAGACACACTCATACATTGCTGGTGGAATTGCAAATTGGTGCAGCCAATATGTAATCAGCATGGAGATTCCTTGGAAATCTGGGAATGGAACCACTATTTGAACCAGCTATCGCCTTGGAATATACCCAAAGAAATTAAAAACAGCATACTACAGAGACACAGCCACATCAATGTTTAGCAGCACAATTCACAATAGCTAAACTGTGGAGCCAATCTAGATGCCCTTCAGTGGATGAATGGATAAAAAAAAATGTGGTATATATACAGAATGGAATTTCACTCAGCAGTGAAAGAGAATAAAATCATGGCATTTGTGGGTAAATGGATGGCGTTGTAGAAGATAATGCTAAGTGAAGTTAGCCAATCCCCAGAAAACAAATGCCAAATGTTTTCTCTGATATAAGGAGGCTGACTTATAGTGGGGTAGAAAGAGGGAACATGGGAGGAATAGATGAATTCCAGATAGGGAAGAGGGGTGTGAGGGAAAGGGAGGGAGCAGGGGATTAGCAAGGATTTTGGAATGTGATAGACATCATTATCCAAAGTACATGTGTGAAGACATGATTGATGTAAACATACTTTATATACAAATAGAGGTATGAAAAATTGTTCTATATGTGTAATAAAAATTGTGATACAGTCTGATGTCATGTATTTATAAAACCAATTAAAAAAAGAGTTGCTTTGTGGCATAAGATATAGTCTATTTTAGAGAAGGAACCATGTGCAGCTGAGAAGAAAGTATATTTGTTCATTGATAGATGAAATATTCTATATATGTCTATTAAGTCTAAATTATTGCTTGTATTATATAGTTCTATAGTTTCTTTATTTAGTTTTTGTTTGGAAGATCTGTCCAGTAGTGAGAGAGGTGTGTTAAAGTCACCCAGTATTAGTGTATTGTGGTCTATTTGACTCTTAAAGTTTAGAAGGGTTTATTTGATGTACATAGATACTCCATTGAGGCATAAATATTTATAATTGTTATGTCTTGTTTATATATACTTTCCTTAAGAAGTATGAAATGTCCTTCTTTGTCTCTTCTAAATAACTTTGGTTTAAAGTCTACTTTATCTGAAATGAGAATGAAAACCTCTGCTTGTTTATGCAATCCATATGAGTAATAATTTTTTTCCCTCCTTTCACCTTCAGCTTGTGGATGTCTTTGTCCATGAGGTGAGTCTTTTGAAGACAGAATATTGTTGGGTCTTGCTTTGTAATCCAATCTGCCAGTCTGGGTCTTTTGATTGATGAATTTAGGCCATTAACATTCAAGATTACTATTGAGATATGATTTGTATTCCCTGTCATTTTGATTTATTTCTGTTTTTTTTTTTTTTTTTTTTGTCTTAGTTTCTCATTTGGTTGAATATATCTTCAGTGTAGATCCTCCCTTTGCTAGTTTTTAATTCATCCTCATGGAATAGTTTGTTGAGAATGCTCTGTAGTTAGGCATTCTTGTGAATTTCATCTTCAAACCTGAAATTTTGCTGGATATAAAATTCTTGGTTGCCATCCATTTTTTTTTCAGAGCTTGAAATATATTATTCCAGGACCTCCTGGCTTTGAGGATCTGAGTTGAGAAATCAGTTGAGATCCAAATTGGTTTTCCCCTATAGATAATTTGATTTTTTTTCTCTCATAGCCTTTAAGATCTTATAAAAAAACTTTTTAAAAATGCATGCATTAAAGGCCACGAGGAAGAAAAAAATATTCTATTTTTATAATATTTTCATAATAGTGGGCATTCAAAAGTTAAGCTCTTAAGGTGGCTGATTTAAATTTAGCTATCTATTATAAATTTCTTGCATTTCCCTACATTTTTGTCATTGGTCATTATTCAAAAATTTTTTTTAAAAAAAGAAAGAAAAACGCTTTCCTGTTCTTGGTATAGTTTGTTGTTGAAGTTCTTAATTATTTTTCTAATTGCACTGAGGTTTTCAGGTCCAAGATTTCTAATTGATTTTTTTATGATTTCTATCTATTGAATTTCTCAATCATCTTTTCCTTTCTCATTTCATTGTATTTTCTATCTATATTCTCTTGCATTTCATGAATTTCTTTGGGATCAGTATTTTGAATTTTTCAGTCATTTTATGGACTTCCTACGAATTGGGATCTATTTCTGGAGAATCATTGTGCTCCTTTGTAGGGTATCATTCTTCCCTACTTTTCAATTTTTTTTTAATGTGTGTTTGTGTCCCTTTGTTGATATCTGTGCATCTGGTGTTACAGTCACCTCTTCCTATTTTATGAAGTAGTTTTTCTAGAAAAAGCTTTTATTTTTCATTTAGATGTAATTTATGTATCCGTTGGGAAGGCAATTTGGTTTTAATAATAGGTAATTTAAAAGTGTAGCCTTCATGTGATTTCTTCAGTGGTTTTTAATGCCAGCAGTCTATGCATGCTTCAGTAGTCTACTCTGCAATAGTTCATGATGGTAGTTACATTACTTTCATTTGGATGTGAACTTCAAAAGCTGCATATGATTAGGATGGCACCTGGAACTGTGATGATGGCACCTGGATTTGAGATGATGGCATCTGTTGTCTTGATGCTGTGGGGAAAGAGTGAACTGCTCCCAAGTCCCACAGGGAAAGCATGGACAACAACAGGGATTATGGTGCCAGAGTCATGGATCAAGAGCCATGGGGCTTAAAGGGAAACTCATCTTTATCCCCAGGAATAAAGCCCAGGTGGAATTGTGGCAAGCAAAGGAGACTTTTTTAGGTACTGTGGTTTTTACCTTGAGTTTCATAGGATTCTTGGGCATCATCAGCCCCACAAACCCATCTTGTCTCAGATTCCCTTTTCCTTTGTTGCTCAGATACCTTGGAATGTTTTTAAAGTTTTACTTATTCTACTTTTTTCTTGGGATCAGTATTTTGAATTTTTTCTTTTTTCATACTGTCATAAATCATAGCCATATTATTTTCAAACTATCTCCAAGAATTGAGCAGTCTTTTGGGGAGCTGAGAAATCGCTCCTGTTCACATGCCTCTGTATGTGTCTTATTTCCTGAAGGTAAATTCTGAAATGTGGTATTGCTGAATCAAAGGGCACAGATATTTTGTAAAGTCTTTCAATAAATAATGCCAAATTACATTGTACATTTATACAATCTTTTGTGTGTACAAATTTACTCCCCACAACTACACCATGAGGGATTCTTTTCCCCCATATATTACTAGCATCAGATATTATAATTAAAAATTATTTTTGTCTATCTGATATGAAAAACTGACATCTCAATTTAAACATTTTGGATTTGTTAAATTGCAAGTTAGCATAATGATGTCTATATTTTTGTGGCCACATTAATTCTTCAAGTTTGAAAATTCTGTCTGTATAGCCTGATCATTATTCCATTCAAGCTCTTTGTTTTAACAGCTCACTTCACAAAAAGCCTGATTTTTTTTTCAAATAATTTCTCCTAATTCATCTTTCACTTGTAATATTTTTTGCCATAAAAATGTCTTAAATTTTATGTAATGAAATCTATTAAGTGTTTGTGTTATGTTACACGACATGCAGGTCATGATGTGAAACCCTTCTGCCATGATATGATTATATGCATATTGCTTTATCATGTTATTTTACTATTTTATCATTATATTTTAGTCCTTCCAAAATGAATTTTTGTCTATTATTTGAAGTAATTTCCAAAATACAACTTTAATTCTTTAACAACATACAAGTTTTCCCTCAAATAATTTCTTTCATCAATAATTTTACGTAGTTTACCACTAAATAAATATCTATATATTGAGAGTTTCAAATGTTCAAATCTATTTGAGTAATCTATATGTCCAATCTTACATCAATATTTTAGTTACAAACTCATTTTAATGCCATACATGGAACTCTCCCATCAGGATCAGAAAAATTTTATAAGAACCAAAAATATAATAGATTATGTATTAAGACTGTATTGATTTATAGAAGGCTTTGTTTTATGAAGTGTATTATCCAGAATTATAACATGGTTCTTTAATTTTTCAAATCTTCAATATCTTTTAGTACATTGTATAATTTTCTGATATTGGACCACATATTTACAATGATGTTATTTCCCATTCAAAAACAAAAATTTTAATATAATTAAAAATGGAGTTTTAAGCAATATTTTAATTTGTTATTGTTTCTTTTAAACTTATGCCTTTATTCTTTCTTTTGAAATATCATTTCATTTTATGTTCTTTTTACTTCATTTTCTAGAACATCTTGTCATATTTTCCAAGTTTATACTTGTCAAGGTGTTTTTATTTCCTAATCACCAAACTTATGTAATTTCCGTACTAGTTTACATAGTGTCTCATTTATTTCTCTTAATGTTTTTCATTTGCTTGATACAAATAACATATTTTCTTACTGCATTAGTTAGCATTTTTTCAAATAATTAAAATATTATGTTAATTTATGATCCGGAATTGCATCCAGAAATCAAAATGGACAAACCACAATCCTCCTTTTGACAATAGTCTACTTACCCTTCTTAACATCTAGAATACTGTCATTTTTACTATCTACCCAAAAGTCAGTAAACATGTTCTTGTTTATGGTATGAAGCACATATCTTGTCTCTTAAGAAAGAAAATTTTATGATATCCACATATTTGAACCTTGTTTACTATTATTTTCTTGTGGGCAAGCATTCAACTGTTATAAGAATCTTTAGTTTTGTATATTTTTAATAATTTAGAACCTTATCAATGTGTTGACTATTTATTTTGTCTTGTCAATATCCACTCAGCAATAGAATAATTAGGAAATCATTCAGGTTTTTATGTGTTCTTTTTAAGTGAGCTTCTCCTCACCATCAGACCCCAGATATCAGAAGTCTTTGTTGTTTGAATATATAGACATATTTTGCAGATTGCCTCTAGTCAGAATTTTGCTTCATTTTAAAACTGATTTTTAAATTAAAAACTTATTGATTCATCTGGTTTTAGTTCATAAATTCTTTTTTGTATTCTATTTTTTATTAACAATTCTAATTTCTTTGTGAAAAAAATATTAATCACTGGATAGTGCTCTATATGTTATGTGGCATATATATCATTCCTTCTTTTCTACTTTTATAAAATATTTTACATTTTATTCTAATTGTTTTCCACAAATTTATGCTCTATTTAATTTCATTTCATATCATGGATTTTTCTTTTCCTTCCCAGACAATTTTGTTATTGATTGTTTACCTAGGTTAAGTATTTTCTACACTTAATCCCCCTCTATGTTCTTAGTAGATGTTTTTAATACTTCTTATTTACAATAGAAAGTGGTATTTTTATTGTTTTCTTTATTTAGCGTACTAAATCTATTTAAACATATAGGACAGTATTTTTCTTGGTGAACATATATGATGTCTCATATTTTACATGTTTTTCATAGGTTGCCAGTTCAATTTCTAAACTTCACTTACATCATTATGTATGTTCTTCTTTTCAATTTTACTGTTGTAACATCATACACAATTCTCTGTTCTTCTACTATTGCTTAGTCTTGCTTTTCTCTGATGATGTAGATTAATTCAGCTCCAGAAACTATCTTTGTAACTCAGATATAGATTAAATGATAGCTATTCTTAGTGGATGGAGAGGAGAAAAAGCCTTGCAATGCAGATCATTATGGTGAGAGATTTAGTTATTTAACTATCATCATCACTCCCACATTAAAATCTTGTATACTCTACATTTTTTTTTTTATTTTCAAAAAGATTTTTGATGCTCAGAATGAATCCTGGGCCATATATGTGTGAGGCAAGCACTCTACCCCCTCAGCCCTTCAGATAATATTTAAGCCATTCCTTGTTTGTAAGTGTGTTTGTTTCAAAAATTAAGATAATCTGATTTATTGAAATTTATTTTCCATTAATTTAAATTTATCATGTTTGTCACTGTATCTATGTTTTCACGTGGTTTCAGATACAGTTGTACATGTTAATGCATTTGATGAAAATAACCCATAACACTATTTTTTTGCATTATTTCTCCTCTTCCTCCTCCTCCTCCTCCTCCTCTTCCTCCTTTTCTTCTTCTTCTTTCTAATTTTTATTTTGGTACTGGGTATTATACCCAGGGGTGCTTTGCCACTGAGCTACATCCCCAGTCCTTTATGTATTTTTTTTATTTTTATTTTTATTTTTTTTAGTTTGAATGGGTCTCAGTAAATTGTTGAGGACCTCACCAAGTTGCTGAGTGTGGCAGGCCTTGTATTTGTGACCCTCCTTCCTCAGCCTCTTTAGTCTCTGGGATTACATGCATATGCCACATGCCCAGCCCTATTTATTTTTATAAACCTATGAAGAAATATTTAACATTTGGCCTTCATTCACCATAAAATAAATTGAAATAATATTCTCAGGATTTTAAAGATTTTAAAGATATTTTTTTGTGTGTATGTGTGTGTGTGTATGATGTTACTTGGTTGTCTACTGGTAAGTTTATTTTTTAAAAAGTAACATCCCCTATACATTGCTGGCTGACCTTATTATTTTACTACCATAACTGTTAAAACTAAAATTCTCTCCTTCATTTATAATATCAACTAAAACAAGCAATTGTGGATTGGATTAGATAAGTATCACAGGAACAATGCTGGGATAATCATAAATTACTAAATCCTACTGGGAATCTCTTATATATCCCTTCTGTCATCCATCTCCTACTGTCAAAGCAATAAAAAGATGAAGTACAGCCTTCTGCAGTTTCTTTACAGGAAGCTAAGTCTGCAATATTATTCAGATAAATGTATCATGTATCATTTCAGATCATTATTTATTCTCAAGCATTAGTCTATAATTTTCTGGAGGTAGCCTCTAAAAACTGGAGAGAGTTGAATTCCAGCAAGTTTGGCAATATATTAGCAATCTCTTACCTCTCAGTTCAGAAAACACAAAGGATATCATAATATTAAAACTTTTGAGTTTAATGTCTTTCAATTAGGTTTTGATTCTTTTAAAAAAACACAAACTTTTTTAACATTTTTTTTTTTATCTGAAGGTGGACGCAATACCTTCATTTTATTTTTATAAGGTGCTGAGGATTCAACCCAGTGCCTCTCGCATGCTAGGTGAGTGCTCTTCTACTGAGCCACAACCCCAGCACTTTGTTCTTAATAAAGGACTCCAAAGACAAAAATCATGTCAAATGACTATATTTAGAATCAGTAATTCCTGATTAGAAGGGCAGAAAATAACAGTAAGGTAGAGATTTATTTAAAACATCAATATGGAGAAATCATAAATTATATAAGTCTATTTCTAAAATTATTGCTGGGGATTTCTATCAAGTGTTTGACTTAACATGTTATTTGTCTTTTAAAATGGATAAAAAAAATGTGGCATTTATACACCATGGAGTATTACGCAGCACTAAAAAATGACAAAATCATAGAATTTGCAGGGAAATGGATGGCACTAGAGCAGATTATGCTTAGTGAAGCTAGCCAATCCCTAAAAAACAAATACCAAATGTCTTCTTTGATATAATGAGAGCAACTAAGAACAGAGCAGGGAGGAAGAGCAGGAAGAAAAGATTAACATTAAACAGATACGTGAGGTGGGATGGAAAGGGAGAGAAAAGGGAAATTGCATGGTAATGGAGGGAGACCCTCATTGTTATACAAAATTACATATAAGAGGTTGTGAGGGGAATGGGAAAATAAACAAGGAGAGATATGAATTACAGTGGATGGGGTAGAGAGAGAAGATGGGAGGGGAGGGAGGGGGGATGGTAGAGGATAGGAAAGGTAGCAGAATACAACAGTTACTAATAGGGCATTATGTAAAAATGTGGATGTGTAACCGATGTGATTCTGCAATCTGTATTTGGGGTAAAATTGGGAGTTCATAACCAACTTGAATCTAATGTATGAAATATGATATGTGAAGAGCTTTATAATGTTTTGAACAACCAATAAAAAAAAATTAAAAAAAAAAAATAAATAAATAAAATGTCAAAAAAAAAAAAAAATGTATAAACTTTAATGTAAAAAATGTGTGCGTTTCTATGGTCAAAGCATATAGAAAGTGTAGAAGAAATTAAAATCAAAGGACAAACTATATTGAGGCATCCTGAAAATTTCAGGCCAAGAGAACATGAGAGAAGTCTTCAGTCACACCTGCCTCAGAGAAATTTTGACCCTGTGCAGATGTACATGCCTTCCCCAGCACATCATGAAATCTCACCAGGCCAAAACTCACTCCATCCTATAGTTTATGTGCTGAGAGCTCTGTTTTTATAAAAGCAGAACATTGCAATTCCGTGGATAGAAATGAAGGTCATCTTTCTTCTAATTCCCTTCCCTTTCCAGTAATTTCCTTGTTCTTGTCCTTCCCTCCATTCCTTTCTAAGGACTGGCTTATAGTTTTACCCAATCTTTTTCTTACAAGGCAATTTTCTACCTTGCCTGCATCAATCTAAATTCTTGACAATCAACAGCTACAATCCTCTCTTCACTTGTTGTTTTTGCCTTACTACCTGTTTGAAATCTGGAAGACACTAGAACACATATTCAAATCTGTTTGAATCTGTAGTTTTCAAAATTGCAATTCTATTCAGTGCAAATAAACCTTGTTTCATACATCGACTATGTATCAGGTTCTCTTAGAGGTCAATAAAAATATGAATGAAACACAATTTTCCATTCATGTGTTAGAATTCTTTTAAAAACATTTTATCAAGTTATTATATATAGTTCTTGGTTTGAAATAAAATAGAAAGAATTAAAATTAAAATGTGTTATACAAAAATATTTTAAAATTAGGATCCACGACCACTTTTATAAATATGAAGTAATTATAGATTAAATAGATTTAATATATAGATTTAATCTATTATAGATTAAAATAAATACATTTTCAAAACCAAGTTATTTGTTTGTTTTTGATTAACAGAAAGCCTATTGATTTTTTTTTTCAAGTTGAAGAATCTGAGACTTACTAATTATTTATACCAAATCTTAAAAAACCTAACACTCTGTGTAAGTTTGGACAAGTTTCTTAACCTTTTCATCTTTGAAAACAGAATGTTTTTATGATGGTCAAAGGCTAAATATGTCAATGCCCATACAGAGCTTAGAAGAATGACAAAAAGTAAGCATTATAATGATTATTTATATGGAGGTAAAGAAGGAAAGAAGTTGTCATACCAAAACAAAACAAAACAAAACAAAGGTTTCTTTTTTTGATCTTGTAAAAGACGCCTTTAGGATTTCGACTAACTATAGATGGTACCTCTGATACATTCCAAAGCATCTAAGTAGTTGAACGATCAGGGAAAATATTAAGTGAGGAAGATATGCATATCATGAGATTGGTGAAGAAGAATCTGGTGGAACTCTAATGGGTGAAGAGTAAATGAGAGAATAATTTGTTGAGTTTTCTGTGTCAGACCCTATGTTATAAATGGTTATTTTATTTAATGCACATAAAGAATTGACTAAGATAATTATAGCTATTAATATAAAGATTGTTAAACCATTGGGCAGCTTACCAAAGTTAGTTTTCAAATAATGGTTGAAAAGTTAAAAGATAATTATGAAAGTCAGTTTTTAGGAAGGCTCAGATGATTCCCACTTTGAAAGCAAGAATTGGTGAAGGTTACTTGTAGCATTTTATCCTCTCACATAATTGTATTCTCTTCTCCAAACAATGAGGATGCCAATGCCCATCTATGCCAAATGTCCACCTGTTAGTGATTCTTCTTCATCCTGGAAGGCATTCTTCATTCCTTCTGTGTTTGCAAATTCCAAAAAAATAATAAGGAGTTTGCCAATGTCAATTACCCCTCAATTATTCAATCCATGAGTTTCATTCCTTGGATTAATCCATGTGGTCAAGTTTGTCTTCCCCCAGAGCTATAAGTTTTCTTGAAGATAAAGGTTGCATCTTGCACTTGGAATATAGCTGCAACAGCACTTTTACACAGTTCTCAAAACCAAGAAAATTGAATGAGTAAATGGATAATATTAAATTGTTATGCTAAATTCTGGACAGACTTTGGATTCTTATATTCTAGTTTTCTGTGTTGAGCAATGTATCACTGTATTTTCATGATACAAAATTATAATAATAGTATTTCTATTTAAATATTTTAGAAATTAGTGCTGAGTAAAAATGACTTATCCAGATTTGTATTTAATTAATGCTTATGATAATTTAGTTCTAATATTAAATTTGAGTTTTTTCTATGTACTTAAAGGCCAACTTTCCTCTCTTTAAATATAATAATGCTCAGAAAAAAGGATAAGTATGATAAAAGGTTAGACATAATTATATATAATTTGAAGAAAAAAATAAACTGTCCTTTGGCAGTACATGACATTAGCAAGGTCTCCGGAGAAAAATACATTATTTCATTCACTTAAGGGCAATCTATTACCTTCTAATTTTATGAACAATTATTATTTCTGACAAACTGCTTAAGAACATTCTCTGAAGGATAGAAAACAAAAATTGGTAATTCTTTGTGGGTGTACAGCAATTTGAAATTAATTAGAACCATAAGCATTGTGTATACAGACTCTAAATTTATGAGTTCCATATTAAGGCTATTTGTCATACTTTGGTTATAAGATGTTGTCCAAAAGTTCCTGTGTGATGTAGAAATATTTAAAGTTAAAATGATTGGACTGTGAGAACTGTAACCTAATCATTCCACCCAGTTGCAATGAAGCAACTGGGTGGTAATTGTAGGTAGGTGGGGAAAGGCTGAAGGAAGTGTGTCACTGGAGGTGTGCCCTGGAAGGACATGTCTTCCTTAATTTTGGAAAACAAAATTCATTCTCAAATTCAAAATTATCTATACATGATGTTATAGAATCACATTAATTAGTATTTCATATATAATGAAACTAGAACTCCCAAATGATGAATCTATTAGCCAAGTCAGCAAAATCTGCCTTCAATTTCTTGAGCAGTATTTCACTTTTTTTTCCTCTTCACCAGAACTCTAAGCTTCCCAGCTGCCATGAGGTGAGCTGTGCTCCTCCAGAATGCTCCTCCACCATGATGTTCTGTCTCACCTTGAAACAATGGGGTAGGCCCAACAGGGACCAAACCTCTGAACCTTCAGTCAAAATAAACCTTTCCTCTTCTAAGTTGTTTTTGCCAGGTATTTTTGTCACAGTGATTAAAAAAAAAAAAAAAAAAAAAAAACACTTATTGAAACACTACATATACAATGGATTTTCAATAAGGTTAAAATAAATTCTAGCAAATAGCCTTTCCTTAGCCAGTTACTTAGCCTTTCCTTTGAAAATGTATTTATTATAACATTAATTTGTTTCCATGTCAAGTGTTAAGTGACAAATGCTATGTATCAGTCAGTTTTCCATCACTATTTCAAAATACCAATGGTAAGTAACTTATAAAAGAAAAGGTTTATTTTGGTTCTTGGTTTTAAAGAATGCAATCAAAGATTGAGCAGACCTATTGCTATGTCCTCTGGTATGTGCCAGAGGGTGATGGCAGGGAGTGTGATGAAACAAACAGCTCACAGCTCAGGTCAGGTCAGGAAGTGAAAGGAAGAGGAAAACACTGGGATCTCACAATTTCCTTTCAAGGCATCCAGTGATTCAAGGACTTACTGAAGATCCCAGCAACTCTGAATAATACCATCATAGAGAGAAAGCCATTTCTTTAGCACATGGGCACTTGAGAGACACCCAACACCCAAACTATAGCATACCTCCAGACATTTCAAATCTATGTTTCACATAGATTTCCTATCCAAAATGATTTTGATGATATTGCTGTTTTATCTGATGGGCTTGTTTCGGTTTTAGAATTTCAAGGTTTATTTTTTGTTGTTGTTGTTTTGTTTTTGTTTTTTAGCAACTAATATATTTGAATAGTGCACTCTAATTGACCTTGAGAATAGAAATTTAAGTGGAAAGTTTCTCCTCAAATTAAATTTTAATTTTTGGAAAAATCAGGCTGTAGCATAATTCTTCATTTTACTGATCTTTCTCCATGGTGAACCTGAGCTAGAATTTCTTTGACTTCTTCAAGTGAGGAAATTTTTGAGCTCTGAAGAATTTGCACAGCTCCAAAGAGGACTCTCAAACCAGCAAAGTAGTTCAGCTATTAGGACCAAGTACCCTTCAAAACGTGCTTCACCTCCTTTAGCACTGACTTTCAAAACAGGAGAGGCTTCCAGGAAGGGAGTACACCTTGGTGATATCAAGAGGAAAATGAAAGAAATAAATAATTTTTAAGGTTATGTAGATGATTAAAGAAAAAAAAACTAAGTAATTTTTTTTTAATAACCACAGACCAAATTATCCTTTAGACACATGACAAAGAGTCTAATTTCCCTGCATTTAATAGTAGTCTCTTTTAAAATCAAAGATCTGAAAAAGCATCTTACTCAGGATCAAAAGACCCAAGTTCCAGTTTCAAGTTGACATTTCTTTTTTTTTCTGTTTCTCTATCTATAAATCAGGAGACATACATGAACTGCTTTTCTCAAAGTTGTTGGTAAAATCAATTTGTAAGGAATCTGTTGTGGTTTGAATATTTATATTCCCTCTCCTGCTAAATTCATGTATTGACATCTTAATCACACCTGTGATGATATTAAGAGGCATAGCATTGGAGAGGTGATGAGATTATAAGGGCTCTGTCCTAATTAATGGGATCAGTGGCCTTATAAAAGAGGTCCCAAGGAGTGCCTTTGTCCCTTTTGTTATATCTTTCCCCAGCAAGAAGGTACTATCTATGAAACAGAAAGAGGGCCATCAACAAACACCAAGTCTTCCAGTGCCTTCATGTTGGCCTTCTTACTAGACTCCAAATTATGGGAAATTTTTATTATTTATTGCCACACAATTTGTGGTATTTTATTATACCAACATAAATAAAATAAGACATAATCATGCATGCAAGTCACATCCAATAGGGGCTCAATAAATGACATATAAATAATTAATATGCTTCGTAAGGCTAGACATTGTTAAAATACCTATATTTTGTCATTTTGTCTTGGTTTTATTAGAGAAAAGATACTCAGCTTCATTCTACCTTGTCCAGTTTAATTAATTTTTAAGTGACTTATAGAAATGACTGCTACTTACTCTGTTGTTTCTTGTCTTTCTAATCTGAAACTCTTCTGCTTTCATGTCAACAATACCTAACTCTTTGCACATCATCAGTCTCAGCTTACATAAATAAAATGAATACATGGGAAAACCATAGAAAAGGAAGACAATATTTACAACATTGCCATATGTCTATTTTGGCAATATATTCTATGAAAATTTCAAAAGATGAGTTAAAGTATTTTCAAGCATAATGGAAGCTAAATAAATTATATGCAATGATTTATGAATAAAAGTAAGATCTAGGACAAAACACACTTCTCAAACTGTACAAAAAATACACATGACCTGATTATAAATAAATTAAATGCTCTTCAGAGGAGAAAACAATATAGGGAAGATTTGGTTTTTAAGTACTTAGAAAACATGATAAAGAAATAGAAGTTTGAGTATTTATAGCATCCCAAGCTAAACAAAACAATAGTCTATACCAATTATTGGTGATATCTGTCCATGCACAAAAATGACTATAATAGAAATATAAACCTTTAAAATGTGGGGAAGGATAACCTGTTAGACACATTTTTTGTGTGTGTGTGTGAATCAATACACTAGAAACTATCATTTCTATTAAAATAATTTTCTTTTAAGATCATTCAAGGAAATGTACTCTATCTACAGTAAATTCAGTCAAATTGTGTTGCATCATTGTTTTAATTGATTATTTAAGTAATGTCATATTTATGATGTTCTTAAATTTTAAAAACCATAACTGAATGAGTTACTTAGTTGTAATAATGAATATATTCATAAGAAGAGAATGTACTTGTCATCTCTATGCACCATTAAGGGAAACCATCACATGAGAGTGGGAAGGTTTGCGTGTTTTAAATATTAAAATCTTAAGGGAATCTTGCTTGATTGATTTTCATCTAATAAACTTTGTTCAAATAGAAGGTAAATCCCTTCTATCTTGTTTTTACTAGTCTATGATACACTGGATGTGTGACAAATGCTATTTTAACTATCTCTACCTAAATTTGCAAGCATATATATATATATGAAACAAAAGTTTCACATGGCATATATTCATAAATATATGCCAATATATGCCATGTGAAACTTTTGTGTGGAAAGATGAGATAATACACACAAAAGTCTTAGTTTAATACCTTTCTCATATAAGAAAATAATAAATGTTAACATTTATTAACTTTTATCCCTTTATTAAATTTATTGAATGAATATTGATTGACTGCATCCATAAATCCACCTTGCAGCACAGTTACTATTGGCATACCAAATTTATTAGATTTTTAATTAAATAATATATGCTTTCATCATTATAATTTAGGATCCTACTTCAAAATTGAAAATAGAACCTGACTCAAGATGGATTAAAATGGCATGAAAATACTTTCAAAAGTGCAAAATTCCTATCAATATAATATATAACAATGTATATTAAAATGTAACTGCTTTACTTTGACTTAGAGATAACTGAACACAAATGGTCTTGTGAATAGTTTCAGGTTGCAATGGGCATTCCTTTCTTGAGGATCTCGGCTCTTTGTGTTCTGTTCTTTTCTGAGACTATTTAAATGAAGAAGTTGGAAGAGTCAAAGATGAGGCATTTAGAAACTAGAGTTCAAAATAGCCAAAGCTACAATTGGTGGATAGGTTCTTGATATGTTCCCCCCAAAATCTGTTTAGACTCAAATGGTAATGATGAATGTGCTTAAAGTTAAAGTTACTGTAAGAAAGTTACTGAAAGTTTTTGAAAAAATTCAGTCTCTTGACTTACTTGGTATGCAGTAAAAACAATGCACTAAAATCTCTCAAATATTAGTACTATGGTTTGAGTATGGTTCTCATTTCCTGGTAAGTGCACAGTAGTTCAATTCCCAAAGTCAAATGTGAATAGCATTAAGAGAGTGGAAACATAATAACTCTGGTGTTTTAGCAGTGCATTCTTTGAAAAATGATTAGGTTTAGATAAGATCAAGAAGGTCCAGCCCCCAGTGCTTAAATTCTAGTGACTTTATAGGAAGAGAGACACCAGACACATGGACAAAAACATATGTTTTCTTTGTTTCTTGCCATATGATACTCTGTGCTACCTTGGGATTCTGCAAACAAGAAGGCTCTTAGCAGATGTGGTCCCTAGATCTTGCACCTCCAGAATCATAAGCCAGAATAAACCTCCTTCCTTTACAAAGTCAGTGTACCTCAGGTGTTTTATTATAGCAATGATAAAAGTACTCATACAATTATATTATAGTAACCAATACAAGAATACTACATATTCTTGGATCTGTCAAGCAGATTTAGTTACTCATGTATGAAAAAAATATCTGGTAGAAGGCTTTCCTGAATTTAGTGGCTTTTAATAACATGACATCCATGAAAAATAATACTTAAGCAATGTATAAGTGTGCCTTTTCCCCTACATCCTCGCCAACACTTACTGATGTTTGTCTTCATAATAGCTGCCATTCTGACTGCAGCAAATATGGAAAGCAGGATGGAAATTCCTTGGAAATCTGGGAATGGAACCACTATTTGACCCAGCTATCCCTCTCCTCAGTTTATACCCAAAAGACTTAAAAACAACATACTACAGGGACACAGCCACATCAATGTTTATAGCAGCACAATTCACAATAGCTATACTGGAGAGCAGATCTAGATGCCCTTCAGTGGATGAATGGATATAAAATAATGTGGCATATATACACAATGGAATTTTACTCAGCAATAAAAGAGAATAAAATCATGGCATTTGCAGGTAAATGGATGGCGTTGGAGAAGATAATGCTAAGTGAAGTTAGCCAATCCCCAGAAAACAAATGCCAAATGTTTTCTCTGATATAAGGAGGCTGACTCATAGTGGGGTAGGGAGGGGGAGCATGGGAGGAATAGATGAATTCTAGATAGGGAAGAGGGGTGTGAGGGAAAGGGAGGGGGCAGGGGATTAGCAAGGATTTTGGACTGTAATAGACATCATTATCCAAAGTACATGTAGGAAGACACAAATTGGTGTCAACATAGTTTTATATACATCTAGAGATATGAAAAATTGTGTTGTATATGTGTAATAAGAATTGTAATGCATTCTGCTGTCATTTATTTTTTTAAAAAATCAATTAAAAAAGAAAATAGAAATAATACTTAGAAACACAATCATCCTTAACTCTTGGAAATCTGACTCCATTTATATAATTTATATAGTGAATATGTTTTAGAAGTTGCTATGTCCTCACCATCAAGAATTTAGTAATCATATAGTTATTCCAGAGATTTCCACATTAATTATAATGACAGTGGTTATGTGCATGTTTGTGAGTATAGAATAAATTCCCTTGCTCCCCAAACAAATGAAAAGTTTGTAAGAAACACTATGTTTAAATTATAACAGTGCTTTCTACTTAAGCACAGGATATTTGCATAATTCATGAATTAATGGTCTGTGATTTTTTTTTTAATTTAAGAAATAAGTATGCAAAATGAAGCTAACTAAGCCTGTAACAAAATCTTCAGGGGAAATTGTCTTAAATATTAACGAGTGGCAGATATGCCTGTGCAATAATTGTACCCTTACAAGTTAATATGAAACATGATTATATGTAAAGTTTTGTCCTGCATCACTGTTAAAAAGCACTGGGCCTAAATTTCTTTTTAGGCCTAAAATATAATTATTTATTTTAACAATTATTACATAGCACTTCATAGGTCACTTATCAGGATTAAACAACATAACTGAAAGTTGTGAGCCTTATTTATTCTGGTCATTTGAAATATACTGATGGAAAACTTAAATGGCAACATCAAAATATCTGTACATTATTTTCCAAACTATCTTATGATCATAAAAGCAGAATTCTAAAATCTTTTCAAAGTGATACCTAGTGCTTAAGAATGTTTCAGAATTTTAATAAAGATTTTATCATTCCTCTGCATAAGCAATACAAAGACAGTTTAGAGGAAATAATGTTTCATAGATACCATTAAATAAAACCTTAAAATAAATCTCATTCTAATTGTGACTGAATACCACATGCAGTTTTAATCATTCATCTCAATTCAGCATAATTGTTTGTTTCTACAAATGCAGTATTTAGCCAACTTTTTTTCCAATTTCTCTTTGCCTCCACGTAAAATCACTTTCTCTGCATTATTGCCTAAAATCTGTTATTCACCAAGAGTTCAAACTGTCTTGCAAGATAAGGCATAAAGAAAATAACAAAAAATACCAAGTAGGTTTTTGAAGGTCAGCATTGGAAATGTTAGTATCTGCTTCTCCATTTTGTTCACTGAATCATAACTGTTTTTTTTTAAACTATACACATGAAAGACTTTTTTATTACTATATTATCTGTAAAGTTTGTGTTGTTGTAAGTCAAAAAAGAAAAAGGAAAATATGTTTACAAGATTCTTTGCTAAAAAAAATTACTCAAGAATTCCTTTTGGGGGAAAAATATAACTTGCTATAATTATGTGAAACTAATCAAGGTGAATTGTAGTCTTACTTTTCTTTTAGTTCAAAAGACTCACACTGGACTCAACCAAGTATGAATTTAATGATCCTGAATAATATATTTTAATCTCAGTGTGTCTTGGTTTCACCTTCTGAAAATATTTTCTTGTAGATGATCTGCCTTACAGAATTGTGAAGATAAACTCAGTCTCACATACAATGTTCTTGAATGGTCCAGAACAGAGGATATGTTCAATATGTATTATTCTTGTTTATTCAGTTAGGACTTTTCAAAGTCTACTTTACATGTCATATCAGAGAACAATTCTGATGTCAATGGAAACAGAGCAGCTACCAAACTTGAGAACTTTCTCAATTAAGATGTAGGAGATAATCACACATCAACCAGTCACTACAGCTCAACAAAGCAGCTCTACTTTATGTCATATTAACTTAATGTTAAAGAATAAAGACATTATTATTTTATGCTTTGTAATTAGCATTTTAATTTTTAACTAATTCAATTTAATAGTATTTGACTCTAACTTTAAATAGAAAAAAAATCATTCAATTTTTAGGACAATTTACAGATATTAATAAAGTTTTCATCTGGCAATAACATTGTTTAACTTATTTTAGAATGTGCATATGATTTAATTGAGTATTTCAAATTATATCACTGTTTCTTAAAAGAACCTATGCTTTTTTTAAAAAAAATCAATAGTCTTAATTGATGTTTCCCTTGAAAATAATCAATAATATACAAAAAATGTAATTATTTCTGTGAAAACCTTCAGGAGTATAAACACACACATATTCTTTTGTATAACTTTGAAATGAAAAATGAACATAATGCAATTTTTTAAATGTTAAAAATCTCTAGATTAAGTTGAAACTTTCTATTACCACAATTCTCCAAAATAACCTCCACTACTTTTAATAGGTATGTTCTTTTAATGTTTTTTTATACATGTTAATATGGTTCACTTTTCTTATTCATTACTTACTTTTGTTTAAAATGTTGTAATTGAAGAGTCAGGATTTAAACATCCAACATTATGTATAACTTTGCTATCTAGTATTTTCTTACTGAGAATATTCTGAGGAATGGTCTTGTAAATATTTTTCTCTTCCTATTAATTAAGAGAACTCATGCTTATTAACTTTCACTAAATTTAAGTATAGCAGGTACCTAGGGTCTTAGTAATGGAATCAAAAATGTGGGACTATTTTGCTTAAATAAGGTTCTGGTTTTCAGGTTGATTTTATTTTGTGAGACATTGGCCATATGATTATTATTCCACTTTATTCATTTACACTCATAGAAGGGAGCCCCTCTGGAGTAGCAATAATACATAAAAGAATAAACAATAAACTGGACTGATCAAGATCATCTTTTTCCTCACACACATTTTTTTTTTTTTTTTACTTTACCTTCTTCCTTGAAGTACAATGTGATTTGTAGCAATACTCCAGTCTAGACAGTGATAGATGTAAATTCCACCCAGAGGGTCATGACTGCATCAGTTTGCAACTGACAAACTCATTTCCTGACTTCTCCTGAGACACTAATAAGGCCTTGAATCAAAGGTCCAGTGTAATTACCATGTGTATTTCAGATTAAATAAATGTGATAAAAGCTTCCATCTGGCTGTTGATCAAACATGTGGGGAGATGCTGATTTCCAGTGACATACTGCAATATGTCTATTGTAACAGTCCCTGGTGCCTTCCTGTAAATTACTTACATTTGGGATTACTTGACTTAGGCAGACAGAAATATTACTCACTTCTTAAGTGCTGTCCAATGGGAGTTTACAAGATGTAGTCTAATCTTATACTTGTTAAGGAAGACATTAAGAAATAATGGAACCATGTTTATTTTACTAAATTACAAATGTGTTCAAACTATTTGAAGAAGGCAAACTCAATTTCATAGCAGCCAGAAACTTGTTCTTGATGACAGAAAACTACATCTAAAGGGACTGAATATTAAGGCACAAGATAAATGTTTTATTGTATTATAGAATAGCCAGATTTTGATAAATGAATGAAGTCAAGATATTTACTTTAGCAAAGAACATCAAATACTTAATCAGAACACTGAAAACTAAAACATTTTTGGTTGGAAATGTCATAGATATGTCATTCACTTCCATCATCAACATATTGTGGTTTTTAAAGGAAAAAAAATAAACTAATACATTGATCTCTACTTAAAATACTAGTAAACAAGGTGGGAGGTATTAGCAGGGTTGTTTTAGAATAGGAGAAAAATATATCCAATTAAATCACGGTCATTTGCACCCACTCAAAAAAAAAAAAAAAAAGGGAAAAGAAAAGCATAGACCATTCTTAATTTTCCTGTTGATGCAAAATCCCCAGGCATAGTCTCACACTCAGAATTTCTCGTCTGGACAGTATTATTTTTATTTTTTTTAAAGTCAGGTAATCTTTCATTGAAGGGTACTCTCCCATCATGCTATGTGGAATGTTTAGCAGTGACCCTGTCTCTACCATCAGATGCCAGTCCCCCAAACCTCTTACTGTTTACAATAAAAAATTTAAACAAATTTGCTTAATAAGGGTAGAGGGCATATCAAGGGCAAGAAAAATACAGTCAATTACTATAAATTGTTTTAATATATTGGTTTTTAACAAATAATTTTAACTGAATAATGTTCAATACAGTTTTGATTCATTCTAATCTGGTGTTGAATTGAACTATTTTCCTTGCATCAAGTTGGACTTTGAGCAAGAAAAATGAGTCTGGACAGAGTAGCATACTGGTGAGGATGTGGGTTCTGTTCTTATACTTTATGTTAGAATATGACTTTGTACCTGACAGACTATCACCATGGAAAATAAAGAGCTTGCTATCCTTGAGATTCCTTAAATATAAAGTGAAAATAAGAATACTGTTTATTTTATAGGTTTTCTGAGTATTTAATAGATTTACATATATAAAACACTTTGCCTTAGACATTAAAAGAACTTTATACATATTCATGTTGTTGTTGTTGAGAAGGAGAAAATATAAAAAATAAATATGGTTTCCAAGGAGGAAAAAAAGCTTGTCATATGCAGAAAAGAATTCCAGCCAGACATAATGAAAAAGGAAGTCTAAGAAAACATTTCTTTTCTGACAGATGGGAAGGTAAAGCTAAGAATAAGTTCTATTGAAACAAGTGGAAAAAGTTAGTTGAAAAGAATATTTGCCTTTGTACTTCAATTTAGCAGCCCAAAGTAATATATTCCAGGGCAATTGAGAATTGGATTGAGTGCATTCATCAAGTTTCAATAATTCAGAGTCCCCGAGAACTGGAACAGAGCTAATACAATGCCTACCTTTCTCAAAAAGAAAGAAAAGGGATGATCCAAGAGATTATAGACCAATATAATTATGTCCAAGTTTCAGAAAGGTTAGTAGAACAAATCAGTCAGTTTAAATCACCAAGAAAGTATTGAAGCTCACTAACTATTCTCTCCTCACCCTATAATGTCTGTTCCTATGGAAATTCACAGCACCAGTATGCTTACTTGCATTATCTGAATGCAGTAATGGTGCTTCTAGAAGTTTTGGCAATTATGTAGGAGAGAAAACACAATCTCCATGCTGCTGTTTTACATCCCATATTCTTCTTCTAAATGTTTGTTCTTTCTTACACTGATTTCCAAATATCTACCATTAGAGGCAGAAATGTATGATGAAAATCTCATGTAGGTATGAATCTTACTTATGCAATTTACTAACTGTTTAGTCCTAGGAAAAGTGTCTAATGGTGTTGAATTTGGGTTCCTTTAAGTGTAAAATGATAATACTAACATCTGTTTATGAGATTGGGCAATCAAAAATAGAGAGGTTATTTTGCATATAATGGAGTGAAATTATACAAAATGTTCACATATGTTGGTCTACCTTCTTATTCCAACTCAGAATAGAAATCATAAAATGTGGAATTATAAGGAATTTATTATTGAGGACATAGTTTGAAGAACAAGTCAGCTGGTCATATATATGCTGGTGAAGAGAGCAGGGCAATAACTACAATTGAAATCAGGTTCTGGTAAAGTAGGACAAGTTTCAAAGGAGGTAGGGAGCATGAGGATTAATTAGAGTATAGAGGGCAAGGTATAAAGAAGCCATGTGAAAGTATATTCTGAGTTAAAGGACTAAAGGTCAGAGAGTCAGCAAGAGCTTCAGAGACAAGCAGAAAAATGCACTATATATCTCCTTGGGCATGGATTTCTCTCTACTAACTTCTAAGAGGCAACCGAAGCTCTTTATTCTCAGGGTTCCAGGATCACTTGATTGTCTCCATTTCCTACAAGTCTCTGGTGGGTATAAGACCTTATTCTTTGGATTTAAGTGATGTTAAGAAGAAGTTAAGAAAACAATGTAGTATTTTTTTTTTCTAAAATTAACTTTCTTTGTATCCATAAGAAGAAGAATATCCACAATAAAATTTGGTCCCTGTGTTTATTACTTTCTAATTGTTTTGGAAATGTGTGTTTGGCATATTTTTTTTAGCTTCCTCCTAATGGTTACCAATAAATTTCTGTAACCTTAAAAGTAAATAAGTAAAATAATTTTTAAGAATTTCATACTTATTTATTATTCATTTAAAAACTAGACTCTTCAGATCTACTCGTGTTGTGCATGTGTTTTTACAGAATCAACTACAAAAATTTATCTTTTGGTACTTTACTCAATAATTTTTTCCTAAGAAATATATATATATATATATATATATATATATATATATATATATATATATATACACTTAGTCATATTTTCATTCTCATTTCCTTATATTCTTTCTCTCTCTTTTTCTCTTTCTATGGTATTTCTTCAATTTTCACTTTTAAAGCTATTTTTAATTTTAGTTATTGTCATTATGGTTACACATATCTGCTTAGCAAAAATATCAAGGAACAGGTCAGAGGAAATGATTTGTTAAACCATGAAAATAACCATTGGTAGAAAAAAAGGAAACCAAGAGATGTTCATTTAATTATACTAAAATTGTAAGAGGAATATTTTTAGAGAAATTCTACAGTTAACTTAAAATCTAGGAATCCAATGTATAAAAAAACACACAAATAAAAGATAAGTTGGAGGGCTGGGTATGTGGCTCAAGGGGTTACACGCTCACCTGTTATGTGCGGGGTGCTGGATTTGATCCTCAGCACCACATAAAAATAAAATAAAGATGCTGTGTCCACTGAAAACTGAAAAATAAATACTAAAAAATTCTCTCTCTCTCTCTCTCTCTCTCTCTCTCTCTCTCTCTTTCTCTTAAAAAAAAAAGATAAGTTGGTAAGTTCCATAGAAAAGAGTAGCAGCTAAGAGCAAAGAGATGAGAAATAGTGTTAAAATAGACAATAAAAGGAACAAAACTTAGATTTTGGCAAAAATATGGAATAAAGAAAGTTGATATTTATAAAAACCAGTGGGTAAGCAGAAAAAAAAGCAAAAATCACTAACATACACACAGCACCTTCTCTTTGTGTTTTGATTACACTCTATATGTCATACAGAGTGACTGTAGTCCTTACAATAGCCTAATGAGATTTGTTTTCCTCTTTCCGTTTTATAATGAGGAAACTAAAGCACCAAGATGTTAAGTAATGTGCTTCTATTCACACAAATAGTAAAGGAATTTATAAATTGAGTCTCACTGATGAAGAAAACATTTGACGTCAATTTTGATCATGCTAAATTTGGAGTTCTGCATATAATTCAGCCATAGATAGGTTAATTGAGTCTAATGCTTTGGAGAGTCAATTTCCTCTTGTCAGGATATTTGTAAACCAAGGGACACTATAAAAAGAAAAGCAGAAGAGAATTAGTAAGGAATGGGAAGGTCAGATGCTTAGTAAGATCCAGGAAGCTGCTTAGGGCACAACTCTGAAGGATGGTACAAGATAGAAACACTTATCAAAATGTATCCAGCAATAATGTATGGTCCAAGACAGTAACTGCAGAAGGACTGATGGATTCTGTAGAGAACTGTGGAAAAGAACTGAGGATACAAGATTGTTACAGGAAAATTTAAATAGGAGTGTGGCAAAACAAGCTCTTCAGTGAGTATAGACTTACTATATTATGGCTTTTCAAGATACTAGAAAATAGAGGATGTGTCATGGATAGAATGTTTCTGTAATGCTCTTACCCCCTGCTGAGCTTTACATGTTGAATCTCCCAACCCAATTAGGAGGTAAGATCTTCCAGAGGCAAATAAGTTTTGATGAGATCATGAGGCTAGTACACTCTTGATAGGATTAGTACCTTTATAAGAAAAGAAAATAGCTGGGTGTGGTGGCCCATGCCTGTAAATCCCAAGGATTTCAGACGCTGAGGCAGGTGGATCACAAGTGTTCCAGACCAGCCTAAGCAAAAGGGCTGGGGACTTAGCTAGGTGGTAAAGTATGCTTGGGTTCAATCCCAAGAACCAAAATAAATAAAAAATAAGAAAGAGATACAAGAGATTTCTCTCTGCCATGTGAGCATTCAGGTAGAACTTGGCCTTTTGCAGGAAAGGAGCCCTACCAAGAAACTAAATCTGCCAACAGATTTATCTTCCTAGATTCTAGATCTGTGAAAAATAGATATCTGCTTAAGCCATCAGCCTATGGTATTTTGTCTTAGAATCTTGTGCTGACTCACCCAGGATGTAGTTAGGGAGATTACTGTGTTAACTTAAGGCATCCTGAAATGGGAGGAATCTGGAGATAATTCAAAGTTAAGATGAGAGAAGTTGGTCATTTTGGAGAGTTGGAAGATATGGAGTTTAAAGGAATGATTAATGGGTAATTATCTGAGAGAAACTCCAGTTAGATGCCATTAGTAGCAGAAAACCTGAACTTAATGTTAGGAATAAATTATTCTCCAAACACTATGAAAAATACACTACTTACATTTTGTTATTTTAGACATTTATATGACTAGATATGTTTTACTATATTTTACAGATGAAACATCTGACCTCAGAGCTAATAAATGAAAAGGAGAATGTGGACAAATATGCAAGGAATTACCATAAGAAGATGAGAAGAAACAGTAGAATAAATTTCTAAGTCAGCCTAAGAGATCAAGAAATGTCACTCTGATTTTTAAATTAAATTTTGAATAAAAAGAAGAAACATAATACAGAAGGTAAAAAGAGGGGGATTAGCATCATGTGAAAATTCCAGGCTCAAGAGAAACCCTGGCCCATGTGGAAGAATTCAAGTAGCTTAGAATATACACAATGTAAAACGTGAGTCTAGCCCATCAAGAAATGGGCCATGGTATGAATGATTTCAAATGCCATCTTAAAGTAGTTGCAGTTTATTCCATGATGATAAAAAATTATCATCACAATCTCAAGACTATCACATCTATAGTATGAAAACTAGATTAGAGGGAATGAAAACTAAAGGAAGGAAAGCCAGCTAGGCAGATTTTGAAGTCATGGAGGTGAGAGGTAAGGATAAATCAGTCCTAACATAGAGTTAATACAGCTGGAGAGAAGTTAAGACAGGCCAGATGTTCAAGACCAAGGATCGAGAAGGTTTAGTGATTAATTGAAGGAGATAAAAAGAGTGGTGTCAAAATTCATTGAGAGACCATAAAGGAGGTGTACTCAGTTTTGAAAAGGATAAATAAACTTGTTTTATGACATACTGAGTGTACTATATTGTTCTATATGGAATAGTTCAGTTTTCCACCTTAGTTAAAAATACAAAGCTAGAACTCAGCTGAAAGCTCACATTCAAGGTAGAAATTAAGATTAGTCAACACAGGGATATTGTCTTTGTCAACTGAGGCTGCTATGACAAAAGGCTATGCATTTTGTGGCTTATAAATAACAGATATTATTTCTCAAAATTCTGGGGACTGAGAATTCCAAGACCAATGTTCCGGCAGATTCTGTGTCTGGCAATGACCTGCCTCCTGTTTCAGATGGATTTTTATTTTATTTTTCTGTCTTCTCACATAGTGTAAGAGGAGCACTCTGGCATCTTCAACTCCTTACAAGGGCACTAATGACATTGATGAGGACATTAACCTCATGAGTTTATCACCTCCCAAAGGTCGTGCCTCCTAATATCACATTACAGGTTAGGTTTCAATATAGGAATTCTGGAGGGATGTGAAACTTTAGTTCATAGTGGATTCTCATCAAAACTAATAAACTGAATGAGATCCACTAGGAAGAAATGAAAAGAGAAGGACAATACTTGAAAAATGAAGATATGACATGGATCAGGAATGAGACAGAGAGAAGGCCAGAAATATTGGAAGGAAAATAAAATCACAAGAAACAAATGCAGTGTATTTCAAGAATATTTAAGAATGCTCCTGAAGTTCAACTAGAAAATCCCCAAATTTATGTATTCAGTTATCTACTATCAACATAGAGAATGCAAAGAAAATAATATCTCTGTGGGTTATTAAGTAATCATTCCAGCAATTGAGAGAGAAAAAATATTGCCTTAAAAATAAAATCATGACTAACTGTTCAAACACTATTTTCTTCTTCCAACAGAATTTTTTAGCCCCTGTCTGAATAGCAACTTGAGGCATGCATACATACTCCAAAAAGTTGTACATGCTTAGATTCTTAGGAGAGTTTAACAAGTTGGTAAGATAAGGACCATAAAATTTAGCACCACAGGTGTCTTTGGTGACCTTGATGACTGAAGTGGTTCTCTGGAGTGCTGTGCAAGTCTGACCTAAACCACTGATTTCAGGGGTAAATCACAGGTGAGCATGATTGTACAGCAACAGAGAAGGTGGACAGAAATAGTGAATCCGTAGATGGCAGCAGAAGATTGGGAATGCAGGTGTTGAAACTGGGAATATAGGGAGAGATTTTTATTTGTAATGATAGATAAAGGCAAATAAAAAGAAAAAGGTTGATATAGAGTTATCCTAAAATTCATCTGGGCCAAAATTCAAAAGAGAATCAAGAATTCTCTTGTCAAAGAACCTTAACATTTTCAGAAAAACAAAGAGAAGTAATGTGCAGAGAATGAGAAGGTAGGATTAGTTGTAAGGGAGTTTTGGGAGGAAAGTATCTATTTTTTTTTAGAATTAAATATATATATATATATATATATATATATATATATATATATATATACATATATATTTTAATTCTTGGTGGACACAACATCTTTGTTTGTATGTGGTGCTGAGGATCGAACCGGGGCCGCATGCGTGCCAGGCGAGCGCGCCACCGCTTGAGCCACATCCCCAGCCCAGAAAAGTATCTATTTGTTATAAAATATAAGTAGCTCTGCATAAATGGTTCTGAATTTTTAATTTCTCAGTGTTTTGTCAATTTTTAACTTGTAAATAAAATCAACTGCTTAGGGACTTCATTTCTAAATATAGTTCAAAAACAGTGATTGATCAGAAGATTTTTTTGTTGTTGTTAAAACTGAACTATTTGACAATGAACCTTTCTCACTTATAGGTACAAGTATATACTTACAGCAATTTCATCTTTCATTTTTTTATGGCAAAGATTAGTATAGAATTTGTTGGCTATAATTTCTTCAAAACTATTAATAGGTGTTACAGCCATTTAGAAAAGGCATCTGCAGCATGTTTAAAAAGTTTCTTTTTAGCTATTGCTCTCTGATACATTTTATTATAGCAATTGGTAAAACAAGGAACATTTTATCCTTTGAAATCCTAGTTTATATTTTATAGCACTGTTTACTAAAGGCTTAATGTCTATTCTAGCTATAACACAGATGTCTCCTCAAACACCAGCTGTTTTTATACTTTATGTACCTGTTTGATAACTGGATACAAATTACAAGCAATTTCATTCGGACAAAAGAAATGGCCTTTTACATCTCAAATTGGATGAAAGTGATATTTCAGTTTTCTTTATATTATATAAAGAAAACTATAATATGGGAATATCTATATGTTCCTCGTTTTTTGGAGGATTTTGATTTGCTCTTCCCCAAACTGTAGATGGAGTCAAAAACAACAAAGAGGAACAACTATTCACTGATATACAGAGAGTAAAAAATATTTTGGTTTACACTATTTACTTACTATTTTGATCAGATACCACTCCCTCTCTTATACATCAACTATCATTAATATTTCCTTACTTTCCCTTTTAAGAAACTGTCCACAATTAGTTAACTTTTATAATTTAGGGTAATTAATTACTTTCCTGGTTAAAATTTTTATATCTTGGCTTTGTGATTTTTTTCTAAAATTTTAATTCAATGTGCTCTGAAGTACATTTATTCCTATATCCTTAAGTCTTATTGAAGCACATTTACCCTAATAGCATAACTTTTCCCCAAATCACTGATTAAATTTTAGGATTTCCTAAAAATTGGAATTTTAGAAAACTAGTTTCTAAATGTCATTCCCAAGTAATGTGATTACTCTCCTGCTCTAAAAAGTATCTGAGCTTTTTTCTATGCAAGGCACCTATACTAGGACAATAGTGAATGTTCAAATTTTACTCACTAAAGGGAGTATTGGAAATTATTTAATTTAGACACTGTTAATTTTAATTGGAAAGGCTCAATGTATTACATTGGTAGACGAGTAAAATTTGAAACATGTATTTGTTGAATGCCATACAGATAGGTACATATATTAAGTAGAGGACTAATATGCAATCCTACTTAAAAGGTGAGATTATCACTTTCAAACTTTTAGAGTTCATATTTTAATGTTTATAATATAAAGCTTTAAGTAACAATGTGACTGATATGAAGAGATTAATATAGCTGGTAACCTAGAAACAACTATGGCTTTCTCCTATCATTTAGGTCACGTCATCTTTTAATGGGCCCCATCCAGGCATTTTGGGAACTGTGCTGATGCATCAAATGAATCATGAAGATAGCATTCTAAACCCACATTTCATGTTGTTTACATGATTTAATCCACACTATTGGGGCTTCAAAAATCTGTTTATTATTTTTTTAGAATGAAGAAAATACCAACATCATAAGGGGAGCCAATGCTAAGAAAAATATATAAATCCTCTCAAGAATACCCACATCTATCTAAATCAATATTCAATTTCTAAATTTTAATCAGAGTTCCTAAGCAGACAAATGCACATAGAAAAAAATAATAATTCTCACCCAATTGCCCTTATGGAATAACTTGTCAGATAAAAATAACTTGCATTTAAAAGTTTGCCCTTTCTTGACAATTTTTAAGTAAATTATTATCTTGTATTTTGGGTTATGAATTATCAAACATTCAATTAAGTTATTCATTAATTCATTCATGAATGCCTACTACGTACCTGCTATGACCCTTTGCTAGGTACAATGTCTAAAAAGACATAGTCTCCACCTTCATAGTGTGTATCTCATACAATCATTTCTCTCAACTGTAGAAGATATGACAAAATTGACTTCCTAGGCTTATAAAGCACGAGCTCAGTCACTGAATTCTTGCTTACCCGCGTGGCTAAATCTGAAACTCAGTCAACCAATCGCTTTGACACTGGTATTTAATTACCACATCAGGTGATATGGATGAATGTCCACAGGAACAGTAAATAGGAAATTATTTGGCAGAAAAGCACAGTAAATCATAGGTATTACAATATGAAAGAGAATTCATATTGAATTACAGGACTACAAAGGTCCTTTAACAGTCTCAGATGTTTATCCAGAGAAAAGAAAAAAAATAAAATTGATCATTTTTATTAGTGGTTCCAAGATTTCAACAATGACATTTTTTTTCCATTCTTTATACTATACAATCATACAAATCTTCTCTCTTACAGTGCCTAAAAACAGCAACTCTGGATTCAAATAAATACCGCTATAACTCAGGGTAGGTGTTCTGTCTCCAGGTTTCAATGTATTACAATCAGAACTAAATTTTTCTTTTATCTCCCACCAGTACAATAAAAACACCCTGCCACACATCTTCAGGGATTAGCTAGTCAAAACAAATGGACTTTCTCTGCCTTATTCCATTAAACTGTTCTATATATCCTATCTTTTTTTTAAGCTTTGCCCTTTCTTAATCTACAGATCTACAACTTATTTCAAATCACCTTTTTCTCATTTGGATGGAACTCCTTTGTCTTTGTGTCTCCTTCTCAGTCACTTTCTAAAAGTACATACTTCTTTAGGGTTCAGTTTCAAATTGCTTTTCTCTTAGTCCTCATTCCTTGGACAATTTCATCCTTATGCAGATTTTATGTTGATGACTGCTATAATGATTTTTCTCTCCAAACTCTAAGTGCTTGTGTAAAATATCAGGTTAAAGCTGGGCATTTTTCCCTGAGATAATCCCTGGAACATAAATATCCAACATAGAGTACTGAATATAGTTGTGATCCAAGAGCCCAAAATTTGAATTCCTCCTATTAGCTGAGGGAACATAGGTAAATCACTTATCTCATTAACATTTATGTATTCACTGATGAGTTGATAAATTGAGACAAAAGTACTATTTCCTTAATCTTATTATCCTATGCCCAGGAAAAGTGATCAAAGTGTTCCATGCTTTTATAATTATGTCAAAATGGATTTTACTATCATGTGTAACTAAAAACAACCAATAGAAAAAGAAAAAAAAATTGCTATTTAAATACTTTGCCAAAACACATTTTACTTTTTAATACAAACTTTCTCCTGCTTTTTCTCATCTTTTTCCACCCAAAATCTATTCATTTTCTTTGTTCACCATAAATAATAACCTACTATCTCCTTCCAATTATTTCCCATCCTAACTGGGTCTCTTCCTCTCTGAAATGTTCCTAGTCTATGCCAGGTATTCATTATTTGTGACTCAAAAATCATCTCTTAAATTTTCTCTCAGCTCCCAGACTTTTCCACTCATTTTTGTACAAAGACCAAGCATAATTTTAATATTTTAAAGCATAATTATTATAATCACAAACCTCCTTAAACAAAAATATTCAATAGGCAGGAGGCTAAGTATCTCTGCTCAGCCTGGGATTTATGGCACATCTCAGAATGTTCTGTAAATGCTCTCCAGACATATATTCTTCTACTCAGTGTCACTGTGTTTATCTTCTAATCAAGCTAGAGTACAGAGATTCAAGTCTTGATCCTTTTCTCATGCTTTTCATCATGGAACCCACAATTCTTCTGTCCATCATTTATGCATAGATAGTCCAATTGTGGTTGTTAATACATAGTTATTCCATTCTTCATTTCCCCAGCAGGAACTCATGCTATTAAAAGGCAGTTGTTCACACACTGGAGCACTTAATTAGGCGTGATTAGCTATATTATATAATTTAAGTCAGGGTAAACCAGTTGTTATTGCCCCATTTTACAGATGGGGATACTGAACATTTATAAAAAAATTACATAGCTTGCTCACTCATCTAGACACTAAAAATGAAAATTTTAATCTAGCTTCTAGATTATGTCAATTAAGTTAAGCTGTGTGTAATTATTAAGATGATGAGGATTCCTTAATGACCAATTGATGTATCTGGATGTTAATTGAAACAAGCTGTGTATAATCAGTTAAGTGTATATATACCTCTACTGTCCAACAATAAAAGGCTCCTGCTTCTGCTGTATCAACCTTCACAAGTTGCTCATCATCTCCCGGTTACTTTGCTGCAGCCAGACTGTGGCACTAGCTGTTTAAGACTTCAAAGCCATTGTGGATTTTTTTTTTTTCTCTTTAAGGTGGTTGCTTGTAAAATGTTCAACAGATGTGGAAATGCCAAGAGGTAATTTGAGTTACACAAAATGGATAGGAAAAAAGTAAACTCTGTAAGTTTACTTTTACTGTGATTCAAGACAAGTGCTTCTCTTAAAAGTAAGAAGTAATGTGAAATAAAATATACTTTGAGAAAAGACTTTTGAAGAGAACCTGAAATTCTTTCATTGGGTCAATTAGACATTTTATAAACATGTTTCTTAGGGCTTTTGAAAATTTAGAATTCTATTTTGTAGCAATTGCTAGTTGTTATGGTTTGGATATGAGGTGTCCCCCAAAATCTCATTTGTGAGACAATCCAAGAAGGTTTGGAGGAGAAATAATTTGGTTATAGCATTAACCTAATCAGTGAATTGGTTCCTGATGAGATTAACAAGTGGTAACTGGAGGCAGATGGGGTGTGACTGGAGGAAGTGGTTCATTGGGAGTATGGTTATGGGGTATATATTTGAATCTGGTGAGTGGAAATTCTCTGTCTCTGATTCCAAATCATCATGTGAGCTGTTTCCCTCTTCCAAAGTCTTTCACCATGATGTTCTGCCTTACCTCATGCCCCCAGGAATAGAGCCAGCCTTCTATGGACTGAGACCTCTGAACCCGGGAGCCCTCAAATAAACTTTCCCTCCTCTACAATTGTTCTACATGGGTCCTTTAGACACATCAGTGAAAAAGCTGACTAAAACCCTAGTTATTTTTCATTTATCAGTTTAGACCCTAAAGGCAAATAACTAATACTGGCTTACTCAATTTTGTGCTGTTCAAAATACTAGCAACTCAAATATTTGTTAAATGAATCTATCTATGTATGTATGTTAACAAAGGAGTTATGTAAATCGAAATAAAACTATCACCCTTTATTTTTCACATAAAGTTCTGTAGAGGGTTTCTACATATGCATTTATCTAAGTCAAACATGAAGTGTTATTTTGCTCCTAGCAGTAGAGTGCAATATACACCTTAACTGAATGAAGCTAATGATATGAAATTCAAGTTTTGAAGCCACACAGGATCTCTAGGAAATAAATTCAATGCACTATAATTTGGCTGATAGACGGTAAGTTATATAATGTTCTGCCAAAGAATAGTGAAATCAGTTTTCTAAAATAAGTTATAGGGTACATTGTTATCCTGGTCTTCAGAACCTAATCAGACAATATAGATATTTACTGAACTGCTTCGAAATACACTTGAGAGTACAGGTAAGTTTTCCTTTTTTGTGTGTATTCCTAAAGCTGAGTCCTGTTTTGACCCTTATGTAGGCACTCCCATTAGTTATTTTGGAATTGACTACTGATATTCTTATAAAGAATAGTAATTTTATAACTGAAAACCAGATAAATCTACATATTTCAAAACTATTTAAAAGTCACTTTCAAAAAACTATGTTTCCATTCTATATGTAATATGATTAAATCATTCAAAAGTAACTTTTATCCACAAGATAATCCCATAAATGTGATGAGTCATTTCAATAAACTATGCCTCATAGAACATTGTAAATAAACTTGAAAGTCAAGTGTAAGAAAATAGATGTTTTGTTTCTGGTGGCAACACTCAAAAGGAAAACCATACTTCCTCTAAAAATGCTGATCTAATTAAGAGCTGCTATGCATTGAAAAGGTGTGTCCTATAATGGTTTATGATAAAATATACAGAAAAGATAGATTAAAAAATCCATCACCTCCTCTCTACTGTGAATATGAGATTTTTTTCTCACTTTTTCTTCATTTATAAATAGCATTACATCATAAGAAAACATTCTAGAATTCTTGTATGTGGTACCCATTGCTGGAAAGATGCTTTAAATTCAACAGAAAGAGGAATATTCTGAATTTTCTAAGAAAGTGAACTAATGTTTTAGAAAGAAAAATGAAATGTGGGAATGTAAGTGGAAAACAAAGTGAGAGAACTATATTATAAAATTAAGTGGAAAATTTTCTTAAATAAATGGTTATTTGCTATAATTTTCTATCACCTGTGGTGAGGACATACAAAATGAGAGTGTAGAGGACATGTTTTGAGGGTCTTTCATATTCCTGAGGTTTTGAGGGATATGCAGCAATATTCCAGAAGATAATATCCTCATGTATATGGTAGAATTTAACAAAGCATCATATGTCCACTTAATTGCCAATTGAAAATGTTTGTTGGCAGGTTACATTAGCTAATGTTGTATAAGACATTTCTGTAGGGCTTTATTGTTTACAATATGATTTCACTTAGTGATTACACATAAGTACGGAAAAAACATATAAATGAGACAGTGATACAGGTATAATTATATTGAATGAAAATTGTGACAAAGTTATACAGCAAGAAAATGGAATTGTTGGAACTGAAACCATGAATTTCCTCATTCTCAGGCCCATTCCAAAACAAAGTTCTTTTACAGTATCATCCTGGACTCATTCTGGAGTCAGTACCTGGATTTGAACTGCAGATCTGCCCTGGTAATGTGGTACTGAATATATTATTTTAATTATTTGAAACTGTTTCTACTTTCATACAACAAAGGTCATATCCCTAGCTTATAATCACATAAAATTACATATTCCATGTCTGTACTATATATTCAACTAATGGTAGATATTATTATTTGATCATCATTATGAATTTATTTTTATTTGAATAGATGCATATCTTTCAGAGAGAGAGAGAACAAATTATTCTCTTATGACTGCTAAAAATATGTCTAAAACTCTTTCAAGCTGTATTATCCTGCATATATCTATTTAAGTTAACTCTCCCCTCTTTAATCAGCCTTTAGGTTTCTCAAAAATAGGTAAACATTTATTTCTCGACTTTCAATATTTAGTTCCACAGCTACTTAAAAGTTGAGATAAAATAAATTTGAGAGGAATAAACAAATTCTTATAAAAATCATGCAGCATAAAGTATATTTTTATATTTTATATTTTAATTTACTTCATGAGCATAAATACCTAAGACCAGCTTTTCCTTGAATATGCAAATTAGCTCATATTCCCCACCCTTATCCCCAAATCTGCCCCTACCATTGAAGGATTTATTCAATGAAGATTTGAAAAAAAAATATGGTACAATCATTTGTATAAAGTTCTAAACAGATGAGTAAAACTTGAACTTTAGCTATGAGCTTGAAATAAAAATTTTAAAGTCTCTAGAAAAAACTTGCTTTGTTCATTGTCTTTACTTTGCCCCCAAAAGTAAACATACTTGTGTAAGCTACTAGTGGAGGCTAATATTCTAGATCAAAGTGAAGAAAACTGACAGAAATCCTCATTTTGACTCTTACACATGTAGTCAACTTTGCATCGCTTTAAAAGTGACCTTTAATATGCTCTGTGGCAGAAATAATTATGAGAGCTTATAATGTAATAATTTTTTGCTGGTATCTAATTCAGCCATTTTTGTTGTTGTTGTTACAGAGTTTTCATTAACAGAACATAGACAATTGTGAAGTCAATGTAATAATGGCAAAACAATATAAAATTGCCTCAAATTACTAACAATATCCTAAGTTATGCAGATCTCAAGCCTAAGATAATTTCCTTTTGCACTTCAGGATGTGATATGTTAATGTCCTATTAAATATCTCTTTGTAGGCACACAATCTTCCTTTATTTGTTCACTTTGAAATTTCTAATGTATATCCCAGTGGTAGATATTCAAATTAATGATGCTCTAAGCTAGGACAAATAAAAAATAATAAAGTTCAGAATATGAACATGCATTAAGATGCTAAAAATCAGAGAACTTCGTACAGTATAGACTGTATGAAGGAAAACATGGCTCAGAATTTTTAACTGCTTTTGTAATCAAGTATAATAAGGTTTGGACCTATTAAGCGGTCAACCTACTCTGGGAGTTTAAACTAGAAAATAGAAAGGGGTCATTTCTTCCCCAATGCTGCTTCTAACTTAAGTTATTTGGGGAAAGAAAGATACTAAGATAAACACTGTTCCATTTATATGTTCATGTGATTTAGTTGATCAAATTTTATAAGTATCTTGACAAGCTGGAAGTAGAGTGCTTGTTGAGTAAGGAAAGTCAATGCAAATCTGATTAAAATAGGGTTAGGGACAAATGTGGAGTGAAATGTAGATGTGCTATGCACCCCGCTCTTAGGGTAACACAAAATTTATTGGGGGGAAAAGAAAGAACAAACCTAGATTATACCTTGGACTCACCATAATTTTTTAAGATACCGATTCTTGCTTAAACATTGGGGTTGAAGGGAAGAGATTTGGTAATTCTAAACATGAGCTGCTTGTGCTTAGGTGGACATGCCTTCTACAGAGTGAGACAGACCTTCAGAACACTGGCAGCTTGGGAGGATAGGTGTTGTGTTTGTTGGCTTTTTGAATGTTTGTGTTTTTATGTTGAGAATGTATAAGAAAATTGACCAAAACATGAATGTTTTCACTCACTGGACAGAAAGAACAAACCTAGATGTGTTAATTTTGTTTGAACATATTGGGATTGAAAAGAGACAAATTTTCTTAATTATTATCTGCCAATATTGGTTTAACTGTAAGTAACATGTTGCATTCTTCAGATTTATTTTTATTCCTGTTTTGCACACTATTTTCCATAGCACACAAACTAAGAAAATGGTACAAGCACAAAATAAAGAGTAAACTGTACAAAACATAATTCTCTATCCAAGGAATTATTTCTGGTGTTTACCCCAATTTTCCCAAGCCTTTAAAGGAAATGTGCAGATACGTGAAGGAAATCTAACCAAGCCTTTATGAAATAGGGAACTGGGAACTAAAACCAGAGATTGGGTCAGACCAGAGACAAGCCAGTTCCACCCCTCCCTTCGGACATTCCAGCAAGGAGGCAGGGGCCCGCCATTGCAGAGAGGGGAAGTCACCAAAGTTCGGCCAAAGAGATTCCTTCCCAGCGGAATCTACTTTAGCAGGTGTGTGACTCCCACCCGCATCAGATACAAACAACCGGGAAACTTCAAAATCTCTCCGTGGGTGTGACTGTAAGGGCCAAAGGACTCTTGACCCCCAACTCCCAATACTGCCAGTGACGCGGGCGTGACTGTAGGGGCCGAGGGAAGCAGAGAAGACTCCCCACCCCCAACTCCCCCAACCGCCAACTGAGAGGGTGTGACAGTAAGGGCGGAGGGAAACAGAGGACACTCCAGACCCCCAACTCCTCCTACTGCCAGCGGAGTGGTCGTGATTGTAGGGGCTGAGGGAAGCAGATGGGATCCTCGACCCCCAACTTCCATTACCACCAGTGGCAACACCAATGGTCTTAGCCGCCAGACTCCGAAGGTGTGCCCACCAAAGGGGTCCGGAAAAATTAAACTATTGACTCCCAGAACACAGCTCCACAGCACTGGGGCTTAGATGAATGACAGAGAGAGTGCTCAGTCATTAGGGAAATAGAGCACCCAGAGGGGCTGAAAGTGTAACCAAATCCTTGGAGAACCTCCTCTGGTGCACAGGACCTGGCTGGCTGGCAGGAGGAAGGGGAGGAGGGGCTGTAGAAGTGAAACGGCTCTGGACCAACAGGATTGAGAGACTCCCAGGAGCCGCCTTACAGGGATTGCTGTTGACACATTGAGGGCAAATCTCAGCCCAGAGGGCACAGCTTTGCCTACGGGAAGAGAAGAAAATGGATCTCTAAGACCTAATTTTATTTCTTATTTTATTTTATTTTTTCTCTCCCTTTTTCCCTCTTTCTCTCCCCTTCCAAGTTTTATTGTTCTTTCCATTCTCCTCTATGCTATCTAACTCCCCCTCCTTCTTTCTTTTCAAGAGCACCTTCCTTCCCCTTCCCCCAACTTTCATCCCAAGCATTACGTCCTCCATTTCATGTAACTGTCTAAATGCAAACAGGTGAATGTTTCGAGGCCGTCTATAGTGCTCCTAAATACCTAGCTACTACCAACACCCTGATCCAATTGACGGTTAGCATCCCCCTTCAGTAGAGCAATCTTCTAAAGTAGCCAAGACATACTAACCCTTATACCTTCATAGCACCCAACATAAAGTCCTAAGAACAAAAAACAAATCACTATATGCATACAAAATCCGGAAGCCCTTTATAAATTGAATGAATCAGCTCTAAAGTAAAATAAAGCCCAACATCTATAGGCATAATCTCCCACCACAACGGAGAAACAACAGATATAAACAAAGCCAAAACAAATGTATAGGAGAAAGCAGTTACAAAGCAGTCAAACAAAGCTGGAAAGTAACGTGAACAACATGAAAAAACCAGGGAAAAAAGGAGTACAGATAATGCAGGACAACTTAAATCTACAGGAGGACCTAGAAGCATCAGAAACATGGACAGGGAAAGAAATCAAGGCATACCTAACTCAGATGGAACGGAATTTTAGAGAAGACATGAGACAGCAAATCCAAGAATTGAAAGTATATTTTGAAAACCAACTAAACAAACAAATTCAAACTGCAAAGAACGAGCTTTACCAGGAGATAGAGATCTTAAAAAAAAACCAAACAGTGATTTTAGAAATGCAAGAAACCATAAACAAGATTAAAAATGCTAACGAGAATATTACAAATAGACTAGATCAAGTAGAAGTCAGAACATCAGATAATGAAGACAAAGTTTATCAACTTGAAAAGAATATAGTCAATATTGAAAAGATGCTTAAATCTCACGAGCAATCTATCCAAGAGATATGGGATCTCATCAAAAAACCAAATTTGAGAGTCATTGGGATAGAAGAAGGCACAGAGATTCAAGCCAAAGGAATGGACAACCTATTGAATGAAATAATCCTAGAAAACTTCCCAGAGATGAAAGATGGAATGGATTGCCAAATCCTGGAAGCCTACAGGACCCCAAACATCCAAAACTGTAATAGGCCAACTCCAAGACATATAATTATGAAGATAGCCAACATACAGAACAAGGAGAGAATATTAAAAGCTACGAGGGAAAGGAGGCAGATTACATTCAGGGGTAAACCAATTAGGTTAACGGCTGATTTTTCATCACAGACTTTGAAAGCTAGACGATCCTGGAACAATGTATTTCAAACACTGAAAAATAATGGATTCCAACCAAGAATACTGTATCCAGCAAAATTAAGCTTCAGATTTGACAATGAAATCAAAATCTTTCACGATAAACAAAAGCTAAAATATTTCGCAGCCAGAAAACCAGCACTGCAAAGCATTTTGGGCAAAATTCTACAAGAAGAGGAATGGAAAAACAGTGCCCAAAACCAACAGCGGGAGGTATCTCAGTAAAGGGGGAGGAAAACAACCAAAGTAAAAACTAGCCAAACTAAAATAAATAAATAAATAAACATGACTGGAAGTACAAATCATATTTCAATTGTAACCTTAAATGTTAATGGACTAAACTCACCAATCAAGAGACACAGGCTGGTAACCTGGATCAAAAAAACAAATCCAACAATATGCTGCCTTCAGGAGACTCATATGATAGGAAAAGACATACACAGGCTGAAGGTGAAAGGTTGGGAAAAATCATACCACTCACATGGCCCTCGGAAGCAAGCAGGAGTGGCCATACTCATATCGAATAAAATCAACTTCAAACCTAAGTTAATCAAAAGGGATAAAGAAGGACACTATATCCTGTTAAAAGGAACTATTCAACAACAAGACATAATAATTATCAATTTATATGCACCAAATAATGGTGCAGCAACGTTCATAAAACAAACTCTCCTCAAGTTCAAGAGTCAAATTGACCACAACACAATAATTATGGGTGACTTCAACACACCGCTCTCGCCATTAGACAGATCCTCCAGACAAAAGCTGAATAAAGAAACTATAGAACTCAATGACACAATCAATAACCTAGACTTAACCGACATATATAGAATATATCAACCATCATCAAGTGGATACACGTTCTTCTCAGCAGCACATGGATCGTACTCAAAGATAGATCATATATTATGCCATAGGGCAACTCTTAGTAAATATAAAGGAGTGGAGATAATACCATGCACCATATCTGATCATAATGGAATGAAACTGGAAATCAATGAAAAAAGAAGCAAGGAAAAATCCTGCATCACATGGAAAATAAACAATATGTTACTTAATGATCAATGGGTTACAGAAGATATAAAGGAGGAAATCAAAAAATTCTTAGAGATAAACGACAATTCAGACACAACATACCGGAATCTATGGGACACAATGAAAGCAGTTTTAAGAGGGAAATTCATTTCCTGGAGTTCATTCCTCAAAAAAAGAAAAAACCAATAAATAAACGAACTCACACTACATCTCAAAACCCTAGAAAAGGAAGAGCAAAACAACAGCAAATATAGCAGAAGACAAGAAATAATTAAAATCAGAGCAGAAATCAACGAAATTGAAACAAAAAAAACCATTGAAAAAATTTGTAAAACTAAAAGTTGGTTCTTTGAAAAAATAAATAGGATCGACAGACCCTTAGCCATGCTAACGAAGAGAAGAAGAGAGAAAACTCAAATCACTAACATACGGGATGAAAAAGGCAATATCACAACAGACACTACAGAAATACAGAAGATAATTAGAAAGTATTTTGAAACCCTATATTCTAATAAAATAGAAGACAGTGAAGACATCAATAAATTTCTTAAGTCATATGAGCTGCCCAGATTGAGTCAGGAAGACACACACAATTTAAACAGACCAATAACAAAGGAAGAAATTGAAGAAGCCATCAAAAGACTACCAACCAAAAAAAGCCCTGGACCAGATGGGTATACAGCAGAATTTTACAAAACCTTCAAAGAAGAATTAATACCAATACTTTTCAAGCTATTTCAAGAAATAGAAAAAGAAGGAGCTCTTCCAAATTCATTCTATGAGGCCAACATCACCCTGATCCCGAAACCAGACAAAGACACTTCAAAGAAAGAAAACTACAGACCAATATCTCTAATGAACATAGATGCAAAAATTCTCAATAAAATCCTGGCGAATCGAATACAAAAGCATATCAAAAAAATTGTGCACCATGATCAAGTAGGATTCATCCCTGGGATGCAAGGTTGGTTCAATATATGGAAATCAAAAAATATTATTCACCACATCAATAGACTTAAATATAAGAACCATATGATCGTCTCAATAGATGCAGAAAAAGCATTCAACAAAGTACAGCATCCTTTTATGTTCAAAACACTAGAAAAACTGGGGATAACAGGAACATACCTCAACATTGTAAAAGCTATATATGCTAAGCCTCAGGCTAGCATCATTCTAAATGGAGAAAAACTGAAGGCATTCCCGCTAAAATCTGGAACAAGACAGGGATGCCCTCTCTCACCACTTCTATTTAATTTAGTCCTTGAAATACTAGCCAGAGCAATTAGACAGACAAAAGAAATTAAAGGCATAAAAATAGGAAAAGAAGAACTTAAAATATCACTATTTGCGGATGATATGATCCTATACTTAGAAGACCCAAAAGGGTCTACAAAGAAACTACCAGAACTAATAAATGAATTCAGCAAAGTGGCAGGATATAAAATCAACACGCATAAATCAAAGGCATTCCTGTATATCAGTAACAAAACTTCTGAAATGGAAATGAGGAAAACCACCCCATTCACAATATTCTCAAAAAATAAAATAAAATACTTGGGAATCAACCTAACAAAAGAGGTGAAAGATTTATACAATGAAAACTACAGAACCCTAAAGAGAGAGATAGAAGAAGATCTTAGAAGATGGAAAAATGTACCCTGTTCATGGATAGGCAGAACCAACATCATCAAAATGGCGATATTACCCAAAGTTCTCTACAGGTTCAACGCAATGCCAATCAAAATCCCAACGGCATTTCTGGTAGAAATAGATAAAGCTATCATGAAATTCATATGGAAAAACAAAAGACTCAGAATAGCAAAAGCAATTCTAAGCAGGAAGTGTGAATCGGGAGGTATAGCGATACCAGATTTCAAACTGTACTACAGAGCAATAGTAACAAAAACAGCATGGTACTGGTACCAAAACAGGCAGGTGGATCAATGGTACAGAATAGAGGACACAGAGACCAATCCACAAAATTACAACTTTCTTATATTTGATAAAGGCGCTAAAAGCATGCAATGGAGAAAGGATAGCATCTTCAACAAATGGTGCTGGGAAAACTGGAAATCCATATGCAACAAAATGAAGCTGAACCCCTTTCTCTCGCCATGCACAAAAGTCAATTCAAAATGGATCAAGGACCTAGATATCAAATCAGAAACTCTGCACCTGATAGAAGAAAAAGTTGGCTCCGATCTACACATTGTGGGGTTCGGCTCCAAATTCCTTAATAGGACGCCCATAGCACAAAAGTTAATAACTAGAATCAACAAATGGGACTTACTCAAACTAAAAAGTTTTTTCTCAGCAAGAGAAACAATAAGAGAGGTAAATAGGGAACCTACACCCTGAGAACAAATCTTTACTCCTCACACTTCAGATAGAGCCCTAATATCCAGAATATACAAAGAACTCAAAAAATTAAACAATAAGATAACAAACAACCCAATCAACAAATGGGCCAAGGACCTGAACAGACACTTCTCAGAGGAGGACATACAGTCAATCAACAAGTACATGAAAAAATGCTCACCATCTCTAGCAGTCAGAGAAATGCAAATCAAAACCACCCTAAGATACCATCTCACTCCAGTAAGATTGGCAGCCATTATGAAGTCAAGCAACAACAAGTGCTGGCGAGGATGTGGGGAAAAGGGTACACTTGTACATTGCTGGTGGAACTGCAAACTGGTGCGGCCAATATGGAAAGCAGTATGGAGATTCCTAGGAAAGCTGGGAATGGAACCACCATTTGACCCAGCTATCGCCCTTCTCGGTCTATTCCCTGAGGACCTTAAAAGAGCATACTATAGGGATACTGCCACATCAATGATCATGGCAGCACAATTCACAATAGCTAGACTTTGGAATCAACCCAGATGCCCTTCAATAGATGAATGGATTAAAAAAATGTGGCATTTATACACAATGGAGTATTATGCAGCACTAAAAAATGACAAAATCATGGATTTTGCAGGGAAATGGATGGCACTAGAGCAGATTATGCTAAGTGAAGCTAGCCAATCCTTAAAAAACAAATGCCAAATGTCTTCTTTGATATAAAGAGAGCAACTAAGATCAGAACAGGGAAGAAGAGCATGAGGAAAAGATTAACATTAAACAGAGACGAGTGGGGGGAGAGAAAGGGAGAGAGAAGGGAAACTATGGAAATGGAAGGAGACCCTCATTGTTACACAAAATTACATATAAGAGTTTGTGAGGGGAAAGGGGAAAAAAAAAACAAGGGAGAGAATTAAACAACAGCAGATGGGGTAGAGAGGGAAGATGAGAGGGAAGGGGAGGGGGGATAGTAGGGGATAGGAAAGGTAGCAGAATACAACAGTCACTAATATGGTATTATGTAAAAATGTGGATGTGTAACCGATGTGATTCTGCAACTTGTATCTGGGGTAAAAAATGGGAGTTCATAACCCACTTGAATCAAATGTATGGAAGATGATATGTCATGAGCTTTGTAATGTTTTGAACAACCAATTAAAAAAAATAAATAAATAAATAAAAATAAAAGTAATCCAATATTTTCTTTTTTAATAAATCAATTTTATTTGCAGATCTGTATTTTTCATCTACACAACATGAGTGGTATATATATTTGGAGAGTAAAACAAACTACCATAGTGAAGCTAATTAACAAATTCCTCATCTCACCTGGTTACTCATGTTTTTCAATTTTTTTTGTAGCTAAAATACACTCATATAGCAGGTCTCTGTACGTGATAATCTTACATATCTGATATTCTGAATCATCTGACCTGTGTCTCCTCATTTCCTCCCCTTCCTCTTGCACATCAACCACTCTTTTATTTCTCCATATGTTATTTTTTTAAAAAAATCCACATAAAAGTGAGATCTGTGGCACATATTTATAATGGAGTATTATTAAGGCCCCTAAAAAAAACAAGATCTTGACATTTGCCCTGACATGAAAGAGGATAGAAGCCACTGTGCTGAGTGAAATAAGTCAGAAGTACAATACGATATTTCAAGTGTGAAGTGTTTACTCTGAAGTAGCATATCACTTACTGGAAATAAATCTTAACCTAAATGGGATCTTACAATGATCTCATATAACTGTTTTAAACATATATTGTAAATATATGAAATGATGAGATCATTTTTTTAAACTCAGTCTTGGAGACTATTTGAGCCACATCTATACTGAGAATTTATATCTTAAGTTAAAAGCACATCACTGTGAGAGAATTGGAGGAAATAGATTTTTCTGTGGCATGATATAATTGAATATCATTGAAAGTTTCAAAGAGAAGTTGAAAAGCATGAATATAAAAGAAATAGTTATATAAAAGAAGTAGAGTACACTTAACTTTTTCCAAAGTTAAATTAATACAGAGAAGAAATATTTTTCATTGTAACAGTGCTTGCTAAATATTTTACCACCAACTAAAATTGTTTTGATGATTTGTTTTCTAGAAATCAGAAAACAATTTTGACTTACCTTTAAATAATTAGAAAAAAATGCCTAGAATAAGAGTATGGAATAACATCTATTTGATCAAACGAAATGGTGCATTCAAAAGAATAGCTTTTCTAGATTATGTCCCATGTTATGTTATTGTAAGAATATCCTCTTTATAGTTTACTCCAAAATGAAGACCAGGTCCTGTGCATATCCAAGTATATGAAACAATTTCCCTTCAGTTTGTCCACAATAGTCTGAAACCACATTAATGTGAAAAGAAAAAATGGGCTGTAGAAGAGATGAAGATCAATGTAAAAAAAAATTAATATATGGTAATTACAAGATGATTGCTATACTTTTTCTCTTGAGTTGTTTTTTAATGAAAATTTCTTTGTCTATTAGAATATTCTCATTCCAAGTTTATCTTTTTCAAAAAGGTAGGTGAAAATTTAAAAGTAAATCCTTTTATTGCATTTACAATTATTTTAAATCCCTGAGTCCCTAGTAATTTCTGTTTTTTTTTTTTTAATCAAAAAGAACGCTTTCAGAAACTGGACTATTTTATTTTGATTGTAGAACAATGATATTAATCATCATTAAATATAAACAAGACATAATGATTCCCTTATGAGTTAATAATATTCCAGATACTGAATTCAGAAGATTAAGATTTTACAAATTATTTTTAAAGGGTAAATTGAAGTTTTTCACCTCCCTGCACCTCTGGAAATCTTGATGAGAGGGATAATTTTCTGGGCTGTCATTAACAAAACCTGTGCTGGCTTTTATGCTTAAAGGAATGGAGGTGGGAGTTACAACTGAAAGCACAGCACTCTATTACCACTTAATTATATTTTTGTCCTCTTTCATCAGACTCTTTTTCTTACCTGTCATTAACCTTTAAATCAAAATAATTTTAGTAGTTAAATGAGTAAATGTGTAGCATAATTTTCTCTTATGTTTTATCTAGAAACTTTTCAAATGATACATACTAGTACAAAGTATATAATTCTGACAGTTTATCTCATACAGGATACATATTAGTATTTAAATATAAAAATAAATTTATATTAGTATATGTTTTCATAAAAAATATATATAGGTCATAGATGAATAAGATGTTTTATATAATATTTTCCCCTATTTATTTCTTCCACTTCCACATGACATTAACTTTCACCTATTTAAGTATAATTAATTAATTAAGAAATATTATGTGCCTATAGAGTGATATTCAGTTACATGCTGGGAAAATATCAAGGTGCTTGTAAATTTTTTTTCACTTAGACAAACAATTAACTTTGAAGATTTAGTTCGTTATAACCACAGCACAGACAAGATAAAGCAACATGAGCATGAATTTAGATTGAAATAGAGCAAATGGACAAGATAAATACCAAGACCTTTCCATATATATTATTCTAATTAGTATTTAATTTCATTGGTTTACTAAAGAAACTATATAATAGTAATTTTTATATACAAATAAATATAAACTTAATTTTATAAGGATATCTTTTATTGACATTGATCTTACATGAAAAAAGAAAATTTCAGCAATTATATATATTTGACAGTTATAGTACTGTAGAGAGCATAAGCATTTAACAGAATACTAATTGCTATCTTCAGTAACAAGACAAAATAGTAAATATTTTCATATAACTATGTTTACATAATATTTTATATTTTATCCAAAACTCAAATACATTTTCCTATTTAATTGGACATTTGTACTTTCTTCAGTTTATCCTATATTATCATTTTTCTCTAAGATCTTATATGTACTTTTTTTTTATATGTACTTTTGGTTACAATTGAAAGACTTATTTTTCCATTAGTTTACTAAGCTTTTAATTTTTGAATTTGTTTTTGGAGATTTCTATCTTGTTGAAACTCTCTATTATAATATTTTTTAAAGCTTTTCTCCTGGATATTCCCATCTCATCATATCATCAGTAATGGATGCACTTACGTCTTTTACAATATAATCAAGCGCTCAGATTGTGCACAGAGATATACAATTCAGGATCTTAATCTGACTTCTCTCTCCTCCTCCTTTTCCTCCTTCTCCTTCACTTTCCTCTTTCTTTTTACCTGCCTTCCTTTTTCTATTTTGTTTTCTTATTTTCCCAAGGCCACAGATTTTAAAAAGCTGATGTCTATGGTGATGCCACTAACCTTGGCACTGGCCATATATATAAAATGTCTATTATTTACATATATATTTAATATAATTATATTAATGTATATAGTGTAGTATATAGTGTAGTATATTTTAATAATATAATATACATACACATTATATAGATGGGTTTCTTAATATTAAACCAAATTTGATTTGAACTTACTTTGTTAAGGCTTGTAATTCTTTTAATATATGACTTGAACTATGAGTTGTAGTATTTCATTTAAGATATTTACATCAAGTTTTACAGATTAAAATTGATCTGCAATTTTCTTTCTCTGTGCTATCTTTATAAGACTTTGCTATTGAAGCTTTAGTGACATTTTGAGGAAGTTTTGCTTCTTTTTTGTGTGTCTGATATCACTTCTAAAATCGATCTATTTCTTTAAGTTGTGGTATAATTGACAGACATAGAAAAACAGGGATCTGTTTTGATAATATTTGAACTTTGTCTATGTTTTCTAATAATTTTTATACTTCATATTTTCATGTAAGTTTCCAAATATCAATGCCAAGATTTATGGGATACATTTTCTTTGCATTCCTTTAGATTTTCCACTATTGGAAAGTGCTGAGAGCCACAGCCCAGTCGGAATGGCCCCTGGCATTTTGCCAACAGTATTGGTTGAGAGGCAAGCCATTACTGTCCACCTCGGCCTGCTACTTTGGAGTTCTTGCGGGGATTCCTGGAGAGTTCGCATTGGTTGGGGAACTGCAGGAGGAAGGAGTTCCTGTGTGTGGTTCCTGGAGGAGCCTGGTGGCATTCAGGAGAGTTCCTGGGGAGCCTGTGTGGTGTGTGCTGGTGGAGTTCAGAAATAAAGTTTGTTCCTGCTTCAGTGGCTCAGGAAAGCTTTAATTCTTCCCTTGGTTAATTTTGCATATTAGTGGTTTCTTTTCCTTAACTGGATTAATAAGTGATTCCAAAGCTTCATCGATTTTATTACTAACTTTATCAGTTCTAAAGTGCTTTCTAATTAGATGACTTCTGGTTTTATCTTTATTTCCTTCATTCTTTTAAATTTTTTTCAATTTCATTCATTTTTCTTGATATTTCTTTCTTTAAGTATTATGTATTTATACCAATGAAAATGTTGGCTGCTCTGAAATTTTCTATGAATAAATTTTTTAGTAACTTACATATTGATAGGTTTGCTGTATTATGTCTTAATTGAAGATTTATTTTCTATGTGTGACTCATGAGCTTATATCTAAATATTGGTTACAATGTTATTTAATTTTCTTCTCCCAATATATCCCAGGAGTATTAAATGATTGCCCGAAAAATATGTATAACTCCTTGAAATTCTCTTTTATTGACTGTTATTTTGTTTTACTACCCAATAAATAATTATTTTTTTAAAACAAGTTTATTCATACATGGTAAAATATAATATTGCCCATTTATAAGGTAAAATTGAACATATATCTATCAGATAAAGTCTATTTTTATTATTCATCTTATTTAGATTTTTAATATTATTTGCCTGGTCAAATATTGCAATTTCTTATGTTTTTACATAATATAATTTACATAATATAATTTTTTACATAATATAATTCATACTACTATCAAAAGGAAGTTTTTAAAATTCTATTCATTGCTGTCTAATTTAAGTTAAAGACTAAAGAGATTAAGTAGAGCAAAGCTAAAGAGAGATTTCCCAGGTCATCTTAGAAGAAAAAGCAAGTCTTTCAAAGGCAATCAACAAGTTTACAGCAGCATTATTTATAGTAGTATCAAAACATAAAACATCAGAAAAAAATGTAAAACTCAAAAGTATATAAATTAAATCTAATTAGCACTTGTCTCAAAATCCTCATGTTACTATACTATAAAAGAATAAGAATTTCTGAGTAACCCTTGGGAAAAGATGATAAGCTTTTATGTTGTAAGAATGAAGTGTCAGTTTATGTAATTAAATAGTTACATTAGCAACTAGTTCATATGACAAAAACACTAAACTAGATAAAATAAAAATAGGTCATATAGCTACAGAGTTTTGTTTTTTGTTTTGATTTTGGAAGTGGGGATTGAACCAACCCAGGGGCACTTTACCAATGATCCACATCCCCAGCTCTTCCCAGTTTTTATTTTGAGACAGGGTCTCACCAAGTTGCTGAGGCTAGCCTCAAACTATGGCTCCTTCTGCCTCAGCTTTTGTAGTCACTGGAATTACAGGTGTGCACAAAAATCATGTTGTTCTTCCCATTTACAAACATGATTAACATACTATTTAAAGTAAAAAAGGTGCTTATACTCCCCAAAATAAGTCACATAAGAAGTTATTATAACATAACAATAGAAAGAAAATTCACTAAATAAATTATTTTTGTCAAATCCTTCAATAAGTGTCCCCCTCCCGCCCACATACACACTGCTTAAGATTTCTGGAATCATCAAGAATCATGTTCCATGGAAACAAATTTTCTACTTTTCATATGCACAAGTAGTACCATCACTTCAGGGACTGACTAGTTTGCTTTGTTCATTCAAATATTGGGAAAAATATATACAATATAATCCTAGTCTACTTTTGTTAAGTGGCTAAAATTCAAACTCTTTACTTCAGTTTATAATAAATAATATTAGGGCTTATTATCAGTGAAAGCCATTTTGTATAATACCGTCTATTACTATTCTAATTAATTTTGGGGTTCTTTTTGTTTCAGTTTTGTTTTAACTCATATAGAATAGAAAATTGGGGGGGGGGATAACATTTTAAGTCAAACTTACCAATGTATTAGGTAAACACTAGTTAATTTCTGATTTATAGGTGATAGTCCATGTAATTGAAAACTGTGGGGACAAAGATCCAAAATTAATAGCATTTTAATGATGATTCTCAGATACATGAGAGAAATGTATTAACCAAATTGCATGAAACTAATCTGGGTCAAATTTATAAGTAAATCATTTTTTAGTTTGAAGCAAATTTAGAAGACTTTGCCTTTTATTTATTATAGATCAAGATTTCAAATTAAAATTTAGCCCTTTAAACCTTCTTTAGTGATTAGGATTTCTCTGCTTTTGAAATTGTTCTAGTTTTCATAGATTATATGATACCTTTTCTCTATCTCAACTTAGCATTAAATTAAGCTTCATATATGGTTGGTGGTTTTGGTTACATTTTAGGTAATAGAATGCATTGATGAGAGATTACATTTCATTTTTCAAAATTATATAGGATAGGAGAATGATTCCAAAATGAGTGATAATTTTTATGCACTTCAATCAGATATGTATAATATTCAGGTGTTCTGTGGAGGTGAAATAAAGATTTAGTGTTATTTATTATTTTGGGTATTGTTATGGTTTAGATAAATGAAGTATCTTACATAAGCTCATGAGTGAGATAATGCAAGAAAGTTTGAAGATGAAATTATTGGGTTATCAGAGTCTTAACCTAATCAGGGCATTAATTCCCTGATGGGGATTAACTGGGTGGTAAATGTAGGTAGGTAGGGTGTGGCTGGAGAAGATGGGTCATTGGGTGTGCCTTCAGGGTCTACATTTTGTCCTGGTGAGGAGAGCTGTCTCTCTCTCTCTGCTTCTTAGTGGGAATGTCCTGACCTGCTTTCTTCCACCACACTCTTCTGGCATGATGTCCTACCTTACCCCAGGCCTTGAGCAATGGAGCTGGCTGTTTATGGAATGAGACTTCTGAAATAGTGAGCCCCAAAATAAACTTTTCCTCCTCTAATCATTCTTATCAGGTCATTTGGTCACAGAAGCTAAAGAGTTGATTAAAACATGTAACTACTACAGATGACAATCAGTATCTTTCATGTGGCAGGTGTGAATGTCAAAAAGAGCTAAACCTCATTTTCACTTCTACTTTACAAGCTAAAAATGACCTTGACTGGGAAAGGTATTGATTTTTACATTTTGGTAAGCTGCCCTTTGGGATAACCCTTAATTTTGGAAAACAAAATTCATTCTCAAATTCAAAATCATCTCATATATGATGCTATAGAATGACATTAATTAGTATTTCATATATAATGAAGCTAGAACTTCCAAATGATGAATTACTTAGCCAGGTCAGCAAAATCTGCCTTCAATTTCGTGATCAGTGTTTCACTTTTTTCCTCTTTACTCTCTTTTGGCCCATTTGAGATAAATTTGCAGGAGGTATTCAATAGGAAGAAGATCAAGAGAATATCCATCTAAAATTCAGAATAATTTTTTTGAGGGTACAAAAGTGCCACAGTACTCTGTTATTTTTCCCACACAGGATGACATAAAATAGGACATAAAATTAAAAAGAATTAGTGAAACCAAATTTTTCTGTAGAAATTCAAACTTTCCTTTTGCTTGAAATTTCTGTATTCTTAAGGAGTATAAGATGAAAGTGTTTAGATTACCAGCCACAAGTAGTCTGATCACTTGCCCCCCCAAAATTTTTTGCCTATTTAAAAAGTCCCTATCTCTTTAACATCATTTATTAGTCAAAAGTGTGTCACAGGTTAGGCAACAAGAGATAAACCTGACAGCTGATGTAGTAGGGTAGTCTGCAAAGTCCTCCTCCATTGAAACACTGCAAGTATTTATTTGTCTTGGCTGCTAGGAGGGTCAGTTAAATGTGTTCCATGACTAATAGTTCACAGAATCTTTTAACATGCCAGAAGCAACCTACTAACATTTGACAATGTCATTTTATGCTTTCTTCTCTTCTTTTACTTGACCAAGAATTGCCTCAATTGCTGCTGGTTTTTATCTCACGGTTATTATTTTTACCCTGTATCTTTTCAGAAGTCTAGTCCAATGCACTTTGAATACAGGCAGAGTTTAAATAAACACTAATTAATTGATGAAATCTAGGACACAGTGAAGTTCCGCTTGCCCCTGGACCATCAGTGGATTTTGGGGAAAAGTACAACAGAAGGAAGTTCGGGGAACCAGAATCAAGAGGTCTGTTCATATTCTCAAGTTAGTAAGACCTGCTGCTATAGAAACATGACATTAAAGAAATTTCTGTAAAAGAAGGATCTTCAAATCACCCTACTCATGCTTTCAATGAGGTCTAAGTAGCTCCCAGGGAAGCACTATCAGAACCTCTGGTGAATCTTCACATATTACATGTTGGCCTATTCTTAAATGGAAAAACAGAAGAAAAAAAATCTAGACTGAAAACAACCTGTCTAGAAGGTCCTGAAATTCCATTTTATTCTCATGCATTAACCTCTAGCACAGGGAGAAATCAAACCATTCAACAGGTCAAGTGATGCTCCACAACTTCATCAGGTCAGACAGCTTATCTGTAGGTGAAGAAGGGATTGCTCATCTCACAGAATGACCTCTGTGCTGCTAAACTCTTGCCCTTTCCCTGACTCCGGCCACCATGGCAATTCAGTCATCAGAGAAGAAAGCCTTCCTCTGAAAGCTCTAGGCTATTGATTGACTTCTGTTACAGAACGCATTTTGACAGAGAAATGTCCTACATGAGTTTCTAAAAATGTATTAATCTTCCAGAAAAATAATGTTTTCAAAAATGTGTAAAAGTTGGGCATGAAAATGCTTCCTGAGAAATTACATGAATTATTGTTGAATCAAACATTAGGTACTGGAACAAGCATTGATCAAGAATTATTAAGAGCACAGTTACAAGTACAAACTATTTGACTGCCTCCAAAATCCTATTCATATCAACATACCAGGTGGCCTTCTGATTGTGGTGCTGGGCTAAGTGGTAAAAATAGATGAGGCAAGAGAGGACTCCTAGTTTTTTTTAGGAGTTAACAAGAGAGGAGGAAAAGAATGTTCAAGGCAGAGGAAAATGTGTGGCTCAGTCTGAAATATGCTTTGAGGAGAAAACCTTTACAGAAAGAGCCAGGAAGGGTGGTGGAGCATTGTCTATAGAGGACAATTACCATGTGTCAGAGAATTCTCAGAACAGGAGTTGTGACTAACTTGAGTTCAAAGATGACAGTGAGACATTGATGAGGTTTGGGTAGGTGTAAAATTCACGGCTGTCTCTTGGTGCTCTGTGAAGAATAGAAGGGAAGTAATACAATTGCAATTAAGAACGTTTAAGTAACTATTGCATAAATAGTCAGAAGCATATATAAGGGTTTCCTCTATATTTATTATCACTTTTCTAAGAATCAGCCGAGGTCCACTTTTTGAACAGGACAAAATTGAAGACTAATCTCCAGGGAAATGTTTAGATTTAATCCTGGGTTAAATACAACATTCATTCATGCATTCTATACCTCAGGACTATGGCATACTGTCAGTGTGGCATGCTCACTGTGAGCTGAGTCACCCCACAGTGATTTCACAAGTATGGTGTGGGATATTTTTGAAACTTGAGGAAAACACAATGACATTTGTTGAACACTACATCAATTAGTATCCAGTAATAGTTCAGGGTTTTGAAGTTACATCATACCAAACTCCTCCCAATGATATTACAACTTTGTGTGTCCGAATTTTAGGTTGTGTGTTTGTGATAAAAGACATTTAAGAGGACACCATAGCATAACCTTTGTTCCCCTATTTATGGAATCTTATTTAATTTGAAATTAAAATATAAAAATATAAACAGCTCTTTATTTTTGTTTTGTTTGTTGTTTTGTTTTGGGCAGCTTTTATCCATCCATCTACTATTCAACAACCATTATCTTCCATTCACAGTGGTACAGTTACAAAAGATATGAATATTGCTTATTATTATTACATTAGTTTTGTGGTGCTAGGGATTGAACCCAGGACCTTTCTTATGTATGCTAGGCTTGCACTCTTTCACTGAGCCACACCCCAACCCCTAATCATTCTTGACATAGCAAAGTATCTATAGTCTTCATGTTTCAAATTGGCTCATTTTATTTTGAATCTGGTTCAAAATACATACAAAAATATATTTGACATTAAAAATTTCCATTCTGATATTATGTATTTTCTTATAAAATTAGATAATTTGGCAACATTGGGTCCATAGTTTTTCTACATTGTGGGATTCAGTTGGGAATTCTTTGGTTGCTACATTCTAACAAATTTTCCTTTCTACATGGGTCCAGATTCTACTAATTTATTTTTTCTAACTGATCCCAGTAGTCATTTCAGTTTGTCTCTAATTTAGTGTGACAAAGGTTTTGAGTAGGGATTCATTATTTAAGATATGAAATCTTAAAGTGTTTATGTCACATCTGTACCTATGAGTGTACAGAGAATGGTGTTATTTCTACAGTTACAAATACTTTTTTGTGCTATTAATAGATAAGTTTTTTGAGATTATTACATATATAACCGACATTATCCAAAATACGTAACATTTATTATCTCATTACACTCACAGCAACATTATTATAATCACAGCAATTCTATGAAATAAGTGTTCTTAATTTTTAATTATGGATTTGTCAAGAACTGTGAATAATCTGAGACCACCCTGCTTGTAAGCTAAGTTTACTTTCCAAAATTTCATAGACATTTGACAGAGATATGAGGCTCTTGGTTGAGAGACAAAGGAATTTATTACTTGTATTTAGAAACTAGCATAAATATCAGTATTCATTGATGCCCTTTGCCCCCTCATTTCTCATGGGTAAAATAAGGAGTGGGCCAGGTAGACACTGCTACAAACAATAATTTTTCTTCGCAGCTGAAGAACCCTGTAGCTAAAGATCCCAAATATTTTATAATGGGCATCAAAAAAATCTGTCCCATATTTTCTATTTTCCCTGGAGGGAGACATCATCTTTTTTTTAAATGGAGCAGTGAATCTGTCTTCTTTCAAACAATGAGGATACAATCTCTATCTTCAAGGGTAATTTACTTAAAAAAAAAAAGAATGTTTCCTAGCTCAGTGAAGGACACCATCATCCGTTATATTTCATAAACCAGAAACTTGTGATATCTTCTGGTTCTTCAGTTCATGTAACTAGATGTTCAGAGAAATCGAGCATTTTCATGCCTATATTCATTATCCCACTTTCCTATGTGTAGTTCTATCACCCAAAACTATTATCTTTCAGGAGAACTACTTCAATAACTTCTTAAATTTTCTCTCATCAATTCGTCTTGCCCATCTCTTATACATTTCCCTGTAGCTATAAGTACAAAGATGGTTTTAGTATTATTTTTTAAAACCCATTAATTACTTTTAAGATAGGACCTCATGCGATTAAAATAAAGTATTTAAAGTTCTGCAGGAACTTATGCAACTTATTACCACATGCTTTCACATCATCCCTTCAAGGGCTTTTGAGCGGACAAATATTTTCATTTCAAGACTTTGTATTTTCTATTTTCTATCCCTGAACTGTTCTTTCCTCTTCCCCATTCTTCCACTCCCCAACTTCATGTTTTAACCACATCTCACCTGACAAAAGTCACTTACTTAAGAAGATCTCCCATAATGATCTCCTGGAACAAATCAGAGAACCCTGAACATATTTAAAACAGTATTTATCCCTTCTAGTCTCCCTAATACATTGATCATATCTATTTTGATAAATGTTCCTCTCACCAAAGTTTACTGTAATATCTGTTGGAAGTAAATAATAATTATTTATGGAATGATAAGAAAATCTTTCCCAGGAAATGCAAGTCCCTACTCTTTCCATTTGCACAACACTACTTTCTTAGATATTTTCCATGCCAACTTTCCATCCATCATGGAAATTACCTTCTTTGACTTCACAAAGAAAATATAGGTCATCAGGTCAAAACTCTGTTAATTCCTCTTCTTTTCTGAATACACATTTTTTTTTTGTTGGCAAACTGATCTCTATCCATTATTAAATTTGTGAAAGTAAAATTGATAGATTCCATAAGTAATAAATAAGGGATTTTAGCTTCATGAATAGGAAATATCAAAGAACAACTGGTAGGATTTTAGTTTAAGTCACAGATGGGTGCAATTTTTCAGAATAAAAGTCTATGACAGGTTAGAGTTTTAAGTGAAAAATGTTAAATTTTCCTCCTCAGTCTCATTTAACAGGGTCTGCCACCATGTGTCTGAGGTTCAGGCATGAATTCCACATTATCATAAAAACTTTGAGCTTCATATCTCCTTTTTAAACATTTTTTCAACCTCCTTTTTGTCCTAATGCTATTCTCACAATGTCCAAAGAAGCATAATTTAATACTACAAAATGCTGATTGGTTTTATGTTGCTATCTGTTTTGTATCTGTTCTTTTTCTTCTCAGACAACATTCTTGAAATAAAACATTGCACTAACTTCTTCTACATTTTAACTCCATTCACTTCTACGTTCTGTACTGGGACTTTTTTCAAATTATTTAATGAAAACTATGTTTTCCAAATTAATGAAATCCTCTCAAAATAAAAATCAAATAAGAGAACATTTTTCACGTTATTACACTTGGTGTTGGGAATTGTGAATCTTCTTTTAGATTTTAGGTATGCCTCATCCTAGACTCCTCGGACAACTTTATCTTTCAACTATCCTCACACCACCTTCATCATTCCTTTATAGATTTGTATTGTTCAACATGAGCCTTAGATTTTAAATACAGGGTTCACAATTTGCATTCTTTTCTTGATTTACACAGCTTATTAAAGTTATACTCTATGGCTTATCCTTCCTTCATCTATAGAAAAATCAATTTAAAAAAGTCTGTTTCTATCCTAGAAAATATATCCTGAATCTAGATTTTAATTAGGTACCTTCCCATGGATGTTACAAAGACATTTCAAACTCTACATACAAAAATTGAATACATCATTTTTCCATCTAAAAATTTTAACTCTTCTAGTTATTCTGGTGATTTGCACTAGTCTGAGACTCAAACTAAACATACTAGCAACCACTTTTTGGTTTCCCATTTATTAAACTAAAATCTCTTGCTTAATTAGTTATAGAATCTATCAATTTTATTTTCCCAAATATCTTGAAACTTTGCCCTTTTCTTCATGATTTTCACCAGTGTTTTTCTTCAAGCCCGCATTATTAACTATGCAGATTTCTTTAGTGGCTTCCTATCATATCTTTCTTCTTCAAACCTCCATTCATTTTACCATTTCAGAATGATTATTCAAAAGCCTAATATAACTTTTTATCATATTACTTAAATTATTTCTCATCATCTCCTAAATATACTCTGAACTTTTAAGTGTGACTTACCAAATTTCTTATAATTTACTCCTTCCTCCATGGAATACCTAGTTATTAAATCACTAACTACATAGATGAGTAGATAACACTTTATCATTCACTATTACTCCTCATTTATGTTTCCTTCTAACTGAATTTCTACTACTCTGTTTATATACTTTTTTCTGCTTTTTCCTTCTTCTTTTATGTTTCCAGCTCCAACATGTGTTTGAAGACATGTATATTGCTCATAAAAAATAGTATTCAAGGACCTAAAGAAATACATATTCAAATTGTAAATTTCATAAATTAGTTAATGTTTCAATAAAACCTAAGTTGTATGTTTTGAATCACAGTATAACAAGGGATATGTCATATGAAAATGAAACATATGCATGCCATGTGTACTTTTGATATTTTCTCACCTCCCCACCCAAGCATTTTTATTATGTTCACACTGTGTATAGCAGGTGATATTGCGCTAATAAAAATATTTTCTATAGGGCTGGGGTTATACTTCAGTGGTAGAGCGCTTGCCTAGCATCTGTGAGACACTGTGTTCGATCCTCAGTACCATATAAAAATAAATTTAAAGAAAGGTATTGGGTTTATCTACAACTTAAAAAAAATGTTTCCATAGCCAGGTACAGTGGTGCAAGCCTGTAACCCCAGAGACTTGGGAGGCTAAAGCAGAAGATCACAAGTTCCAGGACAGACTCAACAACTTAGTGAGAACCTCAACAACTTAGAAAGACCCTGTCTCAAAATAAATAAATAAAATAGACTAGTGATGTAGTTCAGTGGTAAAATAAAAACAAACTTCTATCAATATTCTCTTCTTCATATTCTATTAACTACAGTGGGCTTTCAAAGACTATGCCATGGAACCTTGTGACTATTTTAAGTCCTATCCCTATTAAAAGCCTAATCTGAAGTCATTTTGCAGACTTAGATGGCATTTTCATCTCATTTGTTAACAGCCAAAGGAATTTTCATAAAAGTGTGTAACTGCAAAACAACTCAAGGAGAAATGTGTAGAGAATGTGAAAATATTATCTTCTCTTCTTAACAGAACAGCAGAATTATATCAATGAATTCTAGCATTAATAGAATATTTAGGGAGTAAAAAATTAAATTAAGTAAATTTTAAAAATACACTTTTTAAAAGATTTTTTTTACTTATTTGGTATTTTCTTAGAATACAAACTTAACTCTCTTTCCAGCTTTAAAAAAATGTTTCCTGGCCAGTAGTAGTTAAAGAAAAGGTTATAAAATCAGACAATGATGAGAAATATATATATATTTATAGTACTTTACAACTTCTAAACATCTCCCACATACTTAACTACGTCCCTCAGTTGATAGACTATGAATAAATAGTCAAGGATATGATGTTAAAGTTCATGGTTTTAAACAAACCAATTTAACAAAAATTACATCATAGTTATGCAGATGATATAAAGAGCTTTCATTAAAGGCTTAAATTACTTCTTTGCTCAGGTAACTGTTTATGTTTCCTTATATTTTTTGTGTCTCATAGATTAAACTTTACAAGTGATTCCCTTAGTTTTTGAACACCTAAACCTTCAGGTGTAATTTAAACAAAATGCTTTCATTTTAAAGCCAAACTGCTTGGAAATATGAAAGTGATACCCTTGACCTTGAAGAGACTGCAGAGAAGTAGTTTACAGAAGACAAGGCAATTACAGCTCCTCACTGACCAATGTATCACTTAGCACTTCTGACAGTAAGATGAGGCTCTCAGGGCTAGGATGTGGGTAGGAGAGAAAGTTCCTAAACCAGGAAGAATGATCAAGAAATGTGAGGAGAGATTTTCAAAGATATTGAAATAGGGATCCTTTATCTTGTTTTAAGACTTTGTTAATGAATCACTAAAATTAAATGTTTAAGAAAAGCCACTAAAATTATTAATCCCAATAACTGGTTTTTTTAGATTTAAAAATGAGCTTTCAACCACATCAATAGGGGTATATAAATGAAACCATATAAAAAATCATATCTGTTGAATTTTGTGAAGATTAAATATAAAGTTTCTCTCGGAAAACTTGAGAACAATAAACTTTAACAAGGTCATGCCAGTTATCTGTGTATTCTTAGAAGCATATTAGCAAGACCTCTGTACATTTTTAGGTGATTCAACAAGGTATATGCATTGTTTTTCTTGATTTGATTTTCTAAATTGACTCTTGTGCTATAGAAAATAGAATTGTGTATTTGTGAGTTTTAGTTCTAAATTTACAACTATCTGTATAATTATTGGCAAATGAAGAAATGAAAAAAAAAATTAACATGGAAAAGCCCTTCCTGTTTTAATAAAAGATTCTAAGGAGTTTCAGTTTTTTAAAGTACATGAAAAGAATCATAAAACCACAAATTTTAATCCCCATGGTTCTATTTCATCATCCTAAAATTTTTTAGGTTAACAGAATCTTAAAACTATTTTCTTTCAAACACTCATCCCTTTTTTGACCCATCAAATCATGGAATAAAATTAGAACTAATCAGTTAATGTCTCTGCATATAAGAAAATAATACACATCATGGATAAATATGTAAGAAAAAGTGATTTAGAAAGGCATTTGTTTTAGACCTGTTACTGCGCCAGTGTAAATGGTCATAAATAGATCTTTTTGTTAAATCACATTTCTCACTTAGAATATGGGGAAAAGGGTAGGCTATGTGGCTTTAAAGATGGCTTCTATCACTCTAGCCTATCATGATTTTTACATTTCCAAATAAATGTAAAACCATCCAAGGATAATGTGGTAGGTAAACTTGACATTTGAGAATATAAAATAGTATGTTTAACATTCAAATTTTGGATATGGGCTGGGGATATAGCTCAGTTGATAGAGTGCTTGCCTTGCATGCACATAGTCCCTGAGTTCAATCCCTAGCACCAAAGGAAAAAAAAATTGGATAAACAAAATATTTATATATAAATATCAAATATTTAAAAAAATGAAATTTATATAAGAATTTATAAAAAGTAACAGTTTATCTCAAGACTACAAGGAATGATTTTTTCCTTCATTTTAATTAATATTTTTAAAATCATTTTTTCTGTAATGAATAATTGTCTAAAATGAAAAATATACAATTTTTTAATTACTACAAATTAAAATTTTATAAAATTTAACAAATGTTATATAAGTCCACCGAACCTTGACTGTACTTACATAATACCTCAAATATTTCATATAGTTCTTTAATGAAAGAATTTAAACATTTAATTTAAATTTAATAATTTGGTTTAAACTGAGTAAGTGGCTTCAAGGTCAATATATCAAAGATGAACATTAAATTGTACTCATTAATGGCACTGAATGATAAAGAAGTGTTTTGACATAAAAGTGGGGTCACTTGATTATTAACAAACCCAATTTAGTATAGCCTAATATATAGCTTCAACACATTTTTCAAATCACCCATATACAGCAGTGACAGAAAGTATTATTCATTACTTATTTTGATTCTTATAAAATCCTACATGTAAATTATAATCATCATTTTAAAAATGGGGCAGCTGGAGCTTAAAGTACAACTTGTTTATTATGTACCTCGAATCCAAACTAGATATTTTTGATCCTGAACACTATTTTCTATTTAGACATGTTAATGTCTGCTAATATTTGATAAGGAATATGACTTATAAAAAATAATACATCTGTTTAGTTTTCAACTCATTTTCTAACTGATCTGATTGAATCTATCAATGAGGAATTGCAATGAGTCTCTTTTCTCCTACTCTAAGCAGGGCAAAACTATATATCTACCTGACCAGGTGCTTCAGCTGGGTCTTAGAATTAAGCTGACATAAAACAGATTAGCAAGAGATAACTATACAGGTATTATTTTACATGTACGTAGAAGTCCTTACAAGGAAAAGAGGACTGGAATAAGTTGAAAAACCCAAATGCTTCTAAAATGAATTGAACAAAAATTGGTAATTGTGAAAAGGTAAGCCAAACATATATTAAGATGCTAAGGAAGATAAGAATTATTTTAACAAGGTGTGTTTGCACATATTTTTTCTTAGACTCACATCCCTGTTCTTAATGATAATATATATATATATATATATATATATATATATATATTATATATATATATTTAGAGAGAGAGAGAGAGAGAGAGAGAATTTGTTTTAATATTAGTTTTTATTTTTCGGCAGACACAACATCTTTGTTTGTATGTGGTGCTGAGGATCGAACCCAGGCCGCACGCATGCCAGACGAGCCAAGCGTGCTACCACTTGAGCCACATCCCCAGCCCCACATCCCTGTTCTTGATGACAGGAACTTTTTCTTCGCTAAGTGGAGGGTGTCTTTTATATGGGAGTTTTAGCTCCCTTCTCTGTTGATAGACTGTGACTTTTTCCTGGTTCAGGGAGAAATCAGAGGTCAGAGTGTTTGAACCTGCTGTTTCTGGAGTGTCTCAGCTCAACTTTTAGGACAAAATGGCATTTTTGAAGGTGGCATATTCTGCACCCACAGCTACTCATTTTAAATCATGACATATTTGCAAGTTTTAGATTTCAAAAAAGACTTACATGACTTTAAATGATGCTTATGTGGTTTGAATATTGCCCCTAAAATTCATGTGCTGAAAACTGGATCTTCAACATAAATGAATCCCCAATCCCTCCATAATTTGGGAGGTGGGCTTAACAAGGGGTGATTAGACTGTACCCTCATGAATGGATTAACTGGTTACTTGTCATGAGAGTGGGTATTATAAAAGTGAGTGCAGCCTCTCTTGCTCTCTCACCCTCTCTCTCCTTTCTACCTACCATGCCAGGATGACCCTGGAGGAAGGCTCTCACCAGAATCTAGTACCAGGCTCTAAGACATACCAGCCTTTATTTATGTATAGTATAAATAGATTAGTCTCAAGTATTGTAACAGCAGAAAATTGACAATGACAGATAGTCCAACTACTATACACTGTAGCCTTCACTTAACAATTTTCAGTTATTCTCATTGATATATATATAATTTATATATATATTTTATATATTATATATATAATTTATATATATATGTATATATATATATATATATATATATATATATATGTATATATATATATATAAATTTTATCCTGTACTGTTTAGATGGTTAGTTTTAAGATATTTATGAAAAATAATTTTGAAAGCTACTATTTATTGTGATCCTGGCATTGTTTCAAACAAGTTAATACATAAACATTTAATTTTTAAAATTGTATTTTAGGATTGATGCTATCATTACCTTTACTTCATAGATTTAGAAATTTATACTAAATAAATTAATAAAGATCATACTGCTTTTAGGCTTTTCAATAATTCTTAAAATAAAAAATAAGAACCAGAGTTAATAGAGTCCAGAAGCCATGCTTTTAACCATTTGTTCTCCAACCATTTTGATTCAATCAAAATGATCAGTATTAAATTCCAACAGCATAATATCATAATGTTTGCTTAACTTGTAGCTATAATGTGGTTTATCTGCAAGAGATAGGGACTCAGTTATAGAAATGTAAAAATGGACCATATATATTAATGCTATGAACATCACAGCTAGAACTCAATATTTATTTTACTATAATAATATGAGTGTGAAAGTTTTTAGATAGAGTATGTTTAGATATTTGGGACTGTGGAAAAAAGAAAAACAAGGGAAGGAAGTATACAAATGAAGCAATGGGAGAAGGGATGGGCATATTGCTGTGAAATAGTGACAAAAGGCACGCCTTGTGGTTGACAACCAATAATTCAGCTGTCATTTTTAAGTTTTACAGAATTTTCTAACATAAATTAGTTGAAATGTTGAATTATGCTAAAAAATTATTAAAATTATTCAAATGGTAAAAGGAATATTTGAAATAGGACCACAAGTTCTAATAGAAAAACCTAGAAACTATACTGATCCCTTAAGTGCTAATGGAGTCAGATGTACAAATTCTATTTCATAGAATTGAAGATTGAAAAATAACCTGGAATTCATGTACCTGAAGGAAACAGTGAGAAAGGAATTGCTTTGCCCAAGATCACATACTCAGATTCCAAATTGGGATGATGCAAATTATCTGTGCCCCCTGCAACTCTCACTATGAGTTCTGATGTGGAACTCATTGTTAATCCAGTGAATCAATAACTATACTCTTATATTGTGGTTTATGCTATTTTCGTTTAGTAAATGATAGTTTTGCTTTAAGAGATACTTTAAAATCTCCATATTTACTTTAAAAAATCTGTATTAAGTAGAAAAATCCAACTTTGATATGTTGCCAATTATTGGACAGAGAATTGAGAACTATAGCTATAAGGGTCTGCAGAACATTTGCTTAGCAGGTGCTAATTCCTAGTTTCAATCTTCAGCACACACACATTAAAAAAAAAAAGAAATATGAGGTAGTAAAATGAAGAGAAGGTTAGAAATTCCCTCTCATTTGCATAATCTTTTATTTTAATTTGAAGTTAAGATGAAATATATCTGAATTTAACTTGGGAAGATCAAGAGAAAGATATATGAAGATTTACTTTTTGGTTTCCCAAAACTGCATTTCAAGATATAGGCTCAATTTGAGTTAACTCTCAAGGGTGGTAGATAAAATACCAAAAGTATTGGGAAGTTGGTATATCATTCTTACTATTAAAAATAAAAAAAACAAAACAAAAGTTTTTCTAAAACTTTCACTCTGAACAAAACTCTTTGGCCTTTTAGTGGTAGAATGCTAGACACACAAACTGTAACAGATAAACAGATTCACTACCAACTGAAAGCAAGCTAAATTGTTTTTATTTTATGTTTCCTATCTGCCAATGTAACTGAATTAATAACACACATATGCTTTAGAAACATCAAAAGCAGATAAATCATGTTATATTATTAAGGACTGTGATTGCTGTTGCCAAAATCTTCACTCAAGAAAATGATTTTGCTTTCTGAAAAGCTATTATCTCAGGACTAAAAATTATTTGTCTATGTGACACTAAAATTCCTTAATGGAAAATTAATAGGACATATCTGAATCAGTTTATATTAACTTACTGCTATCTCATTTTTAGAACCTCCCCCGCCCCACCAGATAGCTAAGATTCTTCAAGGATTTACTCCAAATGAAAAGAAATAATTTGCTTCCACACTAGTAGATGGAGAAATTTTTAAGTGAGAAATCTCTCACTACTCAATGAATCGTATGCATATGCCTCACAAAAGATTCACATTTTTCCTCTTGGAAGTGGGTTATTAAAATGACAAAAATAGAATTTTCAGATTTATTTATATCTAATAACAAAAGCAACCAGATATCAAGTTTCATAATCAGCCCTCTGCCATCCAGAATGTTTGTCTTTTTCCAAGTATAGCCAGCAAAGGGAAATTATATGTTAAAGTGAATTGTAAGGTTGTCATTTACCACCATTACTATTTTCATTGCCAGTTTTCTATTATAGATTTGCAATATGTATGCCTATGAAAGAAATATAAAACTAAAAATAAAATCTGATATTTAACCACCTGTAAAGAGTTTGGACATGGAACATAACCCAAAGTCTAATGTCTGAAGGATTGGTCCCCAAAGCAGCCACATGCAGAGTTAAAGCTTTTAGGAAATGATTGGATCATGAGTTATCTATCCTCATCAGTGGATTAATCCATTTGATGGATAAATACTTTTAATGGACCACTGGGAGGTGGTGGAAACTATAGTTAGGGAGGCCTGTTTGAAGAAAGCAGGTCACCAGGGGCATGCCCTTGGGGATTATATCCTGTGCCTGGCCATTCTTCTCTTCCTTCTGCTTCCTGGCAGTGTGTTTTTCTGCCATGATGTTCTGCTTCATTTCAGGCTCAGGGCAATGGATTTGGCCAACTGTGGACACTCACCTCTGAAACCATAAACCAAAACAAACTTTTCTTCCTTTACGTTTTTACTGTCAGGTATTTTGGTCACAGTGATAAAAGGTTGACAAACATAACGCTCTGAAAGAACAACTAGGTAAAATATCCCAATTAGGTAAAATATTCCAAATGTCTCTACTCTTCATTCCAAGTTGGTCCTCATATCCATCCTTCATGCTTTGTGTTGTCTTTGTTAGCCTGGGTGCTGGCTTTACTACATTGCTTCAGTCAGATTCCTTTACTTCTGATTTTAAGAAAGACTCATTTAATAGAAAGATACTAGAAGCCAGAAGTAGAGGCCAGATATTTAATCTTCCTTCCTTCAGTGTCCTCATCTTGCTGAGATTCTTACACTTACTGTGTCCTTCCTTGATTACTGCCCTTTTCAAGCTATACCTTTCTGGCTCCAGTCCTGTCTTTGGTTAAAACAACCTGACTCACTTCCTTTAGCCCCATAGGCCTAATGTGGTAATAACATATGGCTCTAGCTAGTTTTCTTGTACTTCTCCATCTCTTACTAGTTCCAAAAACTTTTCTTATGCCTCTGGTAAAACTCTTTTTATTAAACTTTCTTTGGCTACTCCCTTTGAGACTTTCATCAGTTTTCTCCTAATATCTTGAAAAGCACACTGTGGAAGTAGAGGGTGTTTTAATCAATATTTAAATAATATGGTTTTATGGAAAAAATATTAAGACAATTACACCTTATCTATTCTAACCCAGACTACTGCAGGATAGCATTTCTTTTTTTTTATTATTATGAAATCTCTCTAAGATGTTATACTTGGTTCAACTACTTTTTAACAAATATATTTCTCAAAATAATTCCTCAAGATAGTTAATAGTTGCTTTCACTTGTGCCATTTAAACATTGATTGCTAAACATAATTTGCTTATTAGTGACTTGAATAAAATATCCATGGAAATATTTGAGTTTATATCTTTTTCCATGATGAAAAATGACTAGACTTAAATTACATACTTACATTTATTATACTCGACACTGTGATCATAATTCCATTTACACTAATGTAATTATTTAAACAATATTGGTTAAAGAAGTTTAATTTCTGTTCCCACTCACCTGTTAGCATTTATAGTAATGTTACTAATCCTGTCTTTTTTAACAATGCTAAACTTGAATTTATAACTGAAACTGCTACACATTGTTTGTTTCTACAGTTTTTGTTGTTGTGGTGGTGGTGGTGATGGTTTAAACCTGTTGACTTCCTGAGGCAATTTTATTTTTTAGGCATTTTTATCAATCATTTTATACGGGCATTTCTTTAAGAATCCGTGTTGTCAGATATTCAACATAAGCAGTTGTAATACTGATATTATTATAAATATTATATACATATTTCAGAAGCACTCAGAAAAATCTGTATTCTTGCCCTTGTAATCATCTTACACATACTTTGCAGCAAGTAGTTTTTAATTTTCTGGCCACTGATTAATTTAAATGACTATAGAAAGTGAGTAGAAGATTATTTGAATCTAGAGAAATAAGAAACTACTCTATTACTGAAGCAAGAGATGTTTTAAAATATTACAATTATCTAAGCACTTATTGCAATCCTTCAAACTCCCAAAAGTTAATAAATTGTATTAGACCCTTTTCAGAAGTCATGCTTTGTGGCATTTGGTCTTATTTATTGTCCTGGCTGAAAGTTCCAGCTAAAGCCAAGGTCACCTTCTATCCCAAAGTTGGTATAATTAGTATCAATTCACTGTTTCACCAAGCTTACATGGGAGGTTATTAACTGTGTTTCATGCAGAGTGTCAAAGAAGCAAGGGCAGTGCTGGCAATCTTTTCAGCTTCAAAGGCACAGCTCATAAATTTAATTCTTTGGTTAGGAAGAAAGGTAGTACCAGTTTAGTTTATTAATGAATTTTAAAATAATTTTATGGATGTTGTAGAAATATTTACAGATGTAGGCCACGCTTTTTAAACCTATAAGAGGATCAAGACACTAATATGTAGTTCATTTTAGTGTCAATATTTTCATGAGCAATGTGCTTTCTGAAATACAATCATTATGGCATAATTTTAATTTAATATTTATTTTCATATGCATATTCTGTAAGTATGAATTTAAAAAGATGGCAAGTATTTGTTTTAGTCATTCCTTTTATATATGAGAGATTATTTTGCAGGATATGTGTATGTATTATTAGATTCTATTAAATCTAGAATTATTACTATAAAAAAATCAGTGAGAATATGCCTAAATTTATGGAAGTAAAAAAATAAGTAGATTTACTTACTTAAAATAGCAAACTAATAAAATGAATATTACTGTTTAAATTGATACAAGCCAAAGAAATAAGTAAGCTTGAAATGCTTTAAAATGTTTGAGGTTTTATTACACAAATCATAAGAGTACCTTTGGAAAATAAAATAGAGCATATATGTTTTACTTCTCTTAATACATGGTTATCAGAAAAAAATGATTATACGTTTCCCACAAATATTTATTAAATGCTTCAAACAAACTGGAAAATGTTTAAAGACTTAAAAGTTGTACATAGTACAATTTTATGTGTCAGAAGTAAATGTTCCATTTAGTTTTGGAAATGATTATATATAACCAGTGATATGTATTCCTATTCCAGATAAGGTCTACTACAATCAAAAGAATAATTTTAACATTTTATGCTAACATGGAATAAGTTAACCTGGCACATTGGACCTGGTCCCTCAGACAGTACTTTTACCAACATCCAGCCTGTAGCCATTAACTCCATAAGCACCAACAATATGGTAGTTTAAGCAAGGTTTAAAGTGTCTCCAACTATACAACATTTATACTGCTTGTTCCTTCCAAGTAAGTATATTTAGTACCCTTTTTCCTATTAGGAATTATGTTTCACATGTTTAATTTTAAAAACTAGTCAACTTGATGCATTTGTTGTTTCTAAAAAAGACTAATAGATATTTCACTACATTTATAGCCTAACTATAGAAACCTGTCTTTTGCCGATAAGCAGGTTTCTATACACAGACCATCTGGATACTGAATTATTACTTAATTTTTGTCAAGTGAAAAAAAAGCCCAACATATTGACACTTAATTTTTAAAAGCTCACAACACCATGCAAATTGTGTTTTATTACCACCAATAAAACTAGAAACATTTTTAATAGCTAAACACTCATAATAAAAGCTCATAAACAACTTCTTGATTTGCACACTTTGGGATTTAACTGTGTCAAGATGATATATTCTTGACATTCCAAATGTTTTATTTGAGTGCATTTCTAGAGACTAACTTAGAAATAAAATGATTTTACTCTATTCACTTTTTGTTGTTGCTGGATTTCTCTTTTCTTTTACTGAGAAACATTTCTGATAAATGTTTATCTCTATGTGTTCTATTTTTAAAAATATTTAAAACAAAGAAACAGCAGATGTATTTATGAACCAATCATATATACATATACACATATATGTGTGTAGATATGTATATATGTATATGTATATGATTGAGGATAGAAGTTCAGGCCAAATCATTATTACTTTTAAATCTGATTTAATTAAATAAATACATCAGACACTAGTTTCAACTACATATTTGTTATTTTGTATTTATTTTACTTTAGCCTATTTTATTTTGAAGTCAGGGAAATGAAACAATTGAGGTAGAGAATTTGCACACAAATAATACTCTTTCATGATCCACATTTTAGGCAACTGTGGTTCATTAAAAACACCTACATAAAATATGGCTGCAGTTTTATCATTCATTTCAACATCTCTATGCTCAGCCATTTTGACTGTTTTACATATCACTAAGACTAATATTTTCTTCAAAAAGACTTTGAGAGGAAAAGTAGTTATTTAGTGAGATCTTTAAGAATTTAATATTTTGGTATTATACTTTTATAAATGGTTCTCTAAATTAACCTACATTTAAATAATTACATTTTATGATTCACATAAATTGAAAATACAATTGAAGCATATGGGTCTATAATTTCTAGATTGGAACTATGTTCATTCTAGAAGTATGTTAAAGTTTATTTTATTTTACAAAGAATAATTTAAAATGTTTTACTTCATATTATATTTTTAAACATACATAACAACGTTAGTGCTAATATCTGAATATTTATGTCCCCTTAAAATTCACATGTGAATATCCTAACACTCAAGATAATGAACTTAAGAGGCAGAACTCTGGGGAAATATTAGCTCATCAAGATGGAGATCTCATGCTTGGGATTAGTGTCTTATTCAAGAGTCCTCATTGGGCTGCTTTGAACATTCTATCTGCTGTGAACACAAGGTAGAAGTTGCGGTCTATGAGGAAAAACCTTGCACCAGACACCGGATCTGCCTTGCTTTGAACTTGTGAGTGGCTTCCAGGACTGTGAAAAATAAATATTTATTTCTTAAAAGCCACCCTACTTATGATATTTTTGCTACAGCAGCCCAAATGGACTAAACCACTAATGTGCATTTAAATCATGAATGAGTATGCATTTTTAATTTATCTTTTAGTTTAATAAACATATCTCTGGTTCTAGACAGTTTGATAATTTAAAAGTTTTCTTAATTCAAAAAGAAATCCCCCCCTTTTTTTGCAGCACCCCTGTTATCAACTAAGGTTCTATTGCAATCATTCTCATTATAATTTAAAAGTTGGTTAATATTATTGGGCAAATGATAAAAAATAATTTTATTAATTCAAAGTCTGATGTAAAACCCAATCTAGATTTGAGCCAATAATCAATTTTGATGTTTACATACGTTATATAAACAATTTCATCACTGTTTTTAGCATTTTTCCTCCTCTTAACATGTTGAAATATATGAAGCTATAATTTAAGTTATTGGAAAAAACTATCATTCCATTAATTATATGATATACTTTAATGTTAACATCTTTGTTTACTAAAATGAATTGAGCAATCAAACCTGTCATGTATTGAGTACTGGTAATCTTTTTCAAAACTCCAAGCTCACATGTTACATAATAAATTGGTAAGTTTGGCCTTATTCTATTTCTGTACATGGGTTGTACAATTCTGCTCAATGTCACCTCCAGAGGTAGGTAGCAAACTACAATCTAATACAGCATATATACTGCTAAATTGAGTACATTTTATAACAAACAGTTGAGTCTCAGCCAATTACAGCAGGGGAGCTTCATCCAATCACAGGTCACCAACTGATTGGCTCACATTCATATAAGCAAATGCCTCCACACTCTTTACCCATTCAAGATAAATGTTGATAACAGCTAATGAGGTTCTTTCTTTATGTCTGTTCCCTTTCTCTGGCTATTAACATAACCTGCAGATGTGGTGGGTGGGGAATTCTGAAACAACTTCTCTCCTTAATGCTGCTCAGTTCCAATACTTTTCTTGTTCAAATAAATTTCTTAAATTTAATTCATCTCAGATATTTCTCCAACATATCCAATTCTCAAGACAACCCTGGGAATTACATGTGTCTTGTTTCCTTGATGAAGATTCCAAGGCTCAATTTGGGTGGTTTTCCAAGATAAATCTCTTAAAAAGAAGAACCAAACTTCATACTCAAAGATATCCCCAGAGCTTACTTATTCTCTGCCTTTGCCATAACTGCTCAAATTGATTGACTTTGCTATGTTTTAACACCCTTCTTTGTAACACGATATACTGGTAATTGCCTGCTTTTTCCCATATAGTTGAAACTCTTCTTCCTCCTAAAAAGGATGCATTTTAAACAGATTGAAGAGGTGTTCAAAATCTCAATCAAGGTCATGGCTTTGCTGATTTGAGTGCAGTTTCTTTTGCTGTATTTCTTCTTGACTTCTTATATAGCAACAGCTGTGATTCTTTACATTTATTTTAAATTGGATGTTTATTATATCTAGGATAAAAAATTCAGCAATAATAGGAATTCTGAAAGGATAAATGCAGATATTAACAGTGATTCATGTGATCATTTATTAAATAGAAAAGATAAATGTTACAGTTTATGAAATTTAAAGAAATGACATTTAAACATAATTAAATAAAATATATTTAGCATATTTAAAATTATTGAATGAGAAAAAAGGATGAAATAAACTAACAAGAAATTTTGCAGCCTGAAAATATCCTTTCTCTATAGTTTTCAGTTTTTCCCAGGCAACATATTGTGTTCCCTTTTGGTCATAATTTTAAAGCATCATTCATAAATTTTAAATAAATATATTCTGTTCAAATATAAATGCTTCTAATTTAAAAGATAATATACAAAAAATGGAGTATCATGTAACTTAAAAAGCATAGAATGTGGGAAATTGTGGCACACAACTATAATACCAGTGGCTTAAGAGGCTGAGGCAGGAGGATCGCAAATGCAGAGCCAGCCTCAACTACTTAGCAAGGCCCTCAGCAACTTAGTGAGACATTTCCTCAAAATAAAAACCAAAGAGGAGTGGTATGTGACTCAATTGTAAAGTGCACCAGGGAAGTGTAATCCCCAATACAAAAAAAAGGATTGAGTACAAAATTGTCATCAATGTGTATGTACTGAATGAACCTTCCATCCTCAAATATAAACCAAAATATTAATGATGGTGACATTGGTGACCTCTCTAACTCCCAGATGTTGGTTAAAGATAGAAGGAAAAAAATAGATATTAGGTTAACATAAAAATTTGTGCTAGGATTTTCCTCTCTCTCTCTCTCTCTCTCTCTCTCTCTCTCTGTGTGTGTATGTATGTATGTATGTATGTGTGTATATATATATATATATATATATATATATATATATATATATATCCTATGAATTTCTTAGCTTACAAATACTTTATTTTGACATATCATGAAGTTATTTTAAATCATATTGTTTTTCAAAATTTAAGTTAAAAATTAGGGTATTGTGTGTGTGTGTGTGTATGCACACAAGCATGTATGTGTGCATGTCATTGTTGAAGTTTATTTGTATGCTTTGAGAGTAAGATCAATTCAATACTTTCAGTACTTTTAATACTACTGCAAAACAAAAAACAATCTCAAGAAACTTGGAAAAATTATATTTACCTGAAAAGGTAAAAAATAGGTTTGAGTTTTACAAGATTATTTTAAATGCAATAAATTCCACTTATCATTTGTGTGTTGAACAGAATAGAATGTTAACTTCACTATGAAAAAGAATATTTTTCTCTTCAGTCCATAATAATGTGCATGTATACAGTGTATATATATATATATATATATATATATATATATATATAATATCACAAATACATGTATGTATATGTATGTATACACACACACACACACACACATACACATAATTATACTTCAGTGGATCACAGGATATTCATAAGATTTCTCCACAACAAACACAATAGTATTCACTATAGAGTAAGCCAAACACTGTTTAGATGGAAATGTTTTAACTTAATCACTAGTGGTTTTTATTACAATAAGTAATTTCCAAAATTTGGGGGCTTGATATACTGCCAAACATATAATAGATAATCAATAACTACTTTTTGAAAAAGGAAGGAATAATTGATTATATAATTCCTGTCTAAATATACCACTTTAAATGTAAGTTAAGTCAATGTGCCTCTCTTTTCTATCAGTATTTTGTTGACATAGTTAGAACTGAATATCAGAGATTTTGTTAATATGCAACAATTAAATTTTATTTAAAATGCTATTTGTAAAAATCTTTGCAGAATATCACACATTAAAGAAAAGCCGTATGTTATATCTTTCATTTTATATTAAACTATACAATATTTGTTACCTGTTTTCTTCATTTTTATTAGGTCTTTTCTCTCAATTTGTATATAAGTGACATTAGAAGGATCTTTAAACTCTTCCCACTTGTAGATTTAATGCCAACAAACTCCAAAAACAGTACAAAATAAACAGCAGTATTTAAGACATTCTTTTTGCTAATGCCATCAAACTTATTTTGTTACCAATTTTCTATATCATATAATATAGTTGACATTATTGTTAAAAATTGACAATGATCAGGCATTAAAATGTATTTTTCTGGAACAATAGAAAGACTATTAAAATTGTTGTAAAAGGTAAAAACTCAATTTAATATCAAGAATTAATAAAAATCCCAAACAAAACAGTTTAACTGATCAATCTTCACAAATAATGAAAATAATAGTAAACATGTCCTTAGTAAACTTAACTGCATATAATAATGTAAACTCTTCATTAATTTTAAGTTAAATTGTTAACACATATTAGTATAGCCAGCATGACACAAAACACATATAAGTAGGAAAAAGACAGAAATAAATCTGACAAATTCTCCCTGAGCATTGTTTATGCAGAAAGTAAGTTAAAGTATGTTTTTCTATAATGCCTTTAAAATTACTTTTATTTCTTCATTCTCTACTAAACACTTAGTGACTGCTCAGGAATGCTTTTTAGATTTCTTAACCATAATGCAAGTATTTATTTTGCCTTAAAGAACATATTTATTTCTTTAAAGTTGCTTTCCTTGTTTTTAAAATAAAAATGTTTATTTTTATACTGATACCAGATATTAATTATGGAGTCAAATATGAATTCCTATTATCCGGAAAACCCCAAAATATTCACCTTTAGAACATTCTATTAGTGGAAAAAGCAGTTCCACTTAGCACTTCACTTTAGGATGACACATGTTGAATATTTACTCCTAAGTTCTATGAGGTGAATAGTACAAGAAGAACATGGACCATATCCCTTTGAGAACAAATTCAACACTAGATTTTTTAATCTAGGGAAAGAGAAGCAGCAAGCTAATAATATAAAACTAGTAATTTCAAAAGCAAAAGCTACCTCTGTATTCTTGAACATATTATTCCTTGACATTTCAAAGCAAGGCAAGAACTGTGTTCCATGTTTACATTTTAAATTTGTTCAACATTGTAGAGCCCATATATTTTTAATTTATTTTATTCTGGAACATTTGGGTAATAGTCATAAGTGACACTAAAAATAAATATACCCTGTTGTCCCATATTCTATTTTAGTCATCCTAATTGCTGAAGATTTAGGTGACTTAATTACTTCTTAGGCTTACATAACCTAGGATCTCAATTACTCTACCCTTTTAAAAAACCTCTAGATAGCTTCATTTATTGTGTTTTCTAGGCCATAACAAAGAAGCATACTGTACCTCTTACGCTGCTGGTTGTTGCAGATGTGGTTGTGCTGGTTGTTATGGCTACAGTGGTTGTGACTGTTGCAGTGGTAAGGGAGGGGATGATAGTAGTGGGAAGCAAAGTGTTGGGAACATCTGGTGAGTGGAAAAAAACAAAATATAAAACAAAATCATATCATGCAAACAAAAGAGAAACACAAATGATTCAAATTATAAATACATGTATCTTATTTAGACTTAAATTTAACAAGCTTAAACAGAATATCAGGTACACAACAACCGTACCACAGTTTCTGTCATTTTTTCTTTCACTTCTTTTTCATGCTCCAAAACAAAGAAAAATCTTGGAGCTAAGTCTGAGAATAAACAGATTGTTTGCAATATTTAGAGTGAAATTTAAAATGACGAGAATTCATTTATTCACTGAGTCATTTGAGCAATTTGTCATGCAATAGCAAAATACATATAGGTAAAACAAAAAATAACAACATGCTTTGTCAGGGAAGTAAACAAAGAAACGACACATACAGAAATAAACACAAATACCACCATATAAGATTAAAGAAATGTTAACAATGAATATGTATATGCATGTTAAATACTTTTGGATTTTTTTTCTTTTAGGAAAACTTAATGATAGGAAATAGGATGAGTGCAATCTTTAGAAACAAACAAACAAACAAAAGAAGCCAATTGCTGTTATTATTGTTATTTTGCTTCTCCTGTTCTCACAAATGATGTTAATGTACAGCTTAGAGTCTTGCAATTCTTACCCTGATTAGCTGGCCACGCCTTCTAACAATTTTGCAGTACCTAGGAGTCTTTAACAAGTATGGAGCCAACTAGCATGGAACCCAATATTCTGAAAGGTTTATGATTTTAAGATGGCATACCTAAGGGAAATTACTGAACATAGACTTGAACTATAGCATTCAATTCCCAATCAATTATTAGTCAACTTGCTGAAAATTAAAATATTGATTCAAATACTTAGAAAACAGAGTAAACAGAAAGAAAAGCTTAGTGTTCAATGCTCGAATCTTCCATTCTTTCAATCAAACCTGCTGAAAATATGAAAAGGAGCAAAGAGAACATTGAAACAACACAGCCAGTGTTAGACTATTAGAACCTTAGTATGATCCTCTGAGCCAAATCTTGTCTCAAGTGGATAGGCATATAATTTACACAGTGAGAAATTAGAAACATTTCCCAAATTACCTGTAATTACTGTGCTGGGGTTTGATTTCACATATTTGTCACATAGTCCCTATATATTCAGAGTGTTTGACAGATTATTTTGCTATTAAAAGGTTTCCTGTCATTCTCTCAGCAAATGTCTTTGAGTCACACCAAACATTTTCTAGTCCTTTACTTTTGATAAATAGCCCTACTCAATCTGAAAATTCTACCTGCTGAATGCTCTACACTGGGGACACCAAAAAACAGCATGAAATCACTCTCTTATCTTGAGTATTGATGTTTACACCTGTTTTTCAACAGGGAAAATGCTTCCTGGCCAGTCAAATTAAGAAAACAACCTCTGAAAACTCAATGGTGCTTACATTAATCACTAGGGAAAATGGGTATTGCCTGGAGTGTGATTTAACATGATCATAAAGTAGAACTGACTTAACAACATTATAAATGGAAACGAATAAATATTATGTATGTGGGAATATAAACTTCTATTTGCTAAGTTTTATAATGTGTTCTTAATTCATGGTAAGCTTTCTTAAGAAGTTCTGGCAGATTGGAGATAAATGAAAACATTTTAAATTTTTTAAACAGTCTATAATTTTAACTTTTATATCTAAAATAGAAAATCATACATTTTTGTTGTTAGCAAATCATTTGCTTATTAGGAAATCTGAAGATATGTACTCACTAAATGCAAAGTTCAATATCTCCCAGGGTAATCAAATATAAGAACAGACAATAATATTAGTCATTTCCAACTATGTATAAAGAGCCAGACATACCAAAGATGATATATTATTAAGTTATTTACTATCAGACAATGGGCTAGAATAATATATCATCATATCTTATTCTAGTAAAAAAAATAGACTTAGAAAATCAACTCTATTAAAAGTAGCATTATGAATTCCTACTTTCTTAGTAGGGTTTTGTTCATTTGTCATTTTGGCATAGCCGAAACAAAACATTATTTGAATTTTTTCCTTACTCCATATCAAGGATAGAAATTCTAAATGATTTGAGCATCTCAATATTTTCAAGTCTTATGAGGATTCTTCTATAATAACCTGAATAATCTCCTGATTTCCTAGAAATGTCAAAATGCATTAAGCATAGACTTTTTTTCCCTGGGCTAATATTCAAAGACCTAAAAAAAAAAAAAAAGATGGATAGCTGTGATAATTGTTAATCTACTTTAAAAGAACTTCCCAGAATCATTACAAATTTCCATGAACATAACCTTACAAATCATTACTGGCACACAGTCTGGCTCCAGCTTACCTTCTCCAGATCGTCTTCTACCCTACCCTCTTGACTTCAGGTGTGACTAAAACTGCTGAAAGCATGTTGGCCAACATGACAGCTGGCTCAAGAAAATGATCCATGAGAAAGAAGCCACTAGCTTTACTGTTTCCTATATGTTTTGCAATATTTGAAACATTTTTTATTTTTCCAGCAATTATGAGGAATTCCCTCTGTTCTTTTTTTCTGGTCATACATTCATGCCCATCCAATTACTTCAGCTGTGTTATTAAAAAGTAAAAGCAGAAGTAACCTAAATATTTAGTTCCAGAAGGTTAATAAGAATTAAATCAAACAACATAAGATTAGTTGGAATTATAGAAAGATCAAAGAAATTGTATACCTCTGCTTTTCACTTACACTGTTTGCTCTGATTTGGGTCTGGTGTTTTCCCACTTGACAATTACCCCTTTGAAAGGAAGAACTCTGCCTCGTTTATTGTTGAAGTGTCAGTACAAGTTGGAAGGCCAATAAATATTGACTAAATAAATTTGTTATACCATTATAAGCTAGACCTTTTTTAGAGGATCTAAAAAGTCCATTGATTTGACAGAGTCGACTACTTATCCTAAAGGGTTTCTTTCCTTCTCTCAAAAAAAACAAAACCAAAACCAAAAAATCTGTATATCTTTAACATAAATAGACATCATTTTCTGTAGGGTAAATTTCAAGATCACAAACTACTACTTCCTTCAAAAAATATATTTTTTGGCTTAATAAAAGCAGCAAACATTTCATCACAGTTTCTGCTACCCTGAAAACATAGAGAGCCTAATTTAAAGCTTATGGCTGAGTTCTACCTGTCTCCATATGAACTGATTGCATTGTCACCGATTCTTAGACTTAGTGGGAAAGGTTGAAGGGTCAAGAGAACTTTAGAAACTTCCCATGCTTTGTTCAACTATTACAACATTAGTTTCCTGGTATATCAGTTTGTATATATGCACATACCTATTTATGTTGCAGAAAAATATTTTATATTTAGTGTTAAGTGTGAGTATAATTGAGAGGTTGATTGCTCCACTTCCATCTCAAGACCTTTTATTTTCAGCAGCCTGATTGTAACTGTAAGCAGAAATTAGCAAAAGACTCTATCTAAGCTAGCTTCCTAAACCCCAACTCGCAGGTTTTTTTCTGGTCTTCACTCCTATAAACCGTGGCAACATTTAGCACAGGTTAATAAATGTTTCAAATGTCATGGTTTAGAGCAGTAACTTTGGCCTTTAACTTAGATATTGTTTAGGAAAAGGTGGTATAATTTCATAAAGAAATAGGGACTACAAAACACATACTACTAGCCATTTACCTCAGTTTTAAACTATCTAGAATTCCACACCATTTTAAAACCATTATACTCTTAATATGAGAAATATTCTATCAAATATAGGACAAGATAGAAAATGAAGGTAAGTTATCAGTTCTTTTTTTCCTTTTAAGACACCTGTTTTTTTCCCCCTTTCTTGAAAGAATATAAATATAGCAAATCAGATACAGGAAAACTATACACATGTACACACACAATAAAATACTAACTATTGGTTCAACTTTAATTAATCAATTCTGTCTATAAAATAACATAATCAATCTTATAGTAGCATGAATAATTTTCTGAATATGATATGTCAATGTAAGAAAATTTAAAATATATGTATATATATATATGTATATTATATATATATATATATATATATATATATATATATATATATTTCTTACATGTTAATATTCTTTATAATTAAAGGATATATTTAGTGGACACTAAGATGAGTATAAATAAAATGTAGTCAAATTATGTATCACATGATTACAAACTATGTAACATAATTTATGAATATTAAAATTTTAAGATGATAATTTATACAAAACTCAAACAATTTGCATGATATTTCATCTCTAATTTCCACAATGCAAAAGAGAAATTTTCCCCATGGAAAAATGTACTAATTTAATAAATAAATATTGCATTTTCTGAAATAAACAACAACAACAACAACAAAAAGTGATTACAAATAATAAGTTCAGCCTTTGGCAAATCCAAAAGAAAATGACTATTGTCTATTCTCTTAGATGGTAAAACATAGAAAATGAAGAATAGACAATTAATGAAACATTTAGTGGATAGAAATTGTATTTGGGAAAGTGAACTAAATATAAACAATAAGATTTTGTCTAGAGCTGATCAGACAAATTAATAATTATACATAAATTATTAGATACAATTTAAATCCAAATACAAAAAAAATCAATGAAGTTCTTCAAAATCAGAATTGAAAACAATGTTAGTAATAAATTTGTTTGTACTTAATCTAGCAATAATTTTTAAGCTGCTAATATATGACCACAATATATAGTAATATGGAAGAACAATTTCTCTGAAATCATGATTATGTGCATTAACTTTCAATAGACTAAATCTTACTATAATCTAAATATCACTATATGGAAAAATGGATAGAACTTTCTAAAATTACTTGATAATTTTAGATAGGATATTAAACAAATTCATAGACATCTATGATTTATTAAAAACAAATATATAATGTATAAATAATACATATTTATTGTGTTAAAATATAGCTCAATGGCAAAGCGTTTGCCTTGCATGTGTGAAGCACTGGGTTCAATCCTTAGCACAACATGAATATAAATAAAGACATTGTGTGTCCATCTACAACTAAAAATATATATATTTGCCTGATGTATACATTTAAATTTCAGATAACTTTGTACCTTTACAAATACACACATATATATATATATATATATATATATATATATAGAGAGAGAGAGAGAGAGAGAGAGAGAGAGAGAGAGTATAAATGGGGAGTTTTCCTTTAAAGAAAAAATGTGAGCATTTTTTATTGACAGGAAACTGAGAAATGTAAATATTCCAAGAGATGAAAATATCTGTTTATTATATGCCTACATAAAATGCAGGAGTTATAATAAATTTTACTTTTTGTTGTCTTTGAAATGTACGTAAAGAATTCTTCAAATGTAAAAGGAAAATTCTAGAGTATTTTAATAATGTCAGACTGAATCTAAATCTAGTAAATTGAACAATTTCATATTAATGCAGCCAAATTCTAAGTAGGCTACAAAAGTGATGTGATATTAATAATTCAGGTTACTTGTAGAAGAACATAGTCACATGCAGAGGTACAATTTCAGCCCAAACAGTAAAGAGGCAGAACAAGGAAACTAAAATTTTCTGTCCAAATACCATGACTAAACTTTGCTATGGTAAATTAATCAGCCCATCATCTCTTCTTCATAGCCCACATGACTGATGCTAACAACTTCAAACTGCATCTACTATTATTTTGAGGTAGCCAATAGGAACTAGAGTTTCTCAGAGCATTCAGGGTCCAAGCTCTAGATATAGCTACTTCAATCCCCTTGTGATGTCATGTTCTCTCATGATACTAATCATTACCTCTTTCATGTCTGCTTTCAAGGCTTGTTATAAATATGATCTCATCTGTAAAGCAGTCTCTGTTCCACAATGATTTAGTATGTTCTTTCTCTGAACTTGCAAGTATTTTGCAGCCACCTGTATATACACTTCTTTTGTATTATATCACCTCTGTGCTTATGTATCTATAACACCCTATAAACCGTAGGCTCAATCTTAAAGATTAATATGACTTCATCTTTTAAAACATCAATTTGCCTTGGGACAAGTATAGTCTGACCCAACCCTTCATTAGAGTAGCTCCCCTTTCTGGATGTACCTAGAAAGTTGAAGTCTGATTCCTGGTTCCTCTGTGAAGACTTCGTTTGACCATATAAATCTCACCCAATTTTCCTTCACTGTTTGTGTTGCTACAGTAACATTTTAACATTTGTTCTAATTTACATAATCAGTTTCATGAACTCTGCTTTTTAAATTCTCAATAGTAATGAAGTACACAGTACACACAATATACATCAAAACTCTGAATAAAATCAAGATGAAAACAGTCTATTGTATTAATTTGACACCAACATACATTGTATTTTTTTTCCCAAAGAACTAACAAGATGATAAGAACAGAGAAAATGTATTCCATAATATAATTCTGTGCTTTCTCAGAGCCCCTCACTGAATTCAGCTGGTGCTTTATAAATGTGACTACTGATAACAATGTCAGTAGATAGGTAGTCTATCAGTTTTTATAATATGAGTCAGTAACCAACCTTTATACATGGTTAATCCCTATAAAAAGTTGCCTGCTTCCTCTATCGTGTGTAAGATGATTTTTAGCAATTCCATCGAAGAGTCTTAAAGTCTAAAAGATTATTAATAAAAATTAAAATGCAGCATCATGAAGAATCTTATATTCTGAAAGCGGATTTTCCATGTTCTTAAAACTGTTAGAGCTCTGAATCATATCATCCAATTAAAATAATAGAAAAGTGTCCTTTTCTTCACTCGCTAATGAAAGAATTCAAAACATTGTAACCACATTTTGTTATTGGAGCTTATTAGAGCACAACAGATCCTGTATAACCTTGTCAGAATAAAATCAGTTTCAACAAGCACTGTGTACAATAAACTGCAGAGTGGTACAGCACCTTTTTCCCAATAACGAGCTTTTCAGGTTAAAGGTATGTTCTGTTCTCTACAAGTGCAGTGTACAATAATTTCTAACTTGTCAACCTGTTTTGTTTTGTGGCAGTTTCTCTTTTTAAAAATGGCATTCAGAATGGATTTTCGAAGCAAAATTAAGTCTAAGGAGCCCCAGAAGCCCAAGCTTCTTGTTTCCCTCCAAAGACTAGTGTTCAAATAGGGAGAAAAACTGTTACCATTTAGTCTGGAATCTATAAGTCTACCTCTATCCTGCTGCATGTTACTAACCTGCCCCCACCCCAGGGGGTCCCAGGGTAATCAATACAAACCAGGAGTTATTGGTGGAGATGCATAAGGGTTAGAACATGTTGGATAACAAGTACTAAGGTAAGATGCAACATTTTGGTAGAAGGCACCTCACCTTAAAAATAATAGGGCATCCTTAACCTTTTTACTGTGAATTCCATTGCCGTTGCAAGCAATGGTAAGAGGAATATTTACTGGATTTGCTTTTGCCAAGGCAGAGAAGAAGGACACCTACTTGCTACCGTTATGCTCAGCTACATGTAGCAGCCTATTTGGATTCAAGCATCAAAATGAATAACACCACAAAGACTCTTTTTAAATGACAACCTCTGGTTTGATGAGGCTTCAATTCACCATTGCATGTACCCTCCTCAAGAACCATATAGTAATGTCATCTGCTTCAAAAAAAAGAAACCCTTTTCAAAATAAGATCAAAAAAAAAAAATCCCTTTTTCATCATTCTGGTAGCTTCCACTGGCTTCTGACACTAAATGGAATCTTTAGTAATAATAATAATAAAAACTGCCTTCAAAAATGAAAAGTGCTATAATTTTCAACTGTAGGTGGCAACCAACAGTTCTATGAAATTACAAGAAAAGTTTATGAATAAAATCAATGTTATTTTTTAAAAAAATGCATGCATTTTTCTTTTAAAATACTTTTATTACATTTCAAACTGGTAAAGGTAAAGTGAAATTTATGGTAGGGGAAAATATCTTTGATATGAATGATCCTCTATCAATTATTTGCATCTATTTCAATATGTGAGCGCTTTCCTAAAAGCACTTAACCTAAGAGTAGATGAGATTATTCTATGGGAGAATATCACTTCTATTCATTTTTTTAAAATACTTAAATCAAATAGCAATATACAAAGCAAAAATTTTATGAAGTAGAAAAGTACTGAGAAATCCAGATATTTGGATGTATGTTCTGTGATGAAGTAGCTGAAAAGCATTTTGTATATCGTTTAATCTTCATACATTTATGCTTCCTGATCTAAAATCGAGGAGTTTGTACCTAGTCAATTATATAAATCTTTGTGAGCCAAGTTCATACCAGTGGTAGATTATAGTTGATCTTCCAAAAGCAAAACACCTTCACTCCAGGAATTATAAGTGCAATATTATTTTTCACATAACTTCAAGAGATAGAGTCCCTAAAGATGTTGTTCTACATTCACAATGGAAAAAAATAGACTCATATGATGTCTTATATTATAAATAATATAACTCTCTCAAATTCAAGATAATCTGTGTGTACTTGAAAAAAATAATGGTAACCTGAATGTGTTAAAAATGTTTATATTGCTATGTTTTCAGATACAAACTCACTCTTCCTGTCAAGTCACCACCATTTAAATATAGCGTGCTTATAAGTAGAGCCTCTCTTAAGCTTTCTTGCTTGACCTTATTTTTTCCAGTGTTCATTTTTCATTCCACAAAAATACTTGCTTGAGTCATACTAGGTTATATATTCATGTCACTCTATAGATTTATACCATGCAACTTACTAGAAATACTTCCATGTTTATCTCAAATATACTTATTTAATACATAAATTTCATCAAAAAGTAACAGCGGCTTCTGGTACCCTGAATCAAAACTGAACTGGACTACCTTTTTGAAGAACTATCCAAGAAATATAAAATGCCACAATAAAAGATATTTTACTATGGCAAATTTTCACTTCCTTATAATGGCCATATTTTAAATAAAAATAATCCAGAATGTTTATCACTTTTTATCACTATTTCCTATGTGAGAATTCATTTACCAAATGATTATCCTAAATTAATAATATTTGGGTTCTCATCAAAGTGTAAAAATTGTCATTGAATCAAAATGAGAAATTAATACCCAGAAACTTTTTAGTGAATCCTAATTTTCACATATGTGTTTGTTGATGACTGCCAAATGGAAAAGGAAATAAAATGCCCAAATATGATATTTAATATTATAATCCCCAAACTTAGTCAAAATAAAAAAGAGAATGTGAGAGTGTTTCGAAGATTATTATTATAAATTTGCCACCCTATAATTTAAGAAAACTACCAATGGTAATTTGCAGGTACTTATGGTGTTTGACTATTTATCCATAGGCCCACTTAGACATCTCCTTAGAAGACAGTTATCTCCTAATGTTATGCAGAATTTCGAGTTAGCACCTATTGAGCTCCACTTTTTACCATATCTTTCCTAGTGTCTGGTACTCTCTGGAGGACTCTGTTGTTCTTAGGTTTAAAAACGATTATTTCAGCAATGAATTCCTACTGAGGGGGGAGTACAGAGAAATTCCTAGATTCCAAAGCAAGTACATAATATGTTGTTACAACATTTGTGAAATCTAGTTTAAGAAGCTACAAAGCAAGTTTTACATAAATTCCATATCTTCTATTTAGATATGTCATTGTTTCTGAAAACTAATGCTAAAGATATTTCCCCCATGGGCTATTTGCATATTAGGTAAATTCTCTGGCAAATGAGCCATTTCATATACATACATTTAAGTTGAAGAACTCTGTACAGTTTTGTAAATTTCCACCTTAGCCTTATTTCTCCATAAACAACAGAGAAGGCCAGAGTGCCATGGTTTCTATCCTTGCATTTACTTTATTATACACTACAACTGAGAGAAAAGATTAATATCAATAGAGCCAGAACATATTTTGTTAATGGTGAAATGAAGATTTTTTTTTTCCCTTTCAACAGTGGTCCACTTAGATGTATAGAAACATTTACTTCAGAGTGGTACAACTGAATGGAAATTTTACTCTGGAAGCTCTGAGACCTTAATTTATCTACTTTTCACTCATCTTAAAACAAAGAGATGGATTTCGGCATCAGCTCCAAGTTGAGTATGACCACATGTGGGCACCTTTTTAAATGCTTTATAAAGCAAACACTGCTCCTGTCTCCACTATTTTATTCCATCCCACTTCTCTCTGCAGAGTTCAACAGCATATTCATCCAGTCAGAGGTATGCCTTTCCCACAGGCATCAGAGCTTTCCCTACTTATTCATGTCCAGAAATGATATGTTTTATCTGTGAGATTAAAGAAAGTACTGTTTTAAGAATGATCCAACTAGTTACTGCCTGCAAACTCTCAACCAGAGATGAGAGCAGCAACCACAGGGCTCTTCCATTAGCACACTGTTTGTTGCTCCATATGGATGTCTTTTCTGTCCTTTTCTTTCTACAACATATATTTTCCATTTATGCTTCTAAAGGAAGCTGCTCCAAAGGAAAAATGCTCATTATGAGTACACAGAATTAATTTACCAACTGGTAGGTCTGTTTCTCTGTGAGGGAACAGATTTTAGCTGAATCCCTTTGTAATGTTTGCTAGGCTGTGCATCTGTCCGTAATTCAGGTCTTTCTTTCCTGCTCCCCACCCACTTATAGGAACTCAAAGATTCCCTCTTGTAATTCCATCATGATTTGCAAGTATTGCTTTGCCTAAAAGTACAACTAAAAAGAAAGAAAGAAAGAAAGAAAGAAACAAAACAAAACAAAAAACTCATGTGATCCAGTGCTTCTAAATATTTTATTTCTGGATAACTATAATAGTAGATGCAAGATGTCACATGAGGCTGCTATCTTTTAGTCTAGCTACACATTTGCCATGAAGCACAGAAGTACACTTTTCATTTTATCATAAGAAGGATACGTATTAGTTTCAAATCATTGCTAATCATGAGTTGAATTTATGAGCAATATATCCCTGTCATGGGGATGTACATATCATGATAATATTTGATTAGTTCTATCACGAGAAAAGTTTAAAAAAATTATTACTTTATGACATTACTTTATGATATTTGTAGTGTTTCACAATTATTAAGCATTCACCTATGTATGCATTATTTGAGCAATTTAAGACCAACTACTATAATAACACTAAAACAATAATATTTATTTTCTGCACAGCAGTCAAATATTTGGAAGAAATGATAGATGGATTAGAAATGTTTGTTTCAGTGAAAGAAAAGCTACCCTTCAGGAATCAATTTGCTTTTCCAACATAGTAAGCAAGTTATCTGCAGTGGAGAATTAGCACCCAGGACAGAAGAGGAGCCTCGATTTACCGAGTTTGTGAAAGATACATGTCTAAATAAGCAACAAAGCTTGGAAGCTGGACTGGGGGGCCAGCAGTCTATTATATCTATGTGTTTAGCTTTTTAACTGTATTTTTTTACTTTTACTACTAACAATGAAATCTGAGTAAAATTAAGGAGGCAGTCTTATTGATTATTAAAACCTGGAAAGCTTTTTTTAATAGTTTGATACCTTTCACTAGGCCAAAACACACAGACATTTCTAACAGTAATTTTCTCTTACAATTAAAATGATAAAGCTCCAAACATTATCTTTATGGTGATTCCTAGCAACTAACAATAAAATGTGTTACTTCTGAAGTGTATATGTGTTCCTTGTGAAGTGATTTTCCTAAAAACTTAAAAATAAGAAATATTGCATTCCTAAGCAGTGTTCATTTCAATTGACACATGACCAAACAAACCATAAGTGCAATATGATATTTTAGAGATATCAAGTTAGCCACTACAATAAACTGGCAGTACAGAAACAGAAGCAAATTTCAATAGAATTTCACTGTATACTATTATAATAAATATCATAGTTTAATTATTTCATACATATTTAAAGATGAAATTTGCTGGAAAAGAAAAATATATTTTTAAAATATGAGAGCATGGAAAGTTGTATAATGAATAATTTCACTCATACGCAAAATAACCAGAATTAAAATGATGAACCAATACATTGTTTAAAATCTTCTTCATACAAGGAGAGAAATAATGAAGTAAGAAAAAATAAATTAGATCAATGATAAAGACATTTAATATTCACATTGGGCTACTATGGTAATAAGAAGGGGAAATTTGAGTAGGGAGAACAAACATCGTGAAAACATCTCCTGGAATATTCTACATCAGCTCTATCCTAACTTTCAGAGACAACTTGAGTTCTCCATTGAAGCTCTAACATGATTCCTGCTCTGCTAGCCTACAGTCTGGACCTGGCATAGATATTGTAGCCACTACCCATAGACCAGAATGGTACTGCATATTCCCAGTATCTCTGTCCATTTTCTATATGCATTTGAAGTAGTGGTTATGAATTTTCCTAACATGAATTTAAAGGGAGGTAAAAGATATTAAGAAAATTGAAAAAGAAGGTTAGGATTTAAGAGAGGCTGATTTGCATTTCTCACTCTATATAGATACTATTTCTCAAAATTTTGATTCCATATTTCCAACACTTTCAAAAAACATTACTTTTAATCCATTTATTACAAATATATATGAGAACCTGAACTTCTTTCAACCACAAAACAAGATGAGCCTAAGGCCATTGGTAATTTCTTGCAGCCACTCCTTGTACAACAGTAAGCATTTGCCATACTGTGTATAGTATATGGATGTAGATCTGGGTAGTCTTTGCTTTGGGAGAAGATATACTACTTAAATTCTCTGAACTTGATGTTGTGTTATAGAAACAAGTCTGATTGTAAATTTTGTCCTATTCTAGAGATTTTTGTTATATTATTGAATTTTTAAGATTTTTTCCCTATTAACTAGTTAGCAAAAATTTAGAAATTTATTTTTGTTCAGTAGAATTAAATTATAATCTGGGTACCATTCAGGGAATATTTAGGCAATACATTATTTGCATCTCTTTCTAGTTGAATTGGTCTTAATATAAAAAGACTATTGTTTTCTGCTGCCTTTCCTATCCTCTACTATCCCCCCTCCCCTCCCCTCCCCTCCCCTCTTCTCTCTCTACCCCCTCTACTGTCATTCATTTCTTGCCCTTGTATTATTTTTTCACAGACACTAGTATGGCAATATGTAAATCAATGGATGTGTAACTGATGTGATTCTGCAATCTGTATATGGGGTAAAAATGGGAGTTCATAACCCACTTGAATCAAAGTGTAAAATATGATATATCAAGAAATATGTAATGTTTTGAACAACCAACAATAAAAAATTAAAAAAAGACTATTGTTATTTATTATAAGAATAGAAGTTAGATATATTATAAATGATTATACCTGGACTGTACTGAATTCTTCCATTTATGATGTATATAATTTGTTTATGATTGATCCAAAATCTCTGTATTACCATTTTTAAAAATTTTAGACACTGGGACCACAATCAGAGATTATAATCATCTGCTTCATTGTGTGATCATCTTCCTATAATTCTCCTATTTGTTTTATTATTTGAATGCATAACTTTTCTTAAACATCTTAAACTATAATTTCCTTTATTGTCACTCACATTTGCCTCTTAAGGTCATAAGTATTAAGTATATAATTGGGGAATGAATGAATTATTCTTTTTGTCTGAATTCTCTAAATATGAAGAGCAGCAATGGAACAAAACACTTGAAAACCATTAGGGTTATGGATGGTGATTTCTAAATAAATAGCATGATAAAAGTGGTAAAGAAGAAACATTTTATAAAGAAGAAAAAAATAAAAACTACTATGATCTCAGTAATTAATCAGCATAACTATGGCTACTAATTTAATAGATTAATTTTTCCATTGCTGAGATTGTTAATGAATAGTGCCATTATCTTTGCTAAGGGATCCTCCACAGAGCAAATGCTTCATAAATATATTTTGTCTTGCCTGTATTTGAATGTTCACTTTTGTTAGCTTTTTCATTGATGGTAAATTTTAGACTGGCAGTTTCAAATTACCACCTCTATGTTCCTAATGTTGAAATTTTCAAATGTGAATAAGAAGGGGGCAAAACCCCTGCAGCATACATAAAACAAAATGTCAGCACTATGAACAATTAGGTGTAATAACATTTAAATAATGCAATTCCACTGACACCCAAAGAATAAAATCCAACAATTAGGATGGCCTCTAGACAGTAGAAGATTTCACAGGAAAGTGCTAATTCTGCTCAGACCTCCATCAAGTTAAGAATCAATAGAACCTAGGCAACTGTAGTAGATTCAGACACGAGTCTCAGTTCCTGAACAAAAACCCTCATGCTAGAGCTATATTAAATTATCACAGCTAATGTAAAATCAACCTTGGTGTAAAAGCTAAAAGGGTAAAGTTCTCACAAATGATCGCTTATCACTCCATTCCGAAATGCATACAGCATTCATTATAGATCGCAATGCCACTCAAATTTCATCATTTAGTAGGTTTTGAAACAGCCAAACCATTAACAGAAGAGAGTAGCTTTTATATTTATACAATCAGTGACTAATGAAACATTATACCCAGTGTGCAAAGGGGAAAAAACTTTATTTTTGTAATGAACCCAATTGGAGCCCTTTTTAAACACAGTGTAATATGGTTTCACTGTTTCATCGAGCCTCTCATTACTTGTGTCAATAATCCTAGGTAAACTACTGTTGAACTTCACAGCATTTATTTAGCAGCATGAATAGCATTAATCTATGGGGTGCTTTTGATGAATTGTAGTTCAAGAAGCGAAGCCAAAAATGACTTCTTACAAAATGCTTAGAGAAGTATTTATTAGAAATATGTCAACTGCCAACTACCTAAAGGTAGCTTGGCTATTTAGAAAACCATACTGTTGGCTAGCTTGCAAACACTGGGAAAGCATAAGAATTTTCCCTACTTGAATTACTTGAAAAACAACAAATGACATGCTTTTCATCAGAGTGTATTATTTCTTCTGTCACTTCCCTTCTAATTCTGTATATATTTATGTTGTATTGCCTTCAATACAACGTGACATGTGATACAACATGCTCCCAGGCTCTGAGATACTATTAGGTGAGAGAAACACTTAAAAATTTTTGGGTGAATCAGTTAGGCTATACTTAAGTGACTGCATGGTCTGAATATCCAGGTAGCACAAACTGGAAGCTGCTCTTGGCTCCCCATCAAAGACTCTAACTTGACCTTGACTCACCCAATGGTATTACCTTCTCTGGCAATAAGGCTGGGAAGGTTTGTCCACAGGAGCTAACTACATTTAATTCCAATTTATCAGTGTAGTTTGATTAAGCTAATCTTTTATATAGCTGAATTTTATACTATTCATGAGATACCAGAAATTAAACTCTTAGATCTTTTGGATGTTCAAGATGTTTATACAGGGAGAGTTTATTCACTGTCTGCCTTCATTTGCCTACCATGAAGCTAGTATTTAGAATTGAGAGATTTTATACACTGAAGGAATTCAAAAACAGATAATATTATATACTGACAATATGTAAGTTTCTTCAATTTTTGCCTGTATCATAACAAAATAAATACCTGGAAAAATAGCACAAATTAGTTTACTATTTTCCTTAAAATTAATTAAAACTCTTTATTAAAGACTTAGGCTTGACTCCCACCATTCTTTCTTTTTAATTTTTTTTTAATAGAGAACTAGCTAATCCATGTTCTATACTATACAATTATAAATATGTATTATATAATTGGATTCCTGGGAAAAGTATTGAATAAACATATTCTCTCCATGATTTCTAAGATCCACTGGATTTATTAAACCATTTTGTTTTATTAAATGGTGGTTCATAATTTTGTAATATTATATGAAATAACATGGTATTCTCAGAAAATTTCTCTGGCTGAAATATAAAAGGTTAATGTTACATTCTCTAAGGACTCTTTCTCTGGAGATGCACAATGTTCCCTAGCATATACATTAACCACTGAGAAATGGTATAATAAAGAAATTTGTATAAATTTATTTATTACAGCATTTTTTAACCTCATAAAATGTAGTTTCATCTAATAATATGTTAAATTTGCCTTATTAACAACTCATTGTGACTTTTGAAGTTTGATCAATGAAAAAGAGTGATTTTCTTCACTTTTGGGTATTGGTATTTTGCTATATTTATACCCTTTGATATATACAAATGGTGAGATAAATGAAGTCAAGAAAATCAATGTCTGTAGATATTTCAAATTATCCTTCACAACATTTACTCATTAATATTCTATTCCTCTGTCTCTGCTGTATCTCAATGACATACTATTATCTTTTGGGCCAGTTATAGTGATCAAAAAATATATATTTTTATGATACTACTACTGAAATTAGTTTAAGAGAAATAGGATAATTCTGGATTATAACTAAAAGCATTTATTTGTAAAAATTTAGACAATCATTAATATAACTTATAAGTCATCACCAAAAATTAAATAAAAAGATTTATGATAAAGCTTTTCACAAAAATAACTTCATTTTTAGTGTATGCTGTAATTTTATATTAATTTGTCTGTATTGGAACATAGTAAATTTTGGACATATTAATACTTACGAGAAGTCCTTCTGAAAGAAAAAAGAAAACCTGTTTAATTTTATCCTACAGATTTTGAAAAATTTAAATAGCCTTTTAGGTCATTCATTTTTTTACATATCATATTGTCAAAAAGGCACTCACCATGTACAATGAGGACATACTCTGCGCTGCTTTGGCCAATGGTGTTTGTGGCTTCACATCGATATGTACCATTATCCGTTTTGTTCAGGAAAAGAATGTTTAGCTCCCTACCACTCACAACCATTCGATCAGGATCTGGTAATTCTCCACCATCCTTTGTCCACAAAACAGGTTCTGGCCTGTTGGATTCAAACATGCATACAAATTGGAAAAAATAAGAAATGTTGAATATTCAGGAAATTAAGCAAATCTGGTAATATGTGGATACTCATTTTATGAATAATCATTTGCTAACTTCTATAAAGGGGCAAAAAGAACCATCATGTACTCATTCAAAAGATTTGAAGGTATGAGAAACATAACTAATTCTACTGTACCAGTGTGTTAAAGAACTAATTTGTTATGTTATTGTAGCAGTCATTGCTGGTCCCCTGCCCAGGTCCTGAGCCCAGACTCTACTGGTATTGGCATTTTAACATTTTAACATAGCCTTGGGCAACAGAACCAAGTCCTCTCCCCAGGTTCTAACAAAAATACCTTTTCACTTGGGGTCTCCATTGAAACCACCTAAAGCTTCCCCTTACCTTGTCCACTTTTCTTATTCTCCTAAAGAATTTTTTGGAAAATTTGTATTTAATAACATACAGCCCCTGGCTGCATTTGGCCAATAATGGTCCATATGTACAACAGAGATTTCTTAAGATTTTATCTCCTGGAGATGTCATGGCAATTTTATAATGTGTTTGAACTCATATGTATTTTTTGACAAAATTTTGTAAAATGGATAAAACTTATGAATGAAATATAACAAATACTGGTAATACTGTCAAAATAAACAGATCAGTAATATGATGCAGGAAATGTTCATCAAGTGTTTAAGACTAAAATCACTTGGAGGATGTGATATTTTGATATAACAAGAAATACATATTTTCTCTGCCCCTATTTCCTGACATAGTTCTCCTGAAACCCCTATAGATAGATGTGCTAGGAAGATATTTTGTACAAAGATTTGGTCTTTTTCCGCAGGTCTTGACGCTGCTTCTAAATTCATAGGAATTTCCTAGGCACTGGGAATATTTTTTGTTTTAATGAGATGCTCCTAAGACATAGTCTAATAAAATGCCTTTGGAGGGCTTCTGGATCCCTTCAGAATGGGAGCTAAATAATTCAATGGTTGGAACTTTCAATCCCATCTCTGTCCTCTCAGAAGCAGAGATGGGTTGAAGTTTCAGTTGATTACCAATGTCCAATGATGTAATCAGTCAGACATATGTAGTAAAGCCCTTTAAAACCCTGAACTGCAGGGTTCAGTGAACTTTTGTGTTGCTTAACATATGGATGGTCCTGGAGGGTGTCATTCCAGGAGATGACAGGGAAGCTTCTGCCCCTCGCTATATACATTGCCTTATTCATCTCTTAAACTACTTTTCACCTGCATCCTTTGTAATGAATGGGTAAGTACAAGTATGGTGTTTCCCCAAGTTCTATGGAAAGACCCAGAAAATTAATGAAATCCAAGGAGGGGTCATGGAAACCCTGTCTGTAGCTGGTTGATCAGAGAAGTATACACAATAACTTACTATGTGCGATTAACCTGAGAATTAGGGGCCACCTCCTGGGACTGAATCTTAACCTATGGCATCTGAGTCTTTCCAGGTAGAGAGTGTCAGAATTAAAATGAACTATAGGCCACTCTGCTGATTATCCTGGAAGAACTAATTGTTAATTGGGGAAAAAAAAACTGCCATATACATTTTGGTGACCAGGTATGAATTTTAGTAAACGTGTGAGCAGAAAATAATAAATAGTTCATTTATTTTCCTATCTCTTCAGAGTAAGAAAGCAAAGAATGAAAGGCAATTTTGTCAGACCCAAGAAACTTCTGGAAGAGTAATATGTTACTTAACAAATGAAGAAACTTGGTATATAAAAATATTGAAAAATATGATATCATATCTTCCAATTATATAGAAAACTTGTCTTCATATTATCTTTAATGGAAGCCAAACAATTAACACTTCTTAACTCGCTTTATGTAATCCACATCGGTTTATTGCTATTTGAACTTACTTAATTAATATTTTAAGTAGCATAATTTTAAGTCAAATATCACAAGTAATACAATCCTTTGAAGAAGTAAAATTTTAAAATGAAACTGTAACTTGGAGAAGAGCTGAAAAAATTGAAATTTTATTCTTTCCAAAAAGCTACAAAAGACAAATAATAAAATAAAAGTTATATTAAGGATAATTTGAATTTTAGAAAATTCACCTTTATAATTTTATTCAAATGAAGGACTTATTATATTAAGAGGCAATTTTTTTGACGTATGTTAGAATTTTAAACACACAGATATATTTATACGTATTTATGTATTTTTATATATACACGTTACATAGATATATGTGTGTGTGTATATATATATATATATATATATATATATATATATATATATATATCTTTCCATACACTCAAAATTAACACCTGAAATCCAAACTATTATGATTCCTCTCCACTCAAGTTTGTAAGCTTTAAGTCACATCTAAAACACAGGCACTATAAATGCATACTTAATTTATATTTATATATATTTTAAATTGTTTACAGAGAACATAAAGATGCAAACAAATTAGTTATCAGTCTGTATTTTAAAAATTTCTTTCTAAATACAAATACTCCCTTCTGGTAAATAAGTAGGAAAAAAATCAACCTTCACAAGTGGTTAAAAGGAAGATGTCAGGCCATGTTTCTGAAGCAATGAACTGAATCATTCAAGGATTCTTTATCCTACTCTATGTAGTAAATCTTAAAGGTGACAAGACTTAGAACTATAAGATGCAATTTTAAGGAAAAGAATGTTATAGTTGATATATAGATCATAAATAAGGAACAAATATTCCCAATTAGTACTTAAAATGTTCAACTTCTTTAATAGCAGCATAAAAATATTAAGTGGTTTAACAGCCTTGATACAGTTTGTGTTTCATCTTAATAAAGAGAGCCTCCAGGCTTTTTCTAATTGGAATCCAGAAATGATTAAGTTTCTTGCTCCAAATGAATAACAATCTCCCCTGCTCTTCAAGCATCTAAAAGAAGATCATTTTAAAAGTGGTTCCAATGTAAGGTTTTTATGTGACAAAACTGAAAAAGGGTAGAAGCCAGATACCAAGTGCAGCAGAATTGTGAGAACACCATGGAAAGTAAGATGGTATTATTCTACAGTGGGAACATCCATACAGTCAAGGCAGAAAGTCTCCCTGTGAAAACACCAGATTATCAGAAGCTGGAATTCTTCTATATGAGAGTAAATTTGACTTCATTTCTGCCTTCAAATCTACAGAGCTAAAATCATGTTTTATTTTTTTATGCAAAAAATAAAAAAGAGACATTTTTCTAACAGTAGAGATACAGAAAACAAGAAATCAAAATTTTAAAAGTGAGACCAAATGTGTTTATGCACTGAGTCTCACATATTTTATTACCTTATTGAATTAGTTTTAAATCTCAACAGATTAAAAAAAAAACTCAGTGTTTTTTTATGTACATGATAAGAGATTCTATAGTATCTTTCATAGCTTCTTATTTATAAATTAACATTGGAAAAATTGCCATAACCTGCTCAAGTCACTGGTTTATTTAATATCTTGAAACAGATGAGTAATCAAACCTGATCCCTTATTTCCACTGGAATTATTCAGTTTTGCAGTGCTACTTTTGTGAGGTTGTTCCATACAAGCAACTATTCTAGTCCCTCCATATGAAACCTCAATGTCAAGGAACTATTTATTGTTTAGATTAGGTGTCCACACAAAAGCTCATGTGTAAGACAATGCAAGAAGGTTTAGAGGTGAAATGGGTGTTTTAGAAAAGCCTTAACCTAATCAGTGCAGTAATTCTCTCATAGGGATTAACTGAGGAGTTAACTGTGGGTTTAGGCTGTGGCAGGAGGAGGAGGGTCATTGGTTGGTATGCCTTGGGGGTACATTTCTGATGAGCTGAGCTTAGTCTCTGTCTACTTTCTGGTGACAGCTGTTTTACTTTACCACATTTTTATCCCATGATATTCTACCTCATCTCAGACCCCAAGGAATGGAGTTGTTCATCAATGGACTGAGACCTCTAAAACTCTGAGTCCCCAAATAAATGTTTCCTCCTCTAATTGTTATTGTCACAGCTAGGAAAGCAAACTAAAATAGTCCTGAAGAGATTGAATAACTTCTTCGCATTCATCCGCTCTCATCCTGTCTTTTAAGCTCATGCTTATTAAAGAAAATAAGCAGGCATTTCCAGTTTATGCCTTATGTACCATGTGACCACATGAAAGATGCCTACTGGCTTTATTTCAGTTTAGAAATTCCATAGGTGGGAAGTAGAAATGACTGAAGTTCTATTTATCATAGAGTTTTTTTAAAAAAAAAAAAAAAACAATTCTTCTCTATTTTCTTCAACTGGAAAGTGAAATAAGGTAGTGGTATGGGTTTCATAAATATCTTGATCCCCTTTGTACTTTAAGAAAAAAAAATTAGACCACGAAATTATTCTTAAGTTTGTACATAAAACTTTCAGTGTTTATGTTTTCAATTTTTAGATAAATAGAAGGACCTATATCAAGTATAAATTAATTGAAATTAGTTTATAATTGTCACAACTAGAAATATTTTAAATTTATTGATTCAGAGGAAATGGATACCAAGAGAACTCAAACTATCCTAAGCATTTCTCACTGGGTAGACTGAGATTGCATTCTTAAAGTCCAAATTTTACCAAATAATTGAGGAAGAAAAAGATGGGGGGGGGTAGAAAGAGAGAGAGAGAGAGACAGAGACAGAGACAGGTAGAGACAAAGAAGAAAAGAAAAAAAAATCAGAAGCTGAAGTTGCTTGGGACTTTTTATATTTAAAATATAAATATAAAGTAAGTCTAATAAGTAGTTCTCTTAAAATTATAAGCTGAATCAAAATAAAATTTTTCTATGATTTTATGCTGGAAGCTAAGATGGTGACTGCTAAACAGGAAGGAATAGAAAATGATTCTTTGGGAGCTGTTTATTATATCAATCATTTGAAATGTAAAAGATGCACAAAGGGTTATTTTGTTACTTAATACCAAAGGAGATGTTTCTCATATAGTTTGTAAATAGCTTGCAAAGTCTCTTCTTAACTATTATAAATATATTGGTCTAGGTCCTTGGAGTATACCACAAACTGATTTTTCTCTTCAGATTTGATTGTTTTACAATTTATTTGTAACAAAATTTGTTTTCCTTGTAACTGATTGCATGCTTGTTTTGGAAGCAATTTTTGAAACATCATAAAATTTTAGTAAACCATCTTTGAATGTTTTATTTATCACAATTTAGTCTCATTTACAAACATAATCAAACATGTAAAAAACTGACAGATATCTATCTACCTACCTATCTATATACACAAATATATATATATATATATATATATATATATATATATATATATATATATGCTCAAGGCTTCACAAAAATTCAGAAACATTGATACTAGTTTTCAATGAGCCCCAATGGATATAATAACAGCAAATATTCACTATTGTGCTTACATCTTAAGATAGAGAAGATGTAATTGAACTTATGGAACTGCCTTTTTTTAAAAAAGTATGGCTATTTGTTCTTGACTAAGTATTTGATAAATATATGCAATTACAAAGTAATTATCTATAAATAAATCTGTGCAAGTATTTTTGAACCAAGAATTTACAGGGATATAAAGAAAACAAAATACATATATTTTGATATTATATTGCATTGAATATTATATTGCATTGAATTTTTATTGCATTGAATTTTTAGGGCTATAAATAAAATAAAATGCATATTTTGTGATATTATATTATATTTATATACCATAAGCCAAAATGCTTGGTAGGACATGTTAAGTGTCATACAGGAGTTTAAAAACATCAGTTTGATACATGTCCTATATTAGGGATAATATGATATGTTTTAGGAAAGATTTAATTCTTGAATAGTATCTTAATTATGGTATAGTTTTGGCAAGAAAAATAGAAGATACCATCTCAGGAAAAGTTAGAGAGCTTGACTAGCATGCTTGCTTTCCACAGGCCACAGTGTTAAATAGATGAATTTAAATATGGAGAATACCAGGAAAAGTTACTGGGGCTAATAGGTAAAATTTATATTGGTTAAAAAGTCCAAACTAAGAAAAGCTAAAGTTAAAAGCACTCTATTTTTAATCAAATTGAGAGTAAATTAAGCAAAAGCTAAGGTGAAAGTTGATATGAAAGAATAGGAACAGATGCTCTTATAAATAGCTTAGTTCCACACAAAACCTACAGGACAAAAACAAAACATGAAATATTATTTCAGCATTAGCTGAAGACTGATAGGAATGTCAGTGTGAAAGAGAGGATAAAATGTGATAGGGAACATTCTGGTCACCAAGAGCAATTTTTTAAAAAAGCAAAGAAACAGGGAAGTTTAGGGAACAGATGCAGGGCAAAACTCTGTACATTCAAAGTAAATAATATATGGCTTTGAATGTCAGACTAAAGCATTTAGATCTTCTTCAAAATGAAATTATTTTCTTATTTTTTTGAGAATGGAGTATTCCTGATTGGAGTTTTCTTTAAGAATATTCATGTGGAATCTCTAAAAAAGGGAAATCTAATAAAAAGATCATATATACAGTTCTTAAGAGGGAGAACAAAGTCCTATATAAAGTTGAATTAATAGTAAAGAAGAGTACAGAAGACACAATAGAATTTTGATAAATATATGTAATTACAAAGTAATTATCTATAAATAAATCTGTGCAAGTATTTATAGATACTTTGGAAAATTAAATACAATTATTATGGAGCTGGAAAATATATGGTATTAAAAAACGAGAGGAGAAACTCATCCTAAGAGGGAAAACAACAACTCAACAACTGGGAAAATGAAGTAACCAACTACACAACAGCAAATAACAAGATGAAAACAGACTGATGTATAGTTGAAGGGAAAACTGATGATTCTAGTTTGGGACATGATAAATTCAAGTGTTAGAAGAGAATCAAGAAATAGATCTCTGAGTTTGGGTGAAGTGCTGGGGAGTGATAATGGCCAAATCATATTTTTATATTGTGTTCCTACATGAATACATAACAACAAATCCCATCAGTATGTGCAAGAAAATTGTACCAATAAAAAATGTGGAAAGATAAAAAAATAGAAATTCATTTCCATCAAGCAATAAGGAGTGAATAAATTAGAAACTGAGGCAGAGAACAGGACTGGGATTATTTTACATTTTTTAATTACATAATTTTCTATTTCATATATCAAATAGTATATAAGTGCTAACTAATGAACTCAATATTCTTCTTTAATCCCTCTTCTCACCACACTTAATATCTCTCCTTAACTATTGTTACAACGGAGTCAATGTTTTTCTTTTTTTCCTTTTCCCCAGCTGTTATATTTATCTGTTTATTTCCCAGCCCTGGTGTACCCAACTTTTTCATCTTCTCTGTGCCTTTTTCTGAATATAACAACAAGCTAAGAACAAGTGAGGAGAGGATAAGTGATGGTTGTTCTACTAAACACTGTTCCTGAAGTCACCAGGTAAGAAAACACATGTAGAGCAATGATGGGGCAATTTTTTAAAGCCAAAGTGAATTTCATAATTGTTTCCTAGAGTATTTACATTGGTTAGCTTTAGAAGAATTTTATGTAATATAAAAAATATATAATTTTTTAATATAAAATATATTTTGTCAGATGGTAATTTAAATGTTTTTGTTAAAGCATTATAATTATACATAGTATTTGGCCTGCTTTTGACAAAAGTATATATATAAAAACAATTTGATTTCAACCCCCATTTTCCTCACCTTTTCCTTTCCTCTTCCCTCCCCCCTTTCTCCTTCCTCTACTCTACTGATGCTCTTTTCTCTCCTTTATTTATTTTTTATTAATAGTTTTTACATATACATAAAGGTGAAAGTCCCTTTGGGCTTTATATATACGTGTATGGTGTATATATAAAAGATTTTGTTAAATTCATTACATATTTCGTCCCCTTTCCCTTCTTTCCTTCCTCCCTCCCTCCCTCTGATTCTTCTTCTACTCCACTGATCTACCTTAAATCTTGATGATATCTTTTCCCCTCCCCAACTGACTTGTTTCCCTTATTTTGCTCTAGTTTCCACATATGAGAGAAAACATTCAACCTTTGATTTTCTGATTTTGGCTTATTTCACTTAACATAATTTTCTTATTTCCATCCAGTTACCAGCAAATGACATTTTCTTTTTCTTTATAGTTAAATAAAAACTCCCTTGTGGATAAATATACATATTCTTGATCCATTCATTTAGTGACAGGCATCTAAGCCAATTACACAATTTGGATTT